>NC_133522.1:53878333-54532500 GCF_049354715.1 Callithrix jacchus
GTAAAATTTGAATTTCGGTATTTTACATGAGAGAGCATATTGAGTTGGTGTATATACACCAAAACAGAGTAGAAAAGGACATTGTATAATTTTTATGAAAGACTGTATTCAGAGAAATTTTGCTTTTAACCTTGGGGTGCCTAGATAATATTTAGATTTTTTTCGATTCACTTAAATATAGAATTTCTGTATTCTACATGAGAGAGCCTATGGAGTTGGTGTATATACTCCAAAACAGAGTAGAATAGGGCAATCTATATTTTCTCTGACAGACTATATTTGGAGACATTTTCTTTTAACTTTTGGGCGCCTAGATATTATTTAAATTTTTTTGATTCACGTAAAATTAAAATTTTGTTCTTTTACATGACAGAGCATATTGAGTTGGTGTATATACACCAAAAAAGAGTAAAATTGGGCATTGTAGGTTTTTTCTGAAAGATTATATTCAGAGAAATTTTGCTTTTAACTTTGGGTTGCCAAGACAATATTTCGATTTTTTTTGATTCACGTAAAATTCGACTTTGGGAATTTTACATGAGAGAGCATACTGAGTTGATGTATATACTTCAAAACAGACTAGAATAAGGCATTGTATATTCTCTCTAACAGCCTATATTCAGAAACATTTGGCTTTTATCATTGGGGTGCCCAGATAATATTTAGATTTTTTCTCGATTCACGTAAATTTAGAATTTCGGTATTTTATATGAGAGAGCATACTGACTTGGTATATATATTCCAAACAGAGTAGAGTAAGGCATTGTGTATTTTTTCCAACAAAATGTATTCAGAGCCATTTTCTTTTACCTTTGGGGTGCCTAGGTAGTATTTAGATTTTTTTCGATTCACGTAAAATTAGAATTTCGGTATTTTACATGAGAGAGCATATTGAGTTGGTGTATATACTCCAAAAGAGGGTACAATAGGGCATTGTATATTTTTTCTGACAGACTATATTCAGAGGAATTTGGCTTTTAACATTGGGGTGCCCAGATAATATTTAGATTTTTATTCGATTCATGTAAAATTAGAATTTCGGTATTTTATTTGAGAGAGCATACTGAGTTGGTGTATATACTCCAAAACAGGGTAGAATAGGGCATTGTATATTTTTTCTGACAGATTATATTCAGAGCAATTTTGTTTATAACATTGGGGTGCCTAGATAATATTTAGGCGTTTTCGATTCGGGTAAAATTAGAATTTCGGTATTTTACATGAGAGAGCATAGTGAGTTGGTGTATATACTCCAAAACAGAGTAGAATAAGGCATTGTATATTTTCTCTAACAGTCTATATTCAGAGCAATTTTCTTTTAAATTTGGGGCGCCTAGATATTATTTAGACTTATTTCGATTCATGTAAAATTAGAATTTCGGTATTTTACCAGAGAGAGCATATTGAGTTGGTGTATATACTCGAAAACAAAGTAGAAAAGGGCATTGTATATTTTTTCTGACAGATTATATTCAGAGCAATTTTGCTTTTAACATTCGGGTGACTAGATAATATTTAGCTTTTTTTCCAATCACGTAAATTTAGATTTTTGGTATTCTATATGAGAGTGCATACTGAGTTGGTGTATATACTCCAAAACAGGGTGGAATAGGGCATTGTATATTTTTTCTTACAGATTATTTTAACAGCAATTTTGTTTTTAACATTGGGGTGCCTAGATAATATTTAGGTTTTTCCGATTTGGGTAAAATTACAATTTCGGTATTTTACATGAGAGAGCGTACGGAGTTGGTGTATATACTCCAAAACAGAGTAGAATAAGGCATTGTATATTTTTTATTACAGACTATATTCAGAGCCATTTTCTTTTAACTATGGGGCGCCTAGATATAATTTAGGTTTTTTTCGATTAGCGTAAAATTAGAATTTCGGTATTTTACGGGAGAGTGCATATTGAGTTGGTGTATATACTCCAAAACAGAGTAGAAAAAAGCATTGTATATTTTTACTGACACATTGTATTCCGAGCAATTTTCCTTTTAACATTAGGGTTTCTAGATAATATTTACATTTATTTCGATTCACGTAAAATTAGAATTTCTGTATTTTACCTGGGAGAGCATACTGATTTGGTTTATATGCTCCAAAACAGAGTAGAATAGAATATTGCATTTGTTTTCTGACAGATTATATTCAGTGTAATATGGTTTTTAACATTGGGGTGCCTAGATATTATTTAGATTTTTTCGATTCAGGTGAAATTAGAATTTCTGTATTTTACATGAGAGAGCATACTGAGTTTGTGTATATACTCCAAAACAGAGTAGAATAAGGCATTGTATATTTTCTCTAACAGATTATATTCAGAGCCATTTTCTTTTAAATTTGGGTCGCCTAGATATTATTTAGACTTTTTTCGATTCACGTAAAGTTAGAATTTCGGTATTTTACCTGAGAGAGCATATTGAGTTGGTGTATATACTCGAAAACAGAGTAGAAAAGGGCCTTGTATATTTTTTATGACCGATTATATTTAGAGCAATTTTGCTTTTAACATTTGGGTGTCTAGATAATATTTACATTTTTTTCCAATCAAGTAAATTTAGAATTTCGGTATTCTATATAAGAGAGCATACTGAGTTGTTGTATATACTCCAAAACAGAGTTGAATAAGGCATTGTATATTTTTTCTAACAGAGTATATTCATAGCCATTGTCTTTTAGCTTTTGGGTGCCTAAATATTATTTGGATTTCTTTCAATTCGCATAAAATTAGAATTTCGGTATTTTACATGAGATAGCATACTGAGGTAGTGTATATACTACGAAACAGAGTAGAGAAGGGCATTGCCTATTTTTTCTGACAGATTATATTCAGAGCAATTTTGTTTATAACATTGGGGTGCCTAGCTAATATTTAGATATTTTACAATTCGCGTAAAATTAGAATTTCAGTATTTTACATGAGAGAGCATAATGACTTGGTGTATATACTCCAAAACAGAGTAGAATAAGGCATTGTATATTTTTTCTGACAGACTATATTCAGAGCAATTTTGGTTTTAACATTGGGGTGCCTAGATAATATTTAGATTTTTTTGATTCGGGTATAATTAGAATTTCTGTTTTTTACATGAGAGAGCCTATGGAGTTGGTGTATATACTCCAAAACAGAGTCGAATAGGGCATTGTATATTTTTTCTGACAGAATACATTCAGAGCAATTTTGTTTTTAACATTCGAATGCCTAGATAATATTTAGATTATTTTTGATTAACGTAAAATTACAATTTTGGTATTTTACATGAGAGAGCATACTAGGTTGGTGTATATACTCCAAAACAGAATTGAATAGGGCATTGTATATTTTTTCTGACAGATTATATTCAGAGCCATTTTGTTTTTAACATTGGGGTGCCTAGATAATATTTAGGTTTTTTCGATTTGGGTAAAATTAGAATTTCGGTATTTTACATGAGAGAGCATACTGAGTTGGTGTATTTACTCCAAAACAGAGTAGAATAAGGCATTGTATATTTTTTATTACAGACTATATTTAGAGCCATTTTTTTTAACTTTGTGGCGCCTCGATATTATTTAGGTTTTTTCCATTTGCGTAAAATTTGAATTTCGGTATTTTACATGAGAGAGCATATTGAGTTGGTGTATATACTCCACAACAGAGTAGTATAGGGCATTGTATATTTTTTTCTGACAGATTATATTCAGAGCAATTTCGTTTTTAACATTGGGGTGCCTAGATAATATTGAGGTTTTTTTGATTTGGGTAAAATTAGAATTCCTGCATTTTACATGAGAGAGCATACTGGTGTATATACTCCAAAGCAGAGTAGAATAAGGCATTGTGTATTTTTCCTAACAGACAATATTCAGAGCAATTTTCTTTTAACTTCGGGGTGCCTAGATATTATTTATATATATTTCAATTCACGTAAAATTAGAATTTCTGTATTTTACATGAGAGAGCATACTGAGTTCGTGTATATACTCCAAAATAGAGTAGAATAAGGCATTGTGTATTTGTTGTAACAGACTATATTCAGAGCCATTTTCTTTACCATTAGGGCGCCTAGATATTATTTAGATTTTTTTCGATTCGTGTAAAATTAGAATTTCGGTATTTTACATAAGAGAGCATACTGAGTTCGTGTATATACTCCAAAACAGAGTAGAATAGGGCATTGTATATTTTTTCTAACAGACTATCTTAGTAGTCATTTTCTTTTAACATTGGGGCAGCTAGATATTATTCGGATTTTTTTCGATTCGCGTAAAATTAGAATTTCAGTACTTTACATGAGAGAGCATATTGAGTTGGTGTATATACTACAAAAAGAATAGAAAATCGCATTGTATATTTTTTCCGACAGATTATATTCAGAGCAATTTTGCTTTAAATATTCGGGTGCCTAGATAATATTTAGATTTCTTTTGATTCGCTTAAATATAGAATTTCTGTATTTTACAAGAGAGAGCATATGGAGTTGGTGTATATACTCCAAAACAGAGTAGAATACGGCACTGTATATTTATTCTGACAGATTGTATTTAGAGCAATTCTGTTTTTAACATTGGGGTGCCTAGATAATATTTCTATTTTTTCCGATGCTGGCAAAGTAGAATTTCTGTATTTTACTTGAGAGAGCATACTGAGTTTGTGCATATACTCCCAAACAGAGTAGAATGAGACAGTGTATATTTTCTCTAACAGACTATATTGAGCAGCATTTTCTTTTAACTTTGGGGAGGACAGGTATTATTTAAATTATTTTTCATTCGAGTAAATTTAGAATTGTGGTATTTTACATTAGAGAGCATACTGAGTTGGTGTATATACTCCAAAACAGAGTAGAATAAGGGATTGTATATTTTTTCTAACAGACTATATTCAGAGCCATTTTATTTTAACTTTGGGGCGCCGAGATATAATTTTGATTTCTTTCGGTTCATGTAAAATTAGAATTTTGGTATTTTACATTAGAGAGCATACTGAGTTGGTGTATATACTCCAAAACAGAGTAGAATAAGGCATTGTATATTTTTTCTAACAGACTATATTCAGAGCCATTTTATTTTAACTTTGGGGCGCCGAGATATAATTTCCATTTCTTTCGGTTCATGTAAAATTAGAATTTTGGTATTTTACAAGGGAGCGCAAACTGAGTTGGTGTATATACTACAAAACAGAGTATAAAAGGGCATTGTATATTTTCTCTGATAGATTATATTCAGAGCAATGATGCTTTTAACATTGGGGTGCCTAGATAATATTTAGATTGTTTTCGATTCACGTAAAATTAGAATATCGGTATTTTACATGAGAGAGCATACTGAGTTCGTGTATATACTGCAAAACAGAGTAGAATAGGGCATCGTATATTTTTTCTGACAGATTATATTCAGAGCAATTTTCTTTTCATCATTGGGGTTCCTAGATAATATTTAGATTGTTTAGATTCGGGTAAAATTAGAATTTCTGTGTTTTACATGAGAGAGCGTACTGAGTTGGTGTATATAGTCAAAAACAGAGTAGAATAATGCATTGTATATTATTTCTAACAGACTATATTCAGAGCCATTTTCTTTTAACTTTGGGGCGCCTAGATATTATTTAGATTTTTTTCGATTCACGTAAAATTAAAAATTTGATATTTTACATGACAGAGCATATTGAGTTGGTGTATATACTACAAAACAGTATAAAAGGGCATTGTATATTTTCTCTGATAGATTATATTCAGAGCAATGATGCTTTTAACATTGGGGTGCCTAGATAATATTTAGATTGTTTTCGATTCACGTAAAATTAGAATATCGGTATTTTACATGAGAGAGCATACTGAGGTGGTTTATATACTCAAAAACAGAATAGACAAAGGCATTGTATATTTTCTCTAAAAGACTATATTCAGAGTCATTTTCTTTTAACTTTGGGGAGCCTAGATATTATTTAGATTATTTTTGATTCACATAAAATTACAATTTTGTTATTTAACATGAGAGAGCCTACTGAGTTTGTGTATATATTACAAAACAGAGTAGAAAAGGGCATTGCATATTTTTTCTGACAGATTATATTCAGAGCAATTTTGCTTTTCACATTGGGGTGCCTAGATAATATTTAGATATTTTTCGATTCGCTTAAGTATAGAATTTCTGTATTTTACATGAAAGAGCATATGGAGTTGGTGTATATACTCCAAAACAGAGTATAATAGGGCATTGTGTATTTTTTCTCACAGATTATACTCAGAGCAATTTTGTTTTTAATATTGGGGTGCCAAGATAAAATTTGGATTTTTTTCGATTAACGTAAAATTAGAATTTCTGTATTTTACATGAGAGAGCATATTGAGTTGGTGTATATACTCCAAAACAGAGTTGAATAGGGAATTGTATATTTTTTCTGATAGATAATATTCAGAGCAATTTTGCTTTTAACATTGGGGTGCCTAGATAATATTTAGGTTTTTTTTGATTCTCTTAAATGTAGAATTTCTGTATTTTACATGAGAGAGGATATGGAGTTGGTGTATATACTCCAAACACAGTAGAATAGGGCATTGTATATTTTTTCTGACAGAATATATTTAGAAAAATTTTGTTTTTAACAGTGGGGTGCCTAGATAATATTTAGATTTTTTTCGATTCACGTAAAATTAGAATTTCCGTATTTTACATGAGAGAGCATATTGAGTTGGTTTATATACTACAAAACAGAGTAGAATAGGGCATTGTATGTTTTTTCTGACATATTATTTTCAATGAAATTTTGTTTTTAACATTGGGGTGCCTAGATAATATTTAGATTTTTTCCGATGCTTGCAAATTTAGAATTTCTCTATTTTACGTGAGAGAGCATACTGAGTTGGTGTATATACTCCAAAATAGAGTAGAATGAGACAGTGTATATTTTCTCTAACAGACTATAATGAGCAGCGTTTTCTTTTAACTTTGGGGAGGATAGGTATTATTTAGATTTTTTTCGATTCACGTAAAATTAGAATTTCGGTATTTTACATGAGAGAGCATACTGAGTTGGTGTATATACTCCAAAACAGAGTAGAATAAGGCATTTTATATTTTTTCTAACAGACTATATTCAGAGCCATTTTCTTTTAACTTTGGGGGGCCGAGATATAATTTCGATTTTTTTCGGTTCACATAAAATTAGAATTTCGATATTTTACATGAAAGAGCATATTGATTTGGTGTATATACTCCAAAACAGAGTAAAAAGGGCATTGTATATTTTCTCTGACAGATTATATTCAGAGCAATTTTGTTTTTAACATTGGGGTGCCTAGATAATATTTACATTTTTTTCGATTGACTTAAATATAGAATTTCTGTATTTTACATGGAATAGCATATTGAGTTGGTGTATATACTACAAAACAGAGTAGAATAGGGCATTGTATATTTTTTCTGACAGATTATATTCAGAGCAATTTTGATTTTAACATTGGGGTGCCTAGATAATATTTAGATTTTTTCGATGCAGGTAAAATTAGAATTTCTTAATTTTACATGAGAGAGCACACTGAGTTGGTGTATATACTCCAAAACAGAGTAGAATAAATCATCGTATATTGTTTCTGACAGTTTATATTCAGAGCAATTTGTCTTTTAACATTTTGGTGCCTAGATAATATTTAGATTTTTTTCGATTGACTTAAATGTAGAATTTCTGTATTTTACATGAAAGAGCATATGGAGTTTTTTTATATACTCCAAAACAGAGTAAAATAGGGTATTGTATATTTTTTCTGAGAGATTACATTTAGAGCAATTTTGTTTTTTACATTGGGCTGCCTAGATAATATTTAGATTTTTTTCGATTCGGGTAAAATTATAATTTCTGTATTTTACATGAGAGAGCATACTGAGTTGGTGTATATACTGCAAAACAGTAGAATAAGTCATTGTATATTGTTTCTGACAGATTATATTCAGAGCAATTTTGCTCTTAACATTTTGGTGCCTAGATAATATTTAGATTTTTTTCAATTCACGTAAAATTAGAAAATCGGTATTTTACATGAGAGAGCATATTGTGTTGGTGTATATACTACAAAGCAGAGTAGAATAAAACATTGTATATTTTCTCTAACAGAGTATATTCAGAGCCGTTTTATCTTTACTTTGGCGTACCTTCATATTATTTAGATTTTTTTCGATTCACGTAAAATTAGTATTTTGGTATATTACATGAGAGTGCATATTGATTTGGTGTATATACTCCAAAACAGAGTAGAAAAGGGGATTCTATATTTTTTCTGACTGATTATATTCAGAGCAATTTTGCTTTTAACATTGGGGTGCCTAGATAATATTTGGATTTTTTTAGATTCGCTTAAATATAGAATTTCTCTATTTTACATGAGAGAGCATATGGAGTTGGTGTTTATACTCCAAGAAAGAGTAGAATAGGGCATTGTCTATTTTTTCTGACAGATTATATTGAGAGCAATTTTGTTTTTAACATTGCGGTGCCTAGATAATATTTTGATTTTTTCGATTCGGGTAAAATTAGAATTTCTATATTTTAAATGAGAGAGGATATTGAGTTGGTGTATATACTAAAAACAGAGTAGAATAGGGCATTGTATATTTTTTCTGACAGATTATATTCAGAGCCATTTTGTTTGTAACATTGCGTTGCCTACATAATATTTTGACTTTTTCAATTCGGGTAAAATTAGAATTTCGGTATTTTACAAAAGAGAGCAATATGAGTTGGTGTATATACTCCAAAACAGAGTAGAATAGGGTATTGTATATTTTTTCTGAAAGATTATATTCATAGCAATTTTGTTTTTAACATTGACGTGCCTACATAATATTTAGATTATTTCGATTCGGATAAAATTTGAATTTCTGTATTTTACATATCAGAGCATATTGAGTTTGTGTATATACTACAAAACACAGTAGAAAATGGCATTGTGTATTTTCTCTGACAGATTATATTCAGAGCAATTTTGCTTTTAACATTGGGGTGCCTAGGTAATATTTAGATATTTTTCGATTCACTTAAATATAGAAATTCTGTATTTTAGATGAGAGAGCATATGGAGTCGGTGTATATACTCCACAACAGAGTAGAATAGAATATTCTATATTTTTTCTGACAGATTATATTCAGAGCAATTTTGTTTTTAACATTGGGTTGACTAAATAATATTTAGATTTTTTCGATTTGGGTAAAATTTGAATTTCTGTATTTTACATAAGAGAGCATACATATTTGGTGTATATACTCCAAAACAGAGTAGAATAAGGCAGTGTATATTTTCTCTAACAGACTATATTAAGAGTCATTTTCCTTTAACTTCGTGGCGCCTACATATTATTTAGATTTTTCTCTATTCGCGTAAATTTAGTATTTCTGTATTTTACATGAGAGAGCCTATGGAGTTGGTGTATATACTCCAAAACAGAGTAGAAAAGGACACTGTATATTTTTTCTGACAGATTATATTCAGCGCAATTTTGCTTTTAACATTGGGGTTCCTAGATAATATTTAGATTTTTTTCGATTCACTTAAAATTTGAATTACGGTATTTTACATGGGAGAGCATACTGATTTGGTGTACATACTCAAAAACAGAGTAGAATAGGGCATTGTATATTTTTTCTGACAAATTATATTCAGAGCAATTTTGATTTTAACATTGGGGTGCCTACATAATATTTAGAATTTTTCGTTTCGGGTAAAATTAGAGTTTCTGTATTTTATATGAGAGAGCATATGGATTTGGTGTATATACTCTGAAACAGAGTAGAATAGAGCATTGTATATTTTTTCTGACAGATTATATTCTAAGAAATTTTTTTTTAACATTGAGATGCCTAGATAATATTTAGATTTTTTTGTTTTCTTTAAATACAGAATTTCTGTATTTTACATGAGATAGCATATGGAGTTGGTGTATATACTCCAAAACAGAGTAGAATAGGGCTTTGTATATTTTTTCTGACAGATTCTATTCAGATAAATTTTGCTTTTAACATTGAGGTGTCTAGATAATATCTAGATTTTTTTCGATTTGCTTAAATGTAGAATATCTGTATTTTATATGAGAGAGCATATGGAGTTGTTGTATATACTCAAAAACAGAGTAGAATAGGGCATTGTATAGTTTTTCTGACGGATTATATTCAGAGCAATATTGTTTTTAACATTGGGGTGCCTAGATAATATTTAGATTTTTTTCGATTGACGTAAAATTAGAATTTCGGTATTTTACATGAGAGAGCACACTTAGTTGGTGTATATACTCCAAAACAGTAGAATAGGGCATTGTATATATTTTCTGACAGATTATATTCATAGCAGTTTTGTTTTTAACATTGGCGTGCCTACATAATATTTAGATTTTTTCGATTCGGGTAAAATTAGAGTTTCTGTATTTTCCATGAAAGAGCATATTGAGTTGGTTTATATAATAGAAAACAGAGTAGAAAATGGCATTGTGTATTCTCTCTGACAGATTTTATTCAGAGCAATTTTTCTTTTAACATTGGAGTGCCTACATAATATTTAGATATTTTTTGATTCGCTTAAATATAGAATTTCTGTATTTTGCATGTGAGACCATATGAAGTTGGTGTATATATCCCAAAACAGAGTAGAATAGGGAATCGTATATTTTCTCTGACAGATTATATTCAGAGCAATTTTTTTTTAACATGGGGTGCATAGATAATATTTAGATTTTTTTCAATTCGCTTAAATATAGAATTTCTCTATTTTACATGAGAGAGCATATTGAGTTGTTGTATATACTCCAAAAAAGAGTAGAATGGGGCATTGTATATTTTTGTGACAGATTATATTCAGAGTAATTTTGTTCTTAACATTGTGTTGCCTAGATTATAGTTAGGTTTTTTCGATTCGGGTAAAATTAGAAATTCTCACAAGAGAGAGCATCCTGGGTTGGTGTATATACTACAAAACAGATTAGAATTGGGCATTGTACATTTTTTCTCACAGATTATATTCAGAGCAATTTTGTTTTTAACATTGGTGTGCTTAGATAATATTTCAATTGTTTTCAATTCGCTTAAAGATAGAATTTCTGTATTTAACATGATAGAGCGTAAGGAGTTGGTGTATATACTCCAAAACACAGTAGAATATTGCATTGTGTATTTTTTTCTGACATATTATATTCAGAGATATTTTGTTTTTAACACTGGGTTGCCTAAATAATATTTAGATTTTTTCGATTCGGGTAAAATTAGAATTTTTGTATTTTACATGACAGAGCATACTGTGTTGGTGTATATACAACAAAATAGAGTACAAAATCGCATTGTATATTTTTTCTGACACATTATATTCAGAGCAATTTTGCTTTTAACATTGGGGTGCCAGGATAATATTTAGATTTTTTTCTATTCCCTTTAATATTGAATTTCTGTGTTTTACATGAGAGAGCATATGGAGTTTCTGTATATACTCCAAAAAAGAGTAGAATAGGGCATTGTATATTTTTTCTGAGAGATTATATTCAGAGCAATTTTGGTTTTAACATTGGGGTGCCTACATAATATTTAGATTTTTTCGATTTCGCTAAAATTAGAATTTCTGTATTTTACATGAGAGAGCATATTGAGTTGGTGTATATACTAAAAGCAAAGTAGAAAAGGGCATTGTATATTTTTTCTGACAGATTATATTCAGAGAAATTTTGCTTTTAACATTGAGGTGCCTAGATAATATTTAGATATTTTTTGTTTTCCTTAAATATAGAATTTCTGTATTTTACATGAGAGAGCATATGGAGTTGATGTATATACTCCAAAACAGAGTAGAATAGGGCTTTGTATATTTTTTCTGACAGATTCTATTCAGATAAATTTTGCTTTTAACATTGAGGTGCCTAGATAATATCTAGATTTTTTTCGATTCGCCTAAATGTAGAATTTCTGTATTTTACATGAGAGAGCATATGGAGTTGGTGTATATACTCAAAAACAGTAGAATAGGGCATTGTATAGTTTTTTTGACGGATTATATTCAGAGCAATATTGTATTTAACATTGGGGTTCCTAGATAATACTTAGATTTTTTTCGATTCACGTAAAATTAGAATTTCGGTATTTTACATGAGAGAGCACACTTAGTTGGTGTGTATACTCCAAAACAGTAGAATAGGGCATTGTATAGTTTTTTTGACGGATTATATTCAGAGCAATATTGTATTTAACATTGGGGTTCCTAGATAATACTTAGATTTTTTTCGATTCACGTAAAATTAGAATTTCGGTATTTTACATGAGAGAGCACACTTAGTTGGTGTATATACTCCAAAACAGTAGAATAGGGCATTGTATATTTTTTCTGACAGATTATATTCATAGCAGTTTTGTTTTTAACATTGGCGTGCCTACATAATATTTAGATTTTTTCGATTCGGGTAAAATCAGAGTTTCTGTATTTTACATGAAAGAGCAGATTGAGTTGGTTTATATAATAGAAAGCCGAGTAGAAACTGGCATTGTGTATTCTCTCTGACAGATTTTATTCAGAGCAATTTTTCTTTTAACATTGGAGTGCCTAGATAATCTTTAGATATTTTTCGATTCGCTTAAATATAGAATTTCTGTATTTTGCATGTGAGACCATATGAAGTTGGTGTATATACCCCAAAACAGAGTAGAATAGGGAATCGTATATTTTCTCTGACAGATTATATTCAGAGCAATTTTTTTTAACATGGGGTGCATAGATAATATTTAGATTTTTTTCAATTCGCTTAAATATAGAATTTCTGTATTTTACATGAGAGAGCATATTGAGTTGGTGTATATATTACAAAACAGAGAAGTAAAGGGCATTGTATATTTTATCTGACAGATTATATTAAGAGCAATTTTGCTTTTCACATTGGGGTGCCTAGATAATATCCGAAATTATTTCGATTCGCTTAAATATAGAATTTCTGTATTATACAAGAGAGAGTACATGGAGTTGGTGTATATACTTCAAAAGAGAGAAGAATAAGGCATTGTATATTTTTTTTACAGACTATATTCAGAACCATTTTCTTTTAACAATGGGATGCCAAATTAATATTTAGATTTTTTCAATTTGAGTGAATTTAGAATTTCTGTATTTTACATGAGAGAGCATATTGAGTTAGTGTATATACTCCAAAACAAAGTAGAAAAGGGCATTGTATATTTTTTCTGATATTTTATATTCAGAACAATTTTGGTATTAACATTGGGGTGCCAAGATAATATTTCAATTTCCTTTAATTAACGTAAATTTATAATTTTGGTATTTTACATGAGAGAGAATTCTGAGTTGGTATATGTACTCCAAAACAGAGTAGAAACGGCATTGTATATTTTTTCTGACAGATTATATTCACAGCCATTTTTTATCAACATTTGGGTGCCTAGATAATAATTACATTTTTTCGATCGTGTATATATAGAATTTCAGTGTTTTACATGAGAGACCATATTGGGTTGGTGTATATACTCCAAAACATGGTAGAAAAAGGCATTGTATATTTTTTTCTGTAAAATAATATTCATAGCAATTTTGCTTTTAATATTGGGATGCGTAGATAATATTTAGATATTCTTCGATTCGCGTCAGTTTAGAATTTCGGTATTTTACATGAGAGAGCATACTGAGTTGGTGTATATACCCCAAAACAGAGTAGAAAAGGGCATTGTATATTCTTTCTGACAGATTATATTCAGAGCAATTTTGCTTTTAACTTTGGTTTGCCTAGATAATATTTAGATTTCTTTATATCCACGTAAATTTAGAATTTCTCTATTTTACATGAGAGAGCATACTGAGTTATTTTATATACACCAAAAAAGAGTAGAATAGGGCATTGTATATTTTTTCTGACTGATGATATTCAGAGCAATTTTGCTTTTAACATTAAGGTGCGTAGATAGTATTTAGATTTATTTCGATTTGCTTAAATATAGAATTTCTGTATTTTATATGAGAGAGCATATGAAATCGGTGTATATACCCCAAAACAGAGTAGAATAGGGCATTGTATACTTTTTATGACAGATTATATTCAGAGCAATTTGGTTTTTCACATTGGGGTGCCTAGATAATATTTAGGTTTTTTTCGATTCAGGTAAAATTAGAATTTTTGTAGTTTACATGATAGAGCATACTGAGATGCTGTATATACTCCAAAACAGAGTTGAATAAGGCATTGTATATATTTTCTAACAGACTATATTCAGAGCCATTTTCTTTTAACTCTGGGGTGCCTAGATATTATTTAGCTTTTTTTCGATTGGCATAAAATTAACATTTCTGTATTTTACATGAGAGAGCACACTGAGTTGGTATATATACCCCAAAAGAGAGTAGAAAAGGGCATTGTATATTTTCTCTGACATAGTATATTCAGAGCATTCTGCTTTCAACAATGTGGTGCCTGATAATATTTACATTTTTTTCGATTCACGTAAAATAAGAATTTCTGTATTTTACATGAGAGAGCATACTGAGTTGGTGTTTATACTCCAAAACAGAGTAGAATATGGCATTGCATATTTTTTTGACAGATTATATTCAGAGCAATTTTGCTGGTAACATTGCGGTGCCTAGATAATATTTAGATTTTTTTTGATTCGCTTAAATATAAAATTTTCGTATTTTACATGAAAGAGCATATTGATTTGGTGTATATACCCCAAAACAAAGTAGAATAAAACATTGTATATTTTCTCTTACAGATTATATTCAGAGCAATTTTGTATTTAACATTGGGGTTCCTAGATAATACTTAGATTTTTTCGATTTGGGTAAAATTAGAATTTCTTTACTTTACATGAGAAAGCATATGGAGATGGTGTATATACTCCAAACAGAGTAGAATAGGGCATTGTATTTTTTTCTGACAGATTAAATTAAGAGCAATTTTGTATTTAACATTGGGGTGCCTAGATAATACTTGAATTTTTTTGATTCGGGTAAAATTAGAATTTCTGTATTTTATATGAGAGAGCATATTGAGTTGGTGTATTTACTCCAAAGCAAAGTAGAAAAGGGCATTGTATATTTTTTCTGACAGATTATATTGAGAGCAATTTTGCTTTTAACATTGGGGTTCCTAGAGAATATTTAGATTTTTATCGATTCACGTAAATTTAGAATTTTGGGATTTTACTGGAGAGAGTATACTGAGTTGGTGTATATACTCCAAAACAGAGTAGAATAGGGCATTGTATATTTTTTCTGACAGATTATATTCGGAGCAATTTTGCTTTTAACATTGGGGTGCCTGGATAATATTTAGATTTATTTCGATTCGCTTAAACATATAATTTCGGTATTTTATCTTAGACAGCATATGGAGTCGGTGTATATACCCCAAAACAGAGTAGAAAAGGGCATTGTATATTTTTTCTGACAGATTATATTCAGAGAAATTTTGTATTTGACATTGGGGTGCCTAGATAATATTTAGACTTTTTTCAATTCGCGTAAAATTCGAATTTTGCTATTTTACATGAGATAGCATACTGAGTTAGTGTATATACTCCAAAACAGAGTAGAATAAGGCATTTTATATTTTTTCTAACAGACTATATTCAGAGCCATTTTCTTTTAAACTGGGATGCCTAAATATTATTTAGATTTCTTTCGACTCACGTAAAATTAGAATTTCGGTATTTTACATTAGAGAGCATACTGAGTTGGTATATATACTCCAAAAGAGAGTAGAAAAGGGCATTGTATATTTTCTCTGACAGATTATATTCAGAGAAATTTTGCTTTTAACATTGGGGTTCCTAGATAATATTTAGATTTTCTTCAATTAACGTAAAATTAGAATTTCTGTATTTTACATGAGAGAGCATACTGAGTTGGTGTATATACTCCAAAACAGAGTAAAATAAGGCCTTGTATATTTTTTGTAAGCGACTATATTCAGAGTCATTTTCTTTTAACTTTGGGGCGCCTCGATATTATTTAGATTTTTTTCGATTCACGAAAAATTAGAATTTCGGTATTTTACATGAGAGAGTATACTGAGTTGGTGTATATATTCCAAAACAGAGGAGTATAGGGCATTGTATATATTTTTGACATATTATATTCAGAGCAATTTTGTTTTTAACATTGGGGTTCCTAGATTATATTTAGATTGTTTTGATTCAGGTAAAATTAGAATATCTGTATTTTACATGAGAGAGCATATTGAGTTGGTGTATATACCCCAAGACAGAGTAGAAAAACGCATTGTATACTTTCTCTGACAGATTATGTTCAGAGCAATTTGGCTTTTAACACTGGGGTGCCTAGGTATTATTTAGATTTTTTTCGATTTACGTAAAATTAGAATTACTTTATTTTACATGAGAGAGGATATTGAGTTGGTGTATGTACTCCAAAGCAGAGTAGAAAAGGGCATTGTATATTTTTTCAGACAGATTATATTGAGAGCAATTTTGCTTTTAACATTGTGGTGCCTAGACAATATTTAGATTTCTATCGGTTCACGTAAAATTAGAATTTTGGTATTTTACATGAGAGAGTATACTGAGTTGGTGTATATACTCCAAAACAGAGTAGAATAGGGCATTGTATATTTTTTATGACGGATTATATTCGGAACAATTTTGCTTTTAACATTGGGGTGCCTAAATAATATTTAGATTTATTTCGATTCGTTTAAATATAAAATTTCGGTATTTTACATTAGAGAGCATATGGAGTCGGTGTATATACCCCAAAAAAGAGTAGAATAGGGCATTGTATATTTTCTCTGACAGATTATATTCAGAGCAATTTTCTTTTCACATTGGGGTGCCTAGATAATATTTAGATTTTTTTCGATTAACGTAAAATTAGAATTTCGGTTTTTTACATGAGAGAGCATATGGAGTTGGTGTATATAATTTAAAACATAGTAGAATAGGGCATTGTATATTTTCTCTGACAGATTATATTCAGAAAAATTTTGTTTTTAACATTGGGGTTCCTAGATAATATTTAGATTTTTTCGATTTGGGTAAAATTAGAATTTCTGTATTTTACAAGATACAGAACACTGAGTGTGTGTATATACTCCAAAACAAAGTAGAATAAGACATTGTATATTTTCTCTAACAGACTATATTTAGAGCCATTTTCTTTTAACTTAGGGGCGCCTAGATATATTTCAGATTTTTTTCGATTCGTGTAAAATAAGAATTTCGGTATTTTACATGAGAGAGCACACTGAGTTGGTCTATATACTCCGAAACAGAGTAATATAAGGCATTGTATATTTTTACTAACAGTCTATATTAAGAGCCATTTTCTATTAACTTTGGGGTGCCTAGATATTATTTAGATTATTTTGATTCTCGTATAATTAGAATTTCCGTATTTTAAATGAAAGAGCATATTGAGTTGGTGTATATACTCCAAAACAGAGTAGAAAGAGGCATTGTATACTTTTTCTGACAGATTATATTCAGAGCAATTTGGCTTTTAACGTTGGGGTGCCTAGATATTTAGATTTTTTTCGATTCGCTTAAATATAGAATTTTTCTATTTTACATGAGAGAGCATTGTGAATTGGTGTATATACTTCAAAATAGAGTAGAATAAGGCATTGTATATTTTTTCTAACAGACTATATTCAGACCCATTTTCTTTTAACTTGGGGCGCCTTGATATTATTCAGATTTTTTTCGATTCGCGTAAAATTAGAATTTCGTTATTTTACATAAGAGATCATATTGAGTTGGTGTACATACTCCAAAACAGAGTAGAATAGGGCATTGTATATTTTTTCTGACTGATTATATTCGCAGCATTTTTGTTTTTAACATTGCGGTGCCTAGATAATATTTAGATTTTTTCGATTCTGGTAAAATTAGAATTTCTGTATTTTACATAAGAGAGCATATGGAGATGGTTTATATATTACAAAATAGAGTAGAATAGGGCATTGTATATTTTTTCTGACAGATTATATCCAGAGAAATTTTGCTTTCAACATTACGGTTCCTAGATAATATTTAGATTGTTTTTGATTTGCTTAAATATAGAATTCCTGTATTTTATATGAGAGAGCATATGGTGTTTTTTTATATACCACAAAACACAGTAGAATAGGGCATTGTATATTTTTTCTGACAGATTATATTCAGAGCAATTTTGTTTTTATCATTGTGGTGCCTAGATATTATTTGGATTTTTTTGATTCACGTAAAATAAGAATTTCGGTATTTTACATGAGAGAGCATATTGAATTGGTGTATACACTCCAAAACAAAGTAGACAAAAACATTGTATATTTTTTCAGACATATTATATTCAGAACAATTTTGCTTTAGACATTGGGGTGCCTAGATAATATTTAGATTTTTTTCGATTCACGTAATATTTGAATTTCGGTATTTTACCTGAGAGACCATACGGTGTTGGTGTACATACTCCAAAACAGAGTAGAAAAGGGCATTGTATATTTTTTCTGACAGATTATATTGAGAGCAATTTTTTTTTTAACATTAGGGTGCCTAGATAATATTTAGATTTTTTTGGATTCGCTTAAATATACAATTTCTGTATTTTACATGAGAGGTCATGTAGAGTTGTTGTATATACTCAAAAACAGAGTAGAATCGGGCATTGTATATTTACTTTTAGAGTTTATATCCAGAGAAATTTTGCTTTTAACATTGGGGTGCCTAGATAATATTTAGATTTATTTTGATTCACTTAAATATAGAATTTCTGTATTTACATGAGAGAGCATATGGAGTTGGTGTATATACTCCAATACAGAGTAGAATAGGGCATTGTATATTTTTTATGACAGATTATATTCAGAACAATTTTGTTTTTAACATTGGGGTGCTTGGTTATACTTATATTTTCTTTGAATCGCTTAAATATAGAATTTTTGTATTTTATATGAGAGAGCATATGGAGTGGATGTATATTCTCCAAAACAGAGTAGAATAGGGCATTGTATATTTTTTCTAACAGACTATATTCAGAGCCATTTTCTTTTAACTTTGGGGCGACTATATATTCTTTAGATTTTTCTCGATTCGCGTAAAATTAGAATTTCAGTCTTTTACATGAGACAGCATTTTGAGTTGGTATATATACACCAAAACAGAGTAGAATAGGGCATTGTATATTTTATCTGACAGATTATATTCAGACCTGTTTTGTTTTTAACATTGTGGTGCCTAGATAATATTTAGATTTTTTCGATTCGGGTAAAATTAGAATTTCTGTATTTTGCATGAGAGAGCATATGGAATTGGTGTATGTACTCCAAAAAAGAGTAGAATAGGGCACTGAATATTTTTTCTGAGAGAATATATTCAGAGCAATTTTGTTTTTAACATTTGGGTGCCTAGATCATATTTAGATTTTTTTCAATTTGTTAAAATTAGAATTTCGGTATTTCACATGAGAGAGCATACTGAGTTTGTTTATATACTTTAAGAGATAGTAGAATAAGGCATTGTCTATTTTTTCTAACACAGTACATTCAGAGCCATTTTCTTTTAACTTTAGGGCGCCTAGATATTATTTAGATTTTTTTCGATTCACGTAAAATTAGAATTTCGGTATTTTACATGACAGAGCATTTTGAGTTGGTGTATATACTCCAATACAAAGTAGAAAAGGGCATTGTATATTTTCTCTGACAGATTATATTCAGAGAAATTTCGTTTTTAACGTTGGGGTGCCTAGATGATATTTAGATTTTTTCGATTCGGGTAAAATTAGAATTTCTGTATTTTACATGAGAAAAAATACTGATTTGTTGTATAGACTCCAAAACAGAGTAAAATAAGGCATTGTATATTTTTTTTGACAGACCATATTCAGAGCAATTTTTCTTTATATTTTGGGCGCCTAGATATTATTTCAATTTTTTTCGATTTGCGTAAAATTAGAATTACGGTATTTTCACATAAGAGAGCATATTGAGTTGGTGTATATAGTCCAAAACAGAGTAGAAAAGGGCATTGTATATTTTATTTGACAGATTATATTCAGAGAAATTTTGTTTTTAACATTGGGGTGCCTAGATAATATTTAGATATTTTTTGATTCACTTAAATATAGAATTTCTGTATTTATATGAAAGAGCATATGGAGTTGGTGTATATACTCCAATACAGAGTAGAATAGGGCATTGTATATTTTTTCTGACAGATTATATTCAGAGCAATTTTGTTTTTAATATTAAGGTGCCTAGATTATACTTATATTTTCTTTGAATCACTTAAATATAGAATTTTTTATTTTATATTAGAGAGCATATGGAGTTTATGTATATTCTTTAAAACGGAGTAGAATAGAGCATTGTATATTTTTTCTAACAGACTATATTCAGAGTCATTTTCTTTTAACTTTGGGGTTCCTATATATTATTTAGATTTTTTTTTGATTCGTGTAAAATTAGAATTTCGTTATTTTACATGAGGGGGCATATGGAGTTGGTGTATGTACTTTAAAACAGAGTAGAATAGAGCATTGTATATTTTTTCTGACAAATTATATTCAGAGAAATATTGTTTTTAACATTGGGGTGCCTAGAAAATATTTAGATTTTTTCGATTAGGGTAAAATTAGAATTTCTGTATTTTATATGAGAGAGCATATTTTGTTGGTGTACATACTTCAAAACAGAGTAGAAAAGGGCATTGTATATCTTTTCTGACAGATTGCATTCAGAGCAATTTTGATTTTAACATTTGGATGCCTAGATAATACTTAGATTTATTTCGATTCGCTTAAATATAGAATTTCTGTATTTTACGTAAGACAGCATATGGAGTTGGTGTATATACTTTAAAACAAAGTAGAATAGGGCATTGTATATTTTTTCTGACAGATTATATTCACAGCAATTTTGTTTTTAACACTGGGGTGCCTAGATAATATTTGGATTTTTTAGATTCTGGTAAAATTAGAATTTCTGTATTTTACATGAGAGAGCATACTGAGTTGGTGTGTATACTCCAAAACAGAGTAGAATAAGGCCTTGTATATTTTTTCGAACAGACTATATTCAGAGCCATTTTCTTTTTACTTTGGGGTGCCCAGATATTCTTTAGAATTTTTTCGATTCGTGTAAAATTAGAATTTCCGTATTTTACATGAGAGAACATATTGAGTTTGTGTATATAATCCAAAACACACTAGATTAGGTCATTGTATATTTTTTATGAAAGATTATATTCAGAGAAATTTTGCTTTTAACATTCGGGTGCCAAAATAATATTTAGATATTTTTCGATTCACGTAAAATTAGAATTTCGGTATTTTACATAAGAGAGCCTACTGAGTTTGTGTAAATACACCAAATAAGAGTAGAATAAAGCATTGTATAATTTTTCTAACAGAGTATATTCAGAACCATTTTTTTTAACTTTGGGCCCCCTGGATATAATTTAGATTTTTGTTGATTCGCTTAAATATAGAATTTATGTATTTTCGATTAGAGACCATATGGAGTTCGTGTATATACTCCAAAACAGAATAGAATAGGGCATTGTATATTTTTTCTTACAGATTATATTCAGAGCAATTTTGTTTTTAACATTGGCTTGCCTAGATAATATTTAGATTTTTTCGATTCAGGTATAATTAGAATTTGATATTTTACATGAGAGAGCATAGTGAGTTGGTGTATATACTCCAAAACCGTGTAGAATAACGCATTGTATATTTTTTCTAACAGGCTATATTCAGAGCCATTTTCTTTTAACTTTAGGGCGCCTAGATATTCTTTAAATTTTTCTCGATTCGCGTAAAATTAGAATTTCAGTGTTTTATATGAGACAGCATTTTGAGTTGGTATATATACTCCAAAACAGAGCAGAATAGGGCATTGTATATTTTATCTGACAGATTATATTCAGACCTGTTTTGTTTTTAACATTGTGGTGCCTAGATAATATTTAGATTTACTCGATTCGGGTAAAATTAGAATTTCTGTATTTTGCATGAGAGAGCATATGGAGTTGGTGTATATACTCCAAAAAAGAGTAGAATAGGGCACTGAATATTTTTTCTGAGAGATTATATTCAGAGCAATTTTGTTTTTAACATTTGGGTGCCTAGATTATATTTAGATTTTTTCGATTTTGTTAAAATTAGAATTTCGGTATTTCACATGAGAGAGCATACTGAGTTTGTGTATATACTCCAAAAAAAAGTAAAAAAGGACATTGTATATTTTTTCTGACAGATTATATTCAGAGCAATTTTGCTTTTAACATTGCGGTGCCTAGATAATTTTTAGATTTTTTTCCATTTTCTTAAATACAGAATTTTTGTATTTTACATGAGAGAGCATATGGAGTTAGTGTATATAATCTAAAACAGAGTAGAATAGGGCATTGTATATATTTTCTGACAGATTATATTCAGAGCAATTTTGCTTTTAAAATTGGGGTTCCTAGATTATATTTAGATTTGTTTCGATTCGCTTAAATATAGAATTTCTGTATTTTACATGAGAGTGCATATGGAGTTGGTGTATATACTCCAAAACAGAGTAGAATAGGGCATTCTATATTTTTTCTAACACATTATATTCAACGCAATTTTGTTTTTCACATAGGGGTGCCTAGATTATATTTAGAAATTTTCGCTTCGGGTAAAATTAGAATTTCTGTATTTTACATGAGAGAGCATATTGAGTTGATATGTATACTACAAAATAGAGTAGAAAATGACATTGTATATATTTTGTGACAGATTATATTCAGAGCAATTTTGCTTTTAACATTGGGGTGCCTAGATTATATTTAGATTTGTTTCGATTCACTTAAATATAGAATTGCTGTATTTTACATGAGAGAGCATATGGAGTTGGTGTATATACTCCAAAACAGAGTAGAATAGGGCATTGTATATTTTTTCTGACATATTATATTCAAAGAAATTTTATTTTTAACATTGGGGTGCCTAGATAATATTTAGATTTTTTAGATTCTGGTAAAATTAGGATTTCTGTATTTTACATGAGAGAGCATACTGAGTTGGTGTGCATACTCCAAAACAGAGTAGAATAAGGCATTGTATATTTTTTCTAACAGACTATATTCAGAGCCATTTTCTTTAAACTTTTGGGTGCCTTGATAATATTTAGGTATTTTTTGATTCGCTTAAATATAGAATTTCTGTATTTTACATGAGAGAGCATGTAGAGTTGGTGTATATACTCAAAAACAGAGTAGAATAGGGCAGTGTATATTTTTTCTGAGAGTTTATATTCAGAGAAATTTTGTTTTTAACATTGGAGTGCCTTGATAATGTTTAGATCTTTTCGATTCGAGTAACATTAGAATTTCTGTATTTTACATTAGAGAGCATACTGAGTTGGTGTATATACTCCAAAACAGAGTAGAATAGGGCATTGTACATTTTTTCTGACATATTATATTCAGAGTAATTTTGTTTTTATCATAGGGATGTTTAGATGTTATTTATATTATTTCGTTTCGGGTAAAGTTAGAATTTCTGTATTTTACATGAGAGAGTTTACTGAGTTTTTGTATATACTCCAAAACAGAGTAGAATAGGGCATTGTATATTTTTTTGAACAGACTATCTTAAGAGTCATTTTCTTTTAACATTGGGGCAGCTAGATATTATTCAGATTGTTTTCGATTCGCGTAAAATTAGAATTTCTGTATTTTACATGAGAGAGCATATTGAGTTGGTGTATATACTCAAAAACAAAGTAGAATAGGGCATTGTATAATTTTTCTGACAGATTATATTCAGAGCAATTTCATTTTTAACATTGGGGTGCCTAGATAATATTTAGGTTTTTTTCAATTCACGTGAAATTAGAATTTCGGTGTTTTACATGGGAGAGAATATTGAGTTGGTATATATACCCCAAAACAAAGTAGAATAGGACATTGTATTTTTTTTCTGACAGATTATATTCAGAGCAATTTTGCTTTTAACATTGAGGTGCCTAGATAATATTTGGATTTTATTCGATTCAGGTAAAATTATAATTTTGGTATTTTACATGAGAGAGCATACTGAGTTGGTGTATGTACTTCAAAACAGAGTAGAATAGGGCATTGTATATTTTTTCTGACAGATTATATTCAGAGCAATTTTGTTTTTAACATTCGGTTCCTAGATAATATTTAGATATTTTCGATTTGGGTAATAGTTTAATTTCTGTATTTTACAAGAGAGAGCATTTTACGTTGGTGTATATAATAAAAAACAGAGTAGATAAGGGCATTGTATAGTTCATCTGGCAGAATATATTCAGAGCAATTTTTGCTTTTACCATTGGGGTGCCTAGATAATATGTAGATTTGTTTCGATTCACTTAAATATAGAATTTCTTTATTTTACATGAGAGAGCATATGGAGTTGGTGTATATACTCCAAAACAGAGGAGAAAAGGCATTGTATATTTCTTCTGACATATTATATTCAAAGCAATTTTGTTTTTAACATTTGGGTGCCTAGATAATATTTAAATTTTTTTCGATTCACGTAAAATTAGAATTTCTCTATTTTACCGGAGAGAGCATACTGTGTTGGTGTATATACTTCAAAACAGAGTAGAAAAGAACATTGTATATATTTTTTACAGATTATGTTCAGAGCAATTTTGCTGTTAACATTGGAATGCCTAGATAATATATATATTTTTTTGATTTACTTAAATATAGAATTTCTTTGTTTTACATGAGAGAGAATATCGAGGTGGTATATATACTGCAAAACAGAGTAGAATAGGGCATTGTATATTTTTTCTGACACATTATATTCAGAGCAATATTGTATTTAACATTGGGTGCCTAGATAATATTTAGATTTTTTCGATTCACGTTACATTAGATTTTCTGTATTTTACATGAGAGAGCATACTGAGTTTGTGTATATTCTCCAAAGCAGAGTACAATAGGGCAGTGTATATTATTTCTCACAGATTGTATTCAGAGCAATTATGTTGTTAACATTGAAGTGCTTAGATAATATTTAGATTTTTTTGGATTCACAAAATATTAGAATTTCGGTATTTTACATGAGAGACCATACTGAATTGTTGTAAATACTCCAAAACAGAGAAAAATAAGGCATTGTATATTTCTTCTAACAGACTATATTCAGAGCCATTTTCTTTTAACTTTGGAGAGCCTCGATATTATTTAGATTTTTTTCGATTCACATAAAATTAGAATTTCGGTATTTTATATGACAGAGCATATTGGGTTGGTGTATATAATCCAAAAAAGTGTAGAATAGGGCATTGTATATTTTTTCTGACAGATTATATTCAGAGCAATTTTTTTTTAACATTGGGGTGCCTAGATAAAATTTACATATTTTTCATTTCGCATAAATATAGAATTTCTGTATTTTACATGGGAGAGCATATGGAGTTTGTGAATACTCCAAAACAGAGTAGAATAGCGCATATTCTTTTTATTCTGACAGATTATATTCAGAGCAATTTTGTTTTTCACATTGGAATGGCTAGATAATATTTAGATTTGTTTCGATTCACGTAAAATTACAATTTCAGTGTTTTACATGAGAGAGCATTCTGAGTTTTTGTATATACTCCAAAACAGTGTAGAATAAAGCATTGTATATTTTTTCTGACAGATTATATTAACTGCAATTTTGCTTTTAGCATTGGGGTGCCCAGATAATATTTAGTTATTTTTCGATTCACGTAAAATTAGAATTTCGGTATTTTACATAGAGAGCATACTGAGTTGGTGTATATTCTCCAAAACAGCGTAGAATAGGGCATTGTATATTTTTTCCGAGAGATTATATTCAGAGCAAATTTGTTTTTAAAATTCGGGTGACTAGATAATATTTAGATTTTTTCGATTCGCGTAAAATTAGAATTTCTGTATTTACATGAGAGAGCATACTGAGTTGGTGTATATACTCTAAAACAGAGTAGAATAGGGCATTGTATGTTTTCTCTAACAAACTATATTCAGAGCCATTTTCTTTTAACTTTGAAGCGCCTTGATATTATTTAGATTTTTTTCGATTTGCATAAAATTAGAATTAAGTATTTTACAGGAGAGAACATATTGAGTTGGTGTATATACTCTGAAACAGAGTAGAAAAAAGCATTGTATATTTTTTCTGACAGATTATATTCAGAGAAATTTTGCTTTTAACATTTGGGTGCCTAGATAATATTTAGATTTTTTTGATTCCCCTAAATATTGAATTTTTGTATTTTACATGAAAGAGCATATGCAGGTGGTGTATATACTCCAAAACTAAGTAGAATATGGCATTGTTTATTTTTTCTGACAGATTATATTAAGAGCAATTTTGCTTTTAACATTGGGGTGCCTAGATAATATTCAGATTTTTTTCGAATCACGTAAAATAAGAATTTCGGTATTTTATTTGAGAGAGCATACTGAGTTGGTGTATATACTCCAAAACAGAGTAGAATAGGGCATTGTATATTTTTTCTGAAAGAATATATTTAGAGCAATTTTTTTTTATTATTCGGTTGCCTAGATAATATATAGATTTTGTCAACTCGGGTAAAATTTGAATTTCTGTATTTTACATGAGAGAGCATATTGAGTTGGTGTATATACTCGAAAACAGAGTAGAAAAGGGCATTGTATATTTTTTCTGACAGATTATACTCAGAGCAATTTTGCTTTTAACATTGGGGTCCCTAGATAATATTTAGATTTTTTTCGATTTACTAAAATATAGAATTTCTGTATTTTACATGAGAGAGCATATGGAGTTGGTGTATATACTCCAAAACGGAGTAGAATAGGGCATTGTATATTTTTTCTGACAGATTCTATTCAGAGCTATTTTGTTTTTAACATTGGGGTGACTAGATAATACTTGGATTATTTTTAATTCATGTAAAATTATAATTTCGGTATTTTACATGAGAGAGCATACTGAGTTGGTATATATACTCCAAAACAGTGTAGAATAATGAATTGTATATTTTTTCTAACAGACTATATTTAGAGCCATTTTCTTTTAACTTTGGGGCTCCTAGATATTATTTAGATTTTTTCAATTCACGTAAAATTAGGATTTCAGTATTTTACATGAGAGAGAATATTGAGTTGGTGTATATACTCCAAAACAGAGTAAAAAAGGCATTGTATATTTTTTCTGACAGATTACATTCAGAGCAATTTTTCTTTTAACATTGGTGTGCCTAGATGATATTTAGATTATGTTCAATTCGCTTAAATATAGAATTTTTGTATTTTACATGAGAGAGCATATGGAGTTGATGTATATACTCTAAAACAGAGTAGAATAAGCCATTGTATATTTTTTCTGACAGATTATATTCAGAGCCATTTTGTTTTTAACATTGGGGTGCATAGATAATATTAGTATTTTTTCGATTCGGGTAAAATTAAAATTTCAGTTTTTTACATCAGAAAGCATACTGAGTTGGTGTATATACTCCAAAACAGAGTAGAATTAGGCATTGTATATTTTTTCGAACAGACTATATTCAGAGCCATTTTCTTTTAACTTTGGGGCGCCTAAATATTATTTAGATTATTTTCGATATGTGTAAAATTACAATTTCGGTAATTTACATGAGAGAGCATATGGACTTGGTGTATATACTACAAAACAGAGTAGAGAAAGGCATTGTAAATTTTTTGACAGATTATTTTCAGAGCAATTTTGCTTCCCACATAGGGGTGCCTAGATAATATTTAGATTTTTTTAGAGTCCCTTAAATATAGAATTTCTGCATTTTACATCAGAGAGCATACTGAGTTGGTGTATATACTCCAAAACAGAGTAGAATAAGGCATTGTATATTTTTTTTTAACAGACTGTATTCAGAGCCATTTTCTTTTAACTTTGGGGCACCTAGATATTATTTAGATTTTTTTCGATTCGCGTAAAATTATAATATTTTTATTTTACATGAGAGCATATTGAGTTGGTGTATATACTCCAAAATAAAATAGAAAAGGGCATTGTATATTTTATGTGACAGATTATATTCAGCGAAATTTTTCTTTTAACATTGGGGTGCCTAGATAATATTTAGATTTTTTTCGATTCGCTTAAATATGAAATTTCTGTATTTTACATGAGGGGGCATATGGAGATAATGTATGTACTTTAAATCAGGGTAGAATAGGGCATTGTATATTTCTTCTGATTTTTCTAAGGGACTATATTCAGAACCATTTTCTTTTAACTTTGCTGTGCCTTGATATTATTTAGATTTATTTCGATTAGCTAAAATTTGAATTTCGGATTTTACATGAGAGAGCATATTGAGTTGGTGTATATACTACAAAACAGAGTAGGAAAAAGCATTGTATATTTTTTCTGACAGATTATATTAAGAGCAATTTTGCTTTTATGATTGGGGTGCCTAGATAATATTTAGATTTTTTTCGATTAGAATTTTTGTATTTTACATGACAGAGTATATTGAGTTAGTGTATATGCTCCAAAACAGAGTAGAATGGGGCCTTGTATACCTTTTCTGACAGATTATATTCAGAGCAATTTTGCGTTTAACATTGTGGTGCCTAGATAATATTTCAATTTTTTGATTCTCTTAAATATAGAATATCTGTATTTTACATGAGAGAGCATATGGAGTTGGTGTATATACTTCAAAACAGAGTAGAATAGGGCATTTTATATTTTTTCTGACAGATTATATTCAGAGCAATTTTGTTTTTATCATTGGGATGACTAGATAATAATTTGATTTTTTCGATTTGCTTAAATATAGAATTTCTGTATTTTACATGAGAGAACATATCTAGTTGGTGTATATACTTTAAAACAGAGTAGAATAGGGCATTGTATATTTTTTCTGACAGACTATATTCAGAGCAATTTTGTTTTTTACATTGAGGTGCCTAGATAATATTTAGATTTTTTCGATTCGGGTACAATTATAATTTTGTTATTTTACATGAGAGAGCATAATGAGTTGGTGTATATACTCCAAAGCAGAGTAGATTAAGGCATTGTATATTTTTTCTAACAGACGGTATTCAGAGCCATTTTCTTTTAACTTTGGGGCACCTGGATATTATTTTGATTTCTTTCAATTCACATAAAATTAGAATTTTAGTATTTTACATGAGAGAGCATATTGAGTTGGTGTATATAGTCCAAAACATAGTAGAAAAGGCATTGAATATTTTTTCTGACAGATTACATTAAGAGCAATTTTGCTTTTCACATTGGGGTGCCTAGATAATATTTAGATTTTTCTCGATTCGCTTAAATATAGAATTTTTGTATTTTACATGAGAGAGCATATGGAGTTGGTGTATATACTCTAAAACAGAGTAGAATAGGGCATTGTATATTCTTTCTGACATATTATATTCAGAACCATTTTATTTTTAACATTAGGGTGCCTAGATAATATTTAGATTTTTTTGACTCGGGTAAAATTACAATTTCAGTTTTTTACATGAGAGAGCATACTGAATTTGTTTATATACTCCAAAACAGAGTAGAATTAGGCATTGTATATTTTTTCTAACAGACTATGTTCAGAGCCATTTTCTTTTAACTTTGGGGCGCCTAGATATTATTTAGATTATTTTCGATATGCGTAAAGTTACAATTTCGGTATTTTACATGAGAGAGCATATGGACTTGGTGTATATACTACAAAACAGAGTAGAAAAAGGCATTGCATAATTTTTGAGAGATTATTTTCAGAGCAATTTTGCTTTCCACATTGGGGTGCGTAGGTAATATTTAGATTTTTTTAGAATCCCTTAAATATAGAATTTCTGCATTTTACATGAGAGAGCATACTGAGTTGGTGTATATACTCCAAAACAGAGTAGAATAAGGCATTGTATATTTTTTCTAACAGACTATATTAACAGCCATTTTCTTTTAACTTCGGGGCCCCTAGAAATTATTTAGATTTTTTTCGATTCGTGTAAAATTAGAATTTCGTTATTTTACATGAGAGAGCATATTGAGTTTGTGTATATATTACAAAAGAGAGTAGAAAAGGGCATTGTATATTTTTTCTAAAAGATTATATTAAGAGCAATTTTGCTTTTAACATTGTGCAGCCTGCATAATATTTAGATTTTTTGAATTCACGTAAAATGGGAATTTCTGTATTTTACATTAGAGAGCATACTGAGGTGGTATATATACTCCAAAACAGAGTAGAAAAGGGCATTGTATATTTTTTCTGACAGATTATAATCAGAGCAATTTTGGTTTTACCATTGAAGTCCCTAGATAATATTTAGATTTTATCTGATTCGCTTAAATACAGAATTTCTGTATTTTACAGAAGAGATCATATGGAGATGGTGTATATACTCCAAAACAGAGTAGCATAGGGCATTGTATATTTTTTCTGACAGATTATATTCAGAGCAATATTGTTTTTAACATTGGAGAGCCTAGAAAATATTTAGATTTTTTTTATTCGGGTAAAATTCGAATTTCAGTATTTTACATGAGAGAGCATAAATAGTTGGTGTATATACTCCAAAAGAGAGTGGAATAAAGCATTGTTTATTATTTCTAACAGTCTATATTCAGAGCCATTTTCTTTTAACTTTGGGGCACCTAGATATTATTTAGATTTTTTTCGATTTGCTTAAAATTAGAATTTCGGTATTTTACATGAGAGATATATTGAGTGGGTTTATATACTCCAAAACAGAGTAGAAAAAGGCATTGTATATTTTTTCTGACAGATTATATTCAGAGAAATTTTACGTTTAACATTGGGGTGCCTAGATAATATTTTGATTTTTTCGATTCGGGTAAAATTAGAATTTCTGTATTTTACATGAGAGAGCATATTGAGTTGGTGTATATACTAAAAACAGAGTAGAATAGGGCATTGTATATTTTTTCTGACCGATTATATTCAGAGGTATTTTTCTTTTAACGTTCGGTTGCCTAGATAATATTTAAATTTTTTCGATTCACTTAAATATAGAATTTCTGTATTTTACATGAGAGAGCATACTGAGTTGGTTTATAAACTACAAAACAGACTAGAATAAGGCATTGTATATTTTCTTTAACAGACTATATTCCGAGGCATTATCTTTTAACTTCGGGTCGTCTAGATATTATTTAGATTTATTTCGATTTGCGTAAAATTGAAATTTGGTTATTTTACATGAGAGAGCATATGGAGTTGGTGTATATACCACAAGACTAAGTAGAAAAGGGCATTGTATATTTTTTCTGACAGATTTTATGCAGAGCAATTTTCTTTTTAACATTGGCGTGCCTAAAATATATTTACATTTTTTTTGATTCGGGTAAAATTAGACTTTCTGTATTTTCCATGAAAGAGCATATTGAGTTGGTTTATATAATACAAAACAGAGTAGAAAATGGCATTGTGTATTTTCTCTGACAGATTATATTCAGAGCAATTTTGCTTTTAACATTGGGGTGCCTAGATAATATTTAGATGTTTTTTGATTCGCTTAAATATAGAATTTCTATATTTTACATGAGAGAGCATATGCAGTTGGTGTATATACCCCAAAACAGAGTAGAATACGATATTGTATATTTTTTCTGACAGATTATATTTAGAGCAATATTGTTTTTAACATTGAAGTGCCTAGATAATATATAGATTTATTTCGATTCACATAAATTTAGAATTGCGGTATTTTACATTAGAGAGCATACTTAGTTGGTGTTTATACTCCAGAAAAGAGTGAAATAGGGGATTGAATATATTTTGTGACAAGTTATATTCAGAGCAATGTTGTTTGTAACATTGGGTGGCCTACAAAATATTTTGATTTTTTCGATTCGGGTAAAATTAGAATTTCAGTATTTCACATGAGAGACCATACTGAGTTGGTGTACATACTTCAAAACAGAGTAGAATAGGGCATTGTATATTTTTTCTGAAAGATTATATTCAGAGCAATTTTGTTTGTAACATTGACCTGCCTACATAATATTTAGATTTTTTTGATTCTTATAAAATTTGAATTTCTGTATTTTACATGTCAAAGCATATTGAGTTGGTGTATATACTACAAAACAGAGTAGAAAATGGCATTGTGTATTTTTTTTGACAGATTATATTCCGAGCAGTTTTGCTTTTAACATTAGGGTGAGTAGATAATATTTAGATATTTTTTGATTCGCTTAAATATAGAATTTCTGTATTTTAGATGAGAGAGCATATGGAGTCGGCGTATATACTCCAAAACAGAGTAGATAAGGGCATTGTTTATTTTCTCTGACAGATTATATTCAGAGCAATTTTGTTTTTAACATTGGGTTGACTAAATAATATTTAGATTTTTTTGATTCGGGTAAAATTAGAATTTCTATATTTTACATGAGAGATCATACTGACTTGGTTTTTATACTGCAAAACAGAGTAGAGTAAGGCATTGTTTATTTTTTCTAACAGACTATAATCAGAGCCATTTTCTTTTAATTTTGCGGCACCTAGATATTATTTAGATTTTTTTCGATTCACGTAATATTAGAATTTCGGTATTTTACACGAGAGAGCATATTGAGTTGGTGTATATACTCAACAACAGAGTAGAATAGGGCATTGTATATTATTTCTGACAGATTATATTCAGACCAATTTTGTTTTTAACATTAGGTTGACTAAATAAATAATATTTAGATTTTTCGATTCGGGTAGAATTAGAATTTCTGTATTTTACATGACAGAGCATATTGTGTTGGTGTATATACTACAAAACAGAGTAGAAAAGGGCATTGTACCTTTCTTCTGCCAGATTTTTTTCAGAGCAATTTTGTTTTTAACATTGCGGTGCCTAGATAATATTTAGAAATTTATCGATTCACTTAAAATTTGAATTTCGGTATTTTACATGAGAGAGCATACTGAGGTGTTGCATATACTCCAAAACAGAGTAGAATAGGGAATTGTATATTTTTTCTGACAGATTATATTCAGAGAAATTTATTTTTTAACATTGGGGTGTCTAGATAATATTTAGATTTTTTCGATTTGGGTAGAATTGGAATTACTGTATTTTACATGAGAGAGCATATTGAGTTGGTGTATATACTACAAAACAGAGAGGTAAAGGGCATTGTATATTTTATCTGACAGATTATATTAAGAGCAATTTTGCTTTTAACATTGTTTTTCCTAGATAATATCTAGAATTTTTTCGATTCGCTTAAATATAGAATTTCTGTATTTTACACGAGAGAGCATATAGAGTTGTATATATTTTAAAACATTGTAGAATAGGGCATTGTATATTTTTTCTGACAGATTATATTCAGAGCAATTTTTTTTTTAAATTGGGGTACGTAGATAATATTTAGATATCTTTTGATTCACGTAAAATTAGAATTTATGTGATTTACATGAGAGAGCATACTGAGTTGGTGTATATACTCCAATAAAGAGTAGAATAAGGCATTGTATATTTTTTCTAAGAGACTATATTCAGAGCCAATTTTTTTTAAGTTTGGGGCGCCTAGATATTATTTAGATTTTTTTTGATTTACCTAAAATTAGAATTTCCTTATTTTATATGAGAGAGCATATTCAATTGCAGTATATACTCCAAAAAAGAGTAGAAAAGGGCATTGTATATTTTTTCTGACACATTTTATTAAGAGAAATTTTGCTTTTAACATTGGGTTTCCTAGATAATATTTAGATTTTTTTCGATTCGGGTAGAATTAGAATTTCTGTATTTTAATGAAAGAGTATATTGAGTTGGTGTTTATACTACAAAACAGAATAGAAGAGGGCATTGTATATTTTTTATGACAGATTACATTCAGAGCAATTTTGCCTTTAACATTGGGGTGCCTAGATAATATTTAGATTTTTTCGGTTAGGGTAAATTTAGAATTTCTGCATTTTACATGAGAGAGCATACTGAGTTGGTGAATATACTCCAAAACAGAGTAGAATAAGGCATTGTATATTTTTCTAACAGACTGTGTTCAGAGCCATTTTCTTTTAACTTTGGGGCGCCTAGATATAATTTAGATTTTTTTCGATTCACTTAAAATTAGAATTTCAGTATTTTACATGAGAGAGAATATAAAGTTGGTGTATATACTCCAAAACAAAGTAGAATAGGGCATTGTATATTTTTTCTGAGAGATTATATTCAGAGAAATTTTGTTTTTAACATTAGTGTGCCTAGATAATATTTTGATTTTTTCGATTTGGGTAGAATTAGAATTTCTTTATTTTACATGAGAGAGTATATTGAGTTGGTGTATATACTACAAAACATAGTAGTAAAGGGCATTGTATATTTAATTTGACAGATTATATTAAGAGCAATTTTGCTTGTCACATTGGGGTGCCTAAATAATATCTAAAATTTTTTCGATTCGGTTATATATAGAATTTCTGTATTTTACTTGAGACACCATATGGAGTTGGTGTATATACTCCAAAACAGAGTAGAATCGGGCATTGTATATTTTTTCTCACAGATTCTATTCAGAGCTATTTTGTTTTTAGCATTGAGGTGCCTAGATAATATTTAGATTTCTTTTGATTCACGTAAAATGAGAATTTCTGTATTTTACATGAGAGATCATACTGAGTTGGTGTATATACTCCAAAAAAGAGTAGAATAAGGCATTGTAAATTTTGTCTAGCAGACTGTATTCAGAGCCATTTTCTTTTAACTTCGGGGCACCTAGATATTATTTAGATTTTTTTCGATTCACGTAAAATTAGAATTTGGGTATTTTACCTTAGAGAGCATATTGAGTTGGTTTATATACTACAAAACTGAGTAGAATATTGCATCGTATGTTTTTTCCGACAGATTATATTAAGAGCAATTTTTTTGTAACATTGGGGTGCCTAGATAATATTTAGATTTTTTTCGATTCACGTAAAATTAGAATTTCGGTGTTTTACATGAGAGAGCATACTGAGATGGTGTATATACTCCAAAACAAAGTAGAATAGGGCATTGTATATTTTTTCTGATAGATAATATTCAAAGCAATTTTGTTTTTAACATTCGGGTGCCTAGATAATATTTAGATTTTTCGACTCGGCTAAAATTAGAATTTCTGTATTTTACATGAGAGAGCTTATTGAGTTGGTGTATATACTCCAAAACAGAGTAGAAAATGGATTGTATATTTTTTCTGAAATTATATTCAGTGTAATTTTACTTTTAAGATTGTGGTCCCTAGATAATATTTAGATTTATTTTGATTCACTTAAATATAGAATTTCTGTATTTTACATGGGAGAGCATATGGAGTTGGTTTATATACTTTAAAATAGAGTAGAATGGGGCATTGTATATTTTTTATGACAGATTACATTAAGAGCAATTATGTTTTTAACATTGAGGTGCATAGATAATATTTGCATTTTATTCGATTCACGTAAAATTAGAATTTCGGTATTTTACATGAGAGAGCATATTGAGTTGGTGTATATACTAAAAACAGAGTAGAATAGGGCATTGTATATTTCTTCTGACCGATTATATTCAGAGGTATTTTTCTTTTAACGTTCGGGTGCCTAGATAATATTTAAATCTTATTCGATTTGCTTAAATATAGAATTTCTTTATTTTACATGAGAGAGCATACTGAGTTGGTTTATAAACTACAAAACAGAGTAGAATAAGGCATTGTATATTTTCTTTAACAGACTATATTCCGAGCTATTATCTTTTAACTTCGGGTCGTCTAGGTATCATTTAGATTTATTTCGATTTGCGTAAAATTAGAATTTGGTTATTTTACATGAGAGAGCATATGGAGTTGGTGTATATACCCCAAGACGAAGTAGAAAAAAGCATTGTATATTTTTTCTGACAGATTTTATGCAGAGCAATTTTCTTTTTAACATTGGCGTGCCTAAAATATATTTACATTTTTTTTGATTCGGGTAAAATTATACTTTCTGTATTTTCCATGAAAGAGCATATTGAGTTGGTTTATATAATACAAAACAGAGTAGAAAATGGCATTGTGTATTTTCTCTGACAGATTATATTCAGAGCAATTTTGCTTTTAACATTGGGGTGCCTAGATAATATTTAGATATTTTTCGATTCGCTTAAATATAGAATTTCTATATTTTACATGAGAGAGCATATGCAGTTGGTGTATATACCCCAAAACAGAGTAGAATAGGGTATTGTATATTTTTTCTGACAGATTATATTCAGAGCAATATTGTTTTTAACATTAAAGTGCCTAGATAATATATAGATTTATTTCGATTCACGTAAAATTAGAATTGCGGTATTTTACATTAGAGAACATACTGAGTTGGTGTATATACTCCAAAACAGAGTGAAATAGGGGATTGAATATATTTTGTGACAAGTTATATTCAGAGCAATGTTGTTTGTAACATTGGGTTGCCTACATAATATTTTGATTTTTTCGATTCGGTTAAAATTAGAATTTCGGTATTTTACATGAGAGACCATACTGAGTTGGTGTACATACTCCAAAACAGAGTAGAATAGGGCATTGTATATTTTTTCTGAAAGATTATATTCAGAGCAATTTTGTTTTTAACATTGACCTGCCTACATAATATTTAGATTTTTTCGATTCTTATAAAATTAAAATTTCTGTATTTTACATGTCAAAGCATATTGAGTTGGTGTATATACTACAAAACAGAGTAAAAAATGGCATTGTGTATTTTTTTGACAGATTATATTCCGAGCAATTTTGCTTTTAACATTAGGGTGAGTAGATAATATTTAGATATTTTTCGATTCGCTTAAATATAGAATTTCTGTATTTTAGATGAGAGAGCATATGGAGTCGGCGTATATACTCCAAAACAGAGTAGAAAAGGGCATTGTATATTTTCTCTGACAGATTATATTCAGAGCTATTTTGTTTTTAACATTGGGTTGACTAAATAATATTTAGATTTTTTTGATTCGGTAAAATTTGAATTTCTATATTTTACATGAGAGATCATACTGAGTTGGTTTTTACACCCCAAAACAGAGTAGAGTAAGGCATTGTTTATTTTTTCTAACAGACTATATTCAGAGCCATTTTCTTTTAATTTTGCGGCACCTAGATATTATTTAGATTTTCTTCGATTCACGTAAAATTAGAATTTCGGTATTTTACACGAGAGAGCATATTGAGTAGGTGTATATACTCAAAAACAGAGTAGAATAGGGCATTGTATATTATTTCTGACAGATTATATTCAGACCAATTTTGTTTTTAACATTAGGTTGACTAAATAAATAATATTTAGATTTTTCGATTCGGGTAGAATTAGAATTTCTGTATTTTACATGACAGAGCATATTGTGTTGCTGTATATATTACAAAACAGAGTAGAAAAGGGCATTGTACCTTTCTTCTGCCAGATTTTTTTCAGAGCAATTTTGTTTTTAACATTGCGGTGCCTAGATAATATTTAGAAATTTATCGATTCACTTAAAATTTGAAGTTCGGTATTTTACATGAGAGAGCATAGTGAGTTTGTGTATATACTCCAAAACAGAGTAGAATAGGAAATTGAATATTTTTTCTGACAGATTATATTCAGAGCAATTTTGTTTGTAACATTGCGTTGCCTACATAATATTTAGATTATTTTGATTCGGATAAAATTTGAATTTCTGTATTTTACATATCAGAGCATATTGAGTTGGTGTATGTACTACAAAACACAGGAGAAAATGGCATTGTGTATTTTTTCTGACAGATTATATTCAGAGCAAGTTTGCTTTTAACATTGGGGTGCCTAGGTGATATGTAGATATTTTTCGATTCACGTAAATATAGAATTTCTGTATTTTAGATGAGAGAGCATATGGAGTCGGTGTATATACTCCAAAACATAGTAGAATAGGGCATTGTATATTTTTTCTGACAGATTATATTCAGAGAAATTCTGTTTTAAACATTGGATTGCCTAGATAATATTTAGATTTTCTCGATTTGGGTAGAACTAGAATTTCTGTATTTTACATGAGAGAGCATATTGAGTTGGTGTATATACTACAAAACAGAATAGAAAACAGCATTGTATATTTTTTCTGACAGATTACATTCAGAGCAATTTTTATTTTATCATTGGGGTTATAGATAGTAATTTATAGATTATAGATAATATTTAGATTTGTTTCGATTTGCTTAAATATAGAATTTCTGTATTTTACATGAGAGAGCATACTGAGTTGGTGTGTATACTCCAAAACAGAGTAAAAGAAGGCATTGTATATTTTTTATAACAGACTATATTCAGAGCCGTTTTCTTTTAACTTAGGATTGGCTAGATATTATCTAGATTTTTTCGATTCGCGTAAAATTAGAATTTTGGTATTTTACGTGAGAGAGCATATTGAGTTTGTGTATATACTTCAAAACGGAGTAGAATATGGCATTGTATATTTTTTCTGAAAGATTATATTTAGAGCAATTCTGTTTTTAACCTTGGGGTGCCTAGATAATATTCAGATTTTTTCGATTTGGGTAGAATTAGAATTTCTGTATTTTACATGAGAGAGCATATGGAGTTGGTGTATATACTCCAAAGCAGAGTAGAAAAAAGCATTGTATTTTTTTTCTGACAGATTACATGCACAGCAATTTTTCTTTTAACATTGTGGTGCCTAGATAATATTTAGATATTTTTCGATTCGCTTAAATATACAATTTCTGTATTTTACATGAGAGAAAATGTGGAGTTGCTGTATATACTCTAAAACAGAGTATAATAGGGCATTGTATATTTTTTCTGACAGATTATATTCAGACCAATTTTTTTAACACTGAGGTGCCTAGATAATATTTACTTTTTTTCGATTCCAGTAAAATTAGAATTTCTGTATTTTACATGAGAGTGCACCCTCAGATGGTGTATATTCTCCGAAACAGAGTAGAATAAGGCATTGTATACTTTTTCTAACAGACTATATTCACAGCCATTTTTTTTAAACTTTGGGGCGCCTATATATTTTTTAGTTTTTTTTTGATTTGCGTAAAATTAGAATTTCTGTTTTACATGAGAGAGCATATTGTGTTGGTGTATATACTACAAAACCGTGTAGAAATGGGCATTGTATATTTTTTCTGACAGATTATATTCAGAGAAATTTCGCTTTTAAAATTGGGGTGCCTAGATAATATTTAGATTTTTTTCATTTCGCCTAAAATTAGACTTTCTGTATTTTACATGAGACAGCATATTGAGTTGGTGTATATACACCAAAACAGGGTAGAAAAGGTCATTGTATTTTTTTTCTGACAGATTTTATTAAGAGAAATTTTGCTTTTAACATTGGGGTGCCTTGATAATATTTAGATTTTTTTCGATTCGCTTAAATATAGAATTTCTGAATTTTACATGAGAGTGCATATGGAGTTGGTGTATATACTTTAAAGCAGAGTAGAATAGGGCATTTTATATTTTTTCTGACAGATTATATTCAGAGCAATTTTGTTTTTAACATTGGGGTGCCTAGATAATATTTAGATTTTTTTTGATTCACGTAAAATTAGAATTTCTTTATTTTACTTAAGAGAGCACACTGAGTTGTTGTATGTACTTCAAAAAAGAGTAGAATAAGGCGATGTATTTTTTTTTCTAACAGACTATATTCAGAGCCATTATCTTTTATCTTTGGGGCATCTAGATTTTATTTAGATTTTTTTCGATTCCCGTAAAATTTGAATATCTGTATTTTACATGAGTGAGCATATTGAGTTGCTGTATATACAGCAAAACAGAGTAGAAAAGGGCATTGTATATTTTTTCTGACAAATTTTATTCAAAGCAATTTTGTTTTTAACATTGGGGTGCCTATATAATATTTAGATTTTATTCGATTCACGTAAAATTAGAATTCCTGTATTTTACATGAGAGAGCATACTGAGTTATTGTATATATTCCAAAACAGAGTAGAAGAAGGCATTGTATATTTTTTCTAACAGACTATATTCAGAGCCATTTTCTTTTAACTTTGGAGTGCATAGATATAATTTAGATTTTCTTCGATTCGCGTAAAATTAGAAGTCCGGTATTTTACGTGAGAGACCATATTGAGTTGGTGTATATACAGCAAAAGAAAGTAGAAAAGGGCATTGTATACTTTTTCTGACAGTTTATATTCGGAGCAATTTTGCTTTTAACATTCGTGTGCCTAGATATTATTTAGATTCTTATCGATTCACGTAAAATTAGAATTTCGGTATTTTATATGAGAGAGCTTACTGAGTTGGTGTATACACTCGAAAACAGAGTAGAATAAGGCATTGTATATTATTTTGACAGATTATATTTAGAGCAATTTTGTTTTTAACCTTGGGGTGCCTAGATAATATTTAGATTTTTCCTTTCGGGTAAAATTAGAATTTCTGTATTTTACAGGAGAGATCATATGAAGATGGTGTATATATTCCAAAACAGAGTAGCATAGGGCATTGAATATTTTTTCTGACAGATTATATTCAGAGCAATATTGTTTTTAACATTGGGGTGCCTAGATAATATTTAGATTTTTTTGATTCGTGTAAAATTGGAATTTCTGTATTTTATATGAGAGACCATACTGAATTGGTGTATATACTCCAAAAAAGAGTAGAATAATGCATTGTTTATTATTTCTAACAGTCTATAGTCAGAGCCATTTTCTTTTAACTTTTGGGCACCTAGATATAATTTAGATTTTTTTCGATCCTCATAAAATTAGAATTTCGGTATTTTACATGAGAGAGCATATTGAGTTGGTGTATACACTTCACAACAGAGTAGAAAAGGGCATTGTATATTTTTTCTGACAGATTATGTTCCGAGCAATTTTGCTTTTAACATTGGGATGTCTACAAAGTATTTAGATTTTTTTCGATTCACGTAAAATTAGAATTTCGGTATTTTACCTGAGGGATCATACTGAGTTGGTGTATATACTCCAAAACAGGGTAGAATAGGGCATTGTATATTTTTTCTGACAGATTATATTCAGAGCAATTTTGCTTTTAACATTGAGGTGCCTAGATAATATTTAGATTTTTTCGATTCGGATAAAATTAGAATTTCGGTATTTTACAAGAGAGAGCATACTGAGTTAGTGTATATACTCCAAAACAGATTAGAATAAGGCATTGTATATTTTTTGTGACGGATTATATTCGGAGCAATTTTCTTTTTAACATTTGGGTGCTTAGACAATATTTAGATTTTTCCGATTCGGGTAAAATTAGAATTTCTGTATTTTAAATGAGAGAGCATATGGAGTTGGTGTATATACTACAAAAAAAAGTAGAATACGGCATTGTATATTTTTTCTGACAGATTTTATTCAGAGAATTTTTATTTTTAGCATTGGGGTGCCTAGATAATATTTAGATATTGATGATTCCGGTAAAATTAGAATTTCTGTGTTTTATATGAGAGAGCATACTGAGTTGGTGTATGTATATTCTCCAAAACGAAGTAGAATAAGGCATTGTATAAATTTTCTAACAGACTATATTTACAGCCATTTTCTTTTAACTTTGGGCTGCTTAGATATTTAGATTTTTTTCGATTCTCGTAAAATTAAAATTTCGGTATTTTACATGAGAGAGCATATTGAGCTGGTGTATACACTCCAAAACAGAGTAGAAAATAGCATTGCATATTTTTTCTGACAGAATATATGCAGAGCAATTTTGCTTTTATCATTGGAGTGCCTAGATCATATTTAGATTTTTTTCGATTCACGTAAAATTAGAATTTCAGTATTTTACATGAGAGAGTATACTGAGTTGGTGTATATACTCCAAAACAGAGTAGAATAGGGCCTTGTATATTTTTTCTAACAGAATATATTCAGAGCAATTTTGTTTTTACCACTTGGTGGCCTAGATATTATTTAGATATTTGGTTTCAGGTAAAATTAGAATTTTTGTATTTTACATGAGAGAGCATATTGAGTTGAGATTGTGTATATACTACAAAATAGAGAGTAGGGCATTGCATATTTTTTCTGACAGATTATACTCAGAGCAATTTTGTTTTTAACATTGGGATGCCTAGGTAATATTTAGATTTTATTCAATTTGCTTAAATATATAATTTCTGTATTTTACATGAGAGAGCATATGGAGTTGGTGTATATACTCCAGAAAAAAGTAGAATAGGGTATTGTATATTTTTTCTGACAGATTATAGTCAGAGCTATTTTGTTGTTTTTTTGTGTTTTGCTTTGTTTTGTTTTTCTTTTTTTTGAGATGGAGTTTCACTCTTGTTACCCAGGCTGGAGTGCAATGGCGCAATCTCGGCTAACCACAACCTCCGCCTCCTGGGTTCAGGCAATTCTCTTGCCTCAGCCTCCCGAATAGCTGGGATTACAGGCACGCACCACCGTGCCCAGATTATTTTTTGTATTTTTAGTAGAGACAAGGTTTCACCATGTTGACCAGGATGGTCCCGAAATGCTGACCTCTAGACCCACCCACCTCGGCCTCCCAAAGTGCTGGGATTACAGGCTTGAGACATGGCGCCCAGCCGCAATTTTGTTTTTAACATTGGGGTGCCTAGATAATATTTAGATTTTTTTGGATTCGAGTAAAATTAGAATTTCTGTATTTAACATAAGAGAGCATACTGAGTTGGTGCATATACTCCAAAACAGAGTGGAATAAGGCATTTTATATTTTTTTAACAGACTATATTCAGAGCCATTTTTTTTACCTTTGGAGAGCCTACATATTATTTAGATTTTTTTGGATTCACATAAAATTAGAAATTCGGTATTTTACATGAGAGACCATATTGAGTTGGTGTATATACTCCAAAACAGAGTTGAAAAGGGCATTGTATGTTTTTTATGACATAATGTATTCAGCGCAATTTTGCTTTTAACATTGGGGTGCCTAGATGATATTAAATTTTTTTCACTTCGGTTAAATATAGAATTTCTGTATTTTAAATGAGAGAGCACATGGAGTTGGTGTATATACTCCAAAAAAGATTAGACTAGGGCATTGTATATTTTTTCTGACAGATTATATTCAGAGAAATTTTGTTTTTAGCGTTGGGGTGCCTAGATAATATTTAGAATTATTTCGATTCACGTATAATTAGAATTGCGGTATTTTACATTAGAGAGCATACTGAGTTGGTGTATATAATCCAAAGCAGAGTAGAATAGGAGATTGAATATTTTTTGTGACAGATTATATTCAGAGCAATTTTGTTTGTAACATTGGGTTGCCTGCATAATATTTTGATTTTTTTGATTCTTATAAAGGTAGAATTTCTGTATTTTACCTGTCAGAGCATATTGAGTTTGTGTATATACTACAAAACAGAGTAGAAAATGGCATTGTGTATTTTTTTTGACAGACTATATTCAGAGCCATTTTCCTTAAACTTTGTGGCACCTATATATTATTTAGGATTTTTTCGATTCGCGTAAAATTAGAATTTCGGTACTATACGTGAGAGAGCATATTGAGTTGGTGTATATACTACAAAACAGAGTAGAAAAGGGCACGGTATATTTTTTCTGACAGATTATATTCAGAGCAATTTTGCTTTTAACATTGGGGTGCCTAGATAATATTTAGATATTTTTCGATTCGCTTAAATATAGAATTTCTGTATTTTAGATGAGAGAGCATATGGAGTTGGTGTATATATTCCAAAACAGAGTAGAATAGGGCATTGTATATTTTCTCTGACAGAATTTATTCAGAGCAATTTTGTTTATAACAATGGGTTGACTAAATAATATTTAGATATTTTGATTGGGGTTAAATTAGAATTTCTGTATTTTACATGAGAGATCATACCGTGTTGGTTTATATACTCCAAAACAGAGTAGAATAAGGCATTGTTTATTTTTTCTAACAGACTATATTCAGAGCCATTTTCTTTTAACTTTGGGGCGCCTAGATATTATTTAGATTTCTTTCGATTCGTGTAAAATTAGAATTTCGGTATTTTACACGGGAGAGCATATTGAGTTGGTGTATATACTCAACAACAGAGTAGAATAGGGCATTGTATATTATTTCTGACAGATTATATTCAGAACAATTTTGTTTTTAACATTGGGTTGACTAAATAATATTTAGATTTTTCGATTCAGGTAGAATTAGAATTTCTGTATTTTACATGACAGAGCATATTGTGTTGGTGTATATACTACAAAACAGAGTAGAAAGGGCATTGTACCTTTTTTCTGAAAGATTATATTCAGAGCAAATTTCCTTTTAACATTGGGGTGCCTAGATAATATTTAGATTTTTTTCGATTCGCATAAATAAAGGGTTTCTGTATTTTACATGAGAGAGCATATGGAGTTGGTGTACATACTTCAAAACAGAGTAGAATAAGGCATTGTATTTTTTTTTTCTGACAGATTATATTCAGAGCGATTTTGTTTTTAACATTGCGGTGCCTAAATAATATTTAGATTTTTTTCGATTCGCTTAAATATAGAATTTCTGTATTTTACATGAGAGAGCATATGGAGTTGGTTTATATACTCCAAAACAGAGTAGAATAAGGCATTGTATATTTATTCTGACAGCTTATATTCAGAGCTATTTTGTTTTTAACATTAACGTGCTTAGATAATATTTAGATTTTTTTCTATTCACGTAAATTTTGAATTTCGGTATTTTACATGAGAGAGCATATTGAGTTGGTGCATATAATACAAAACAGAGTAGAATGGGGCATTGTATATTTTGAATGACAGATTATATTCAGATTGATTGTTTTTCTAACTTTGGGGTGCCTAGTTAATATTTAGATTTTTTTCGATTCGCTTCAATATAGAATTTCTGTATTTTACACGAGAGAGCATATGGAGTTGGTTTATATACTCCAAAACAGAGAAGAATAGGGCATTGTATATTTTTTTGACGGATTATATTCAGAGTAATTTTTTTTAACCCTGGGGAGCCTAGAAAATATTTAGATTTTTTCGATTTTGTTAGAATTACAATTTTTGTATTTTACATGAGAGAGCATATTGAGTTGGTGTATATACTACAAAACAGAGAAGTGAAGGGCATTGTATATTTTATCTAACAGATTATATTTAGAGCAATTTTGCTTTTCACATTGGGGTGCCTAGATAATATCTAGAATTTTTTCAATTCGCTTAAATATAGAATTTCTGTATTTTACTTGAGAGAGCATATGGAGTTGGCGTATATACTCCAAAACAGAGAAGAATAAGGCATTGTATATTTTTTTACAGACTATATTTAGAACCATTTTCTTTTAACTTTGGGGCGCCTAGATATTATTTAGATGTATTTCGATTCACGTAAAATTGGAATTTCGGTATTTTACATAAGAGAGCATACTGAGTAGGTTTATATACTCCAAAACAGAGTAGAATAGGGCATTGCATATGTTTTCTGACAGACTATATACAGAGCAATTTTTTTTTAACATTGGGGTGCCTAGATATTATTTAGATTTTTTTATTCGGGTGAAATTTGAATTTCTGTATTTTACATGAGAGAGCATACTGAGTTGGTGTCTATACTCCAAAACAGAGTAGAATAAGGCATTGTATATTTTCTATAACAGACTATATTCAGAGCCATTTTTTTTAACTTTGTGGCACCTAGATATTATTTAGGTTTTTTTCATTTGTGTAAAATTAGAATTTCGGTATTTTACATGAGAGAGCATATTGAGTTGGTGTATATACTACAAAACAGAGTAGAAAAAATCATTGTATATTTTCTCTGACACATTGTATTCCGAGCAATTTTCCTTTTAACATTCGGTTCCCTAGATAATATTTAGATTTATTTCGATTCACGTATAATTAGAATTTCGGTATTTTACATGAGAGAGCATACTGAGTTGGTTTATATACTCCAAAGCAGAGTAGAATAGGGCTTTTCATATGTTTTCTGAGAGACTATATTCAGAGCAATTTTGTTTTTAACATTGGGGTGCCTAGATATTATGTAGATTTTTTCGATTCGGGTGAAATTAGAATTTCTGTATTTTACATGAGAGAGCATATTGTGTTGGTGTATATACTCCAAAACAGAGTAGAATAAGGCATTGTATATTTTCTCTAACAGACTATATTCAGAGACATTTTCCTTTAAATTTGGGGCGCTTAGATATTATTTAGAATTTTTTGCGATTCACGTAAAATTAGAATTTTGGTATTTTACCGTAGAGAGCATATTGAGTTGGTGTATATACTCGAAAATAGAGTAGAAAAGGGCATTATATATTTTTTCTGACAGATTATATTAAGAGCAATTTTGCTTTTAACATTCAGGTGCCTAGAAAATATTTAGATTTTTTTCCAATCACGGAAATTTAGAATTTCGGTATTCTATATGAGAGAGCATACTGAGTTGGTGTATATACTCCAAAACAGAGTAGAATAAGGCATTGTGTATTTTTTCTAACAGAGTATATTCATAGCCATTTTTTTTTAACTTTGGGGCGCCTAGATATTATTTGGATTGTTTTTGATTTGCGTAAAATTAGAATTTCTGTATTTTACATGAGATAGCATATTGAGGTAGTTTATATACTACAAAACAGATTATAAAAAAGCATTGTCTATTTTCTCTGACTGATTATATTCAGAGCAATTTTGCTTTTAATATTGGGGTGCCTAGATATTATTTAGATTTTTTCAATTCGGTCAAATATAGAATTTTTGTATTTTACATGAGAGAGCATATGGAGTTGGTGTATATACTCCATAACAGTGTAGAATAGAGCATTGTATATTTTTCTGACAGATTATATTTAGAACAATTTTCTTTATAATATTGGGGTGCCTAGCTAATATTTAGATATTTTTCGATTCACGTAAAATTATAATTTCAGTATTTTACATGAGAGAGCATACTGACTTGGTGTATATACTCCAAAACAGAGTAGAATAAGGCATTGTATATTTTTTCTGACAGATTATATTCAGAGAAATTTTGTTTTTAACATTGGGGTGCCTAGATAATATTTAGATTTTTTTCGATTCGGGTAAAATTAGGATTTCTGTATTTTACATGACAGAGTCTATGGAGTTGGTGTATATACTCCAAAACAAAGTAGAAAAGGGCATTATACATTTTTTCTGACAGATTGTATTCAGAGCAATTTTGCTTTTAACATTCGGGTGCCTAGATAATATTTAGATTTTTTTTGATTCGCTTAAATATAGAATTTCAGTATTTTACATGAGAGAGCATATGGAGTTGGTGTATGTACTTCAAAACAGAGTAGAATAGAACCTTGTATATTTTTTCTGACAGATTATATTCAGAGCAAGTTTGTTTTTAACATTAGGGTGCCTAAATAATATTTACATTTTTTCGACTCGGGTGAAATTAGAATTTTCGTATTTTACATGAGAGAGCAGACTGTGTTGGTGTATATACACCAAAACAGAGTAGAAAAGGTCATTGTATATTTTCTTTAACAGACTATATTCAGAGCCATTTTTTTTAACTTTGTGTTGCCTACATATTATTTAGGTCTTTTCCATTCGTGTAAAATTAGAATTTCGGTATTTTAAATGAGAGAGCATATTGAGTTGGTGTATATACTCCAAAACAGAGTAGAAAAGGTCATTGTATATTTTTTCTGACACATTGTATTCCGAGAAATTTTCCTTTTAACATTGCGTTTCCTAGAAAATATTTAGATTTATTTCGATTCTCGTAAAATTAGAATTTCGGTATTTTACCTGAGAGAGCATACTGAGTTGGTTTATATACTCCAAAACAGATTAGAATAGGGCATTGCATATGTTTTCTGACAGATTATATTCAGAACAATTTTGTTTTTAATATTGAAGTGCCGAGATATTATTTAGATTTTTTCGATTCAGGTGAAATTAAAATTTCTGTATTTTACATGAGAGAGCATACTGAGTTTGTGTATATACTCCAAAACAGAGTAGAATAAGGCATTGTATATTTTCTCTCACAGACTATATTCAGTGCCATTTTCTTTTAAATTTGGGGGGCCTAGATATTATTTAGACTTTTTTGATTCACGTAAAATTAGAATTTCGGTATTTTACCTGAGAGAGCATATTGAGTTGGTGTATATACTCTAAAAAGAGTAGAAAAGGCATTGTATATTTTTTCTGACAGTTTGTATTCAGAGCAATTTTGCTTTTAACATTCGTGTGCCTAGATAATATTTAGATTTTTTCGATACGGGCAAAATTAGAATTTCTCTATTTTACTTGAGAGAGCCTATGGAGTTGGTGTATATACTCAAAACAGAGTAGAATAGGGCATTGTGTATTTTTTCTGAAAGACTACATTCAGAGCAATTTTTTTTTAACATTCGGGTGCCTAGATAATATTTAGATTTTTTTCGATTCACGTAAAATTAGAATTTCGGTATTTCACATGAGAGAGCATACTGAGTTTGTGTATATACTCCAAAACAGAGTAGAACAAAACATTTTATATTTTTTCTAACAGACTATATTCTGAGTCATTATCTTTTAACTTTTGGGCGCCTAGATATTATTTAGATTATTTTCGATTCGCGTAAAATTAGAATTTCGGTATTTTACATGAGAGAGCATATTGAGTTGGTGTATATACTACAAAAAAAAGTAGAAAAGGGCATTGTATATTTTTTCTGACAGATAATGTTCTGAGAAATTTTGCTTTTAACATTGTGATGTCTACAAAGTATTTAGATTTTTTTCGATTCACGTAAAATTAGAATTTCGGTATTTTACCTGAGGGATCATACTGAGTTGGTGTATATACTCCAAAATAGGGTAGAATAGGGCATTGTATATTTTTTCTGACAGATTATATTCAGAGCAATTTTGCTTTTAACACTGGGGTGCCTAGATATTATTTAGATTTTTTTCGATTCGATCAAATATAGAATTATTGTATTTTACATGATAGAGCATATTGAGTTGGTTTATAAACTCCAAAACAGTGTAGAATAAGGCATTGTATATTTTTTCTGACAGATTATATTCAGAGCAATTTTGTTTATAACATTCGGGTGCCTAGCTAATATTTAGATATTTTTCCATTTGTGTAAAATTATAATTTCAGTATTTTACATGAGAGAGCATACTGAGTTGGTTTATATACTCCAAAAAAGAGGAAAATAGGGCATTGCATATGTTTTCTAACAGATTATATTCAGAGAAATTTTGTTTTTAACATTGGGGTGCCTAGAAAATATTTAGATTATTTTTGATTCGGGTTAAATAAGAATTTCTGTATTTTACATGAGAGAGCATACTGAGTTGGTGTATATACTCCAAAACAGAGTAGAATAAGGCATTGTATATTTTCTCTAACAGACTATATTCAGAGCCATTGTCTTTTAAATTTGGGGCACCTAGATATTATTTAGACTTATTTTGATTCGTGTAAAATTAAAATTTCCGTATTTTACCTGAGAAAGCCTATTGAGTTTGTGTATATACTCGAAAACAGAGTAGAAAAGTGCATTGTATATTTTTTTCTGACAGATTATATTCAGAGCAATTTTGCTTTTAACATTCGGGTGCCTAGATAATATTTCAATTTTTTTCGATTCACCTACATTTAGAATTTCGGTATTCTACATGACAGAGCATACTGAGTTGGTGTATATACTCCAAAACAAAGTACAATAAGTCATGGTATATTTTTTCTAACAGATTATATTCATAGCCATTTTCTTTAAACTTTGGGGTGCCTAGATATTATTTAGATTTTTTTCGATTCACGTAAAATTAGAATTCCGGTATTTTACGTGAGATAGCATATTGAGGTGGTGTATATACTACAAAACAGAGTAGAAAAGGGCATTGTATATTTTTTCTGACAGATTATATTCAGAGCAATTTTGCTTTTAACATTGGGGTGCCTAGATATTATTTAGATTTTTTTCGATTCGGTTAAATATAGAATTTCTGTATGTTACATGAGAGAGCATATGGAGTGGGTGTATATACTAAAAAACATAGTAGAATAGGGGGTTGTATATTTTTTCTGACATATTATAATCAGAGCAATTTTGTTTATAACATTGTGATGCCTCGATAATATTTAGATATTTTTCGATTCACGTTAAATTAGAATTTCAGTATTTTACATGAGAGAGCCTACTGACTTGGTGTATATACTCCAAAACAGAGTAGAATAAGGCATTGTATATTTTTCCTAACAGACTATATTCAGACCCATTTTCTTTTAACTTTGGGGCGCCTTGATATTATTCAGATTTTTTTTGATTCACGTAAAATTAAAATTTCGGTATGTTACATGAGAGAGCATATTGAGTTTGTGTACATAATCCAAAACAGAGTAGAATAGAGCATTGTATATTTTTTCTGACTCATTATATTCAGAGCATATTTGTTTTTAACACTGGGGTGCCTAGATAATATTTAGATTTTTTCGATTCTGCTAAAATTAGAATTTCTGTATTTTACATGAGAGAGCATATGAAGTTGGTGTATATACTCCAAAACAGAGTAGAATAGGGCATTGTGTATTTTTTCTCACAGATTATATTCAGAGCAATTTTGTTTTTAACATTGGGGTGCCAAGATAATTTTTGAATATTTTTCGATTCACGTAAAATTAGAATTTCTGTATTTCACATGAGAGAGCATACTGAGTTGGTGTATATACTCCAGAACAGAGTAGAAAAGGGCATTGTATATTTTTCATGACAGACTATATTCAGAGAAATATTGCTTTTAACATTTGGGTGCCTAGATAATATATAGATTTTTTTCGATTCGCTTAAATATAGAATTTCTGTATTTTACATGAGACAGCATATTGAGTTGGTGTATATACTCCAAAACAGAGTAGAATAGGGCGTTGTATATTTTTTCTGACAGATTATATTCACAGTAATTTTGTTTTTAACGTAGAGGTGCCTAGATGATATTTATATTTTTTCGATTCGGGTAAACTTAGAATTTCTCTATTTTACATGAGAGAGCATACTGAGTTAGTGTATATACTCCAAAATAGAGTAGAATAAGGCATTGTGTATTTGTTTTAACAGACTATATTCAGAGCCATTTTCTTTACCATTGGGGCGCCTAGATATTATTTAGATTTTTTTTATTCGTGTAAAATTAGAATTTCGGGATTTTACATGAGAGAGCATACCGAGTTCCTGTATGTACTCCAAAACAGAGTAGAATAGGGCATTGTACATTTTTTCTAACACATTATCCTAAGAGTCATTTTCTTTTCAAATTGGGGCAGCTAGATATTATTCAGATTTTATTCATTTCGCGTAAAATTAGAATTTCGGTGTTTTACATGAGAGCATATTGAGTTGGTGTATATACTACAAAAAAGAATAGAACATCGCATTGTATATTTTTTGACAGATTATATTCAGAGAAATTTTGCTTTAAACATTCGGGTGCCTAGATAATATTTAGATTTTTTTTGATTCGCTTAAATATAGAATTTCTGTATTTTACAAGTGAGAGCATATTGAGTTGGTGTATATGCTCCAAAACAGAGTAGAATACGGCATTGTATATTTTTTCTGACAGATTATATTCAGAGCAATTCTGTTTTTAACATTGGGGTGCCTAGATAATATTTAGATTTTTTCCGATGCTGGCAAAATTAGAATTTCTGTATTTTACTTGAGAGAGCATACTGAGTTGGTGTATATACTCCAAAAAAGAGTAGAATGAGACCGTGTATGTTTTCTCTAACAGACTATATTGAGCAGCATTTTCTTTTAACTTTGGGGAGGACAGGTATTATTTAGATTTTTTTTGATTCGCGTAAAATTAGAATTTCGGTATTTTACATTAGAGAGCATACTGAGTTGGTGTATATACTCCAAAACATAGTAGAATAAGGCATTGTATATTTTTTCTGACAGACTATATTCAGAGCCATTTTCTTTTAACTTTGGGGTGCCGAGATATAATTTCGATTTTTTCGGTTCACGTAAAATTAGAATTTTGGTATTTTACATGAGAGAGCATATTGAGTTGGTGTATATACTCCAAAACAGAGTAGAAAGGGGCATTGTATATTTTTTCTGACAGATTATATTCAGAGCAATTTTGCTTTCAACATTAAGGTGCCTAGATAATATTTAGATTTCTTTCGATTCCCTTAAGTATAGAATTGCTGTATTTTAAATGAGAGAGCATATGGAGTTGATGTATATACTCCAAAACAGAGTAGAAAAGGGCATTGTATATTTTTTTGACAGATTATATTCAGAGCAATTGTGTTTGTAAGATTGGGGTGCCTAGATAATATTTAGATTTTTTTCGATTTATGTTAAATTAGAATTTCGGTATTTTAAATGAGAGAGTATACTGAGTTGGTTTATATAGTTCAAAACAGAGTAGAATAAGACATTGTATATTTTTTCTAAAAGACTATATTCAGAGGCATTTTATTTTAACTTTGGGGTTCCTAGGTATTATTTAGATATTTTTTGATTCATGAAAAATTAGAAATTCGGTATTTTACTTTACAGAGCATATTGAATTGGTGTATATACACCAAAATAGAGTAGAAAAGGGCATTGTATATTTTCTCTGACAGATTATATTCAGATAAATTTTGCTTTTAACTTTGGGGTTCCTAGATAATATTTAGATTGTTTTAGATTCACGTAAATTTAGAATTTCTTTATTTTACATGAGAGAGCATACTGAGTTAGTTTATATACACCAAAAAGAGTACAATAGGGCATTGTATAGTTTTTCTGACATATTAAATTCAGAGTATTTTGTTTTTAACATTCGGGTGCCTAGATCATATTTAGATTTTTTCGATTCGGGTAAAATTAGAATATCGGTATTTTACATGAGACAGCATACTGGGTTGGTGTATATACTCCACAACAGAGTAGAATAAGGCATTGTATATTTTTTCTTACAGACTGTATTCAGAGCCATTTTCTTTTAACTTTGGGGCGCCTAGATATTCTTTAGTTTTTTTTCCATTCACGTAAAATTAGAATTTCGGTATTTTACATGAGAGAGCATATGCAGTTGGTGTATATACTCCAAAACAGAGTAGAATAGGGCATTATATATTATGTCTCACAGATTATATTCAGAGCAATTTTGCTTTTAACCTTCGGGTGCCTAGATAATATTTAGATATTTTCCATTTGCTTAAATATAGTATTTCTGTATTTTACATGAGAGAGCATATGGAGTTGGTGTATGTACTCCAAAACAGAGTGGAATAGGGCATTGTATATCTTCTCTGGCAGATTATATTCAGAGCAAGTTTGTTTTTAACATTGAAGTGCCTCGATAATATTTAGATTTTTTCGATTCCGGTAAAATTATAAAATTGGTATTTTACATGAGAGAGCATACTGAGTTGGTGTATGTACTCGAAAGCAGAGTAGAAAAGGGCATTGTGTATTTTTTTTAATAGACTATATTCAGAGCCATTTTCTTTTAACTTTGGGGCGCCTAGATATTATTTAGATTTTTTTTTGATTCACGTAAATTTCGGATTTCTGTATTTTACGTGAGAGAGCATATTGAGGTGGTGTATATAATACAAAAGAGAGTAGAAAAGGCCATTTTATATTTTATCAGTCAGATTATATTCAGAGCAATATTGCTTTTAACATTGGGGTGCCTAGATAATATTTAGATTTTTTCGATTCGCTTAAATATAGTATTTTTGTATTTTACATGAGAGAGCATATGTAGGTGGTGTATATACTCCAAAACAGAGTACAATAGGGCATTCTATATTTTTTATGACAGATTATATTCAGAGAAATTTTGTTTTCTACATCAGGGTGCCTAGAAAATATTTAGATTTTTTCGATTCGGGTAATATTAGAATTTCGGTATTTTACATGAGAGAGCATTCTTTCCTGGGGTATATTCTCCAAAACAGAGTAGAATAAGGCATTGTATATTTTTTCTAACAGAATATATTCAGAAACATTTTCTTTTAACTTTGGGGCGCCGAGATATTTTTATGATTTTTTTCGATTCGCGTAAAATTAGAATTTCGGTATTTTATATGACAGAGCATATTGAGTTGGTGTATATACTCCAAAACAGAGTAGAAAAGAACATTGTATATTTTTTCGGCCAGATTATGTTCAGAGAAATTTTGATTTTAACATTCGATGCCTAGATAATATTTAGATTTTTTTCGATTCATGTAAAGTTAGAATTTCGGTATTTTACATGAGAGAGCATACTGAGTTGGTTTATATACTCCAAAACTGAGTAGAATAAGGCATTGTATATTTTCTCCAACAAACTATATTCCGAGCCATTTTCTTTTAACTTTGGGGAGCCTAGATATTATTTAGATTTTTCTCGATTCACGTAAAATTAGAATATCGTTGTTTTACATGAGAGAGCATACTGAGTTTCTGTATATACTCCGAAACAGAGTAGAATAGGGCATTGTGTAGTTTTACTGACAGATTATATTCAGAGCAATTTTGCTTTTAACATTAAGGTGCCTAGATAATATTTAGATTTATTTCGATTCGCTTAAATATAGAATTTCGGTATTTTATATGAGAGAGCATATGAAGTCGGTGTATATACCCCAAAACATAGTAGAATAGGGCATTGTATATTTTTTATGACAGACTATATTCAGAGCAATTTTGTTTCTCACATTGGGGTGCCTAGATAATATTTAAGTTTTTTTCGATTCAAGTAAAATTAGAATTTCTGTATTTTACATCCTAGAGCATACTGAGATGGTGTATATAAGCCAAATCAGTGTAGAATAAGGCATTGTATATTATCTCTAACAGACTACACTTAGAGCCATTATCTTTTAACTTTGGGGCGCCTAGATATTATTTAGATTTTTTTCGATTCGAGTAAAATTTGAATTTCCGTATTTTACATGAGAGAGCATATTGAGTTGGTGTATACACTCCAAAACAGAGTAGAAAAGGGCATTATATATTTTTACTGAAAGACTATATTCAGAGTAATTTTGCTTTTAACATTGAAGTGCCTAGAAAATATTTAGGTTTTTTTCGATTGGCGTAAAATTAATATTTCTGTATTTTACATGATAGAGCATACTAAGTTTATATATATACTCCAAAAAAGGTAGAAAAGGGCATTGTATATTATATTCTCTGACAGATTATATTCAGAGCATTCTGCTTTCAACAATGGGGTGCCTACCTAATATTTAGATTTTTTTCGATTCACGTAAAATAAGAATTTCGGTATTTGAAAGGAGAGAGCATACTGAGTTGGTGTACATACCCCAAAGAGAGTAGAAATGTGCATTGTATATTTTTTCTGACAGATTATATTCAGAGTAATTTTGTTTTTAACAATGGGGTGCCTAGAATATATTCGGATTTATTTCGATTCGCATAAATATAGAATTTCTGTATTTTACATGAGAGAGCATATGGAGTTGGTGTATATACTTTAAGACAAATTAGAATAGGGCATTGTATATTTTTTCTGACGGATTATATTCAGAGCAATATGGTTTTTAACATTGGGGTGCCTACATAATATTTAGATTGTTTTTGATTCACGTAAAATTAGAATTTCGGTATTTTACATGAGAGAGCATACCTATTTGGTTTATATAGTACAAAACAGAGTAGAATACGGCATTGTATATTTTGTCTGACAGATTATATTCAGAGCAATTTTGCTTTTAACATTGGGGTGCCTAGATAATATTTAGATTTTTTTCGATTCGCTTAAATATAGAATTTCTGTATTTTACATGAGAGAGCATATGGAGTTGGTGTATATTCTCCAAAATAAAGTAGAAAAGGGCATTGTATATTTTTTTCTGACAGATTATATATAGAGCATTCTGCTTTTAACATTGGGGTGCCTAGATAATATTTAGATTTTTTTTTTGATTTACGTAAAATAAAAATTTCTGTGTTTTACATGAGAGAGCATACTAAGTTTGTGTATATACTCCAAAAAAAAGTAGAATATGGCTCTGTATATTTTTTCTCACAGATTATATTCAGAGCAATTTTGCTGTTAACATTGGGGTGCCTAGATAATACTTAGATTTTATTCGACTTGCTTAAATATAGAATTTCTCTATTTTACATGAGAGAGCATATCGAGTTGGTGTATATACTCCAAAAGAGAATAGACAAGGGCATTGTATACTTTTTCTAACAGATTATATTCAGAGCAATTTTTTTAACGTTGGGGTGCGTAGATAATACTTAGAATTTTTTCGATTCAGGTAAAATTGGAATTTCTAAGTTTTACATGAGAGAGCATATGGAGTTGGTGTATATACTCCAAAACAGAGTAGAGAAAAGCATTGTATATTTTTACGGACAGATTATATTCACAGCAATTTTGTATTTAACATTGGGGTGCCTAGATAATACTTAGATTTTTTCGATTCAGGTAAAATTAGAATTTCTGAATTTTACAAGAGAGAGCATATGGAGATGGTGTATATACTCCAAAACAGAGTAGAATAGGGCATTGTATATTTTCTCCAACAAACTATATTCAGAGCCATTTTCTTTTAACTTTGGTGAGCCTAGACATTATTTAGATTTTTTTCGATTGACGTAAATTTAGAATTTCGGTATTTTTCATGAGAGAGCATACTGAGTTGCTGTATATACCTTGAAACAGAGTAGAATAGGGCATTGTGTAGTTTTTCTGACAGATTATATTCAGAGCAATTTTGCTTTTAAAATTAAGGTGCCTATATAATATTTAGATTTATTTCGATACGCTTAAATATAGAATTTCGGTATTTTATATGAGAGAGCATATGAAGTCGGTGTATATACCCCAAAACAGAGTAGAATAGGGCATTGTATATTTTTTATGACAGATTATATTCAGAGGAATTTTGTTTCTCACATTGGGGTGCCTAGATAATATTTAGGTTTTTTTCAATTCAAGTAAAATTAGAATTTCTGAATTTTACATCATAGAGCAAACTGAGATGGTGTATATACTCCAAATCAGTGTAGAATAAGGCATTGTATATTATCTCTAACAGACTACATTTAGAGCCATTTTCTTTTAACTTTGGGGCGCCTAGATATTATTTAGATTTTTTTCGATTCGAGTAAAATTTGAATTTCCGTATTTTACATGAGAGAGCATACTGAGTTGGTGTATACACTCCAAAACAGAGTAGAAAATGGCATTATATATTTTTACTGAAAGACTATATTCAGAGTAATTTTGCTTTTAACATTGGGGTGCCTAGATAATATTTAGATTTTTTTCGATTCGCGTAAAATTAGTATTTCTGTATTTTACATGAGAGAGCATACTGAGTTTATATATATACTCCAAAAAAAGTAGAAAAGGGCATTGTATATTATATTCTCTGACAGATTATATTCAGAGCATTCTGCTTTCAACAATGGGGTGCCTACCTAATATTTACATTTTTTTCGATTCACGTATAATTAGAATTTCTGTATTTTACATGAGAGAGCATATGGAGTTGCTGTATATACTCCAAAAAAGAATAGAATAGGGCATTGTATATTTTTTCTGAGAGATTATATTTAGAGCAAATTTGTTTTTAACATTTGGGTGCCTAGATAATATTTAGATTTTTTGATTTTGTTAAAATTAGAATTTCGGTATTTCACATGAGAGAGCATATGGAGTTGGTGTATATGCTCCAAAAAGGAGTAGATTGGGCATTGTATTTTTTTTCTGACAGATGATATTCAGAGCAATTTTGTTTTTAACATTGCGGTGCCTAGATAATATTTAGATTTTTTCGATTCGGGTGAAATTAGAAATTCTGTATTTTACATGAGAGAGCATACTGAGTTGGTGTACATACTACAAAACAGAGTAGAAAAGGGCATTGTATATATTTTCTGACACATTGTATTAAGAGGAATTTTGATTTTAACATTTGGGTGCCTAGATAATACTTAGATTTTCTTCGATTCGCTTAAATATAGAATTTCTGTATTTTACATAAGAGAGCATATGGAGTTGGTGTATATACTTTAAAACAAAGTGGAATAGGGCATTGTATATTTTTTCTGACAGATTATATTACGAGCAATTTTGTTTTTAAAATTGTGGTGCCTAGATAATATTTAGATTTTTTAGATTCTGGTAAAATTTGAATTTCTCTATTTTACATGAGAGAGCATACTGAGTTGGTGTGTATACTCCAAAACAGAGGAGAATAAGGCATTGTAAAAGTTTTCTAACAGAGTATATTCAGAGCCATTTTCTTTTAACTTTGGGCCCCCTGGATATAATTTAGATTTTTTTGATTCGCTTAAATATAGAATTTATGTATTTTCGATTAGAGTCCATATGGAGTTCGTCTATATACTCCAAAACAAAGTAGAATAGGGCATTTTATATTTTTTTTTACAGATTATATTCAGAGCAATTTTGTTTTTAACATTGGGGTGCCTAGATAATATTTAGATTTTTTCGATTCGGGTATAATTAGAATTTGATATTTTACATGAGACAGCATAGTGAGTTGGTGTATATACTTCAAAACAGTGTAGAATAAGACATTGTATATTTTTTCTAACAGGCTATATTCAGAGCCATTTTCTTTTATCTTTGTGGCGCCTAGATATTCTGTAGATTTTTCTCGATTCGCGTGAAATTAGAATTTCAGTATTTTACATGAGGCAGCAATTTGAGTTGGTGTATATACTCCAAAACAGAGTAGAATAAGGCGTTGTATATTTTTTCTAACAGACTGTATTCAGAGCCATTTTCTTTTAACTTTGGGGCGCCTAGATATTATTTAGATTTTTGTCGTTTTGCGTAAAATTAGAATTTCGGTATTTTACATGAGAGAGCATACAGAGTTAATGTATACACTTGAAATCAAAGTAGAATAAGTCATTGTATATTTTTTCTAACAGAGTATATTCAGAGACATTTACTTTTACCTTTGGGGAGCCTTGATAATATTTAGAATTTTTTCGATTCACTTAAATATAGAATTTCGATATTTTACATGAGAGAGCATATGGAGTTGGTTTATATACTCTAAAACAGAGTAGAATAGGGCATTGTATATTTTATCTGACAGATTATATTTAGACCAGTTTTGTTTTTAACATTGTGGTGCCTAGATAATATTTAGATTTTTTCGATTCGGGTAAAATTAGAATTTCTGTATTTTGCCTGAGAGAGCATTTGGTGTTGGTGTATATACTCCAAAAATGTGTAGAATAGAGCACTGAATATTTTTTATGAGAGAGTATATTCAGAGCAATTTTGTTTTTAACATTTGGGTGCCTAGATCATATTTAGATTTTTTCGATTTTGTTAAAATTAGAATTTCGGTATTTCAAATGAGAGAGCATACTGAGTTTGTTTATATACTTTAAGAGATAGTAGAATAAGGCGTTGTATATTTTTTCTAACACACGATATTCAGAGCCATTTTCATTTAACTTTAGTGCGCGTAGATATTATTTAGATTTTTTTCGATTCACGTAAAATTAGAATTTCGGTATTTTACATGACAGAGCATTTTGAGTTGGTGTATATACTCCAATACAAAGTAGAAAAGGGCATTGTATAGTTTCTCTGACAGATTATATTTAGAGAAATTTTGTTTTTAACGTTGCGGTGCCTAGATAATATTTAGATTTTTTCGATTCGGGTAAAATTAGAATTTCTGTATTTTACATGAGAGAGCATATTGATTTGGTGTATACACTCCAAAACAGAGTAAAATAAGGCATTGTGTATTTTTTCTGACAGACTATATGCAGAGCAATTTTTCTTTATCTTTTGGGCGCCTAGATATTATTTCGATTTTTTTCGATTCGCATAAAATTAGAATTACGGTATTTTACATAAGAGAGCATATTGAGTTGGTGTATATACTCCAAAACAGAGTAGAAATGGACATTGTATATTTTTTCTGACAGATTATATTCAGAGCAATTTTTCTTTTACCATTGGGGTGGCTAGATAATTTTTAGATTTTTTTCCATTCTCTTAAATACAGAATTTTGTATTTTACATGAGAGAGCATATGGAGTTGGTGTATATACTCCAAAACAGAGTAGAATAGGGCATTGTATATATTTTCTGACAGATTATATTCAGAGAAATTTTGCTATTAACATTGGGGTGCCTAGATTATCTTTAGATTTGTTTCTATTTGCTTAAATATAGAATTTCTGTATTTTACATGAGCGTGCATATGGAGTTGGTGTATATACTTCAAAACAGAGTAGAATAGGGCATTCTATATTTTTTCTAACACATTACATTCAACGCAATTTTCTTTTTCACATAGGGGTGCCTAGATTATATTTAGATTTTTTCGCTTCGGGTAAAATTAGAATTTTTGTATTTTACATGAGAGAGCATATTGAATTGATATATATACTACAAAACAGAGTAGAAAATGGCATTGTATATTTTTTTGTGACAGACTATATTCAGAGAAATTTTGCTTTTATCATTGGGGTGCCTAGATAATATTTAAATTTTTTTCGATTCGGTTAAATATAGAATTTTTTTATTTTACATGAGAGAGCATAGTGAACTGGTGTATATACTCCAAAACAGAGTAGAAGAAAGCATTGTATATTTTTTCTAACAGACTATATTCAGACCCATTTTCTTTTAACTTGGGGCACCTTGATATTATTCAGATTTGTTTCGATTCACGTAAAATTAGAATTTCGTTATTTTACATAACAGAGCATACTGAGTTGGTGTACATACTCCAAAACAGAGTAGAATAGGGCATTGTATATTTTTTCTGACTGATTATATTCACAGCATTTTTCTTCTTCACATTGGGGTGCCTAGAAAATATTTAGATTTTTTCGATTCTGGTAAAATTAGAATTTCTGTATTTTATATAAGAGAGCATATTGACATGGTGTATATATTACAAAATAGAGTAGAATAGGGCATTGTATATTTTTTCTGACAGATTATATTCAGAGCAATTTTGCTTTCAACATTACGGTGCCTAGATAATATTTAGATTGTTTTTGATTTGCTTAAATATAGAATTCCTGTATTTTATATGAGAGAGCATATGGTGTTGTTTTATATACCCCAAAACACAGTAGAATAGGGCATTGTATATTTTTTCTGACAGATTATATTCAGAGCAATTTTGTTTTTATGATTGTGGAGCCTAGATATTATTTAGATTTTTTTGCATTCGCATAAAATAAGAATTTTGGTATTTTACATTAGAGAGTATATTGAATTGGTGTATACATTCCAAAACAAAGTAGACAAAAACATTGTATATTTTGTCAGACATATTATATTCAGAGCAATTTTTCTTTAGACATTGGGGTGCCTAGATAATATTTAGATTTTTTTCGATTCACGTAAGATTTGAATTTCGGTATTTTACATGAGAGACCATACTGTGTTGGTGTATATACTCCAAAACAGGGTAGAAAAGGGCATTGTATATTTTTTTCTGACAGATTATTGAGAGCAATTTTGTTTTTAACATTAGGGTGCCTAGATAATATTTAGATTTGTTTGGATTCTCTTAAATATAGAATTTATGTATTTTACATGAGAGAGCATATGGAGTTGGTGTATATACTCCAAAACAGAATAGAAAAGGGCATTGTATATTTTTTCTTACAAATTATATTTAGAGCAATTTTGTTTTTAACATTGGGGTGCCTAGATAATATTTAGATATTTTCGATTCTTTAGATTTTTTTCGAATCACATAAAATTAGAATTTCAGTATTTTACGTGAGAGGGCATATTGAGTTGTTGTATATACTTTAAAACAGAGTAGACAAGAGTATTTTATATTTTGTGAGACAGACTATATTCATAGCAAGTTTGCTATTAACATTGGGGTGCCTAGATAATATTTAGAATTTTTTCGATTCGCTTAAATATAGAATTCTTGAATTTTAAATGAGAGAGCATATGGAGATGGTGTATATACTTCAAAACAGAGTAGAATAGGGCATTGTATATTTTTTCTGACAGAGTATATTCAGAGCAATTTTGTTTTTAACATTGGGGTGTCTAGATAATATTTAGATTTTTTCGATTTGCTTAAATATTGAATTTCTGTATTTTACATGAGAGTGCCTATAAAGTTGGTGTATATACTCCAAAATAAAGTAGAATAAAGCATTCTATATTTTTTCTAACTGACTATATTCACAGACATTTTCGTTTAACTTTGTGCTTCCTAGATATTATTTAAATTTATTTCGATTCACGTAAAATTAGAATTTCTTTATTTTACATGAGAGAGCATATTGAGTTGGTGTATATCTTCCAAAACAAAGTAGAAAAGGGCATTGTATATTTTTTTGACAGATTATATTCAGAGCAATTTGTTTTTAACATTGGGGTGCCTAGATAATATTTAGATTTTTTCGATTCTGGTAAAATTAAATTCCTGTATTTTACATGAGAGAGCATACGGAGCTGTTGTATTTACTCCAAAACAGAGAAGAATAAAGTATTGTATATTTTCTCTAACAGACCATATTCATACCCATTTTCGTTTAACTTTGGGGCTCCTTGATATTATTTAGATTTTTTTGGATTCGTGTAAAATTAGAATTTTCGTATTTTACATGAGAGAGCATATTGATTTGGTGTATATACTCCAAAGCAGAGTAGAAAAGGTCATTGTATATTTTTTCTGACATATTATATTAAGAGCAATTTTGTTTTTAACATTGGGGTACCTAGCTAATATTTAGATTTTTTTCGATTTGCTTAAATATCGAACTTCTCTATTTTATATGTGAGAGCATATGGAGTTGGCGTATATACTCCAAAACAAAGTAGAAAAGGGCATTGTATATTTTTTCTGACAGATTATATTCAGAGAAATTTTGTTTTAAACATTGGGGTGCCTAAATAATATTTAAATTTTTTTCGATTCGCTTAAATATAAAATTTCTGTATTTTACATTAGAGAGCAGGTAGAGTTGGTGTATATACTCAAAAACAGAGTAGAATAGGGCATTGTATATGTTTTCTGACAGTTTATATTCAGAGCAATTTTGCTCTTAACCTTGGGGTGCCTAGATAATATTTAGATTTTTTCGATTCGGGTAAAATTAGAATTTCTGTATATTACACGAGAGAGCATGCTGAGTTGGTGTATATACTCCAAAACACAGTAGAATAAAACATTGTATATTTTTTCTAACAGACTATATTCAGAGCCATTTTCTTTTAACATTGGGGCTCCTAGGTATTATTTAGATTTTTTTCGATTCACATAAAATTAGAATTTCGGTATTTTACATGAGGGAGCATATAGAGTTGATGTATATACTCCAAAACAGTAGAAAACGACATTGTATATTTTTTATCAAGGATTATATTCAGAGCAATTTTGTTTTTAACATTGGGGTGCCTAGATAATATTTAGATTTTTTTTCCATTTGCTTACATATATAATTTCTTTATTTTACATGAGAGAGCATATAAAGTTGGTGTATATACTCCAGAACAGAGTAGAATAGGGCATTGTATATGTTTTATGACAGAGAGTATTTAGAGCACTTTTGTTTTGAACACTGGGTTGCATATATAATATTTCAATTTTTTTTGATTCGCCTAAATATTGAATTTCTGTATTTTACATGCCAGAGCGTATGGAGGTGGTGTATATACTCTAAAACGTAGTAGAAAAGGGCATTGTATATTTTTTCTGACAGATTATATTCAGAGCAATTTTGCTTTTACATTGGGGTGCCTAGATAATATTTAGAATTTTTTCGATTCACGTAAAATTTGAATTTCGGTATTTTACATGAGATAGCATATTGAGTGGGTGTATATACTCCAAAACAGAGTAGACAAGGGCAATTTATATTTTGTCAGACAGACTATCTTAATACCAATTTTGCTTTTAACATTGGGGTGCATAGATAATATTTAGATTTTTTTTGATTCGCTTAAATATGGAATTCCTGTATTTTAAATGAAAGAGCATGTGGAGTTGGTGTATATACTCCAAAACAGAGTAGAATAGTGCATTGTATATTTTTTCTGAGAGATTATATTCAGAGCAATTTTGTTTTTAACATTGGGGTGCCTAGATAATATTGAGATTTTTTTCGATTCGCGAAAATTTAGAATTTCAGTATTTTACATGAGGGAGCATACTTAGTTGGTGTATATACTCCAAAACAGAATAGAATGAAGCATTGTATATTTTCTTTAAAAGAGTATATTCAGAGCCATTTTCTTTTAACTTTGGGGCGCCTAGATATTGTTTCGATTTATTTCGATTCACGTAAAATTAGAATTTCAATATTTTACATGAGAGAGCATATTGAGTTGGTGTATATACTACAAAACAGAGTAGAAAAGGGCATTGTATATTTTTTCTGACAGTTTATATTCAGAGCAATTTTGCTTTTAACATTGGGGTGCCTAGATAATATTTAAATTTTTTTCGATTCGCTTAAATATAGAAATTCTGTATTTTACATGAGAGAGCTTATTGAGTTGGTGTATATACCCCAAAACACAGTAGACAAAGGCATTTTATATTTTTTCTTACAAAGTATATTCAGAGAAATTTTGTTTTTAACATTGGGGTTCCTAGGTAATATTCAGATTTTTTGAATTCGCTTAAAGTTAGAATTTCTGTATTTTACATGAGAGAGCATATGGAGTTGATCTAAATACTCAAAAACAGAGTAGAATAGGGAATTGTATATTTTTTCTGACAGATTATATTCAGAGGAATATTATTTTTAACATTGGGGTGCCTAGATAATATTTAGAATTTCTCGATTCTGGTAAAGTTAAATTTCTGTATTTTACATGAGAGAGCATACGGAGTTGGTGTATTTACTCCAAACCAGAGTAGAATAAGACATTGTATATTTTTTCTAACAGACTATATTTATACCCATTTTCGTTTAACATTGGGGCGCCTAGATATTATTTAGATTTTTTTTGATTCGCGTAAAATTAGAATTACGGTATTTTACATGTGAGAGCATATTGATTTGGTGTATATATTCCAAAGCAGAGTCGAAAAAGACATTGTATATTTTTTCTGACAGATTATATTCAGAGCAATTTTGCTTTTAACTTTGGAGTGCCTAGATTATATTTAGATTTTTTTTTGATTTGCATAAGTATATAACTTCTCTATTTTACATGAGAGTGCATATGGAGTTGGTGTATATAATCCAAAACAGAGTAGAATAGGGCATTGTATATATTTTCTGACAGATTATATTCAGAGCAATTTTGTTTTTAACATTGGGGTAGCTAGAGAATATTTAGATTTTTTTCGATTTGCTTAAATATTGAATTTCTCTATTTTACATGAGAGAGCATATGGAGTTGGTGTATATACTTCAAAACAGAGTAGAAAAGGCATTCTATATTTTTTCTGACACATTACCTTCAGAGCAATTTTGCTTTTAACTTTGGGGTGCGTAGATAATATTTAGATTTTTTTCGATTTGCTCAAATATAGAATTTCTCTATTTTACATGAGAGTGCATATGGAGTTGGTGTATATACTCCAAAACAGAGTAGAATAGGGCATTGTATATGTTTTCTGACAGTTTATATTCAGATCAATTTTGCTTCTACCATTGGGGTGCCTTGATATTATTTAGATATTTTCGATTCATGTAATATTAGAATTTCTGTATTTTACATGAGAGAGCATACTGAGTTGGTGTCTATACTGCAAAACATAGTAGAATAAGGCATTGTATATTTTTTCTAACAGACAATATTCAGAGCTATTTTCTTTTGACATTGTGGCTCCTAGATATTATTTAGATTTTTTTCGATTCGCGTAAAATTAGAATTTCGGTATTTTACATGAGAGAGCATGTTGAGTTGGTGTATATACTCCAAAACAGATTAGAATAAGGCATTGTATATTTTTTGTGACAGATTATATTCAGAGCAATTTTATTTTTAACATTGGAGTGGCTAGACAATATTTAGATTTTTTTGATTCGGGTAAAATTAGAATTTCTGTATTTTAAATGAGAGAGCATAGGGAGTTGGTGTATATACTCCAAAAAAGAGTAGAATACGGCATTGTATATTTTTTCTGACAAATTTTATTCAGAGAATTTTTATTTTTAGCATTGGGGTGCCTAGATAATATTTAGATATTGTTGATTCGGGTAAAATTATAATTTCTGTATTTTATATGAGAGAGCATACTGAGTTGGAGTATGTATATACTCCAAAACGAAGTAGAATAAGGCATTGTATATTTTTTCTAACAGACTATATTTACAGCCATTTTCTTTTAACTTTGGGCTGCGTAGATATTTAGATCTTTTTCGATTCTCGTAAAATAAGGATTTCGGTATTTTACATGAGAGAGCATATTGTGTTGGTGTATACACTCCAAAACAGAGTAGAAAATAGCATTGCATATTTTTTCTGACAGAATATATGCAGAGCAATTTTGCTTTTAACATTGGAGTGCCTAGATCATATTTAGATTTTTTTCGATTCACGTAAAATTAGAATTTCTGTAATTTACATGAGAGAGCATACTGAGTTGGTGTATGTACTCCGAAACAGAGTAGAACAAGGCATTGTATATTTTTTCTGACAGAATATATTCAGAGCAATATTGTTTTTACCACTGGGTGGCCTAGATATTATTTATATATTTTGGTTTCGGGTAAAATTAAAATTTTTGTATTTTACATGAGAGAGCATATTGAGTTGAGATTGTGTATATACTACAAAACAGAGAGCAGGGCATTGCCTATTTTTTCTGACAGATTATACTCAGAGCAATTTTGTTTTTAACATTGGGGTGCCTAGGTAATATTAAATTTTTTCGATTCGGGTTAAAGTAGAATTTCCATATTTTACATGAGAGAGGATACTGAGTCAGTGTATTTACTCCAATACAAAGTAGAATAAGGCATTTTATATGTTTTCTAACAGGTTATATTCAGAGCCATTTTCTTTTAAATTTGGGGCACCAAGGTATTATTTACATTTTTTTGGATTCACGTAAAATTAGAATTTCGGTATTTTACATGAGAGAGCATGCTGAGTTGGTGTATATACTCCAAAACGGAGTAGAATAAGGCATTGTATATTTTTTCGAACAGACTATATTCAGAGACTTTTTTTTAAACTTTGGGTCGCCTAGATATTATTTAGAATTTTTTTGATTCGTGTAAAATTAGAATTTCGTTATTTTACATGAGAGAGCGAATTGAGTTGGTGTATATAGTACAAAAGAGAGTAGAAAAGGGCATTGTATATTTTTTCTCACAGATTATATTGAGAGCATTTTTTTTTTTTACGTTGGAGAGCCTAAATAATATTTAGATTATTTCGATTCGGGTAAAATTAGAATTTCAGTATTTTACATGACAGAGCATACTGAGTTGGTGTATACACTCGAAAACAGAGTAGAATAAGGCATTGTATATTTTTTTGACAGATTATATTTAGAGCAATTTTTTTTAACATTGGGGTGCCTAGATAATATTTAGATTATTTCCATTCGGGTAAAATTATAATTTCTGTATTTTACATGAGAGAGCATACTGAGTTGGTTTATATACTCCAAAACAGAGTAAAATAAGGCATTGTATATTTTTTCTAACAGACTATATTCAGAGGCATTTTCTTTTAACTTTCGTGCGCCTAGATATTATTTAGATTTATTTCGATTCGTGTAAAATTAGAATTTCGTTATTTTACATGAGAGAGCATATTCAGTTCCTGTATATACTACAAAAGAGAGTAGAAAAGGGCATTGTATATTTTCTCTGACCGATTATATTCAGAGCAATTTGCTTATAACATTGGGGTGCCTAGATGATATTTAGATTTTATTCAATTTGCTTAAATATAGTATTTCTGTATTTTACATGAGAGAGCATATGGAGTTGGTGTATATACTCCAGAAAAAAGTAGAATAGGGCATTGTATATTTTTTTCTGACAGATTATACTCAGAGCAATGTTGTTGTTTTTTTGTGTTTTGTTTTGTTTTTGTTTTTCTTTTTTTTGTGTTGGAGTTTCCCTCTTGTTACCCAGGCTGGAGTGCAATGGCGCAATCTCGGCTAACCACAACCTCCGCCTCCTGGGTTCAGGCAATTCTATTGCCTCAGCCTCCCGAGTAGCTGGGATTACAGGCACGCACCACCGTGCCCAGATAATTTTTTGTATTTTTAGTAGAGACGGGGTTTCACCATGTTGACCAGGATGGTCCCGAACTGCTGACCTCGAGATCCACCCACCTCGGCCTCCAAAAGTGCTGGGATTACAGGCTTGAGCCATCGCGCCCGGCCGCAATTTTGTTTTTAACATTGGGGTGCCTAGATAATATTTAGATTTCTTCCATTCGGGTAAAATTAGAATTTCTGTATTTTACAGGAGAGATCATATGAAGATGGTGTATATACTCCAAAACAGAGTAGCATAGGGCATTGTATATTTTTTCTGACAGATTATATTCAGAGCAATATTTTTTTTTCATTGGGGTGCCTAGAGAATATTTAGATTTTTTTTATTCGTGTAAAATTGGAATTTCTGTATTTTATATGAGAGACCATACTGAATTGGTGTATATACTCAAAAAAAGAGGAGAATAATGCACTGTTTATTATTTCGAACAGTCTATAGTCAGAGCCATTTTCTTTTAACTTTTGGGTGCCTAGATATTATTTAGATATTTTTCGATTCTCATAAAATTACAATTTTGGTATTTTACATGAGAGAGCATATTGAGTTGATGTATACACTTCAAAATAGAGTAGAATAAGGCATTGTATATTTTGTCTAACAGACTATATTCAGAGCCATTTTCTTGGGGCACCTTGATATTAATTACTTTTTTTCGATTCACGTAAAATTAGAATTTCTTTATTTTACATGAGAGAGCATATTGAGTTGGTGTATACATTCCAAAAAAGAGTAGAATAGGGCATTGTATATTTTTTCTGACAGATTATATTCAGAGCAATTTTGTTTTTAACATTGGGTTGCCTAGATAATATTTAGATTTTTTCGATTCGGTTAAAATTAGAATTTCTGTATTTTAAATGAGAGAGCATATGGAGTTGTTGTATATACTCCAAAAAAGAGTAGAATACGGCGTTGTATATTTTTTCTGACAGGTTTTATTCAGAGGATTTTTATTTTTAGCATTGGGGTGCCTAGATAATATTTAGATATTGTTGATTCGGGTAAAATTAGAATTTCTGTATTTTATATGAGAGAGCATACTGAGTTGGTGTATATACTCCAAAACAGCGTAGAATAAGGCATTGTATATTTTTTCTAACAGATTATATTCAGAGCCATTTTCTTTTACCTTTGGGGCTTCTAGATATTATTTAGATTTTTTTTGATTCGCGTAAAATTAGAATTTCGGTATTTTACATGTAAGAGCATACTGAGTTTGTGTATATACTCCAAAACAGAGTAGAATAAGTCATTGTATGTTTTTTGTAACAGACTACATTCACAGCTATTGTCTTTTAACTTTGGGGAGACTAGATATTATTTAGATCATTTGCGATTCGGGTAAAATTAGAATTTCTGTGTTTTACATGACAGAGCATATTGAGTTGGTGTATATACTCCAAAATAGAGTAGAATAGGGCACTGTATATTTTTTATGACATATTATATTCAGAGAAATTTTTTCTTAACCTTGGGGTGCCTAGATAATATTTAGATTGTTTTCAATTCATGTAAAATTAGAATTACGGTATTTTACCTTAGAGAGCATAGTGAGTTGGTGTATATACTCTAAAACAAAGTAGAATGAGGCATTGTATATATTTTCTAACAGACTATATTCAGAGCCATTTTCTTTTACTTTTGGGCCTCCTAGATATTATTTAGATTTTCTTCGATTCGCGTAAAATTAGAATTTTATTATTTTACATGAGAGAGCATACTGAGTTGGTGTATATACCCCAAAACAGAGTAGAATAGGGTATTGTTTATTTTCTCTGACAGATTATATCCAGAGCAATTATGTTTTTAACATGGGGTGCCGAGATAATATTTACATTTTTTTTAATTCGCTTAAATATAGACTTTTTGTATTTTACATGAGAGAGCATATTGAGGTGTTGTATATATTCCAAAGCAGAGTAGAAACGGGCATTGTATATTTTTTCTGACAGATTATATTCAGAGCAATTTTTTTTTAACATTGTGTTGCCTAGATAATATTTAGATATTTTCGAATCCAGTAAAATTAGAATTTCTCTATTTTACATGAGAGAGCATCCTGAGTTGGTGTATATACTCCAAAACAAAGTAGAATAGGGCATTGTATATTTTTTCTGACAGATTATATTCAGAGCAAGTTTGCTTTTAACATTGGGATGCCTAGATAATATTTATTTTTTTTTGATTCGCATAAATTTAGAATTTCTGTATTTTTCATGAGAGAGCATATAGAGTTGGTGTATATACTCCAAAATAGAGTAGAAAAGAGCATTGTATATTTTTTCTGAAGGATTATATTCAGAGCAATTACTCTTTTTAACACTGGGATGCCTAGATAATATTTAGATTTTCGTTGATTCACGTAAAATTAGAATTTCGGTATTTTACATGAGAGAGCATATTGAGTTGGTGTATATACTACAAAACAGAGTAGAAGAGGACATTGTATATTTTTTCTAACAGATTATATTCAGAGCAATTTTGTTTTTAACATTGGGGTGACTAGATCATATTTAGATTTTTTTCGATTCACGTAAAATTAGAATTTCTGTATTTTACATGAGAGAGCATATTGAGTTGGTGTATATACTACAAAACAGAGTAGAAAAGGGCATTGTATATTTTTCCTGACAGATTATATTCAGAGCAATTTTGCTTTTAACATTGGGGTGCCTACATGATACTTAGATTTTTTTCGATTCGGGTGAAATTAGAATTTCTGTATTTTACATGAGAGAGCATATTGAGTTGGTGCATATACTCCAAAACAGAGTACAATAAGGCATTGTATTTTTTCTCTAACAGACTATATTCAGAGACATTTTCTTTTAAATTTGGGGCGCTTAGATATTATTTAGACTTTTTTGCGATTCACGTAAAATTAGAATTTTGGTATTTTACCGTAGAGAGCATATTGAGTTGGTGTATATACTCGAAAACAGAGTAGAAAACGGCATTGTATATTTTTTCTGACAGATTATATTAAGGGCAATTTTGCTTTTAACATTCAGGTGCCTAGAAAATATTTAGATTCTTTTCCAATCACGTAAATTTAGAATTTCGGTATTCTATATTAGGGAGCATACTGAGTTGGTGTATATACCCCAAAAGAGAGTAGAATTAGGCATTGTGTATTTTTTCTAACAGAGTATATTCATAGACATTTTCTTTTAACTTTGGGGAGCCTAGATATTATTCGGATTTTTTTTGATTTGCGTAAAATTAGAATTTCTGTATTTTACATGAGATAGCATATTGAGGTAGTTTATATACTACAAAACAGATTTAAAAAGGGCATTGTCTATTTTTTCTGACTGATTATATTCAGAGCAATTTTGCTTTTAACATTGGGGTGCCTAGATATTATTTAGATTTTTTTCGATTTGGTCAAATATAGAATTTTTGTATTTTACATGAGAGAGCATATGGAGTTGGTGTATATACTCCATAACACAGTAGAATAGGGCATTGTATATTTTTTCTGACAGATTATATTCAGAACAATTTTCTTTATAACGTTGGGGTGCCTAGCTAATATTTAGATATTTTTCGATTCGCGTAAAATGATAATTTCAGTATTTTACATGAGAGAGCATACTGACTTGGTGTATATACTCCAAAACAGAGTAGAATAAGGCATTGTATATTTTTTCTGACAGATTATATTCAGAGCAATTTTGTTTTCAACATTGGGGTGCCTAAATAATATTTAAATATTTTCGATTCGGGTAAAATTAGAATTTCTGTATTTTACATGACAGAGCCTATGGAGTTGGTGTATATACTCCAAAACAGAGTAGAAAAGGGCATTATACATTTTTTTCTGACAGATTATATTCAGAGAAATTTTGCTTTTAACATTCGGGTGCCTAGATAATATTTAGATTTTTTTTGATTCGCTTAAATATAGAATTTCTGTATTTTACATGAGAGAGCATATGGAGTTGGTGTATGTACTCCAAAACAAAGTAGAATAGGGCCTTGTATATTTTTTCTGGCAGATTATATTCAGATAAAGTTTGTTTTTAACATTAGGGTGTCTAAATAATATTTTAATTTTTTCGACTCGGGTGAAATTAGAATTTTTGTATTTTACATGAGAGAGCACACTCTGTTGGTGTATATACTCCAAAACAGAGTAGAAAAGGTCGTTGTATATTTTCTTTAACGGACTATATTCAGAGCCATTTTTTTTAACTTTGTGGCGCCTAGATATTATTTAGGTTTTTTCCATTCGTGTAAAATTACAATTTCGGTATTTTAAATGAGACAGCATATTGAGTTGGTGTATATACTCCAAAACAGAGTAGAAAAGGTCATTGTATATTTTTTCTGACACATTGTATTCCGAGAAATGTTCCTTTTAACATTGGGTTTCCTAGATAATATTTAGATTTATTTTGATTCTCGTAAAATTAGAATTTCGGTATATTACCTGAGAGAGCATACTGAGTTGGTTTATAAACTCCAAAACAGATTAGAATAGGGCATTGCATATGTTTTCTGACAGATTATATTCAGAACAATTTTGTTTTTAACAATGAAGTGCCGAGATATTATTTAGATTTTTTCGATTCAGGTGAAATTAGAATGTCTGTATTTTACATGAGAGAGCATACTGAGTTTGTGTATATACTCCAAAACAGAGTAGAATAAGGCATTGTATATTTTCTCTCACAGAATATATTCAGTGCCATTTTCTTTAAATTTGGGACGCCTAGATATTATTTATACTTTTTTGATTCACGTAAAATTAGAATTTTGGTATTTTACCTGAGAGAGCATATTGAGTTGGTGTATATACTCTAAAAAGAGTAGAAAAGGCATTGTATATTTTTTCTGACAGTTTGTATTCAGAGCAATTTTGCTTTAAACATTCGTGTGCCTAGATAATATTTAGATTTTTTTCTATTCACGTAAATTTAGAATTTCGGTATTCTATATGAGAGAGCATACTGAGTTGGTGTATATATTCCAAAACAGAGTAGAATAAGGCACTGTATATTTTTTCTAACAGAGTATATTCATAGCCATTTTCCTTTAACTTTTAGGCGCCTAGATATTATTTGGATTGTTTTTGAATCGCGTAAAATTAGAATTTCGGTATTTTACATGAGATAGCATATTGAGGTAGTGTATATACTACAAAACAAAGTATAAAAGGGCATTGTATATTTTTTTGACAGATTATATTCAGAGCAATTTTGCTTTTAACACTGGGGAGCCTAGATATTATTTAGATTTTTTTCGATTCGGTTAAGTATTGAATTTTTGTATTTTACATGAGAGAGCATATAGAGTTGGTTTATATACTCCAAAAAAGAGTAAAATAGGTCATTGCATATGTTTTCTGACAGACTATATTCAGAGAAATTTTGTTTTTACCATTGGGGTGCCTAGATAATATTTAGATTTTTTCGATTCAGGTGAAATTAGAATTTCTGTATTTTACATGAGAGAGCATACTGAGTTGGTGTATATACTCCAAAATAGAGTAGAATAAGGCATTGTATAATCTTTTAACAGAGTATATTCATAGCCATTTTCTTTTAACTTTGGGGCGCCTAGATATTATTTGGATTTTTTTCGATTTGCGTAAAATTATAATTTCGGTATTTTACATGAGATAGCATATTGAGGTAGTGTATATACTACAAAATAGGGTAGAAAGGGGCATTGTATATTTTTTCTGACAGATTATATTCAGAGCAATTTTGCTTTTAACACTGGGGTGCCTAGATATTATTTAGTTTTTTTCGATTCGGTCAAATATAGAATTATTGTATTTTACATGAGAGAGCATATGGAGTTGGTGTATAAACTCCAAAACAGAGTCGAATAGGGCATTGTATATTTTTTCTGACAGATTATATTCAGAGCAATTTTGTTTATAACATTGGGGTGCCTAGCTAATATTTAGATATTTTTCGATTCGCGTAAAATGATAATTTCAGTATTTTACATGAGAGAGCATACTGACTTGGTGTATATACTCCAAAAAAGAGTAGAGTAAGGCATTGTACATTTTTTCTGACACATTATATTCAGAGCAATTTCGTTTTTAACATTGGGATGCCTAGATAATATTTAAATTTTTTCGATACGGGCAAAATTAGGATTTCTCTATTTTACTTGAGAGAGCCTATGGAGTTGGTGTATATACTCCAAAACAGAGTCGAATAGGGCATTGTATATTTTTTCTGACAGACTACATTCAGAGCAATTTTTTTTTAACATTCGGGTGCCTAGATAATATTTAGATATTTTTCGATTCGCGTAAAATGATAATTTCAGTATTTTACATGAGAGAGCATACTGACTTGGTGTATATACTCCAAAACAGAGTAGAGTAAGGCATTGTACATTTTTTCTGACACATTATATTCAGAGCAATTTCGTTTTTAACATTGGGATGCCTAGATAATATTTAAATTTTTTCGATACGGGCAAAATTAGGATTTCTCTATTTTACTTGAGAGAGCCTATGGAGTTGGTGTATATACTCCAAAACAGAGTCGAATAGGGCATTGTATATTTTTTCTGACAGACTACATTCAGAGCAATTTTTTTTAACATTCGGGTGCCTAGATAATATTTAGATTTTTTTCGATTCACGTAAAATTACAATTTCGGTATTTTACATGAGAGAGCATACTGAGTTTGTGTATATACTCCAAAACAGAGTAGAAAAAGGCATTTTATATTTTTCCTAACAGACTATATTCAGAGTCATTATCTTTTAACTTTTGGGCGCCTAGATATTATTTACATTATTTTCGATTCGCGTAAAATTAGAATTTCGCTATTTTACATGAGAGAGCATATTGAGTTGGTGTATATACTACAAAAAAGAGTAGAAAAGGGCATTGTATATTTTTTATGACAGATTATGTTCCGAGAAATTTTGCTTTTAACATTGTGATGTCTACAAAGTATTTAGATTTGTTTCGATTCACGTAAAATTAGAATTTCGGTATTTTACCTCAGGGATCATACTGAGTTGGTTTATATACTCCAAAATAGGGTAGAATAGGGCAATGTATATTTTTTTCTGACAGATTATATTCAGAGCAATTTTGCTTTTAACACTGGGGTGCCTATATATTATTTAGATTTTTTTCGATTCGGTCAAATATAGAATTATTGTATTTTACATGAGAGAGCATATGGAGTTGGTTTATAAACTCCAAAACAGTGTAGAATAAGGCATTGTATATTTTTTCTGACAGATTATATTCAGAGCAATTTTGTTTATAACATTGAGGTGCCTAGCTAATATTTAGGTATTTTTTCATTCGTGTAAAATTATAATTTCAGTATTTTACATGAGAGAGCATACTGAGTTGGTTTATATACTCCAAAACAAAGGAAAATAGGGCATTGCATATTTTTTCTGACACATTATATTCAGAGAAATTTTGTTTTTAACATTGGGGTGCCTAGAAAATATTTAGATTATTTTTCATTCGGGTGAAATTAGAATTTTTGTATTTTACATGAGAGAGCATACTGAGTTGGTGTATATACTCCAAAACAGAGTAGAATAAGGCATTGTATATTTTCTCTAACAGACTATATTCAGAGCCATTGTCTTTTAAATTTGGGGCACCTAGATATTATTTAGACTTTTTTTGATTTGCATAAAATTAGAATTTTCGTATTTTACCTGAGAAAGCCTATTGAGTTTGTGTATATACTCGAAAACAGAGTATAAAAGTGCATTGTATATTTTTTATGACAGATTATATTCAGAGCAATTTTGCTATTAACATTCGGGTGCCTAGATAATATTTAGATTTTTTTCGATTCACCTAAATTTAGAATTTCGGTATTCTACATGGGAGAGCATACTGAGTTGGTGTATATACTCCAAAACAAAGTACAATAAGTCATGGTATATTATTTCTAACAGATTATATTCATAGCCATTTTCTTTAAACTTTGGGGCGCCTAGACATTATTTAGATTTTTTTCGATTCACGTAAAATTAGAATTCCGGTATTTTACATGAGATAGCATATTGAGGTGGTGTATATACTACAACACAGAGTAGAAAAGGGCATTGTATATTTTTTCTGACAGATTATATTCAGAGCAATTTTGCTTTTAATATTGGGGTGCCTAGATATTATTTAGATTTTTTTCGATTCGGTTAAATATAGAATTTCTGTATGTTACATGAGAGAGCATATGGAGTTTGTGTATATAGTCCAAAACATAGTAAAATAGGGCGTTGTATATTTTTTCTGACAGATTATAATCAGAGCAATTTTGTTTATAACATTGGGGTGCCTAGATAATATTTAGATATTTTTCGATTCACATAAAATTAGAATTTCAGTATTATACATGAGAGAGCCTACTGACTTGGTGTATATACTCCAAAACAGAGTAGAATAAGGCACTGTATATTTTTCCTAACAAACTATAGTCAGACCCATTTTCTTTTCACTTTGGTGCGCCTTGATATTCAGATTTTTTTTGATTCACATAAAATTATAATTTCGGTATGTTACATGAGAGAGCATATTGAGTTTGTGTACATAATCCAAAACAGAGTAGAATAGGGCATTGTATATTTTTTCTGACTGATTATATTCAGAGCATATTTGTTTTTAACACTGGGGTGCCTAGATAATAGATTTTTTCGATTCTGCTAAAATTAGAATTTCTGTATTTTACATGAGAGAGCATATGGGGTTGGTGTATATACTCCAAAACAGAGTAGAATAGGGCATTGTGTATTTTTTCTCACAGATTATATTCAGAGCAATTTTGTTTTTAACATTGGGGTGCCAAGATAATATTTGGATTTTTTTCGATTCACGTAAAATTAGAATTTCTGTATTTTACATGAGAGAGCATACTGAGTTGGTGTATATACTCCAGAACAGAGTAGAAAAGGGCATTGTATATTTTTCATGACAGACTATATTCAGAGAAATTTTGCTTTTAACATTGGGGTGCCTAGATAACATATAGATTTTTTTCGATTTGCTTAAACATGGAATTTCTGTATTTTACATGAGAGAGCATATTGAGTTGGTGTACATTCTCCAAAACAGAGTAGAATAGGGCATGGTATATTTTTTCTGACAGACTACATTCAGAGCATTTTTGTTTTTAACATTCGGGTGCCTAGATAATATTTAGATTTCTTTCGATTCACGTAAAATTACAATTTCGGTATTTTACATGAGAGAGCATACTGAGTTGGTGTATATACTTCGAAACAGAGTAGAAGAAGGCATTGTATAATTTTCCTAACAGACTATATTCAGAGTCATTAGGTTTTAACTTTCAGGCGCCTAGATATTATTTAGATTTTTTCGATTCGCGTAAAATTATAATTTCGGTATTTTACAAGAGAGAGCATAATGAGTTGGTGTATATACTACAATAAAAAGTACAAAAGGGCACTGTATATTTTTTGTGACTGATTATAAGCAGAGCAATTTTGCATTTAACATTGTGCTGCCCAGATAATATTTAGATTTATTTCAATACGCTTAAGTATACAATTTTTGTGTTTTACATGAGAGAGAATATGGAGTTGGTCTATATACTCCAAGAGAGATTAGAATACGGCATTGTATATTTTTGCTGACAGATTATATTCAGAGCAATTTTGTTTTTAAGATTGGGGTGCCGAGATAATATTTAGATTTTTTTCGATTCACGTAAATTTAGAATTTCGGCATTTTACATGAAAGAGCATATTGAGTTGGTGTATATATTCCAAAACAGAGTAGAAAAGGGCATTGTATATTTTTTCTGACAGATTATATTCAGAGCAATTTTGCTTTTAAACTTCGGGTCCCTAGATAATAATTAGATTTTGTTTCGATTCAAGTAAATTTAGAATTTCGGTATTTTACATAAGAGAGCATACTGAGTTGGTGTATATATTCCAAAACAAAGTAGAATAGGGCATTGTATATTTTTTTGACAGATTATATTCAGAGCAATTTTGCTTTTAAAATTGGAGTGCCTAGATAATATTTAGATTTTTCTCTCCTCGCTTATATATAGAATTTCTGTATTTTACATTATAGAGCATATTGAGTTGATGTATATACTCCAAAACAGAGTAGAAAGGGGCATTGTATATTTTTTCTGACAGATTATATTCAGAGAAATTTTGCTTTTAACTTTTGGGTGTCTAGATAATATTTAGATTTTTTCAGATTCACGTAAAATTTGAATTTCTCTATTTTAGAGGAGAGAGCATACAGAGTTTGTATATATACTCCAAAACAGAGTAGAATAAGGCCTTCTATATTTTTTCTAACAGACTATATTCAGAGACATTTTCTTTGAACTTTGGGGTGCATAGATATTATTTAGATTTTTTACGATTCTCATGAAATTAGAATTTCGGTATTTTACATGAGAGAGCATATTGAGTTGGTGTATATACACCAAAACAGAGTAGAAAAGAGCATTGTATATTTTTTTGACAGATTATATTCAGAGCAATTTTGCGTTAAACATTCGGGAGCCTAGACAATATTTAGATTTTTTTTTGATTCGCATAAATATAGAATTTCTGTATTTTACAAGAGAGAGCATATGGAGTTGGTGTATATACTCCAAAACAGAGTAGAATACGGCATTGTATATTTTTTCTGACAGATTATATTCAGAGCAATTCTGTTTTTAACATTGGGGTGCCTAGATAATGTTTAGATTTTTTCCGATGCTGGCAAAATTAGAATTTCTGTATTTTACTTGAGAGAGCATACTGAGTTGGTTTATATACTCCAAAACAGAGTAGAATGAGACAGTGTATATTTTCTCTAACAGACTATATTGAGCAGCATTTTCTTTTAACTTTGGGGAGGACAGGTATTATTTAGATTTTTTTTGATTCGAGTAAAATTAGAATTTCGGTATTTTACATTAGAGAGCACACTGAGTTGGTGTATATACTCGAAAACAGAGTAGAATAAGGCATTGTATATTTTTTCTAACAGACTATATTCAGAGACATTTTCTTTTAACTATGGGGCGCCGAGATATAATTTCTATTTTTTTCGGTTCACGTAAAATTAGAATTTTGGTATTTTACATGAGAGAGCATATTGAGTTGGTGTATATACTCCAAAACAGAGTAGAAAGGGGCATTGTACATTTTTTCTGACAGATTATATTCAGAGCAATATTGCTTTCCACATTAAAGTGCCTAGATAATATTTAAATTTTTTTCGATTCCCTTAAGTATAGAATTGCTGTATTTTAAATGAGAGAGCATATGGAGTTGGTGTATATACTTCAAAACAGAGTAGAAAAGGGCATTATATATTTTTTGACAGATTATATTCAGGGCAATTGTGTTTGTGAGATTGGGGTGCATAGATAATATTTAGATTTTTTTCGATTTATGTTAAATTAGAATTTTGGTATTTTCAAAGAGAGCATACTGAGTTGCTTTATATACTTCAAAACAGAGTAGAATAAGACATTGTATATTTTTTCTAAAAGACTGTATTCAGAGGCATTTTATTTTAACTTTGGGGCGCCTAGGTATTATTTAGATATTTTTCGATTCACGTAAAATTTGATTTTCGGTATTTTACATGACAGAGCATATTCAGTTGGTGTATATACTATAAAACAAAGTAGAAAAGGGGATTGTGTATTTGTTCTGACAGATTATATTCAGAGCAATTTTGCTTTTAACATTGCGGTGCCTAGATAATATTTGGATTATTTTCGATTCACTTAAAATTAGTATTTCGGTATTTTACATGAGAGAGCATATGGAGTGGGTGTACATGCTCCAAAAATGAGTAGAATAAGGCGTTGTAAATTTTTTCTGAGAGATTATATTCAGAGCAATTTTGTTTTTATCATTGGGGTGACAAGATAATATTTAGATTTTTTAGATTCGGGTAAAATTAGAATTTCTGTACTTTACATGAGAGAGCGTACTTAGTTGGTGTATACAGTCCAAAACAGAGTAGAATAAGGCATTGTATATATTTTTTAACAGACTATATTCAGAGCCAATTGCTTGTAACTTTGGGGCGCCTAGATATTTTTCAGATTTTTTTCGATTCACGTAAAATTAAAATTTCGATATTTTACATGACAGAGCATATTGAGTTGGTGTGTATACTACAAAACAGAGTTTAAAAGGGCATTGCATATTTTCTCTGATAAATTATATTCAGAGCAATGTTGCTTTTAACATTGGGGTGCCTAGATAATATGTAGATTTTTTTCGATTCACGTATAATTAGAATTTCGGTATTTTACAGGAGAGAGCATACTGAGGGGGTGTATATACTCAACAACAGAATAGACAAAGGCATTGTATATTTTCTCTAACAGACTATATTCAGAGTCATTTTCTTTTAACTTTGAGTAGCCTAGATATTATTTAGATTTATTTTGATTCACGTAAAATTAGAATTTCGGTATTTAACATGAGAGAACATATTGAGTTGGTGTATATATTATAAAACAGAGTAGAAAAGGGCATTTCATATTTTTTCTGACAGATTATCTTCAGAGCAATTTTGCTTTTAACATTGGGGTGCCTAGATAATATTTAGATTTTTTCGATTCACATTATATTAGAATTTCTGAATTTTACATGAGAGAGCATACTGAGTTTGTGTATATTCTCCAAAGCAGAGTAGAATAGGGCAGTGTATATTTTTTCTTACAGATTGTATTCAGAGCAATTTTGTTTTTAACATTGAAGTGCCTAGATAATATTTAGATTCTTTTGGATTTACAAAAATTTAGAGTTTCGGTATTTTACATGAGAGACCATACTGAGTTGTTGTAAATACTCCAAAACAGAGAAGAATAAGGAATTGTATATTTCTTCTAACAGACTATATTCAGAGCCATTTTCTTTTAACTTTTAGGCGTCTAGATATTATTTAATTTAATTTCGATTTGCGTAAAATTAGAATTTCGATATTTAAAAGACAGAGCATATTGAGTTGGAGTCTATACTCCACAACAAAGTAGAATAGGGCATTTTATATTTTCTCTGACAGATTATATTCAGAGCAATTTTGCTTTTAACATTGGGGTGCCTAGATAATATATAGATTTTTTTCGATTCGCTTGAATATAGAATTTCTGTATTATACGTTAGAGAGAATATGAAGTTGATGTATGTACTCCAAAACCGAGTAGAATAGGGCATTGTATATTTTTTCCGATAGATGATAACCAGAGCAATTTTGCTTTTATCATTGGGGTGCCTAGATAATATTTAGATTTTTTTCGATTCTCTTAAATATAGAGTTTCTGTATTTTACATGAGAGAGGATATGGAGTTGGTGTATATACTCCAAAACAAAGTAGAATAGGGCATTGTATATTTTTTCTGACAGAATATATTCAGAGCAATTTTGTTTTTAACATTGGGGTGCCTAGATAATATTTAGATTTTTTTCGATTCACGTAAAATTAGAATTTCGGTATTTTACGTGAGAAAGAATATTGAGTTGGTTTATATACTACAAAACAAAGTAGAATAGGGAATTGTAAATTTTTTTCTGACATATTATATTTAAAGAAATTTTGTTTTTAACATTGGAATGCCTAGATAATATTTAGATTTTTTCCGATGCTTGCAAAATTAGAATTTCTGTATTTTACGTAAGAGAGCATACTGAGTTTGTGTATATACTCCTAAACAGAGTAGAATGAGACAGTGTATATTTTATCTAATAGAGTATAATGAGCAGCATTTTCTTTTAACTTTGGAAAGGATAGGTATTATTTAGATTTTTTTCGATTCACGTAAATTTAGAATTTCGGTATTTTACATGAGAGAGCATACTGAGTTGGTGTATATACTCCAAAACAGAGTAGAATAAGGCATTGTGTATTTTTTCTAACAGACTATATTCAGAGCCATTTTCTTTTAACTTTGGGTCACCGAGATATAATTTCGATTTTTTTCGGTTCGCATAAAATTAGAATTTTGGTATTTTACATGAGAGAGCATATTGAGTTGGTGTATATACTACAAAACAGAATAGAAATTCGCATTGTATATATTTTCTGACAGATTATATTCAGAGAAATTTTGCTTTAAACATTCGTGTGCCTAGATAATATTTAGATTTTCTTCGATTCACATAAAATTAGAATTTCGGTATTTTACATGAGGGAGTATAATGCGTTGGTGTATATACTCCAAAACCGAGTAAAATAAGGAATTGTATATTTTTTCTGACAGACTACATTCAGAGCCATTTTCTTTTAACTTTGAAGCGACTACTTATTATTTAGATTTTTTTCAATATTCATAAAATTAGAATTTCTATATTTTACATGAGAGAGCACACTGCGTTGGTGTATATACTCCAAAACAAAGTAGACTAGGGCATTGTACATTTTTTCAGACAGATTATATTCAGAGCAATTTTGTTTTTAACATTGGGTTGCCTTGATAATATTTAGATATTTTCGATTCGCTTAAATATAGAATTTCTGTATTTTACATGAGAGAGCAAGTAGAGTTCGTGTATATACTCAAAAACAGAGTAGAATAGGACATTGTATATTTTTTCTGAGAGTTTATATTCAGAGCAATTTTGTTTTTAACATTGGGGTGCCTTGATAATGTTTAGATGTCTTCGATTCGGGTAACATTAGAATTTCTGTATTTTACATGAGACAGCATACTGAGTTGGTGTATATACTCCAAAACAGAGTAGAATAGGGCATTGTACATTTTTTCTGACAGATTATATTTAGAGTAATTTTGTTTTTAAAATAGGGGTGCCTAGATGATATTTATATTATTTCGATTCGGGTAAACTTAGAATTTCTGTATTATACATGAGAGAGCATACTGAGTTTTTGTATATACTCCAAAACAGAGTAGAATAGGGCATTGTATATTTTTTCGAACAGACTATCTTAAGAGTCATTTTCTTTTAACATTGGGGCAGCTAGATATTATTCAGATTTTTTTCGATTCGCGTAAACTAAGAATTTCTGTATTTTACATTAGAGAGCATATGGAGTTGGTGTATATACTCAAAAACAAAGTAGAAGAGGGCATTGGATAATTTTTCTGACAGATTATATTCAGAGCAATTTCATTTTTAACATTGGGGTGCCTAGATAATATTTAGGTTTTTTTCAAGTCACGTGAATTTAGAATTTCAGTATTTTACATGGGAGAGAATATTGAGTTGGTATATATACCCCAAAACAGAGTAGAAAAGGACATTGTATATTTATTCTGACAGATTATATTCAGAGCAATTTTGCTTTTAACATTGGGGTGCCTAAATAATATTTTGATTTTATTCGATTCAGGTAAAATTAGAATTTCGGTATTTTACATGAGAGAGCATACTGAGTTGGTGTATATACTTCAAAACAGAGTAGAATAGGGCATTGTATATTTTTTCTGACAGATTATATTCAGAGCAATTTTGTTTTTAACATTCGGTGCCTAGATAATATTTAGATTTTTTCGATGTGGGTAATATTTGAATTTCTGTATTTTACAAGAGAGAGCATTTTGCATTGGTGTATATAATAAAAAACAGAGTAGAAAAGGGCATTGTATATTTTATCTGACAGAATATATTCAGAGCAATTTTTCTTTTTCCATTGGGGTTTTTAGATAATGTTTAGATTTGTTTCGATTCACCTAAATATAGAATTTCTGTATTTTACATGAGAGAGCATATGGAGTTTGTGTATATACTCCAAAACAGAGTAGAAAAGGCATTGTATATTTCTTCTGACATATTATATTCAGAGCAATTTTGTTTTTAACATTGGGGTGCCTAGAGAATATTTAAATTTTTTTCGATTCACGTAAAATTAGAATTTCTCTATTTTACAGGAGAGAGCATACTGTGTTGGTGTATATACTCCAAAACAGAGTAGAAAAGGGCATTGTATGTTTTTTATTACAGATTATATTCAGAGCAATTTTTCTGTTAACATTGTGGTGCCTAGATAATATATAAATTGTTTGGATTTACTTAAATATAGAATTTCTTTGTTTTACATGGGAGAGAATATTGAGTAGGTATATATACTGCAAAACAGAGTAGAATAGGGCATTGTATATTTTTTCTGACAGATTATATTCAGAGCAATATTGTATTTAACATTGGGGTGCCTAGATAATATTTAGATTTTTTCGATTCACGTTACATTAGAATTTCTGTATTTTACATGAGAGAGCATACTGAGTTTGTTTATATTCTCTAAAGCAGAGTTGAATAGAACATTGTATATTTTTTCTTACAGATTGTATTCAGAGCAATTTTGTTGTTAACATTGAAGTGCCTAGATAATATTTAGATTTTTTTGGATTCACAAAAAATTAGAATTTCTGTATTTTACATGAGGGAGCATACTGCATTGGTGTATATACTCCAAAACAGAGTAGAATAAGGAATTGTATATTTTTTCTGACAGACTATATTCAGAGCCATTTTCTTTTAACTTTGAAACGACTAGATATTATTTAGGTTTTTTTCAATTTGCATAAAATTAGAATTTCTGTATTTTACATGAGGGAGCATACTGCATTGGTGTATATACTCCAAAACAGAGTAGAATAAGGCATTGTATATTTTTTCTAACAGACAATATTCAGAGCCATTTTTTTAACTTTGGGGCGCCTAGATATTATTTAGGTTTTTCCATTTGCATAAAATTATAATTTCGGTATTTTACAGAAGAGAGCATATGGAGTTGGTGTATATACTCCAAAACAGTGTAGAATAGGGCATTGTATATTTTTTCGGACAGATTATATTCAGAGCAATTTTGTTTTTAACATGGGGGTGCCTTGATAATATTTAGATTTTTTTCGATTCGCTTAAATATAGAATTTCTGTATTTTACATGAGAGAGCATAATGAGTTGGTGTATATACTCCAATAGAGAGTAAAATTGGGCATCGTATATTTTTTCTGGCAGATTATATTCAGAGCCATTTTGCTTTTAACATTGGGGTGCCAAGATAATGTTTAGATTTTTTCGATTCGGATAAAATTAGAATTTCTGTATTTCACACGAGAGAGCATACTGAGTTGGTGTATATACTCCAAAACATAGTAGAATAAGCCATTGTATATTTCTTTTAAAAGAGTATATTTAGAGCAATATTCTTTTAAGTTTGGGGCTCCTTGATATTATTTAGATTTTTTTAGATTCACGTAAAATTACAATTTCGGCATTTTACATAAGAGAGCGTACTGAATTTGTGTATATACTCGAAAACATAGTAGAATAGGGCATTGTATATTTTTTCTGACTGGTTATATTAAGAGCAATTTTGTTTTTAACATTGGAGTGCCTATATAATATTTAGATTTTTTCGATTCGGGTAAAATTAGAATTTCGGTATTTTACATAAGAGAGTATATTGAGTTGGTGTATATACTACAAAACAGAGTAGAAAATAGGATTGTATATTTTTCTGACAGATTATATTCAGAGTAAATTTGCTTTTATCATTGGGGTACCTAGATATTATTTAGATTTTTTTTAATTCACGTAAAATTAAAAATTCGGTATTTTACATGAGAGAGCATATTGATTTGGTGTATATACTCCAAAACAGAGTAGAAAAGGGTGCTGTATATTTTTTCTGACAGAATGTATTCAGAGCAATTTTGCTATTAACATTGGGGTACCTAGATAAAATTTAGATTTTTTTGATTCGCTGAAATATAGAATTTCTGTATTTTACATGAGAGAGCACGTTGAGTTGGTGTATATACTCAAAAACAGAGTAGAATAGGGTATTGTATATTTTTCTGACAGATTATATTCTGAGCAATTTTACTTTTAACATTGGGGTGCCTAGATAATATTTAGATTTTTTCGTTTCGGGTAAAATGAGAATTTCTTTATTTTACATGAGAGAGCATACTGAGTTGTAGTATATACTCCAAAACAGAGTAGAATAAATCATTGTATATTGTTTCTGACAGATTATATTTAGAGCAATTTTGCTTTTAACATTTTGGTGCCTAGATAATATTTAGATTTTTTTTAATTTACGTAAAATTAGAAATTCGGTATTTTACATGAGAGAGCATATTGAGTTGGTGAATATACTACAAAACAGAGTAGAATAAAACATTGTATATTTTCTCTAACAGACTATATTCAGAGCCATTTTATTTTAACTTTGGCGTACCTAGATATTATTTAGATTGTTTTCTATTCGCGTAAAATTAATATTTTGGTATATTACATGAGAGTGCATATTGATTTGGTTTATATACTCCAAAACGGAGTAGAATAGGGTATTGTATATTTTTTCTGAGAGATTACATTCAGAGCAATTTTGATTTTTACATTGGGGTGCCTAGAAAATATTTAGATTTTTTTCGATTCGGGTAAAATCATAATTTCTGTATTTTACATGAGAGAGCATACTGAGTTGGTGTATATACTCCAAAACAGAGTAGAATAAGTCATTGTATATTGTTTCTGACAGATTATATTCAGAGAAATTTTGCTTTTAACATTTTGGTGCCTAGATAATATTTAGATTTTTTTCAATTCACGTAAAATTAGAAATTCGGTATTTTACATGAGAGAGCATATTGCGTTGGTGTATATACTACAAAACAGAGTAGAATAAAACATTGTATATTTTCTCTTACAGACTATATTCAGTGCCATTTTATTTTAACTTTGGCGAACCTAGATATTATTTAGATACTTTTCGATTCGCGTAAAATTAGTATTTTGGTATATTACATGAGAGTGCATATTGATTTGGTTTATATACTCCAAAACTGAGTAGAAAAGACGATTCTATATTTTTTCTGACTGACTATATTCAGAGTAATTTTGCTATTAACATTGGGGTGCCTAGATAATATTTAGATTTTTTTAGATTTGCTTAAATATAGAATTTCTGTATTTTAAATGAGAGAGCATATAAAGTTGGTGTTTATACTCCAAGAAAGAGTAGAATAGGGCATTGTATATTTTTTCTGACAGATTAAATTCCGAGCAATTTTGTTTTTAACATTGCGGTGCCTAGATAATATTTAGATTTTTTCGATTTGGGTTAAATTAAAATTTCTGTATTTTACATGAGAGAGGATACTGAGTTAGTGTATATACTCCAAAACAAAATGGAATAAGGTATTGTATATTTTTTCTAACAGAGTATATTCAGAGCCATTTTATTTTAAATTTGGGGCGCCTAGATATTATTTAGAATTTTTTCAGTTCGCATAAAATTATTATTTTTGTATTTTACATGAGAGAGCATACTGAGTTGGTCTATATACTCCAAAACAGAGTAGAATAAGGCATTGTATATTTTTTCTAACAGACGATATTCAGAGCCACTTTCTTCTAACTTTCGGGCACCTAGATATTATTTAGAATTTTTTCAGTTCGCGTAAAATTAGAATTTCGGTATTTTACATGAGAGAGCATACTTAGTTGGTGTATATACTGCAAAACAGAGTAGAATAAAGCATTGTATATATTTTTTAACAAATTATATTCAGAGCCATTTTCTTTTAACTTTGGAGAGCCTAGATATTATTTATATTTTTTTCGATTCACGTTAAATTAGAATTTCGGTATTTTAGATAAAAGAGCATATTGAGTTGGTATATATACTCCAAAACAGTGTAGAATAGGGCATTGTATATTTTTTCTGACAGATTATATTCAGAGCAATTTTGTTTTTAACATTGGGGTGCCTAGATAAAATTTAGATTTTTTTCAATTCGCGTAAATATAGAATATCTGTAGTTTACATTAGAGAGCATATGGAGTTGGTGAATACTCCAAAACAGAGTAGAATAGCGCATAGTCTTTTTTTTCTGACAGATTATATTCAGAGCGATTTTGTTTTTAACATCGGGGTGCCTAGATAATATTTAGATTTGTTTTGATTCGCATAAATTTAGAATTTCGGTATTTTACATGAGAGAGCATACTGAGTTGTTGTATATACTCCAAAATAGTGTAGAATAAAGCATTATATATTTTTTCTGACAGACTATATTCACAGCAATTTTGCTTTTAACATTGGGGTGCCCAGATAATATTTAGTTATTTTTCGATTCACGTAAAATTAGAATTTCGGTATTTTACATAAAGAGCATACTGAGTTGGTGTATATTCTCCAAAACAGAGTAGAATAAGGCATTGTATATTTTTTCTAACAGAGTATATGCAGAGCCATTTTCTTTTACCTTTCTGGCGCCTAGATATAATTTAGATTGTTTCATGTTTGCGTAAAATTAGAATTTCGGTATTTTACATGACAGAGCATATTGAGTTAGTGTATATACTTTAAAACAGAGTAGAATACGGCATTGTATATTTTTTCTGACAGATTATATTCAGCGCAGTGTTGCTTTTAACATTGGGGAGCGTAGATAATATTTCAATTTTTTCGATTCATGTAAAATTAAAATTTCTGTATTTTACATGTGAGAGCATATTGAGTTGGTGTACATACTACAAAACAGAGTAGAAAAAAGCATTGTATATTTTTTCTCATAGATTATATTCAGAGAAATTTTGCTTTTAACATTGGGGTGCCCAGATAATATTTAGATATTTTTTCGATTCGTTTAAATATAGAATTTCTGTATTTTACATGAGAGAGCATATGGAGTTGGTGTATATACTCCAAAACAGAGTAGAAAATGGCATTGTATATTTTTTGGACACATTATATTCAGAGAAACTTTTTTTTTACATCGTGTGCCTAGATAATATGTAGATTATTTTCGATTCACGTAAAATTAGAATTTCGATATTTTACCTGAGAGAGCATACTGAGTTGCTGTATATACTCCAAAACAGAATAGAGTAAGGCATTGGATATTTTTTCTAACAGACTATATTCAGAGCCATTTTCTTTTAACTTCGGGACGTCCAGATATTATTTAGATTTTTTTCGATTCACGTAAAATTAGAATTTCGGGATTTTACATGAGAGAGCATATTGAGTTGGTGTATATATTCCAAAACAGTGTAGAATAGGGCATTGTATATCTTTTCTGAGAGATTACATTCACAGAAATTTTTTTTTATTCATTGGGGTGCCTAGATAATATTTAGATTTTTATATTTTGGGTAAAATTAGAATTTCTGTATTTTACGTGAGAGACCATATTGAGTTGGTGTATATACTCCAAAACAGAGTAGAAAACGGCATTGTATCTTTTGTCTGACAGATTATATTCAGAGCAATTTTGCTTTTAACATTGGGGTGCCTAGATAATATTTAGATTTTTTTCAGTTTGCCTAAATATAGAATTTGTGTATTTTACATGAGAGACCATATTGAGTTGGTGTATATACTCCAAAACAGAGTAGAATAGGGCATTGTATATTCTTTCTGACAGGTTATATTCAGAGCAATTTTGCTTTTAACACTGGGGTGCCTAGATAATATTTAGGTTTTTTTCGATTCACTTAAATATAGAATTTCTGCATTTTACATGAGAGAGCATATTGAGTTGGTGTGTATACTCCAAGAAAGAGTAGAATAGGGCATTGTATATATTTTCTGACAGATTATATTCAGAGCAATTTTGTTTTTAACATTGGGGTGCCAAATAATACTTAGATCTTTTCGATTTGGATAAAATTTGAATTTTTTTATTTTACATGAGAGAGGATACTGAGTTAGTGTATATACTCCAAAACAAAATAGAATAAGGCATTGTATATTTTTTCTAACAGAGTATATTCAGAGCCATTTTGTTTTAAATTTGTGGCATTTAGATTTTTACACTTTTTTCGATTAGCTTAAAATTAGAATTTCGGTATTTTACATGAGAGAGCATACTGAGTTGGTTTATATACTCCAAAACAGAGTAGAATCAGGCGTTGTATATTTTCTCTACCAGACGATATTCAGAGCCATTTTCTTTTAACTTTGGGGTGCCTAGATATTTTTTAGAATTTTTTTAGTTCACGTAAAGTTAGAATTTCTATATTTTACATCAGAGAGCATACTGATTTGGTGTATATACTGGAAAACAGAGTAGAATAAGGCATTGTATATTTTTTTTAACAGACTATATTCAGAGCCATTTTCTTTTAACTTTGGAGTGCCTTGATATTAGTTAGATTTTTTTCAATTCACGTAAAATTAGAATTTCGGTATTTTATATGAGAGAGCATATTGGGTTGGTGTATATACTCCAAAACAGTGTAGAATAGGGCATTGTATATTTTTTCTGACAGACTATATTTAGAGCATTTTTGTTTTTTACATTGGGGTGCCTAAATAAAATTTACATATTTTTCATTACGCATAAATATATAATTTCTGTATTTTACATGAGAGAGCATATGGAGTTTGTGAATACTCCAAAACAGAGTAGAATAGCGCATAGTCTTTTTATTCTGACAGATTATATTCAGAGCAATTTTGTTTTTAACATTGAAATGGCTAGATAATATTTAGATTTGTTTCGATTCACGTAAAATTACAATTTTGGTGTTTTACATGAGAGAGCATACTGAGTTGTTGTATATACTCCAAAATAGTGTAGAATAGTGCATTGTATATTTTTTCTGACAGATTATATTCACAGCAATTTTGCTTTTAACATTGGGGTGCCCATATAATATTTAGTTATTTTTCGATTCACGTAAAATTAGAATTTCGGTATTTTACATAGAGAGCATACTGAGTTGGTGTATATTCTCCAAAACTGGGTAGAATAGGGCATTGTATATTTTTTCCGAGAGATTATATTCAGAGCAAATTTGTTTTTAAAATTCGGGTGACTTCATAATATTTAGATGTTTTCAATTCGCGTAAAATTAGAATTTCTGTATTTTACATGAGAGAGCATACTGAGTTGGTGTATATACTCCAAAACAGAGTAGAATAGGGCATTGTATGTTTTCTCTAACAGACTATATTCAGAGCCATTTTCTTTTAACTTTGGGGCGCCTAGATATTATTCAGATTTATTTCGATTCGCATAAAATTAGAATTAAGTACTTTACAGGAGAGAGCATATTGAGTTGGTGTATATACTCTGAAACAGAGTAGAAAAAAGCATTGTATATTTTTTCTGAAAGATTATATTCAGAGCAATTTTGCTATTAACATTTGGGTGCCTAGATAATATTTAGATTTTTTTTGATTCCCCTAAATATTGAATTTTTGTATTTTTCATGAAAGAGCATATGTAGGTGGTGTATATGCTCCAAAACTAAGTAAAATAGGGCATTGTTTATTTTTTCTGACAGATTATATTAAGAGCAATTTTGCTTTTAACTTTGGGGAGCCTAGATAATATTTAGATTTTTTTCGATTCACGTAAAATAAGAATTTCGGTGTTTTATATGAGAGAGCATACTGAGTTGGTGTATATACTCCAAAACACAGTAGAATAGGGCATTGTATATTTTTTCTGAAAGAATATATTCAGAGCAATTTTTTTTTATTATTCGGGTGCCTAGATCATATATAGATTTTTTCAACTCGAGTAAAATTTGAATTTCTGTATTTTACACGAGAGAGCATATTGAGTTGGTTTATATACTCGAAAACAGAGTAGAAAAGGGCATTGTATATTTTTTCTGACAGATTATATTCAGAGCAATTTTGCTTTTAACATTGGGGTCCGTAGATAATATTTAGATTTTTTTCGATTTGCTTAAATATAAAATTTCCGTATTTTAAATGAGAGAGCATATGGAGTTGGTATATATACTCCAAACCAGAGTAGAAAAAAGCACTGTATTTTCACTGATAGATTAAATTCAGAGCTATTTTGCTTTTAACATTGGGGTGCCTAGATAATATTTAGATTTTTTTCGATTCATGTATAATTAGAATTTCGGTATTTTACATGAGAGAGCAGAGTGATTTGGTGTATATACTCGATAAAATTGTAGAATTAGGCATTGCATATTTTTTTTAACAGACTATATTGAGAGCCATTTTGTTTTAACTTTTGGGTGCCTAGATATTATTTAGATTTTTTTGGATACGCATAGAATTAGAAATACGGTATTTTACATGAGGTAGCTTATTGAGTTTGTGTATATTCTTCAAAGCAAAGTGGAAAAGGGCATTGTATATTTTTTCTGACAGATTATATTTAGGGCATTCTGCTTTTAACATTGGGGTGCCTAGATAATATTTAGATTTTTTTCGATTCACGCAAAATAAGAATTTCTGTATTTTACATGAGAGAGCATACTAAGTTGGTGTATATACTCCAAAAGAAAGTAGAATAGGGCTCTGTATATTTCTTCTGACAGAATATATTCAGAGCAATTTTGCTGTTAACATTGGGGTGCCTAGATAATATTTAGATTTTATTCGATTTGCTTAAGTATAGAATTTCTGTATTTTACATGAGAGAGCATATCGAGTTGGTGTATATACTCCAAAACAGAATAGACAAGGGCATTGTATACTTTTTCTAACAATTTATATTCAGAGCAATTTTTTTTTTACATTGGGGTGCCTAGATAATACTTAGATTTATTCGATTCAGGTAAAATTAGAATTTCTAAGTTTTATATGAGAGAGCATATTGAGTTGGTGTATACACTCCAAAACAGAGTAGAAAAAAGCATTGTATATTTTCTCTGACAGATTATTTTCAGAGCAATTTTGTATTTAACATTGGGGTACCTAGATAATACTTAGATTTTTTCGATTCAGGTAAAATTAGAATTTTTGAATTTTACATGAGTGAGCATATGGAGATGGTGTATATACTGAAAAACAGAGTAGAATAGGGCATTGTATATTTTTTCTGACAGATGATATTCAGAGCAATTTTGCTTTAAACATTATGGTGTCTAGATAATACTTAGATTTATTTCGATTCGCTTAAATATAGAATTTCTGTATTTTATATGAGAGAGCATATGAAGTCGGTATATATACCCCAGAACAAAGTAGAATAGGGCATTGTATACTTTTTATGACAGATTATATTCAGAGCAATTTTGTTTTTCATATTGGGGTGCCTAGATAATATTTAGGTTTTTTTCGATTCACGTAAAATTAGAATTTCTGCATTTTACATGAGAGAGCAGATTGAGTTGGTTTATATACTCCAAAACAGAGTAGAATATGGCATTGCATATTTTTTTCTGACAGATTATATTCAGAGAAATTTTGCTGTTAACATTGGGGTGCCTAGATAATATTTAGATTTTTTTTGATTCGCTTAAATATAGAATTTCCGTATTTTACATGAGAGAGCATATTGAGTTGGTGTATATACCCCAAAACAGAGTAGAATAGGGCATTGTATATTTTTTTTGACAGATTATATTCAGACCAATTTTTTTTTTAACATTGGGGTACCTAGATAATATTTAGAATTTTTACGATTCACATAAATTTATAATTTCTGCATTTTACATGAGAGAGCAGAATGAGTTGGTTTATATACTCCAAAACAGAGTAGAATAAGGCATTGTGTATTTTTCCTAACAGATTATATTCAGAGCCATTTTCTTTTTACATTGAAGCGCCTAGTTATTATTTAGATTTTTTTCGATTCACGTAAAATTAGAATTTCCGTATTTTACATGAGAGAGCATACTGAGTTGGTGTATATATTCAAAAACAGAGTAGAAAAGGGCATTGTATATTTTTTCTGACAGATTATATTCAGACCAATTTTGCTGTTAACACTGGGGTGCCTAGAGAATATTTAGATTTTTTTCGATTCACATAAATTTAGTATTTTGGTATTTTACTTGAGAGAGCATACTGAGTTGTGTTATATACTTTAAAATAGAGTAGAATAGGGCATTGTATATTTTTTCTGACAGATGATATTCAGAGCAATTTTGCTTTTAACACTGGGGTGCCTAGGGAATATTTAGATTTTTATGGATTCCCGTAAAATAAGAATTTTGGTATTTTACATGAGAAGTATACTGAGTTGCTGTATATACTCCAAAACAGAGTAGAATTGGGCATTGTATATTTTTTCTGACAGATTATATTCAGAGCAATTTTGCTGTTAACATTGGGGTGCCTAGATAATATTTAGATTTATTTCAATTCGCTTAAATATAGAATTTCGGTATTTTATATTAGAGAGCATATAAAGTCGGTGTATATACCCAAAAAAGAGTAGAATAGGGCATTGTATGTTTTTCTGACAGATTATATTCAGAGCAATTTTGTATTTAACATTGGGGTGTCTAGATAATATTTAGATTTTTTACGATTCACATAAAATTATAATTTCTGTATTTTACATGAGAGAGCATACTGAGTTGGTTTATATTCTCCAAAACAGAGTAGAATAAGGCATTGTGTATTTTTCCTAACAGACTATATTCAGAGCCATTTTCTTTTTACTTTGAAGCGCCTAGTTATTATTTAGATTTTTTTTGATTCGCGTAAAATTAGAATTTTGGTATTTTACATGAGAGAGCATACTGAGTTGGTGTATATTCTCCAAAACAGAGTAGAATAGGGCATTGTATATTTTTTCTGATAGATGATATTCAGAGCAATTTTGATTTTAATATTTTGGTGCCTAGATTATATTTAGATTTATTTCGATTCACTTAAATATAGAATTTCGGTATTTTATATGAGAGAGCATATGAAGTCGGTGTATATACCTCAAAACAGAGTAAAAAAAGACGTTGTATATTTTTTGTGACAGATTATATTCAGAGCAATTTTGCTTTTAACACTGGGGTGCCTAGAGAATTTTTAGATTTTTATCGATTCACGTAAAATTAGAATTTTGGTATTTTACATGAGAGAGTATACTGAGTTGCTGTATAGACTCCAAAACAGAGTAGAATAGGGCATTGTATATTTTTTCTGACAGATTATATTCGGAGCAATTTTGCTTTTAACATTGGGGTGCCTAGATAATATTTAGATTTATTTCGATTCGCTTAAAAATAGAATTGCGGTATTTTATGTTAGAGAGCACATGGAGTCGGTTTATATAACCCAAAAAAGAGTAGAATAGGGCATTGTATATTTTTTCTGACAGATTATATTCAGAGCAATTTTGTTTTTAACATTCGGGTGCCTAGATAATATTTAGATTTATTTCAATTCACATAAAAGTAGAATTTCTGAATTTACATGAGAGAGCATACTGAATTGGTGTATATACTTCAAAACAGAGTAGAATTAGGCATTGTATATTTTTTCTAACAGACTATATTTAGAGCAATTTTGTTTTAACTTTTGGGCGCCTGGATATTATTTAGATTTTTTTCGATTCGAGTAAAATTTGAATTTCGGTATTTTACATGAGAGAGCATATTGAGTTTGTGTATATACTCCAAAACACAGTAGAAAAGGGCATTATATAATTTTTCTGAAAATTTATATTCAGAGTATTCTGCTTTTAACATTGGGGTGCCTAGAGAATATTTAGATTTTTTTCGATTTGTTTAAATACAGAATTTCTGTATTTTACATGAGAGAGCGTAAGGAGTTGGTGTATATACTCCAAAACAGAGTAGAATAGGGCATTGTATATTTTCTCTGACAGACTATATTCAGAGAAATGTTTCTGTTAACATTGGGGTGCCTAGATGATATCTAGATTTTTTCGTTTTGCTTAAATATACAATTTCTGTATTTTACATCAGAGAGCATATGGAGTTAGTGTATATACTCCAAAAGAGAGTAGAAAAGGGCATTGTATATTTTCTCTGACAGATTACTTTCAGAGCAATTTTTTTTAACATTGAGGTGGCTAGATGATATTTAGATTTTTTCAATGCGGGTAAAATTTATATTGCTGTATGTTACATGAGAGAGCATATTGAGTTTTTGTATATACTCCAATACAGAGTTGAATAGGGCATTGTGTATTTTTTTCTCATTGATTATATTCAGAGAAATTTTGTATTTAACATTGGGGTGCCTAGATAATACTTAGATTTTTTCGTTTCGGGTAAAATTAGAATGTCTGTATTTTACATGAGAGAGCATATGGAGATGGTGTATATACTCCAAAACAGAGTGGAATAGAACATTGTATATTTTTTCTGACAGATTATATTCAGAGCAATTTTGTATTTAACATTGGGGTGCCTAGATAATACTTAGATTTTTTGGATTCGGGTAAAATTAGAATTTCTGTATTTTACATGAGAGAGCATATTGAGTTGGTGTATATACTCCAAAACAGAGTAGAATAGGGCATTGTATATATTTTTTTAATTTTTTATTGGATTTAAGTTTTGGGGTACATGAGCAGAGCATGCAAGACAGTTGTGTAGGTACACAGATGGCAGTGTGCTTTGCTTTTCTTCTCCCCTTCACCCACATTTGGCATTTCTCCCCAGGCTATCCCTCCACGCCTCTGCCTCCCAGTGGCCCTCCCCTTTCCCCCAAGTAGACCCCAGTGTTTAGTACTCCCCTTTCCGTGTCCATGTGTTCTCATTTTTCATCACCCACCTATTAGTGAGAATATGCGGTGTTTCATTTTCTGTTCTTGTGTCAGTTTGCTGAGGATGATGTTCTCCAGATTCATCCATGTCCCTACAAACGACACAAACTCATCATTTCTGATTGCTGCATAATATTCCATGGTGTATATGTGCCACATTTTTCCAATCCAGTCTATTATCAATGGGCATTTGGGTTGATTCCAGGTCTTTGCTATTGTAAACAGTTCTGCAATGAACATTCGTGTACATGTGTCCTTATAGTAGAACGATTTATAGTCTTTTGGATATATACCCAGTAATGGGATTGCTGGGTCGAATGGAATTTCTATTTCTTTTTTTTTTTTTTTTTTCTTTTTGAGACGGAGTTTCGCTCTTGCTACCCAGCCTGGAGTGCAATGGCGCGATCTCGGCTCACCGCAATCTCTGCCTCCTGGGTTCAGGCAATTCTCCTGCCTCAGCCTCCCGAGCAGCTGGGATTACAGGCACGCACCACCGTGCCCAGCTAATTTTTTGTAGTTTTAGTAGAGACGGGGTTTCACCATGTTGACCAAAATGGTCTCGATCTGTTGTCCTTGTGATCCACCCGACTCGGCCTCCCAAAGTGCTGGGATTACAGGCTTGAGCCACCGCGCCTGGCCTGGAATTTCTATTTCTAAGGCCTTGAGGAATTGCCACACTGTCTTCCACAATGGTTGAACTAATTTACACTCCCACCAACAGTGTAAAAGTGTTCCTTTTTCTCCACATACTCTCCAGCATCTGTTCTCTCCAGATTTTTTTTTTTTAATTTTTTATTGGATTTTAGGTTTTGGGGTACATGAGCATAGCATGCAAGACAGTTGCGTAGGTACACACATGGCAGTGTGCTTTGCTTTTCTTCTCGCCTTCACCCACATTTGGCATTTCTCCCCAGGCTATCCCTTCCAACCTCCCCCTCCCACTGGCCCTCCCCTGTTCCCCCCAATAGACCCCAGTGTTTAGTACTCCCTTTTCTGTGTCCATGTGTTCTCATTTTTCATCACCCACCTATGAGTGAGAATAAAACATTGTATATTTTTTTTGACAGATTATATTCAGAACAATTTTGTTTTTAACATTGGGTTGCGTAGATAATATTTAGATTTTTTTCGATTCACATAAATATAGAATTTCTGTATTTTACATGAGAGAGCATATGGAGTTGGTGTATATACTTTAAAACAGAGTAGAATAGGGCATTGTATATTTTTTCTGACAGATTATATTCAGATCGATTTTGTTTTCAACGTTGGGGTGCCTAGATAATATTTATATTTTTTTGATTTGCTTAAATATAGAGTTTCTGTATTTTACATGAGAGAGAATGTGGAGTTGGTGTATATACTCCAGAACAGATTAGAATAGGGCATTGTATATTTTCTCTGAGAGATTATATTCAGAGCAATTTTTTTTAACACTGAGGTGCCTAGATAATATTTAGATTTCTTTGATTCCAGTAAAATTAGAATTTCTGTATTTTACATGAGAGAGCATATGGAGTTGGTCTATAAACTTTAGAACAAATTAGACTACGGCATTGTATATTTTTTCTGACAGATTATATTCAGAGCAATTTTGTTTTTAACATTGTGGTGTGTAGTTAATATTTAGATTTTTTTTGATTCACGTAAAATTAGAATTGCTGTATTTTACATAAGAGAGCATACCTAGTTGGTGTATATACCCCAAAAGAGAGTAGAATAAGGCATAGTATATTTTCTCTGACAGACTATATTCAGAGCCAATTTCTTTTAACTTTGGGGCGTGTAGATATTATTTAGATATATTTCCATTCGCGTAAAATTAGAATTTCTGTATTTTACATGAGAGAGCATATTGAGTTGGTGTATATACTCCAAAACAGAGTACGAAAGGGCATTGTATATTTTTTCTGACAGATTATATTCAGAGCAAATTTTCTTTTAACATTGGGGTGCCTAGATAATATCTAGATTTTTTTCGATTCGCATAAATAAAGAATTTCTGTATTTTACATGAGAGAGCATATGGAGTTGGTGTACATACTCCAAAACAGAGTAGAATAGGGCATTGTATATTTTCTCTGACAGATTATATTCAGGGCAATTTTGTTTTTAACATTGAAGTGCCTATATAATATTTAGATTTTTTTCGATTCATGTAAAATTAGAATTTTGGTATTTTACATGAGAGAGAATACTGAGTTGGTGTATAACTCCAAAACAGAGTAGAATTGGGAATTGAATATTTTTTCTGACAGATTATATTCAGAGCAATTTTGTTTGTAACATTGCATTGCCTACATAATATTTTGATTTTTTCGATTCAGGTAAAATTAGAATTTCGATATTTTACATTAGAGAGCATGCTGAGTTTGTGTATATACTCCAAAACAGAGTAGAATAGGGCATTTTATATTTTTTCTGAAAGATTATATTCAGAGCAATTTTGTTTTTAACATTGACGTGCCTACATAATATTTAGATTATTTCGATTCGGATAAAATTTGAATTTCTGTATTTTACATACCAGAGCATATTGAGTTGGTGTATATACTACAAAACACAATAGAAAATGCCATTGTGTATTTTTTCTGACAGATTATATTAAGAGCAATTTTGCTTTTAACATTGGGGTGCCTAGGTAATATTTAGATATTTTTCGATTCACTTAAATATAGAATTTCTGTATTTTACATAAGAGAGCATATGGAGTTGTTTTATATTCTCCAAAACAGAGTAGAATAGTGCATTGTGTATTTTTTCTGACAGATTATATTCAGAGCAATTTTGTTTTTAACATTGGGGTGCCTAGACAATATTTATATTTTTTCGATGCGGGTAGAATTAGAATTTTTGTATTTTTCATGGGAGAGCATATGGAGTTGGTGTATATACTCCAAAAAAAAGTAGAATAAGGCATTGTATATTTTCTCTAACAGACTATATTCAGAGCTATTTTTCTGGAACATTGTGGCGCCTAGATATTTTTTAGATTTTTTTTGAATTCGTGTAAAATTAGAATTTCGGTATTTTACATGAGAGAGCATATGGAGTTTCTGTATATACTCCAAAAAAGAGTAGAATAGGGCATTGTATATTATTTCTGACAGATTATATTCAGAGGAATTTTGCTTTTAACATTCGGGTGCCTAGATAATATTTAAATTTTTTTCGATTCGCTTAAATATACAATTTCTGTATTTTACATTAGAGAGCATACTGAGTTGGTGTATATACTCCAAAACAGAGTAGAATAAGGCATTGTATATTTTTTCTAACAGACTATTTTAAGAGCCATTTTCTGTAAACTTTAAGGCGCCTAGATATTATTTAGATTTTTTTCGATTCACGTAAAATTAGAATTTAAAAATTTTACATGAGAGAGCATATTGAGTTGGTGTATATACTAAAAAACAAAGTAGAAAATGCAATTGTGTATTTTTTCTGACAGATTATTTTCAGATGAAGTTTTCTATTTACATTGGGGTGCCTAGATAATATTTAGATATTTTTTGTTTTTCTTAAATATAGAATTTCTGTATTTAACATGAGAGAGCATATGGAGTTGGCGTATATACTCCAAAACAGATTAGATTAGAACATTGTATATTTTTTCTGACAGATTATATTCAGAGCAATTTTGTTTTCAACATTGGGATGCCTAGATAATATTTAAATTTTTTCGATACGGGAGAAATTAGAATTTCTCTGTTTTACTCTAGAGAGCCTATGGAGTTGGTGTATATACTCCAAAACAGAGTCGAATAGGGCATTGTATATTTTTTCTGACAGACTACATTCAGAGCAATTTTTTTTTAACATTCGGGTGCCTAGATAATATTTAGATTTTTTTCAATTCACGTAAAATTATAATTTCGGTATTTTACATGAGAGAGCATACTGAGTTTGTGTATATACTCCAAAACAGAGTAGAAAAAGGCATTGTATATTTTTTCTAACAGACTATTCAGAGTCATTATCTTTTAACTTTTGGGCGCCTAGATATTATTTAGATTATTTTCGATTCGCGTAAAATTAGAATTTCGGTATTTTACATGAGAGAGCATATTGAGTTGGTGTATATACTACAAAAAAGAGTAGAAAAGGGCATTGTTTATTTTTTCTGACAGTTTATGTTCCGAGAAATTTTGCTTTTAACATTGTGATGTCTACAAAGTATTTAGATTTTTTTCGATTCACGTAAAATTAGAATTTCGGTATTTTACCTGAGGGATCATACTGAGTTGGTGTATATACTCCAAAATAGGGTAGAATAGGGCATTGTATATTTTTTTCTGACAGATTATATTCAGAGCAATTTTGCTTTTAACACTGGGGTGCCTAGATATTATTTAGATTTTTTTCGATTCGCATAAATTTAGAATTTCGGTATTTTATATGAGAGAGCATATAAAGTTGGTGTATATACTCCAAAACAGAGTAGAATCGGGCATTGTATATTTTTTCTGACAGATTATATTCAGAGCCATTTTACTTTTAACATTGGGGTGCATAGATAATAGTTAGAGTTTTTTCGATCCACGTAAAATTAGAATTTCCGTATTTTACATGACAGAGCATACTGAGTCGGTGTATATACTCCAAAACAGAATAGAACAGGGCATTGTTTATTTTTTCTGAGGAATTATATTCAGAAAAATTTTGTTTTTAGCATTGGGGTGCCTAGGCAATATTTAGATATTTTCGATTCGGGTAGAATTAGAATTTCTGTTATTTACATAATAGAGCATATTGATTTGGTGTACATAGTACAAAACAGAGTAGAAAAGGGCATTATATATTTTTTCTGACAGAGTATATGCAGAGCAATTTTGCTTTTAACATTGCGGTGCCTAGATAATATTTGGATTATTTTCGATTCACATAAAATTAGAATTTCGGTATTTTACATGAGAGCATACTGAGGTGGTGTATATACTCAAAAACAGAGTAGAAATAGGCATTGTATATTTTCTCTGACAGAATATATTCAGAGCAGTTTCACTTCTAAAATTGGGGTGCCTAGATAATATTTAGATTTTTGTGGATTTGCTTAAATATAGAATTTCTGTATTTTACATAAGAGAGCATTTGGAGTTGGTGTATATACACCAAAACAGAGTAGAATAAGAAATTGTATATTTTTTCTGACAGATTATATTCAGAGCAATTTTGTATTTAACATTGGGGTGTCTAGATCATACTTAGATTTTTTCGATTCGTGTAAAATTAGAGTTTCTGAATTTTACAAGAGAGAGCATATTGAGTTGTAGTTTATACCCCATAACAGAGTAGAATTGTGCATTGTATATTCCTTCTGACAGATTATAATCATAGTAATTTTTTTTGAACAATTTTTTTTTAATATTGGGGTGCGTAGATAATATTTAGATTTTTCCTGATTCACGTAAAATTAGAATTTCAATATTTTACATGAGAAAGTAAACTGAGTTTTTGTATATACTCCAAAACAGAGTAGAATAAGGCATTGTAAATTTTTTTTACCAGACTATATTCAGAGCCATTTTCTTTTAACTTTGGTGTGCCTAGATATTATTTAGATATTTTTCGATTCACGTAAAATTAGAATTTCTGTATTTTACATGAGAGAGCTTATTGAGTTGGTATATATACTACAAAACGGAGTACAATAGGACATTGTATATTTTTTGTGACAGATTATATTCGGAGCAATTTCGTTTTTAACACTGGGGTGCCTAGATCATTTTTAGATTTTTTTTGATTCGCGTAAAATTAGAATTTCTGTATTTTACATTAGAGAGCATATTGAGTTGGTGTATATACTCCAAAACAGAGTAGAAAAGGGCATCGTATATTTTTTTTTACAGATTATACTCAGAGTAATTTTGCTTTTAACATTGGGGTTCCTAGATCATTTTTAGATTTTTTTCGATTTGTTTAAATATAAACTTTATGTATTTTACGTGAGAGTGCATACTGAGTTTGTGTATATTCTCCAAAACAGAGTAGAATACGGCATTGTATATTTTTTTCTGATAGATTATATTCAGAGTAATATTGTTTTTAACATTGGGGTGCCTAGATAATATTTAGATTTTTTTCGTTTCGCTTAAATATAGAACTTCTGTATTTTACATAAGAGAGCATATGGAGTTGGTGTATATACTCAAAAACAGAGTAGAAAATGGCATTGTATATTTTTTATGACAGAATATATTCAGAGCAATTTTGCTTTTAACATTGGGGTGCCTTGATAATACTTAGATTTTTTTCAATTCACGTAAATTTAGAATTTCTGTATTTTACATGAGAAAGCATACAGAGTTGGTGTATATACTCTAAAATATAGAAGAATAAGACATTGTATATTTTTCCTCAAAGACTATATTCAGAGCCATTTTCTGTAACTTTGGGGCGCCTAGACAGTATTTAGAATTTTTTCGATTCCTGTAAAGTTAGAATTTCATTTTTGTACATGAGAGAGCATATTGAGTTGGTTTATATACTCCAGAACAGAGTAGACAAGGTCATTGTATATTTTTTCTGACAGATTATATTCAGAGCAATTTGGCTTTTATCATTGGGGTGCCTAGATAACATTTAGATATTTTTCGATTCACGTAAAATGAGAATTTCGGTATTTTACATGACAGAGCATACTGAGTTGGTGTATATACTCCAAAACAGAGTAGAATAAGGCATTGTATATTTTTTATAACAGACTGTATTCAGAGCCATTTTCTTTTAACTTTGGGGCGCCTAGATATTATTTAGATTTTTTTCGACTCACGTAAACTTAGAATATATATATTTTACATGAGAGATCATATTGAGGTGGTGTATATACTCCAAAACAGAGTAGAAAAGGGCACTGTATATTTCTTCTGACAGATTATATTCATAGCAATTTTGCTTTTAACATTGGGGTGCCTAGATAATATTTAGATTTTTTCGATTTGGGTAAAATTAGAATTTCTGTATTTTACATGAGAGACCATACTGAATTGGTGTATATACTACAAAACAGAGTAGAACACAGCATTGTATATTTTATCTGACAGATTATATTCAGAGCAATGTTGCTTTTAACAGTGAGCAACCTAGATAATATTTAGATTTTTTTCGATTCGCTTAAATACAGAGTTTCTGTATTTTACATGAGAGGGCATACTGAGTTGGTGTATATTATCAAAAACAAAGTAAAAAAAGCATTGTATATTTTTTCTAACAGAATATATTAAGAGCCATTTTCTTTTAACTTTTAGGCTCCTAGATAGTATTTAGATTTTTTTCAATTCGCTTAAAAATAGAATTTCTGTATTTTACATGAGAGAGCATATTGAGTTGGTGTATATACTCCAAAACAGAGTAGACAAAAGCATTGTATATTTTTTCTGACAGATTATATTCAGAGTAATTTTGTTTTTAACATTGGGGTGCCTAGATAATATTTAGATATTTTACAATTCACATAAAATTATAATTTCAGTATTTTACATGAGAGAGCATAGTGAGTTGGTGTATATACTCCAAAACAGAGTAGAATAAGGTATTCTGTATTTTCTCTAACAGACTATATTTAGAGCGATTTTGTTTTACATTGAATCGCCTATTTATTATTTAGATTATTCTCGATTTACGTAAAATTAGAATTTCCGTATTTTACATGAGAGAGCATACTGAATTGGTGTATATACTCAAAAACAAAGCAGAAGAGGGCATTGTATATTTTTTCTGACAGATTATATTCAGAGTAATTTTTATTTAACATTAAGATGCCTAGATAATATTTAGATTTATTTCGATTCGCTTAAATATGAAATTTTGTTATTTTATATGAGAGAGCATATGGAGTTGATGTATATACACAAAAACAGAGTAGAATAGGGCATTGTATATTGTTTCTAACAGATTATATTCAGAGCAATTTTGTTTTTAACATTAGGTTGACTAAATAATATTTAGATTTTTTTGATTCGGGTTAAATTAGAATTTCTGTATTTTACATGAGAGATCATACTGTGTTGGTTTATATACTCCAAAACAGAGTAGAATAAGGCATTGTTTATTTTTTATAACACACTATATTCAGAGCCATTTTCCTTTAACTTTGGGGCGCCTAGATATTATTTAGATTTTTTTCGATTCTTGTAAAATTAGAGTTTCGGTATTATACACGAGAGAGCATATTGAGTTGGTGTATATACTCAAAAACAGAGTAGAATAGGGCATTGTATATTATTTCTGACAGATTATATTCAGAGCAATTTTGTTTTTAACATTGGGTTGACTAAATAATATTTAGATTTTTCGATTCGGGTAGAATTAAAATTTCTGTATTTTACATGACAGAGCATATTGTGTTGGTGTATATACTACAAAACAGAGTAGAAAGGGCATTGTACCTTTTTTATGACAGATTTTGTTCAGAGCAGTTTGGTTTATTACATTGCGGTGCCTAGATAATATTTAGAAACTTATCGATCCACTTAAAATTAGAATTTCGGTATTTTACATGAGAGATCATACTGAGTTGTTTTATATACTCCAAAACAGAGTAGAATAGGGCATTGTATATTTTTTCTGACAGATTATATTCAGAGTTATATATTTTTTAACATTGGGGTGCCTAGATAATATTTAGATTTTTTCGATTTGTGTAGAATTGGAATTTATGAATTATACATGAGAGAGCATATTGAGTTGGTGTATATACTCCAAAACACAGTAGAAAAGGGCATTGTATATTTTTTCTGACAGATTATATTCAGAGCAATTTTGCTTTTAACATTGGGGTGCCTAGAAAATATTTAGATTTTTTTCGATTAGAATTTCTATATTTTACATGACAGAGCATATTGAGTTGGTGTTTATACCACAAAACAGAATATAAGCGGGCATTGTATATTTTCTCTGACAGATTGTATTTAGAGCAATTTTGTTTTAAACATTGGGGTGCCTAGATAATATTTAGATTTTTTTCGATTTCCTTAAATATAGAATTTCTGTATTTTACATGAGAGAGCATACTGAGTTGGTGTATATACTCCAAAACCGAGTAGAATAGGGCATTGTATAATTATTGTGACAGATTATATTCAGCGCAATTTTGTTTTTAACGTTGGGTTTCCTAGATAATATTTAGATTTTTTTTGATTCACGTAAAATTAGACTTTCTGTATTTTACATGAGAGAGCATATTGAGTTGGTGTATATACACAAAGCAGAATAGAAAAAGGCACTGTATATTTTTTCTGACAGATTATATTCAGAGCAATTGTGCTTTTAACATTGGGGTGCCTAGATAATATTTAGATTATATTGAATCTGGTAAAATTAGAATATCTGTATTTTACATAAGAGAGTATATTGAGTTGGTGTATATACTACAAAACAGAGAAGTAAAAAGCATTGTATATTTTATCTGACAGATTATATTAGGAGCAATTTTGCTTTTAACATTGGGGTGCCTAGATAATAATTAGATTATTTTGAATCTGGTAAAATTAGAATTTCTGTATTTTACTTGAGAGAGTATATTGAGTTGGTGTATATACTACAAAACAGAGAAGTAAAGGGCATTGTATATTTTATCTGACAGATTATATTAGGAGCAATTTCACTTTTCACATTGGGGTGCCTAGATACTATCTAGAATTTTTTCGATTCGGTTAAATAAAGAATTTCTGTATTATACATGAGAGAGCATATGGAGTTGGTGTATATACTTTACAACAGAGTAGAATAGGGCATTGTATATTTTTTCTGACAGATTATATTAAGAGAAATTTTGTTTTTAACATTGGGGTGCCTAGATAATATTTAGATTTCTTTTGATTCACGTAAAATTTTAATTTCTGTAATTTACTTGAGAGAGCATACTGAGTTGGTGTATATACTCCAAAAGAGTGTAGAGTAAGGCATTGCAAATTTTATCTAACAGACTATATTCAGAGCCATTTTCTTTTAACTTTGGGGCGTCTACATGTTATTTAGATTTTTTTTCATTTGCATAGAATTAGAATTTCGGTATTTTACATGAGAGAGCATATTGAGTTTGTGTATATACTAGAAAACAGAGTAAAAAAGCATTGTATATTTTTTCTGACAGATTACTATCAGAGCAATTTTTCTTTAACATTGGGTTGCCTAGATAATATTTCGATTTTTTTCGATTCACTTAAATATAGGATTTCTGTATTTTACATGAGAGAGCATATGGAGTTGGAGTATATACTCCAAAACAGAGTAGAATAGGGCATTGTATATTTTGTCTGAGAGATTATATTCAGATCGATTTTTTTTTTTAACTTTGGGGTGCCTAGATAATATTTAGATTTTTTTCGATTAGCTTAAATATAGAATTTCTGTATTTTACATGAGAGAGAATGTGGAGTTGGTGTATATACTCCAAAACAGATTAGAATAGGGCATTGTATATTTTCTCTGAGAGATTATATTCAGAGCAATTTTTTTTAACACTGAGGTGCCTAGATAATATTTAGATTTTTTCGATTCCAGTAAAATTAGAATTTCTGTATTTTACATGAGAGAGCATGTGGAGTTGGTGTATAAACTTTAGAACACATTAGAATACGGCATTGTATATTTTCTCTGACAGATTATATTCAGTGCAATTTTGCTTTTAAGACTGGGGTTCCTAGACAATATTTAGATTATTTTCGATTCGCTTAAATATAGAATTTCCGTATTTTACATGAGAGAGCATATAGAGTTGGTATATATACTCCAAAACAAAGTAGAATAGATCATTGTATCTTTCTTCTGACAGATTATATTCAGAACAATTTTTCTTAATATTGGGGTGCCTAGATAATATTTAGATTTTTCCTGATTCACGTAAAATTAGAATTTCTGTATTTTACATGAGAGAGCATACAGTGTTGGTGTATATACTACAAAACAGAGTAGAAAACAACATTGTATATTTTATCTGACAGATTATATTCAGAGCAATATTGCTTTTAACAATGAGCAGCCTAGATAATATTTAGAATTTTTTTCGATTCACTTAAATACATAATTTCTGTATTTTACATCAGAGAGCATACTGAGTTGGTGTATATACTCCAAAACTAAGTAAAATAAGGCATTGTATAATTTTTCTAACAGAGTATATTAAGAGCCATTTTCTTTTAACCTTTGGGCACCTAGATATTATTTAGAATTTTTTCGATTTGCTTAAATATAGAAATTCTTTATTTTGCATGAGAGAGCATATTGAGTTGGTGTATATACTCCAAAACAGAGGAGAATAAGGCATTGTATATTTTTTCTGACAGATTATATTAAGAGCAATTTTGCTTTTAACATTCGGCTGTCTAGATAATATTTAGAATTTTTCCACTCGCTTAAATACAGAATTTCTGTATTTTACATGAGAGAGCATATAGAGTTAATGTATAAACTCCAAACCAGAGTAGAATAGGGCATTGTATATTTTTTCTGACAGATTATATTCAGAGTAATTTTGTTTTTAACATTGGGGTGCATAGATAATATTTAGATATTTTTCAATTCACGCAAAATTAGAATTTCGGTATTTTTACATGAGAGAGCATACTGAGTGTACTTTGGGGCGCCTAGATATTATTTAGATTATTTTTGATATGTGTAAAATTACAATATCGGTAATTTACATGAGAGAGCATATGGATTTGGTGTATATACTACAAAACAGAGTAGAGAAAGGCATTGTAAATTTTTTGACAGATTATTTTCAGAGCAATTTTGCTTCCCACATAGGGGTGCCTAGATAATATTTAGATTTTTTTAGAGTCCCTTAAATATAGAATTTCTGCATTTTACATAAGAGAGCATACTGAGTTGGTGTATATACTCCAAAACAGAGTAGAATAAGGCATTGTACATTTTTTTTAACAGACTGTATTCAGAGCCATTTTCTTTTAACTTTGGGGCGCCTAGATATTATTTAGATTTTTTTCGATTCGCGTAAAATTAGAATTTTTTTATTTTACATGAGAGAGCATATTGAGTTGGTGTATATACTCCAAAATAAAGTAGAAAAGGGCATTGTATATTTTATCTGACAGATTATATTCAGAGAAATTTTTCTTTTAACATTGGGGTGCCTAGATACTATTTAGATTTTTTTCGATTCGCTTAAATATGGAATTTCTGTATTTTACATGAGGGGGCATATGGAGATAATGTATGTACTTTAAATCAGGGTAGAATAGGGCATTGTATATTTCTTCTAATTTTTTTAAAGGGACTATATTCAGAACCATTTTCTTTTAACTTTGGTGTGCCTTGATATTATTTAGATTTATTTCAATTAGCGTAAAATTTGAATTTCGGTTTTTTACATGAGAGAGCATATTGAGTTGGTGTATATACTACAAAACAGAGTAGGAAAAAGCATTGTATATTTTTTCTGACAGATCATATTCAGAGCAATTTTGCTTTTATCATTGGGGTGCCTAGATAATATTTTGATTCTTTTCGATTAGAATTTCTCTATTTTACATGACAGAGCATATTGTGTTAGTGTATATACTACAAAACAGAGTAGAATGGGGCCTTGTATACTTTTTCTGACAGATTATATTCAGAGCAATTTTGCGTTTAACATTGGGGTGCCTAGATAATATTTCGATTTTTTTTGATTCGCTTAAATATAGAATATCTGTATTTTACATGAGAGAGCAAATGGAGTTGGTGTATATACTCCAAAACAGAGTAGAACAGGGCATTTTATATTTTTTCTGACACAATATATTAAGAGCAATTTTGTATTTAACATTGGGGTGCCTAGGTAATACTTAGATTTTTTCGATTCGGGTAAAATTAGAGTTTCTGTACTTTACAAGAGAGATCATATGGAATTGGTGTATATACTCCAAACAGAGTAGAATAGGGCATTGTATATTTTTTCTGACAGATTATATTAAGAGCAATTTTGTATTTAACATTGGGGTGAGTAGATAATATTTAGATTTATTCCGTTTCACTTAAATATAGAATTTCCGTATTTTATATGAGAGAGCATATGAAGTCGGTGTATATACCCCAAAACAGAGTAGAATAGGGCATTTTATATTTTTTATGACAGATTATATTCAAAGCAATTTTGTTTTTCACATTGGGGTGCCTAGATAATATTTAGGTTTTTTTCGATTCACGTAAAATTAGGATTTCTGAATTTTACATGAGAGAGCATACTGAGTTGGTGTATATACTTCAAAACAGAGTAGAATAAGACATTGTATATTTTTTCTAACAGACTATAATTAGGGCCATTTTGTTTTAACTTTGGGATGCTGGATATTATTTAGATTTTTTTCGATTCGAGGAAAATTTGAATTTCGGTATTTTTCATGATAGAGCATATTGGGTTGTTGTATATACTTTAAAACAGATTAGAATAGGGCATTGTATATTTTTTTCTGAAAGATTATATTCAGAGCAATTTTGCTTTTAACATTCGGGTGCCTAGATAATATTTAGAATTTTTTCAATTCACGTAACATTCGAATTTTGCTATTTTACATGAGAGAGCACACTGAGTTGGTGTATATAATCCAAAACAGAGTAGAATTGTGCATTGTATAGTTTTTCTGACATATTATATTCAGAGCAATTTTCCTTTTAACATTGGGGTGCCTAGATAATATTTAGATTTTTTCAATTCGGGTAAAATTACAATTTCTGTATTTTACAAGAGGGAGCATATGGAGTTGGTGTATATACTCCAAGACAAAGTACAATCGGGCATTATATATTTTTTCTGACAGATTATATTAAGAGCAATTTTGTTTTTAACAATGGGGTCCGTAGATAACATTTAGATTTTTTTCGATTCACGTAAAATTAGAATTTCTGTATTTTACGTGAGAGACCATACTGAGTTGTTGTATATACTCCAATACAGAGTAGAATAAGGCATTGCATATTTTTTCTTACAGACTATATTCAGAGCCATTTTGTTTTAACTTTGGGGCGCCTAGATATTATTTAGATTTTTTTGATTCACGTAAAATTAGAATTTCGGTATTTTACATGAGAGAGCTTCCTGAGTTGGTGTATATACTCCAAAACAGAGTAGAAAAAAGCATTGTATATTTCCCTGACAGAATATATTCAGAGCAATTTTGCTTTTAAAATTGGGGTTTCTAGATAATATTTAGATTTTTGTGGATTCGCTTAAATATAGAATTTCTGTATTTTACATGAGAGAGCATATGGAGTTGGTGTCTATACTCCAAAACAGAGTAGAATAGGGCATTGTATATATTTTTTAAATTTTTTATTGGATTTAAGTTTTGGGGTACATGAGCAGAGCATGCAAGACAGTTGTGTAGGTACACAGATGGCAGTGTGCTTTGCTTTTCTTCTCCCCTTCACCCACATTTGGCTTTTCTCCTCAGGCTATCCCTCCCCGTCTCCCCCTCCCACTGGTTCTCCCCTTTTCCCCCCAGTAGACCCCAGTGTTTAGTACTCCCTTTTCCGTGTCCATGTGTTCTCATTTTTCATCACCCACCTATGAGTGAGAATATGCGGTGTTTCATTTTCTGTTCTTGTGTCAGTTTGCTGAGGATGATGTTCTCCAGATTCATCCATGTTTCTACAAACGACACAAACTCATCATTTCTGATTGCTGCATAATATTCCATGGTGTATATGTGCCACATTTTTCCAATCCAGTCTATTATCGATGGGCATTTGGGTTGATTCCAGGTCTTTGCTATTGTAAACAGTGCTGCAATGAACATTCGTGTACATGTGTCCTTATAGAATGATTTATAGTCTTTTGGATATATACCCAGTAATGGGATTGCTGGGTCGAATGGAATTTCTATTTCTAAAGCCTTGAGGAATTGCCACACTGTCTTCCACAATGGTTGAACTAATTGACACTCCCACCAACAGTGTAAAAGTGTTCCTTTTCCTCCACATCCTCTCCAGCATCTGTTGTCTCCAGAATTTTTTTTTTAAATTTTTTATTGGATTTCAGGTTTTGGGGTACATGAGCATAGCATGCAAGACAGTTGCGTAGGTACACACATAGAAGTGTGCTTTGCTTTTCTTCTTTCCTTCCACCACATTTCTCATATCTCCCCAGGCTATCCCTCCCAACCTCCCCCTTTCACTTGCCCTCCCCTGTTCCCCCCAATAGACCCCAGTGTTTAGTACTCCCCTTTCTGTGTCCATGTGTTCTCATTTTTCATCACCCACCTATGAGTGAGGAAAGGGCATTGTATATATTTTTGACAGATTATATTCAGAACAATTTTGTTTTTAACATTGGGTTGCCTAGATAATATTTAGATTTTTTATGATTCACATAAAATTATAATTTCTGTATTTTACATGAGAGAGCATACAGAGTTAATTTATATAGTCCAAAACAGAGTAGAATAAGGCATTGTGTATTATTTCTAACAGACTATATTCAGAGACATTTTCTTTTTACATTGAAGCGCCTAGTTATTATTTAGATTATTTTCAATTCGTGTAAAATTAGAATTTCGGTATTTTACATGAGAGAGCATACTGAGTTGGTGTATATACTCCAAAACAAAGTAGAATAGGGCATTCTATATTTTTTCTGACAGATTATATTCGGAGTAATTTTGTTTTTAACATTGTGGTGCCTAGATAATATTTAGATTTATTTCGATTCGCTTAAATATAGAATTTCGGTATTTTACATGAGAGAGCATATTGAGTTGGTGTATATACTCCGCAACAGAGTAAAATAGGGCATTGTATATATTTTTTGACAGATTATATTCAGAGAAATTTTGCTGTTAACATTGAAGTGCCTTGATAATATTTAGATTTTTTTCGATTCTCTTAAATATACAATTTTTGTATTTTACATGAGAGAGCATATGGAGTTTGTGTATATACTCCAAAACAGAATAGAAAAGGGCATTGTATATTTTTTCGGACAGATTATATTTAGAGCAATTTTTTTTAACATTAGGGTGCCTAGATAATATTTAGATTTTTTCAACTCGATTAAAATTACAATTTCTGTATTTTCCATGAGAGAGCATATTGAGTTTTTGTATATACTCCAAAACAGAGTAGAATAGAGCATTGTATATTTTTTCTGACACAATATATTAAGAGCAATTTTGTATTTAACATTGGGGTGCCTAGGTAATACTTAGATTTTTTCGATTCGGGTAAAATTAGAATTTTTGTATTTTCCATGAGAGAGCATATGGAGATGGTGTATATGCTACAAAACAGAGTAGAATAGGGCATTGCATATTTTTTCTGACACAATATATTCAGAGCAATTTTGTATTTAACATTGGGGTGCCTAGATAATACTTAGATTTTTTGGATTCGGGTAAAATTAGAATTTCTGTATTTTACATGAGAGAGCATATTGAGTTGGTGTATATACTCCAAAACAAAGTAGAATAGGGAATTGTATATTTTTTTTGACAGATTATATTCAGAACAATTTTGTTTTTAACATTGGGTTGCCTAGAAAATATTTAGATTTTTTACGATTCACATAAAATTAAAATTTCTGTATTTTACATGAGAGAGCATAGTGAGTTGGTGTATATACTCCAAAAGAGAGTAGAATAAGGCATTGCGTATTTTTCCAAACAGACTATATTCAGAGCCATTTTCTTTTTACATTGAAGCGCCTAGTTATTATTTAGATTTTTTTCGATTCAGGTAAAATTAGAATTTCGGTATTTTACATGAGAGGGCATACTGAGTTGGTGTATATACTCAATAACAGAGTTGAAAATGGCATTTTATATTTTTTGTGACTGATTATATTCACAGCAATTTTTCTTTTAACACTGGGGTACCTAGATAATATTTAGATTTTTTTCGATTCACGTAAATTTAGAATTTTGGCATTTTACATGAGAGAGCATACTGAGTTGGTGTATATACTTCAAAACAGAGTAGAATAGGGCATTGTATAGTTTTTCTGACAGATGATATTCAGAGCAATTTTGCTTTTAACATTAAGGTGACTAGATAATATTTAGATTTATTTCGATTCGCTTAAATATATAATTTTTGTATTTTATATGAGAGAGCATATGAAGTCGTTGTATATACCCCAAAAGAGAGTAGAATAGGACATTGTATATTTTTTATGACAGATTATATTCAGAGCAAATTTGTTTTTCACATTAAGGTGCCTAGATAATATTTAGGTTTCTTTCGATTCAAGTAAAATTAGAATTTCTGTATTTTACATGAGAGAGCATACTGAGTTTTTATATATACTCCAAAAGTAAGCAGAAAAGGGCATTGTATATTTTCTCTGACAGATTATATTCAGAGAAATTTTGCTGTTAACATTGGGGTGCCTAGATGATATTTAGATATATTTTGATTCTCTTAAATATACAATTTTTGTATTTTACATGAGAGAGCATATGGAGTTTGTGTATATACTCCAAAACAGAATAGAAAAGGGCATTGTATATTTTTTCTGACAGATTATATTCAGAGCAATTTTTTTTAACATTAGGGTGCCTAGATAATATTTAGATTTTTTCAACTCGATTAAAATTACAATTTCTGAGTTTTCCATGAAAGAGCATATTGAGTTTTTGTATATACTCCAAAACAGAGTAGAATAGGGCATTTTATATTTTTTCTTACTCAATATATTCAGAGCAATTTTGTATTTAACATTGGGGTGCCTAGATAATACTTAGATTTTTTGGATTCGGGTAAAGTTAGAATTTCTGTATTTTACATGAGAGAGCATATTGAGTTGATGTATATACTCCAAAACAGAGTAGAATAGGGCATTGTATATTTTTTTTGACAGATTATATTCAGAGCAATTTTGTATTTAACATTGGGGTGCCTAGATAATACTTAGATATTTTGGATTCAGGTAAAATTAGAATTTCTCTATTTTACATGAGAGAGCATATTGAGTTGGTGTATATACTCCAGAACAGAGTAGAATAGTGCATTGTATATATTTTTTTAAAATTTTTTATTGGATTTAAGTTTTGGGGTACATGAGCAGAGCATGCAAGACAGTTGTGTAGGTACACAGATGGCAGTGTGCTTTGCTTTTCTTCTCCCCTTCACCCACTTTTAACTTTTCTCCCCAGGCTATCCCTCCCCGCCTCCCCCTTTCACCGGCCCTCCCCTTTTCCCCCCAGTAAACTCCAATGTTTAGTACTCCCATTTCCGTGTCCATGTGTTCTCATTTTGCATCACACACCTATGAGTGAGAATATGCGGCGTTTCATTTTCTGTTCTTGTGTCAGTTTGCTAAGGATGATGTTCTCCAGATTCATCCATGTCCCTACAAACGACACAAACTCATCATTTCTGATTGCTGCATAATATTCCATGGTGTATATGTGCCACATTTTTCCAATCCAGTCTATTATCGATGGGCATTTGCGTTGATTCCAGGTCTTTGCTATTGTAAACAGTGCTGCAATGAACATTCGTGTACATGTGTCCTTATAGTAGAACGATTTATAGTCTTTTGGATATATACCCAGTAATGGGATTGCTGGATCGAATGGAATTTCTATTTCTAAGGCCTTGAGGAATCGCCACACTGTCTTCCACAATGGTTGAACTAATTTACACTCCCACCAACAGTGTAAAAGTGTTCCTTTTTCTCCACATCCTCTCCAGCATCTGTTTTCTCCAGATTTTTTTTTTAATTTTTTATTGGATTTTAGGTTTTGGGGTACATGAGCATAGCATGCAAGACAGTTGCCTAGGTACACACATGGCAGTGTGGTTTGCTTTTCTTCTCCCCTTCACCCACATTTGGCATTTCTCCCCAGGCTATCCCTCCAAACCTCACCCTCCCACTGGCCCTCCCCTGTTCCCCACAATAGACCCCAGTTTTTAGTACTCCCCTTTCTGTGTCCATGTGTTCTCATTATTCATCACCCACCTATGAGTGAGAATAGGGCATTGTATATATTTTTTGACAGATTATATTCAGAACAATTTTGTTTTTAACATTGGGTTACCTAGATAATATTTAGATTTTTACGATTCGCATACAATTATAATTTCTGTATTTTACATGAAAGAGCATACTGAGTTGGTGTATATAGTCCAAAACAGAGTAGAATAAGGCATTGTGTATTATTTCTAACAGCCTATATTCAGAGACATTTTCTTTTTACATTGAAGCGCCTAGTTATTTTTTTGATTTTTTTCAATTTGTGTAAAATTATAATTTCGGTATTTTACATGAGAGAGCATACTGAGTTGTTTTATATACACAAAAAAAGAGTAGAAAAGGGCACTGTATATTTATTTTTACAGATTATATTCTGAGCAATTTCGCTTTTAACACTGGGGTGCCTAGAGCATATTTAGATTTTTTTCGATTCACGTAAATCTAGAATTTTGGTATTTTACATGAGAGAGCATACTGAGTTGCTGTATATACGCCAAAACAAAGTAGAGTAGGGCATTGTATATTTTTTCTGATAGATTATATTCGGAGCAATTTTGTTTTTAACATTGTGGTGCCTAGATAATATTTAGGTTTATTTCGATTCGCTTAAATATTGAATTTCGGTATTTTACATGAGAGAGCATATGGAGTTGGTGTATATACTCCGAAACAGAGTAGAATAGGGCATTGTATATTTTTTCTGACAGATTATATTCAGAACAATTTTGTATTTAACATTGGGTTTTCTAGATAATACTTAGATTTTTTCGATTCGGGTAAAATTAGAATTTCTGTATTTTACATGATAGAGCATACTGAGATGGTGTATAGACTCCAAAACAGAGTAGAATAAAACATTGTATATATTTTCTAAGAGACTATATTTAGAGCCATTTTCTTTTAACTTTGGGGCGCCTAGATATTATTTAGATTTTTTTCGATTCGAGTAAAATTTGAATTTCCATATTTTACATGAGAGAGCATATTGAGTTGGTGTATACACTCCAAAACAGAGTAGAAAAAGGCATTGTATATTTTTTCTGACAGACTATATTCAGAGAAATTTTGCTTTTAACATTGGGGTGCCTAGATAGTCTTTAGATTTTTTTCGATTCGTGTAAAATTAGCATTTCTGTATTTTACATGAGAGAGCATACTGCGTTTATATATACACTCCAAAAGTAAGTAGAAAAGGCATTGTATATTTTCTCTGACAGATTGTATTCAGAGCAATTTTGCTGTTAACATTGGTGTGCCTAGATAATATTTAGATTTTTTTGATTCGCTTAAATATAAAATTTCTGTATTTTACATGAGAGAGCATATTGAGTTGGTGTATATACCCCAAAACAGAGTAGAATAGGGCACTGTATATTTTTTCTGACAGATTATACTCAGAACAATTTTGTATTTAACATTGGGTTTTCTAGATAATACTTAGATTTTTTCGATTCGGGTAAAATTAGAATTTCTGTACTTTACATGAGAGACCATATGGGGTTTGTGTATATATTTCAAACAGAGTAGAATAGGGCATTGTATATTTTTTATGACAGATTATCTTAAGATAAGTTTTGTATTTAACATTGGGTTGCCTAGATAATACTTAGATTTTTTTGATTCGGGTAAAATTAGAATTTCTTTATTTTATATGAGAGAGCATATTGAGTTGTTGTATATACTCCAAAGCAGAGTAGAAAAGGGCATTGTATATTTTTTCTGACAGATTATATTCAGAGCAATTTATTTTTAACATTGCGGTGCCTAGATAAAATTTACATATTTTTCATTTCGCATAAATATAGAATTTCTGTATTTTACATGAGAGAGCATATGGAGTTTGTGAATACTCCAAAACAGAGTAGAATAGCGCATATTCTTTTTATTCTGACAGATTATATTCAGAGCAATTTTGTTTTTAACATTGGAATGGCTAGATAATATTTAGATTTGTTTCGATTCACATAAAATTACAATTTCGGTGTTTTACATGAGAGAGCACTCTGAGTTGTTGTATATACTCCAAAATAGTGGAGAATAGATCATTGTATATTTTTTCTGACAGATTATATTCACTGCAATTTTGCTTTTAACATTGGGGTGCCCAGATAATATTTAGTTATTTTTCGATTCACGTAAAATTAGAATTTCGGTATTTTACATAGAGAGCATACTGAGTTGGTGTATATTCTCCAAAACATCGTAGAATAGGGCACTGTGTATGTTTTCCGAGAGATTATATTCAGAGCAAATTTGTTTTTAAAATTCGGGTGACTAGATAATATTTAGATTTATTCGATTCACGTAAAATTAGAATTTTTGTATTTTACATGAGAGAGCATACTGAGTTGGTTTATATACTCCAAAACAGAGTAGAGTAGAGCATTCTATGTTTTCTCTAACACACTATATTCAGAGCCATTTTCTTTTAACTTTGGGGCACCTAGATATTATTTAGATTTTTTTCGATTCATATAAAATTAGAATTAAGTATTTTACAAAAGAGAGCATATTGAGTTGGTGTATATACTCTGAAACAGAGTAGAAAAAAGCATTGTATATTTTTTCTGACAGATTATATTCAGAGCAATTTTGCTTTTAACATTTGGGTGCCTAGATAATACTTAGATTTTTTTTTGATTCCCCTAAATATTGAATTTTTGTATTTTACATGAAAGAGCATATGTAGGTGGTGTATATACTCCAAAACTAAGTAGAATATGGCATTGTTTATTTTTTCTGACAGATTATATTAAGAGCAATTTTGCTTTTAACATTGGGGTGCCTAGATAATATTTAGATTTTTTTCGATTCATGTAAAATAAGAATTTCGGTATTTTATATGAGAGAGCATACTGAGTTGGTGTATATACTCCAAATCAGAGTAGAATAGGGCATTGTATATGTTCTCTGAAAGAATATATTCAGAACAATATTTTTTTTATTATTCGGTTGCCTAGATAATATATAGATTTTTTCAACTCGGGTAAAATTTGAATTTCTGTATTTTATATGAGAGAGCATATTGAGTTGGTGTATATACTCGAAAACAGAGTAGAAAAGGGCATTGTATATTTTTTCTGACAGATTATATTCAGAGCAATTTTGCTTTTAACATTCAGGTGCCTAGATAATATTTAGACTTTTTCGATTCGGGTAAGTTAGAAATTTGGTATTTTACATGAGAGAGCATACTGAGTTGGTGTATATACTCCAAAATAGTGTAGAATAAAGCATTCTATAATTTTTCTAACTGACTATATTCAGAGCCATTTTCTTTTAACTTTGGGGTGCCTAGATATTATTTAGATTTATTTCGATTCGCGTAAAATTAGAATTTCGGTATTTTACGTGAGAGAGCGTATTGAGTGGCTGTATTTACTGCAGAACAGAGCAGAAAAGGGCATTGTATATTTTTTTGACAGATTATATTCAGAGTAATTTTGCTTTTAACATTGAAGTCCCTAGATAATATTTAGATTTTTTTCGATTCGCTTAAATAACGAAATTCAGTATTTTACATTAGAGACCGTATGTAGTTTGTGTATATACTCCAAAACAGAGTAGAATAGGGCATTGTATATTTTTTCTGACAGATTATATTCAGAGCAATTTTGCTTTTAACATCGGGGTGCCTAGATAATATTTAGATTACTTTCTATTCACTTAAATATAGAATTTCTCTCTTTTACATGAGAGAGCATATTGAGATGGTGTATATACTCCAAAACAGAGTACAATATGACATTGTATACTTTTTCTGACATTACATTAAGAGCAATTTTGATTTTAACATTGCGATGCGTAGATATTATTTAGATTTTTTTGATTCAGGTAAAATTAGAATTTCGGTATTTTACATGAGAGAGTATACTGAATTGGTGTATATACTCCAAAACAGAGTAAAATAAGGCATTGTATATTATTTCTAACCGACTATATTAAGAGCCATTTTCTTTTAACTTTGGGGTGCCTAGATATTATTTAGATATTTTTTTCACATAAAATTAGAATTTCTGTATTTTACAAGACAGAGCATATTGAGGTGTTCTGTATACTTCAAAAAAGACTAGAAAAAATTATTGTATATTTTTTCTGACAGATACGATTCAGAGCAATTTTGCTTTTAACATTGGCGTGCCTTGATAATATTTAGATTTCTATCGATTCGCTTAAATATAGAATTTCTGTATTTTATATCAGAGAGCATATGTAGTTGTTGTATATACTCCAAAACAAAGTAGAATAGGGCCTTGTATATTATTTCTGACAGATTTCATTCAGAGAAATTTTGATTTTAACATTGGGGTGCCTAGATAATATTTAGATTTATTTCGATTCGCTTAAATATAGAATTTCGGTATTTTACATGAGAGAACATATGGAGTTGGTGTATATACTCCGCAACAGAGTAGAATAGAACATTGTATATTTTTTCTGACAGATTGTATTCAGAGAAATTTTGCTGTTAACATTGGAGTGCCTAGATAATATTTAGATTTTTTTTGATTCTCTTAAATATACAATTTTTGTATTTTACATGAGAGAGCATATGGAGTTTGTGTATATACTCCAAAACAGAATAGAAAAGGGCATTGTATATTTTTTCTGACAGATTATATTAAGAGCAATTTTTTTAACATTAGGGTGCCTAGATCATATTTAGAATTTTTTCAACTCGATTAAAATTACAATTTCTGTATTTTCCATGAGAGAGCATATTGAGTTTTTGTATATACTCCAAAACAGAGTAGAATAGGGCACTGTATATTTTTTCTGACACAATATATTAAGAGCAATTTTGTATTTAACATTAAGGTGCCTAGATAATACTTAGATTTTTTCGATTCGGGTAAAATTAGAATTTCTGTATTTTCCATGAGAGAGCATATGGAGATGGTGTATATACTCCAAAACAGAGTAGAATAGGGCATTGTATATTTTTTCTGACAGAATATATTAAGAGCAATTTTGTATTTAACATTGGGGTGCCTAGATAATACTTAGATTTTTTGGATTCGGGTAAAATTAGAATTTCTGTGTTTTACATGAGAGAGCATATTGAGTTGGTGTATATACTCCAAAACAGAGTAGAATAGGGCGTTGTATATTTTTTCTGACAGATTATATTCAGAACAATTTTGTTTTTAACATTGGGTTGCCTAGATAATACTTAGATTTTTTAAGATTCACATAAAATTATAATATCTGTATATTACATGAGAGAGCATAGTGAGTTGGTGTATATACTCCAAAACAGAGTAGAATAAGGCATTGCGTATTTTTTCAAACAGACCATATTCAGAGCCATTTTCTTATTGCATTGAAGTGCCTAGTTATTATTTAGATTTTTTTCGATTCGCGTAAAATTAGAATTTCGGTATTTTACGTGAGAGAGCACACTGAGTTGGTGTATATACTCAATAACAGAGTAGAAAAGGGCATTGTATATTTTTTCTGACAGATTATATTCAGAGCAGTTTTGCTTTTAACACTGGGGTGCCTAGAGAATATTTAGATATTTTTCGATTTACGTAAATTTAGAATTTTGGTATTTTATGTGAGAGAGCATATGGAGTCGATGTATATACCCAAATACAGAGTAGAATAGGGCATTGTATATTGTTTCTAACAGATTATATTCAGAGCAATTTTGTTTTTAACATTCGGTGCCTAGATAATATTTAGATTTTTTCGATTCGGGTAAAAGTAGAATTTCTTTATTTAATATGAGAGAGCATATGGAGTTGGTGTATATACTCCAAAACAGAGTAGAATAAGGCATTGTATATTTTTTCTAACACACTATATCAGAGCCATTTCTTATAACTCTGGGGTGCCTAGATATTATTTAGATATTTTTCGATTCACCTAAAATTAGAATTTCAGTATTTTACATAAGAGAGCATACTGAGTTGGTATATATACTCCAAAAGAGAGTAGAAAAGGGCATTGTATATTTTCTCCGACAGATTGTATTCAGAGCAATTTTGCTTTTAACATTGGGGTGCCTAGATTATATTTAGATTTTTATCTATTCACCTAAAATTAGAATTTCGGTATTTTACATGAGAGAGCATATTGAGTTGGCGTATATTCTCAAAAATATAGTAGGATAAGGCATTGTATATTTTTTGTAACAGACTATATTCAGAGCCATTTTCTTTTAACTTTGGGGCGCCTAGATATTATTTAGATTTTTGTCGATACCTGTATAATTAGAATTTCGATGTTTTATATGAGAGAGCATATTGAATTGGTTAATATACTCCAAAACACTGTAGAAAAGGGCATTGTATATTATTTCTGACAGACTATATTCATAGAATTATGCTTTAACATTGGGGTGCCTAGATAATATTTAGATTTTTATCAATTTGCTTAAATAAAGAATTTCTGTATTTTACATGAGAGAGCATATGGAGTTGTTGTATATACTCCGAAACAGAGTAGAATAGGGCATTGTATATTTTTTCTGACAGATTATATTCAGAGAAATTTTGCTGTTAACATTGGGGTGCCTAGATAATATTTAGATTTTTTTCGATTCTCTTAAATATACAATTGCTCTATTTTACATGAGAGAGCATATGGAGTTGGTGTATATACTCCAAAACACAGTGGAAAAGGGCGTTGTATATTTTTTCTGAAAATTTATATTCAGAGTATTCTGCTTTTAACATTGGGGTGCCTAGAGTATATTAGATTTTGTTCGATTTGTTTAAATACAGAATTTCTGTATTTTACATGAGAGAGCATATTGAGTTGGTGTATATACTCCAAAACGGAGTAGAATAGGGCATTGTATATTTTTTCTGACAGATTATATTCAGAGCAATTTTGTTTTTAACATTCGGGTGCCTAGATAATATTTAGATTTTTTTGATTCGGGTAAAATTAGAATTTCTTTATTTTAGGGGAGAGAGAATACTGAGTTGGTGTATATACTCCAAAGCGGAGTAGAAGCAGGCATTGTGTATTTTTTTAACAGACTATACTCAGAGCCATTTTATTTTAACTTTGGGGCGACCAGATATTATTTAGATTAATTTCGACTCAAGTAAAATTTGAATTTCGGTATTTTACATGAGAGAGCATATTGAGTTGGTGTATATACTTTAAAACGGTGTAGAAAAGGGCATTGTATAATTTTTCGGAGAGATTATATGCAGAGCAATTTTGTTTATAACATTTGGGTGCCTAGATAATATTTAGGTTTTTTCGATTCCGGTAATATTATAATTTCGGTATTTTACATGAGAGAGCATACTGAGTTGGAGTATATACTGTAAAACAGAAAAGAATAAGGCATTGTATATTTTTTCTAACAGACTATATTCAGAGCCATTTTCTTTTAACTTTGGGGCGCCTAGATATTATTTAGATTTTTTTCGATTCACGTAAATTTCGAATTTCTGTATTTTACCTGAGAGAGCATATTGAGGTGGTTTATATACAACAAAAAAGTGTAGAAAAGGGCATTTTATATTTTTTCTGTCTAATTATATTCAGAGAAATATAGCTTTTAACATTGGGTTGCCTAGAATATATTTAGATTATTTCGATTCGGGTAAAATTAGGATTTTGTTATTTTACATGAGAGGGCATATTGAGTTGGTGTATATAGTCCAAAACAGAGTAAAAAAGGGCATTGTATATTTTATATGACAGAATATATTCAGAGCAATTTTGCTTTTAACATTGGGGTGCCTAGATAATATTTAGATTTTTTTTGATTTACTTAAATATAGAATTTCTGTATTTACATGAAAGAGCATATGGAGTTGGTGTATATACTCCAATACAGATTAGAATAGGGCATTGTGTATTTTTTCTGACAGATTATATTCAGAGCAATTTTGTTTTTAACATTAAGGTGCCTAGATTATACTTATATTTTCTTTGAATCGCTTAAATATAGAATTTTTTATTTTATATGAGAGAGCATATGGAGTTGATGTATATTCTCCAAAACGGAGTAGAATAGAGCATTGTATATTTTTTCTAACAGACTATATTCAGAGTCATTTTCTTTTAACTTTGGGGTGCCTATATATTATTTAGATTTTTTTTCGATTCGTGTAAAATTAGAATTTCGTTATTTTACATGAGGGGGCATATGGAGTTGGTGTATGTACTTTAAAACAGAGTAGAATAGGGCATTGTATATTTTTTCTGACAAATTATATTCAGAGCAATATTGTTTTTAACATTGGGGTGCCTAGAAAATATTTAGATTTTTTCGATTAGGGTTAAATTAGAATTTCTGTATTTTATATGAGAGAGCATATTGTGTTGGTGTACATACTTCAAAACAGAGTAGAAAAGGGCATTGTATATCTTTTATGACAGATTGCATTCAGAGCAATTTTGATTTTAACATTTGGATGCCTAGATAATACTTAAATTATTTTCGATTCGCTTAAATATAGAATTTCTGTATTTTACGTAAGACAGCATATGGAGTTGGTGTATATACTTTAAAACAAAGTAGAATAGGGCATTGTATATTTTTTCTGACAGATTATATTCAGAGCAATTTTGTTTTTAACACTGTGGTGCCTAGATAATATTTGGATTTTTTAGATTCTGGTAAAATTAGAATTTCTGTATTTTACATGAGAGAGCATACTGAGTTGGTGTGTATACTCCAAAACAGAGTAGAATAAGGCCTTGTATATTTTTTCGATCAGACTATATTCAGAACCATTTTCTTTTTACTTTGGGGTGCCTAGATATTCTTTAGAATTTTTTCGATTCGTGTAAAATTAGAATTTCCGTATTTTACATGAGAGAACATATTGAGTTGGTGTATATAATCCACAACAGACTAGATTAGGTCATTGTATATTTTTTATGAAAGATTATATTCAGAGAAATTTTGCTTTTAACATTCGGGTGCCAAGATAATATTTAGATATTTTTCGATTCACGTAAAATTAGAATTTCGGTATTTTACATAAGAGAGCATACTGAGTTGGTGTAAATACTTCAAATAAGAGTAGAATAAAGCATTGTATAATTTTTCTAACAGAGTATATTCAGAACCATTTTTTTTTAACTTTGGGCCCCCTGGATATAATTTAGATTTTTGTTGATTCGCTTAAATATAGAATTTATGTATTTTCGATTAGAGACCATATGAAGTTCGTGTATATAGTCCAAAACAGAATAGAATCGGGCATTGTATATTTTTTCTTACAGATTATATTCAGAGCAATTTTGTTTTTAACATTGGCTTGCCTAGATAATATTTAGATTTTTTCGATTCGAGTATAATTAGAATTTGATATTTTACATGAGAGACCATAGTGAGTTGGTGTATATACTCCAAAACCGTGTAGAATAAGGCATTGTATATTTTTTCTAACAGGCTATATTCAGAGCCATTTTCTTTTAACTTTAGGGCGCCTAGATATTCTTTAGATTTTTCTCGATTCGCGTAAAATTAGAATTTCAGTGTTTTACACGAGACAGCATTTTGAGTTGGTATATATACTCCAAAACAGAGTAGAATAGGGCATTGTATATTTTATCTGACAGATTATATTCAGACCTGTTTTGTTTTTAACATTGTGGTGCCTAGATAATATTTAGATTTACTCGATTCGGGTAAAATTAGAATTTCTGTATTTTGCATGAGAGAGCATATGGAGTTGGTGTATATACTCCAAAAAAGAGTAGAATAGGGCACTGAATATTTTTTCTGAGAGATTATATTCAGAGCAATTTTGTTTTTAACATTTGGGTGCCTAGATCATATTTAGATTTTTTCGATTTTGTTAAAATTAGAATTTCGGTATTTCACATGAGAGAGCATACTGAGTTTGTTTATATACTTTAAGAGATAGTAGAATAAGGCATTGTATATTTTTTCTAACACACTACATTCAGAGCCATTTTCTTTTAACTTTAGGGCGCCTAGATATTATTTAGACTTTTTTCGATTCACGTAAAATTAGAATTTCGATATTTTACATGACAGAGCATTTTGAGTTGGTGTATATACTTCAATACATAGTAGAAAAGGGCATTGTATATTTTCTCTGACAGATTATATTCAGAGAAATTTCGTTTTTAACGTTGGGGTGCCTAGATAATATTTAGATTTTTTCGATTCGGGTAAAATTTGAATTTCTGTATTTTACATGAAAAAGAATACTGATTTGGTGTATACACTCCAAAACAGAGTAAAATAAGGCATTGTATATTTTTTCTGACAGACTATATTCAGAGCATTTATTCTTTATATTTTGGGCACCTAGATATTATTTCAATTTTTTTCGATTTGCATAAAATTAGAATTATGGTATTTTACATAAGAGAGCATATTGAGTTGGTGTATATACTCCAAAAAAAAGTAGAAAAGGACATTGTATATTTTTTCTGACAGATTATATTCAGAGCAATTTTGCTTTTAACGTTGCGGTGCCTAGATAATTTTTAGATTTTTTTCCATTCTCTTAAATACAGAATTTTTGTATTTTACATGAGAGAGCATATGGAGTTGGTTTATATAATCTAAAACAGAGTAGAATAGGGCATTGTATATATTTTCTGACAGATTATATTCAGAGCAATTTTGCTTTTAACATTGGGGTTCCTAGATTATATTTAGATTTGTTTCGATTCGCTTAAATATAGAATTTCTGTATTTTACATGAGAGTGCATATGGAGTTGGTGTATATACTCCAAAACAGAGTAGAATAGGGTATTCTATATTTTTTCTAACACATTATATTCAACGCAATTTTGTTTTTCACATAGGGGTGCCTAGATTATATTTAGAATTTTTCGCTTCAGGTAAAATTAGAATTTCTGTATTTTACATGAGAGAGCATATTGAGTTGATATGTATACTACAAAAGAGAGTAGAAAATGGCATTGTATATATTTTGTGACAGATTATATTCAGAGCAATTTTGCTTTTAACATTGGGGTTCCTAGATTATATTTAAATTTGTTTTGATTCACTTAAATATAGAATTGCTGTATTTTACATGAGAGAGCATATGGAGTTTATGTATATACTCCAAAACAGAGTAGAATAGGGCATTGTATATTTTTTCTGACATATTATACTCAAAGAAATTTTATTTTTAACATTGGGGTGCCTAGATAATATTTAGATTTTTTAGATTCTGGTAAAATTAGAATTTCTGTATTTTACATGAGAGAGCATACTGAGTTGGTGTGTATACTCCAAAACAGAGTAGAATAAGGCATTGTATATATTTTCAGACAGACTATATTCAGAGCAATTTTTCTTTTAACATTAGGGTGCCTAGATAATATTTAGATTTCTTTCGATTCGCTTAAATATAGAATTTTTCTATTTTACATGAGAGAGCATTGTGAACTGGTGTATATACTTTAAAACAGAGTAGAATAAGGCATTGTATATTTTTTCTAACAGACTATATTCAGACACATTTTCTTTTAACTTGGGGCGCCTTGATAACATTTAGATTTTTTTTGATTCACTTAAATATAGAATTTCTGTATTTTACATGAGAGAGCATATGGAGTAAGTGTATATACTCCAAAACAGAGTAGAATAGGGAATTCTATATTTTCTCTGACAGATTATATTCAGAGTCATTTTCTTTTTACTTTGGGGCGCCTAGATATTATTTCGATTTTTTTTGATTCACGTAAAATTAGAATTTTGCTCTTTTACATGACAGAGCATATTGAGTTGGTGTATATACACCAAAAAAGAATAAAATTGGGCACTGTAGATTTTTTCTGAAAGATGATATTCAGAGAAATTTTTCTTTTAACTTTGGGGTGCCTTCACAATATTTAGATTTTTTTTGATTCACGTAAAATTAGAATTTCGGAATTTTACATGAGAGAGCATATGGAGTTGGTGTATTTACTCCAAAACAGAGTAGCATAAGGCATTGTATATTTTGTGTAACAGACTATATTCAGAGCCATTTTCTTTTGTCTTTGGGGCACCTAGATTTTATTTAGATTTTTTTTGATTCGCGTAAAATTATAATTTCGGTATTTTACAAGAGAGAGCATATTGAGTTGGTGTATATACTCTAAAACAGAGTAGAAAAAGGCATTGTATTTTTTTTTCTGACAGATTATATTCAGAGTAATTTCGTTTTTTACATTGGGGTGCCTAGATAATATTTAGATTTTTTTCGATTCGCTTAAATACAGAATTTCTGTATTTTACAGGAGAGAGCGTATGGAGCTGGTGTATATACTCCAAAACAGAGTAGCATAAGGCATTGTATATTTTTCCTAACAGACTATATTTAGAGCCATTTTCTTTTGTCTTTGGGGCACGTAGATATCATTTAGATTTTTTTCGATTCTCGTAAAGTTAGAATTTCGGTATTTTACAAGAGAGAGCACATTGAGTTGGTGTATATACTCTAAAACAGAGTAGAAAACGCCATTGTATATTTTTTCTGACAGTTTATATTCAGAGCAATTTTGCTTTTAACATTTGGGTGCCTAGAAAATATTTCCATTTTTCGATTCACGTAAAATTAGAATTTCGGTATTTTACATGGGAGAGCATATTGAGTTGTTGGATATACTACAAAACGAAGTAGAATAGGTCATTGTATATTTTTTTTGACAGATAATATTCAGAGCAATTTTGCTTTTAACATTCGGGTGCCTAGATAATACTTCGATTTTTTTTGATTCACGTAAATTTAGAGTTTCGGTATTTTACATGAGAGAGCATATTGAGTCGTTGTATGTACTAGAAAACAGAGTAGAAGAGAACATTGTATATTTTATCTGAGAGACTATATTCAGAGAAATTTTGTTTTTAACATTGGGGTGCCAAGATAATATTTAGATTTTTACGATTCGCTTAAATATGGAATTTCTGTATTTTACATGAGAGAGCATATGGAGTTGGTGTATATACTACAAAAAAGAGTAGAATAAAGCATTGTATATTTTTTTGACAGATTATATTCAGACCCGTTTTCTTCTAACTTTGGGGCGCCTAGATATTTAGATTTTTTTTGATTTGCGTAAAATTAGAATTTCGGAATTTTACATAAGAGAGCATAATGAGTTGGTGTATATACTCCAAAACAGAGTAGAAATGGGCATTGTATATTTTTTCTGACAGATTATTTTCAGAGCAATTTTGCTTCTAACATTGGGGTGCCTACATAAAATTTAGATCTTTTTCGATTCATGTAAATTTAGAATTTTTGTATTTTACATGAGAGAGCATACTGAGTTGGTGTATATACTCCAAAACAAAGTGAATAGGGCATTGTATATTATTTCTGACAGATTATATTCAGAGCAATTTTGTTTTTAACATTGGGGTGCCTAGATATAATTTAGATTTTTTTCAATACACGTAAAATTAGAATTTCCGTATTTTACATGAGAGAGCATACTGACTTGGTGTATATATTCCCAACAAAGTAGAATAAGGCATTGTATATTTTTTCTAACAGACTATATTCAGAGCCCTTTTCTTTTAACTTTGGGGTGCCTAGATAGTATTTAGATTTTTTTCAATTCGCGTAAAATTAGAATTTCGGTATTTTACATGAGAGAGCATATTGAGTTGGTGTATATACACCAAAACAGAGTAGAAAAGGGCATTGTATAATTTTTATGAAAGATTATATTCAGAGAAGTTTTGCTTTTGACCTTGGGGTGCCTAGATAATATTTAGATTTTTATTGATTCACTTAATTATAGAATTTCTGTATTTTACATGAGAGAGCATATGGAGTTGGTGTATATACTCCAAAACAGAGTAGAATAGGGCATTCTATATTTTCTCTGACAGATTATATTCAGAGACATTTTCTTTTAACTTTGGGGTGCCTAGATATTATTTAGATTTTTTTCGTTTCGCTTAAATATAGAACTTCTGTATTTTACATGAGAGAACATATGGAGTTGGTGTATATACTCAAAAACAGAGTAGAAAATGGCATTGTATATTTTTTCCGGCAGATTACATTCAGAGAAATTTTGCTTTTAACATTGGGGTGCCTAGATAATACTTAGATTTTTTGCGATTCACGTAAAATTAAAATTTCTGTATTTTACATGAGAAAGCATACAGAGTTGGTGTATATACCCCAAAATATAGTAGAATAAGGCATTGTATATTTTTTCTCAAACACTATATTCAGAGCCATTTTCGTTAACTTTGGGGCGCCTAGACACTATTTAGAATTTTTTAGATTCGTGTAAAATTATAATTTCGATATTGTACATGAGAGAGCATATTGAGTTGGTTTATATACTCCCAAACAGAGTAGAAAAGATCATTGTATATTTTTTCTGACACATTATATTCAGAGCAATTTGCTTTTATCATTGAGGTGCTAGATAACATTTAGATATTTTTCCATTCACGTAAAATTAGAATTTCGGTATTTTAAATGAGAGAGCATACTGAGTTGGTGTATATACTCCAAAACAGAGTAGAATAAGGCATTGTATATTTTTTAAAACAGACTATATTCAGAGCCATTTTCTTTTAACTTTGGGTAGCCTAGATATTATTTAGATTTTTCTCGACTTGCGTAAACTTAGAATATATATATTTTACATGAGAGATCATACTGAGTTGGTGTATATACTCCAAAACAGAGTAGAAAAGGGCACTGTATATTTTTTCTGACAGATTATATTCAGAGCAATTTTTTTTAACATTAGGCTGCCTAGATAATATTTAGAATTTTTCAACTCGATTAAAATTACAATTTCTGTATTTTACATGAGAGAGCATAATGAGTTTTTGTATATACTCCAAAACAGAGTAGAATAGGGCATTGTATATTTTTTTCTGACACAATATATTCAGAGCAATTTTGTACTTAACATTGGGGTGCCTAGATAATACTTAGAGTTTTTCGATTCGGGAAAATTAGAATTTCGGTATCTTACATGAGAGAGCATATGGAGATGTTGTATATACTACAAAACAGAGAAGTAAAGGGCATTTTATATTTTATCTGACAGATTATATTAAGAGCAATTTCGCTTTTCACATTGGGGTGCCTAGATAATATTTAGAATTTTTTCAATTCGCTTAAATATAGTATTTCTGTATTTTACTTGAGAGACCATATGAAGTTGGTGTATATACTCCAAAACAGAGAAGAATAAGGCATTGTATATTTTTTTTACAAACTATATTTAGAACCATTTTTTTTAACTTTGGGGCGCCTAGATATCATTTAGATTTATTTCGATTCGTGTAAATTTGGAATTTCGTTAATTTACATGAGAGAGCTTATGGAGTTGCTGCATATACTCCAAAACAAAGTAGAATAGGGCATTGTATATTTTTTCTGACAGCTTATATTCAGAGATATTTTGTTTTTAACATTAAAGTGCCTAGAAAATATTTAGATTTTTTTCTCTTCATGTAAATTTTGAATTTCGGTATTTTACATGAGAGAGCAAATTGAGTTGGTGCATATACTACAAAACAGAGTAGAATGGGGCATTGTATATTTTCAATGACAGATTATATTCAGATTGATTTTTTTTCACTTTCGGGTGCCTAGTTAATATTTAAATTTTTTTTGATTCGCTTAAATATAGAGTTTCTGTATTTTACATGAGAGAGTATGTGAAGTTGGTGTATATACTCCAAAACAGAGTAGAATAGGGCATTGAATACTTTCTCTGAGAGATTATATTCAGAGCAATTTTTTTTAACACTGAGGTGCCTAGATAATATTTAGATTTTTCCAATTCCAGTAAAATTAGAATTTCTGTATTTTACATGAGAGAGCATATGGAGTTGGTGTATAAACTTTAAAACAGATTCGAATAGGGCATTGTATGTTTTTTCTGATAGATAATATTCAGAGAAATTTCGTTTTAAACATTAAGGTGCGTAGATAATATTTAGATTTTTTTTTTATTCACGTAAATTTAATATTACTGTATTTGACATAAGAGAGCATACTGAGTTGGTATATATACTCCAAAACAGAGTAGAATAAGGCATTGTATACTTTTTCTAACAGACTATATTCAGAGCCAATTTCTTTTAACTTTGGGGCGCCTGAATATTATTTAGATATATTTTGATTTGCGTAAGATTAGAATTTCTGTATTTTACATGAGAGAGCATATGGAGTTATTGTATATATTCCAAAACAGAGTAGAATAGGGCATTGTATATTTTCTCTGACAGATTATATTCAGAGCTATTTTGTTTTTACCATTGGGATGCCTAGATAATATTTAGATTTATTTTGATTCGCTTAAATATAGAATTTTTGTATTTTATATGACAGAGCATAGGGAGTTGGTGTATATACTCCAAAACAGAGTAGAATCCGGCATTGTATATTTTTTCTAACGGATTATATTCAGAGCAATTTTGTTTTTAACATTGTGTTGCCTAGATAATATTTAGATATTTTCGAATCCTGTAAAATTAGAATTTCTCTATTTTACATGAGAGAGCTTACTGAGTTGGTGTATACACTCGAAAACAGAGTAGAATAAGGCATTGTATATTTTTTTGACAGATTATATTTAGAGCAATTTTGTTTTTAACATTGGGGTGCCTAGATAATATTTAGATTTTTCCATTCGGGTAAAATTAGAATTTCTGTATTTTACAGGAGAGATCATATGAAGATGGTGTATATACTCCAAAAAATAGTAGCATAGGGCATTGTATATTTTTTCTGACAGATTATATTCAGAGAAAATTTTTTTTAACATTGGTGTGCCTAGATAATATTTAGATTTTTATTATTCGTGTAAAATTGGAATTTCTGTATTTTATATGAGAGACCATACTGAATTGGTGTATATACTCCAAAAAAAGTAGAATAATGCATTGTTTATTATTTCTAACAATCTATAGTCAGAGCCATTTTCTTTTAACTTTTGGGTGCCTAGATATTATTTAGATTTTTTTCGATTCTCATAAAATTAGAATTTCGGTATTTTACATGAGAGAGCATATTGAGTTGGTGTATACACTTCACAACAGAGTAGAAAAGGGCATTGTATATTTTTTCTGACAGATTATGTTCCGAGCAATTTTGCTTTTAACATTGGGATGTCTACAAAGTATTTAGATTTATTTCGATTCACGTAAAATTAGAATTTTGGTATTTAACCTGAGGGATCATACTGAGTTGGTGTATATACTCCAAAACAGGGTAGAATAGGGCATTGTGTATTTTCTCTGACAGATTATATTCAGAGCAATTTTGCTTTTAAAATTGGGGTGCCTAGATAATATTTAGATATTTTCGATTCGGATAAAATTAGAATTTCGGTATTTTACTGGAGCATATTGAGTTGGTGTATACATTCCAAAAAAGAGTAGAATAGGGCATTGTATATTTTTTATGACACATTATATTCAGAGCAATTTTGCTTTTAACACTGAAGTGCATAAATAATATTTAGATTTTTTTCTCTTTGCTTAAATATAGAATTTTTGTATTTTACATGAGAGAGCATATGGAGTTGGTGTATATACTCCAAAACAGAGTAGAATAGATCATAGTATATTTTTCCTAATGGACTATACTCAGTGCCATTTTCTTTTAACTTTGTGGACCTAGATATTATTAAGATTCTTTTCGATTCGTGAAAAATTCAAATTTCAGTATTTTACATGAGAGAGCATATTTAGTTGTTGTATACATTTTCAAACAGAGTAGAAAAGCGCATTGTATATTTTTTCTGACAGACTATATTCAGAGCAATTTTGCTTTTAACATTCGGTTGCCTAGATAATAATTAGATTTTTTTCGATTCACGTAAAATTAGGATTTCGTTATTTTACATGAGGGAGCATACTGAGTGGATGTATATACTCCAAAACAGAGTAGAATAAGGCATTGTATATTTTCTCTAACAGTCTATATTCAAAGCCATTTTCTTTTAACATTGGGGTGCCGACATAATATTTAGATTTTATTCGATGCACGTAAAATTAGAATTTCTTTATTTTACATCAAAGAGCATATTGAGTTGGTTTATGTACTCCAAAACAGAGTCGAATAGGGCATTGTATATTTTTTCTGACAGACTACATTCAGCGCAATTTTGATTTTAACATTCGGGTGCCTAGATAATATTTAGATTATTTTTGATTCATGTAAAATTACAATTTTGGTATTTTACATGAGAGAGCATACTGAGTTGGTGTATATACTCGAAAACAAAGTAGAATAGGGCACTGTATATTTTTTCTGACAGATTATATTCAGAGCAATTTTGTTTTTAACATTGGGGTGCCTAGATAATATTTAGGGTTTTTCGATTTGGGTAAAATTAGAATTTCGGTATTTTACATGAGAGAGCATACTGAGTTGGTTTATATACTCCAAAACAGACTAGAATAAGGCATTGTATATTTTCTCTAACAGACTATATTCCGAGCCATTTTTTTTAACTTTGTGACACCTCGATATTATTTAGGTTTTTTCCATTTGCGTAAAATTTGAATTTCGGTATTTTACATGAAAGAGCATATTGAGTTGGTGTATATACTTTAAAACAGAGTAGAAAAGGTCATTGTATATTTTTTCTGACACATTGTATTCCGAGCAATTTTCCTTTTAACATTCGGGTTCCTAGATAATATTTAGATTATTTTTGATTCACGTAAATTTACAATTTTGGTATTTTACATGAGAGAGCATACTGAGTTGGTTTATATAGTCCAAAACAGAGTAGAATAGAGCATTGCATATGTTTTCTGACAGACTATATTCAGAGCAATTTTGTTTTTAACATTGGGGTGCCTAGATATTATTTAGATTTTTTCGATTCGGGTGAAATTTGAATTTCTGTATGTTACATGAGAGAGCATACTGACTTGGTGTATATATTCTAAAACAGAGTAGAATAAGGCATTGTATATTTTCTCTAACAGACTATATTCAGAGCCATTTATTTTAACTTTGTGGTGCCTAGATATTATTTAGGTTTTTTCCATTCGTGTAAAATTAGAATTTCGGTATTTTATATGAGAGAGCATATTGAGTTGGTGTATATACTCCAAAGCAAAGTAGAAGAGGTCATTGTATATTTTTTCTGACACATTGTATTCCGAGCAATTTTCCTTTTAACATTCGGTTTCCTAGATAATATTTAGATTTATGTCGATTCACGTAAAATTAGAATTTCGGTATTTTACCTGAGAGAGCATACTGAGTTGGTTTATATACTCCAAAACACAGTAGAATAGGGCATTGCATATGTTTTCTGACAGATTATCTTCAGAACAATTTTGTTTTTAACATTGGGGTGCCTAGATATTATTTAAATTTTTTCGATTGAGGTGAAATTAGAATTTCTGTATTTTACATGAGAGAGCATACTGACTTGGTGTATATACTCCAAAACAGAGTAGAATAAGGCATTGTATATTTTCTCTAACAGACTATAATCAGAGCCATTTTCTTTTAAATTTGGGGCGCCTAGATATTATTTAGACTTTTTTCGATTCACGTAAAATTAGAATTTCGGTATTTTACCTGATAGAGCATATTGAGTTGGTGTATATACTCGAAAACCGAGTAGAAAAGGGCATTGTATATTTTTTTTGAAAGATTATATTCAGAGCAATTTTGCTTTTAACATTCGGGTGCCTAGATAATATTTAGATTTTTTCCAATCACGTAAATTTAGAATTTCGTTATTTTACATCAGAGAGCCTACTGAGTTTTTGTATATACTCCAAAACAGAGTAGAAAAAGGCATTGTATATTTTTCCTAACAGACTATATTCAGAGTCATTATCTTTTAACTTTCGGGCGCCTAGATATTATTTAGATTATTTTCGATTCACGGAAAATTAGAATTTTGGTATTTTACAAGAGAGAGCATATTGAGTTGGTGTATATACTACAAAAAAGAGTAAAAAAAAGCATTGTATATTTTTTCTGACAGATAATATTTAGAGAAATTTTGCTTTTAACACTGGGGTGCCTAGATATTATTTAGATTTTTTTTATTCGGTCAAATATAGAATTATTTTATTTTACATGAGAGAGCATATGGAGTTGGTGTATAAACTCCAAAACAGAGTGGAATAGGGCATTGTATATTTTTTCTGACAGATTATATTCAGAGCAATTTTGTTTATAACATTGGGTTGCCTAGCTAATATTTAGATATTTTTCCATTCGCGTAAAGTTATAATTTCAGTATTTTACATGAGAGAGCATACTGAGTTGGTTTATATACTCCAAAAAAGAGGAAAATAGGGCATTGCATATGTTTTCTGACAGATTCTATTCATAGCAATTTTGTTTTTAACATTGGGGTTCCTAGAAAATATTTAGATTTTTTCGATTCGGGTGAAATTAGAATTTCTGTATTTTACATGATGGAGCACACTGAATTGGTGTATATACTCCAAAATAGAGTAGAATAAAGCATTGTATATTTTCTCTAAAAGACTATATTCAGAGCCATTTTCTTTTAACTTTGGGGCACCTAGATATTATTTCGATTTATTTCGATTCACGTAAAATTAGAATTTCGGTATTTTACATGAGAGAGCATATTGATTCGGTGTATTTACTGCAAAACTGATTGGAAAAGGGCATTGTATATTTTCTCTGACAGACTATATTCAGAGCAATTTTGCTTACAATATTAGGGTGCGTAGATTATATCTAGATTTTTTTCGATTCGCTTAAATATAGAATTTCTGTATTTTATATGAGAGAACATATGGAATTGTTTTAAATACCCCAAAACGGAGTAGAATAGGGCATTGTATATTTTTTTCTGACAGATTATATTCAGAGCAAATTTTTTTTATCATTGTGGTGCCTAGATATCATTTAGATTTATTCTGATTCGCATAAAATTAGAATTTCGGTATTTTACATCAGAGAGCATATTGAGTTGGTTTATACACTCCAATACAGAGTAGACAAGGACGTTGTACATTTTGTCAGACAGATTATATTCAGAGCAATTTTGCTTTAAACATTGGGGAGCCTAGATAATATTTAGATTTTTTCGATTCGGGTAAAATTTGAATTTCTGTATTTTACATGAGAGAGCCTATGGAGTTGGTGTATATACTCCAAACCAGAGTCGAATAGGGCATTGTATATTTTTTCTGACAGACTACAATCAGAGCAATTTGGTTTTTAACATTTAGGTGCCTAGATAACATTTAGATTTTTCTCGATTCACGTAAAATTACAATTTCGGTATCTTACATGAGAGCATACTGAGTTGGTGTATATACTCCAAAACAGAGTAGAAAAAGGCATTGTATATTTTTCCAAACAGACTATATTCAGAGTCATTATCTTTTAACTTTCGGGTGCCTAGATATTATTTAGATTTTTTTTGATTCGCGCAAAATTAGAATTTCAGTAGTTTACAAGAGAGAGCATATTGAGTTGGTGTATATACTAAAAAAAAGAGTAGAAAAGGGCATTGTATATTTTTTGTGACAGATTATATGCAGAGCAACTTTGCATTTAACATTGTGGTGCCTAGATAATATTTAGATTTATTTCAATACGCTTAAATATACAATTTCTGTATTTTACATGAGAGAGCATATGGAGTTGGTCTATATACTCTAAAAAAGACTAGATTACGGCATTGTATATTTTTTCTGAAAAATTATATTCAGAGAAATTTTGTTTTTAAGATTGGGGTGCCGAGATAATATTTAGATTTTGTTCGATTCACGTAAATTTAGAATTTCTGTATTTTACATGAGAGAGCATATTGAGTTGGTGTATATACTCCAAAACAAAGTAGAAAAGGGCATTGTATATTTTTTCTGACAGATTATATTCAGAGCAATTTTGCTTTTAGACTTCGGGTCCCTAGATAATATTTAGATTTTTTTCGATTCGGGTAAATTTAGAATTTTGGTATTTTACATAAGAGAGCATACTGAGTTGGTTTATATATTCCAAAACAGAGTAGAATAGGGCATTGTATATTTTTTCTGACAGATTATATTCAGAGCAATTTTGCTTTTAAAATTGGAGTGCCTAGATAATATTTAGATTTTTCTTTCCTCGCTTATATATAGAATTTCTGTATTTTACATCATAGAGAATATTGAGTTGGTGTATATACTCCAAAACAGAGTAGAATAAGGCATTGTATATTTTTTCTGACAGATTATATTCAGAGCAATTTTGCTTTTAACTTTGGGGTGTCTAGATAATATTTAGATTTTTTACGATTCAGGTAAAATTAGAATTTCTCTATTTTAGAGGAGAGAGCATACTGAGTTTGTATATATACTCCAAAACAGAGTAGAATAAGGCCTTGTATATTTTTTTAACAGACTATATTCAAAGACATTTTCTTTGAACTTTAGGGCGCATAGATATTATTTAGATTTTTTTCGAATCTCGTGAAATTAGAATTTCAGTATTTTACATGAGAGAGCATATTGAGTTGGTGTATATACTTCAAAACAGAGTAGAAAAGGGCATTGTATATTTTTTATGACACATAGTATTCAGAGCAATTTTGCTTTCAACATTCGGTTGCCTATATAATATTTAGATTTATTTCGATTCACGTAAAATTAGAATTTCGGTATTTTACATGAGAGAGCATACTGCGTTGTTTTATATACTCCAAAACAGAGTAAAATAGGGCATTGCATATGTTTTCTGACAGATTATATTCAGAGAAATTTTGTTTTTAACATTGGGGTGCCTAGATAATATTTAGATTTTTTCGATTCGGTTGAAATTAGAATTTCTGTATTTTACATGAGAGAGCATACTGAGTTGGTGTATATACTCCAAAATAGTGTAGAATAAAGCATTCTATATTTTTTCTAACTGACTATATTCAGACCCATTTTCTTTTAACTTTGGGGTGCCTAGATATTATTTAGATTTGTTTCGATTCGCGTAAAATTAGAATTTCGGTATTTTATGTGAGAGAGCATATTGAGTGGGGGTATTTACTGCAAAACAGAGTAGAAAAGGGCATTGTATATTTTTTTTGACAGATTATATTCAGAGTAATTTTGCTTTAACATTGGGGTGCCTAGATAATATTTAGATTTTATTCGATTCGCTTAAATAAAGAATTTCTGTATTTTACATTAGAGACCTTATGTAGTTTGTGTATATACTCCAAAACAGAGTAGAATAGGGCATTGTATATTTTTTCTGACAGAATATATTCAGAGCAATTTTGCTTTTAACATTGGGGTGCCTAGATAATATTTAAATTTCTTTTGATTCGCTTAAATATAGAATTTCTTTAATTTACCTGAGAGAGCATATGGAGTTGGTGTATATACTCCAAAACAAAGTAGAATAGGGCATTCTATATTTTTTCTGACAGATGATATTCAACGCAATTTTTTTTTCACATAGGGGTGCCTAGATTATATTTAGATTTTTTCGATTCTTGTAAATCTCGAATTTCTGTATTTTACATGAGAGAGCATATTGAGTTGATGTATATACTACAAAACAGAGTAGAAAATGACATTGTATATTTTTTCTAAAAGACTATATTCAGAGCAATTTTGCTTTTAACATTGGGGTGCCTAGATAATATTTAGATTTTTTTCGATTCGCTTAAATATAGAATTTTTGTATTTTACATGAGAGAGCATACTGAACTGGTGTATATACTCCAAAACAGAGTAGAATACAGCATTGTATATTTTTTCTAAGATACTATATTCAGACCCATTTTCTTTTAACTTTGGGGCACCTTGATATTATTCAGATTTTTTTTGATTCACGTAAAATTAGAATTTTGTTATATTACATGAGAGAGCATATTGAGTTTGTGTACATACTCCAAAACAAAGTAGAATAAAGCATTCTATATTTTTTCTGACAAATTATATTCAGAGCAATTTTGCTTTTAACATTGGGGTGCCTTGATAATATTTAGGTTTTTTTTGATTCGCTTAAATATAGAATTCTGTATTTTACATGAGAGAGCATGTAGAGTTGGTGTATATACTCAAAAACAGAGTAGAATAGGGCAGTGTATATTTTTTCTGAGAGTTTATATTCAGAGCAATTTTGTTTTTAACATTGGGATGCCTTGATAATGTTTAGATTTTTTCGATTCGGGTAACATTAGAATTTCTGTATTTTACATTAGAGAGCATACTGAGTTGGTGTATATACTCCAAAACAGAGTAGAATAGGGCATTGTACATTTTTTCTGACATATTATATTCAGAGTAATTTTGTTTTTATCATAGGGATGTTTAGATGTTATTTATATTATTTCGTTTCGGGTAAACTTAGAATTTCTGTATTTTAGATGAGAGAGTTTACTGAGTTTTTGTATATACTTCAAAACAGAGTAGAATAGGGCATTGTATATTTTTTTGAACAGACTATCTTAAGAGTCATTTTCTTTTAACATTGGGGCAGCTAGATATTATTCAGATTGTTTTCGATTTGCGTAAATTTAGAATTTCTGTATTTTACATGAGAGAGCATATTGAGTTGGTGTATATACTCAAAAACAAAGTAGAATAGGGCATTGTATAATTTTTCTGACAGATTGTATTCAGAGCAATTTCATTTTTAACATTGGGGTGCCTAGATAATATTTAGGTTTTTTTCAATTCACGTGAAATTAGAATTTCGGTATTTTACATGGGAGAGAATATTGAGTTGGTATATATACCCCAAAACAGAGTAGAATAGGACATTGTATATTTTTTCTGACAGATTATATTCAGAGCAAGTTTGTTTTTAACATTCGGTTCCTAGATAATATTTAGATATTTTTGATTTGGGTAATATTTGAATTTCTGTATTTTACAAGAGAGAGCATTTTTCGTTGGTGTATATAATAAAAAACAAAGTAGAAAAGGGCATTGTATATTTTATCTGGCAGAATATATTCAGAGCAATTTTTGCTTTTACCATTGGGGTGCCTAAATAATATTTAGATTTCTTTCGATTCACGTAAAATTAGAATTTTTTTATTTTACATGAGAGAGCATACTGAGTTCGTGTATATACTTTAAAACAGAGTAGAATAGGGCATTGTATATTATCTCTAACAGATTATATTCAGAGCAATTTTTTCTTTAACATTGGGGAGCGTAGGTAATATTTAGATTTTTTTCGATTCGGGTAAAATTAAAATTTCTGTATTTTACATTAGGCAGCATATTGAGTTGGCGTACATACTACAAAACAGAGTAGAAAAGGGCATTGTATATTTTTTCTGATAGATTATATTCAGAGAAATTTTGCTTTTAACATGGGGGTGCATAGATAATATTTAGATTTTTTTCGATTCGTTTAAATATAGAATTTCTGTATTTTACATGAGAGAGCATATGGAGTTGGTGTATATACTCCAAAACAGAGTAGAAAATGGCATTGTATATTTTTTTGGACACATTATATTCAGAGAAACGTTGTTTTTAACATTGTGTGCCTAGATATTATTTAGATTGTTTTCGATACACGCAAAATTATAATTTCGATATTTTACCTGGGAGAGCATACTGAGTTGGTGTATATACTCCAAAAGAGAACAGAGTAAGGCATTGGATATTTTTTCTAACAGACTATATTCAGAGCCTTTTTCTTTTAACTTTGGGACGCCCAGATATTATATAGATTTTTTTCGATTCACGTAAAATTAGAATTTCGGTATTTTAAAAAAGACAGCATATTGAGTTGGTGTATATATTCCAAAACAGTGTAGAATAGGGCATTGTATATTTTTTCTGACAGATTACATTCACAGAAATTTTGTTTTATTCATTGGGGTGCCTAGATAATATTTAGATTTTTACATTTCGGGTAAAATTAAAATTTCTGTATTTTACGCGAGAGACCATATTGAGTTGGTGTATATACTCCAAAACAGAGTAGAAAAGGGCATTGTATATTTTGTCTGACAGATTATATTCAGAGCAATTTTGCTTTTAACGTTGGGGTGCCTAGATGATATTTAGATTTTTTTCAATTTGCCTAAATATAGAATTTATGTATTTTACATGAGAGAGCATATTGAGTTGGTGTATATACTCCAAAACAGAGTAGAATAGGGCATTGTATATTCTTTCTGACAGATTATATTCAGAGCAATTTTGCTTTTAACATTGGGGTGCCTAGATAATATTTAGGTTTTTTTCGATTCACTTAAATATAGAATTTCTGTATTTTACATGAGAGAGCATATTGAGTTGGTGTGTATACTTCAAGAAAGAGTACAATAGGGCATTGTATATTTTTTCTGACAGATTATATTCAGAGCAATTTTGTTTTTAACATTGGGGTGACTAGAGAATACTTAGATTTTTTCGATTTGGATAGAATTAGAATTTTTTTATTTTACATGAGAGAGGATACTGAGTTAGTGTATATACTCCAAAACAAAATAGAATAAGGCATTGTATATTTTTTCTAACAGAGTATATTCAGAGCCATTTTGTTTTAAATTTGAGGCGCCTAGATATTTACAATTTTTACAATTCGCTTAAAATTAGAATTTCGGTATTTTACATGACAGAACATTCTGAGTTGGTGTATATACTCCAAAACAGAGTAGAATCAGGCATTGTATATTTTCTCTACCAGACGATATTCAGAGACATTTTCTTTTAACTTTGGGGCGCCTAGATTTTTTTAGAATTCTTTTAGTTCGCATAAAATTAGAATTTCTGTATTTTACATGAGAGAGCATACTGATTTTGTGTATATACAACAAAACAGAGTAGAATAAGGCATTTTATATTTTTTTTAACAGACTATATTCAGAGCCATTTTCTTTTAACTTTGGAGAGCCTCGATATTATTTAGATTTTTTTCGATTCACATAAAATTAGAATTTCGGTATTTTATATGAGAGAGCATATTGGGTTGGTGTATATAATCCAAAACAGTGTAGAATAGGGCATTGTATATTTTTTCTGACAGATTATATTCAGAGCAATTTTGTTTTTACCATTGGGGTGCCTAGATAAAATTTACATATTTTTCATTTCGCATAAATATAGAATTTCTGTATTTTACATGAGAGAGCATATGGAGTTTGTGAATACTCCAAAACAGAGTAGAATAGCGCATATTCTTTTTATTCTGACAGATTATTTTCAGAGAAATTTTGTTTTTCACATTGGAATGGCTAGATAATATTTAGATTTGTTTCGATTCACGTAAAATTACAATTTCAGTGTTTTACATGAGAGAGCATTCTGAGTTTTTGTATATACTCCAAAACAGTGTAGAATAAAGCATTGTATATTTTTTCTGACAGATTATATTCACTGCAATTTTGCTTTTAGCATTGGGGTGCCCAGATAATATTTAGTTATTTTTCGATTCACGTAACATTAGAATTTCGGTATTTTAAATAGAGAGCATACTGAGTTGGTGTACATTCTCCAAAACAGCATAGAATAGGGCATTGTATATTTTTTCCGAGAGATTATATTCAGAGCAAATTTGTTTTTAAAATTCGGGTGACTAGATAATATTTAGATTTTATCAATTCGCGTAAAATTAGAATTTCTGTATTTTACATGAGAGAGCATACTGAGTTGGTGTATATACTCCAAAACAGAGTAGAATAGGGCATTGTATGTTTTCTCTAACAGACTATATTCAGAGCCATTTTCTTTTAACTTTGGGGCGCCTAGATATTATTTAGATTTTTTTTGATTCGCATAAAATTAGAATTAAGTATTTTACAAAAGAGAACATATTGAGTTGGTGTATATACTCTGAAACAGAGTAGAAAAAAGCATGGTATATTTTTTCTGACAGATTATATTCAGAGAAATTTTGCTTTTAACATTTGGGTGCCTAGATAATATTAAGATTTTTTTTGATTCCCCTAAATATTGAATTTTTGTATTTTACATGAAAGAGCATATGCAGGTGGTGTATATACTCCAAAACTAAGTAGAATATGGCATTGTTTATTCTTTCTGACAGATTATATTAAGAGCAATTTTGCTTTTAACATTGGGGTGCCTAGATAATATTCAGATTTTTTTCAATTCACGTAAAATAAGAATTTCGGTATTTTATATGAGAGAGCATACTGAGTTGGTGTATATACTCCAAAACAGAGTAGAATAGGGCACTGTATATTTTTTCTGAAAGAATATATTTAGAGCAATTTTTTTTTATTATTCGGTTGCCTAGATAATATATAGATTTTGTCAACTCGGATAAAATTTGAATTTCTGTATTTTACATGAGAGAGCATATTGAGTTCGTGTATATACTCGAAAACAGAGTAGAAAAGGGTATTGTATATTTTTTCTGACAGATTATATTCAGAGAAATTTTGCTTTTAACATTGGGGTCCCTAGATAATATTTAGATTTTTTTCGATTCACTAAAATATAGAATTTCTGTATTTTACATGAGAGAGCATATGGAGTTGGTGTATATACTCCAAAACGGAGTAGAATAGGGCATTGTATATTTTTTCTGACAGATTCTATTCAGAGCTATTTTGTTTTTAACATTGGGGTGACTAGATAATACTTGGATTTTTTTTGATTCATGTAAAATTATAATTTCGGTATTTTACATGAGAGAGCATACTGAGTTGGTATATATACTCCAAAACAGTGTAGAATAATGAATTGTATATTTTTTCTAACAGACTATATTCAGAGCCATTTTCTTTTAACTTTGGGGCTTCTAGATATTATTTAGATTTTTTCAATTCACGTAAAATTAGGATTTCAGTATTTTATATGAGAGAGAATATTGAGTTGGTGTATATACTCCAAAACAGAATAAAAAAGGCATTGTATATTTTTTCTGACAGATTACATTCAGAGCAATTTTGCTTTTAACATTGGTGTGCCTAGATGATATTTAGATTATTTTCAGTTCGCTTAAATATAGAATTTTTGTATTTTACATGAGAGAGCATATGGAGTTGTTGTATATACTCTAAAACAGAGTAGAATAAGCCATTGTATATTTTTTCTGACAGATTATATTCAGAGCCATTTTGTTTTTAACATTGGGGTGCATAGATAATATTAGTATTTTTTCGATTCGGGTAAAATTAGAATTTCAGTTTTTTACATCAGAGAGCATACTGAGTTGGTGTATATACTCCAAAACAGAGTAGAATTAGGCATTGTATATTTTTTCGATCAGACTATATTCAGAGCCATTTTCTTTTAACTTTGGGGCGCCTAGATATTATTTAGATTATTTTCGATATGTGTAAAATTACAATTTCGGTAATTTACATGAGAGAGCATATGGACTTGGTGTATATACTACAAAACAGAGTAGAGAAAGGCATTGTAAATTTTTTGACAGATTATTTTCAGAGCAATTTTGCTTCCCACATAGGGGTGCCTAGATAATATTTAGATTTATTTAGAGTCCCTTAAATATAGAATTTCTGCATTTTACATAAGAGAGCATACTGAGTTGGTGTATATACTCCAAAACAGAGTAGAATAAGGCATTGTACATTTTTTTTTAACAGACTGTATTCAGAGCCATTTTCTTTTAACTTTGGGGCGCCTAGATATTATTTAGATTTTTTTCGATTCGCGTAATATTAGAATTTTTTTATTTTACATGAGAGAGCATATTGAGTTGGTGTATATACTCCAAAATAAAGTAGAAAAGGGCATTGTATATTTTATCTGACAGATTATATTCAGCGAAATTTTTCTTTTAACATTGGGGTGCCTAGATAATATTTAGATTTTTTTCGATTCGCTTAAATATGGAATTTCTGTATTTTACATGAGGGGGCATATGGAGATAATGTATGTACTTTAAATCAGGGTAGAATAGGGCATTGTATATTTCTTCTGATTTTTCTAAGGGACTATATTCAGAACCATTTTTTTTTAACTTTGCTGTGCCTTGATATTATTTAGATTTATTTCGATTAGCTAAAATTTGAATTTCGGATTTTACATGAGAGAGCATATTGAGTTGGTGTATATACTACAAAACAGAGTAGGAAAAAGCATTGTATATTTTTTCTGACAGATTATATTCAGAGCAATTTTGCTTTTATGATTGGGGTGCCTAGATAATATTTAGATTTTTTTCGATTAGAATTTTTGTATTTTACATGACAGAGTATATTGAGTTAGTGTATATACTCCAAAACAGAGTAGAATGGGGCCTTGTATACCTATTCTGACAGATTATATTCAGAGCAATTTTGCGTTTAACATTGGGGTGCCTAGATAATATTTCGATTTTTTTTGATTCGCTTAAATATAGAATATCTGTATTTTACATGAGAGAGCATATGGAGTTGGTGTATATACTTCAAAACAGAGTAGAATAGGGCATTTTATATTTTTTCTGACAGATTATATTCAGAGCAATTTTGTTTTTATCATTGGGATGACTAGATAATAATTTGATTTTTTCGATTCGCTTAAATATAGAATTTCTGTATTTTACATTAGAGAACATATCTAGTTGGTGTATATACTTTAAAACAGAGTAGAATAGGGCATTGTATATTTTTTCTGACAGACTATATTCAGAGCAATTTTGTTTTTTACATTGGGGTGCCTAGATAATATTTAGATTTTTTCGATTTGGGTACAATTATAATTTTGTTATTTTACATGAGAGAACATACTGAGTTGGTGTATATACTCCAAAGCAGAGTAGAATAAGGCATTGTATATTATTTTTAACAGGCGGTATTCAGAGCCATTTTCTTTTAACTTTGGGGCGCCTGGATATTATTTTGATTTTTTTCAATTCACATAAAATTAGAATTTTAGTATCTTACATGAGAGAGCATATTGAGTTGGTGTATATAGTCCAAAACATAGTAGAAAAGGCATTGTATATTTTTTCTGACAGATTACATTCAGAGCAATTTTTCTTTTCACATTGGGGTGCCTAGATAATATTTAGATTTTTCTCAATTCGCTTAAATATAGAATTTTTGTATTTTACATGAGAGAGCATATGGAGTTGGTGTATATACTCTAAAACAGAGTAGAATAGGGCGTTGTATATTCTTTCTGACATATTATATTCAGAGCCATTTTGTTTTTAACATTAGGGTGCCTAGATAATATTTAGATTTTTTTGACTCGGGTAAAATTACAATTTCAGTTTTTTACATGAGAGAGCATACAGAGTTTTTGTATATACTCCAAAACAGTAGAATAAGGCATTGTACAATTTTTCTAACAGACTATATTCAGAGCCATTTTCTTTTACCTTTGGGGCGCCTAGATATTATTTAGAAATTTTTGATTCTAGTAAAATTAGAATTTCGATATTTTACATGAGAGAGCATACTGAATTTGTTTATATACTCCAAAACAGAGTAGAATTTGGCATTGTATATTTTTTCTAACAGACTATATTCAGAGCCATTTTCTTTTAACTTTGGGGCACCTAGATATTATTTAGATTATTTTCGATATGCATAAAATTACAATTTCGGTATTTTACATGAGAGAGCATATGGACTTGGTGTATATACTACAAAACAGAGTACAATAGGGCATTGTATATTTTTTGAGAGATTATTTTCAGAGCAATTTTGCTTTCCACATTGGGGTGCATAGGTAATATTTAGATTTTTTTAGAATCCCTTAAATATAGAATTTCTGCATTTTACATGAGAGAGCATACTGAGTTGGTGTATATACTCCAAAACAGAGTAGAATAAGGCATTGTATATTTTTTCTAACAGACTATATTAACAGCCATTTTCTTTTAACTTCAGGGCCCCTAGAAACTATTTAGATTTTTTTTCGATTCGTGTAAAATTAGAATTTCGTTATTTTACATGAGAGAGCATATTGAGTTTGTGTATATATTACAATAGAGAGTAGAAAAGGGCATTGTACATTTTTTCTAAAAGATTATATTAAGAGCAATTTTGCTTTTAACATTGTGCAGCCTACATAATATTTAGATTTTTTCAATTCACGTAAAATGAGAATTTCTGTATTTTACATTAGAGAGCATACTGAGGTGGTATATATACTCCAAAACAGACTAGAAAAGGGCATTGTATATTTTTTCTGACAGATTATAATCAGAGCAATTTTGGTTTTACCATTGAAGTGCCTAGATAATATTTAGATTTTATGCGATTCGCTTAAATACAGAATTTCTGTATTTTACAGGAGAGATCATATGGAGATGGTGTATATACTCCAAAACAGAGTAGCATAGGGCATTGTATATTTTTTCTGACAGATTATATTTAGAGCAATATTGTTTTTAACATTGGAGAGCCTAGAAAATATTTAGATTTTTTTTATTCGGGTAAAATTCGAATTTCAGTATTTTACATGAGAGAGCATAAATAGTTGGTGTATATACTCCAAAAAAGAGTGGAATAAAGCATTGTTTATTATTTCTAACAGTCTATATTCAGAGCCATTTTCTTTTAACTTTGGGGCACCTAGATATTATTTAGATTTTTTTCGATTTGCGTGAAATTAGAATTTCGGTATTTTACATGAGAGATATATTGAGTGGGTTTATATACTCCAAAACAGAGTAGAAAAAGGCATTTTATATTTTTTCTGACAGATTATATTCAGAGAAATTTTACTTTTAACATTGGGGTGCCTGGATAATATTTTGATTTTTTCGATTCGGGTAAAATTAGAATTTCTGTATTTTACATGAGAGAGCATATTGAGTTGGTGTATATACTCCAGAAAAGAGTGAAATAGGGGATTGAATATATTTTGTGACAAGTTATATTCAGAGCAATGTTGTTTGTATCATTGGGTTGCCTACATAATATTTTGATTTTTTCGATTCGGGTAAAATTAGAATTTCAGTATTTTACATGAGAGACCATACTGAGTTGGTGTACATACTTCAAAACAGAGTAAAATAGGGCATTGTATATTTTTTCTGAAAGATTATATTCAGAGCAATTTTGTTTTTAACATTGACGTGCCTACATAATATTTAGATTTTTTCGATTCTTATAAAATTAGAATTTCTGTATTTTACATGTCAAAGCATATTGCGTTGGTGTATATACTACAAAACAGAGTAGAAAATGGCATTGTGTATTTTTTTTGACAGATTATATTCCGAGCAGTTTTGCTTTTAACATTAGGGTGAGTAGATAATATTTAGATATTTTTCGATTCGCTTGAATATAGAATATCTGTAATTTAGATGAGAGAGCATATGGAGTCGGCGTATATACTCCAAAACAGAGTAGAAAAGGGCATTGTATATTTTCTCTGACAGATTATATTCAGAGCAATTTTGTTTTTAACATTGGGTTGACTAAATAATATTTAGATTTTTTTGATTCGGGTAAAATTAGAATTTGTATATTTTACATGAGAGATCATACTGAGTTGGTTTTATACTGCAAAACAGAGTAGAGTAAGGCATTGTTTATTTTTTCTATCAGACTATAATCAGAGCCATTTTCTTTTAATTTTGCGGCGCCTAGATATTATTTAGATTTTTTTCGATTCACGTAATATTAGAATTTCGGTATTTTACACGAGAGAGCATATTGAGTTGGTGTATATCCTCAAAAACAGAGTAGAATAGGGCATTGTATATTATTTCTGACAGATTATATTCAGACCAATTTTGTTTTTAACATTAGGTTGACTAAATAAATAATATTTAGATTTTTCGATTCGGGTAGAATTAGAATTTCTGTATTTTACATGACAGAGCATATTGTGTTGGTGTATATACTACAAAACAGAGTAGAAAAGGGCATTGTACCTTTCTTCTGCCAGATTTTTTTCAGAGCAATTTTGTTTTTAACATTGCGGTGCCTAGATAATATTTAGAAATTTATCGATTCACTTAAAATTTGAATTTCGGTATTTTACATGAGAGAGCATACTGAGGTGTTGCATATACTCCAAAACAGAGTAGAATAGGGAATTGTATATTTTTTCTGACAGATTATATTCAGAGAAATTTATTTTTTAACATTGGGGTGTCTAGATAATATTTAGATTTTTTCGATTTGGGTAGAATTGGAATTACTGTATTTTACATGAGAGAGCATATTGAGTTGGTGTATATACTACAAAACAGAGAGGTAAAGGGCATTGTATATTTTATCTGACAGATTATATTAAGAGCAATTTTGCTTTTAACATTGTTTTGCCTAGATAATATTTAGAATTTTTTCGATTGGCTTAAATATAGAATTTCTGTATTTTACACGAGAGAGCATATAGAGTTGTTGTATATATTTTAAAACATTGTAGAATAGGGCATTGTATATTTTTTCTGACAGATTATATTCAGAGCAATTTTGTTTTTAAATTGGGGTGCGTAGATAATATTTAGATATCTTTTGATTCACGTAAAATTAGAATTTATGTGATTTACATGAGAGAGCATACTGAGTTGGTGTATATACTCCAATAAAGAGTAGAATAAGGCATTGTATATTTTTTCTAAGAGACTATATTTAGAGCCATTTTTTTTTAAGTTTGGGGCACCTAGATATTATTTAGATTTTTTTTGATTCACCTAAAATTAGAATTTCCGTATTTTATATGAGAGAGCATATTCAATTGCAGTATATACTCCAAAAAAAAGTAGAAAAGGGCATTGTATATTTTTTTGACAGATTTTATTAAGAGAAATTTTGCTTTTAACATTGGGTTTCCTAGATAATATTTAGATTTTTTTCGATTCGGGTAGAATTAGAATTTCTGTATTTTACGTGAAAGAGTATATTGAGTTGGTGTTTATACTACAAAACAGAATAGAAGAGAGCATTGTATATTTTTTATGACAGATTATATTCAGAGCAATTTTGCCTTTAACATTGGGGTGCCTAGATAATATTTAGATTTTTTCGGTTCAGGTAAATTTAGAATTTCTGCATTTTACATGAGAGAGAATACTGGGTGTGTGTATATACTCCAAAACAAAGTAGAATAAGACATTGTATATTTTCTTTAACAGACTATGTTCAGAGCCATTTTCTTTTAACTTTGGGGTGCCTAGATATTTTTCAGATTTTTTTCGATTCGTGTAAAATTAGAATTTCGGTATTTTACATATAATTCAAAACAGAGTAATATAAGGCATTGTATATTTTTACTAACAGTCTATATTAAGAGCCATTTTCTATTAACTTTGGAATGCCTAGATATTATTTAGATTTTTTTTATTCTCGCATAATTAGAATTTCCGTATTTTAAATGAAAGAGCATATTGAGTTGGTGTATATACTCCAAAACAGAGTAGAAAGAGGCATTGTATACTCTTTTTGACAGATTATATTCAGAGCAATTTGGCTTTTCACACTGGGGTGCCTAGATAATGTTTAGATTTTTTTCGATTCACGTAAAATTAGAATTACGTTATTTTACAAGAGAGAGCATATTGAGTTGGTGTATATACTACAAAACAGAGTAGAAAAGGGCATTGTATATTTTTTATGACAGATTATATTCAGAGGAATTTTGTTGTTAACATAGGTGTGCCTAGATAATATTTAGATTTTTTTCGATTCGCATAAATATAGAATTTCTGTATTTTACATGAGAGAGCATATGGAGTTGGTGTATATACACCAAAACACAGTAGAATAGGGCATTTTATATTTTCCCTGACAGATTATATTCAGAAAAATTTTGTTTTTATCATTGGGTTGCCTAGGTAATATTTAGATGTCTTCGATTTGCGTAAAATTAGAATATCTGTATTTTACATGAGAGAGCATATGGAGTTGGTGTATATACTCCAAAAAAAAGTAGAATAAGGCATTGTATATTTTTTCTAACAGACTATATTCAGAGCCATTTTCTTTTAACTTTGGGGTGCCTAGATATTATTTAGATTTTTTTTGATTCACGTAAAATTAGAATTTCGGTATTTTACCTGAGAGCATATGCAGTTTTTGTATATACTCCAAAACAGAGTAGAATAGGGCATTGTATATTCTTTCTGACTGATTATATTCAAAGCACATTTGTTTTTAACATTAGGGTGCCCAGATAATATTTAGATTTTTTCGATTCTAGTAAAATTAGAATTTCTGCATTTTACATGAGAGAGCATATGGAGTTGTTGTATATACTGCAAAAAAGAGTAGAATCGGGCATTGTATATTTTATCTGAGAGATTATATTTAGAGCAGGTTAGTTTTTAACATTGGGGTGCCTATAGAATATTTAGATTTTTTCGATTCGGGTAATAATAGAATTTCTGTATTTTACATGAGAGCGCAAACTGAGTTGGTGTATATACTCCAAAAGAGAGTAGAAAAGGACACTGTATATTTTTTCTGACAGATTGTATTCAGAGGCATTTTGCTTTTCACATTGGGGTGTCTAGATTATATTTAGATTTTCTTCGATTCACGTAAAATTAGAATTTTGGTATTTTACATGAGAGAGTATACTGAGTTGGTTTATATACTCCAAAACAGAGTAGAATAGGGCATTGTATATTTTTTCTGACAGATTATATTCGGAGAAATTTTGCTATTAACATTGGGGTGCCTAGATAATATTTAGATTTTTTCGAATTCACGTAAAATTCGAATTTTGCTATTATACATGAGAGAGCATACTGAGTTGGTGTATATACTCCAAAACAGAGTAGAATAAGGCATTGCATATTTTTTCTAACAGACTATATTCAGAGCCATTTTCTTTTAACACTGAGATGCCTAGATATTATTTAGAATTTTTTCGATTCACGTAAAATTAGAATTTCGGTATTTTACATGAGAGAGCATACTGAGTTGGTATATATACTCCAAAAGAGAGTGGAAAAGGGCATTGTATATTTTCTCTGAGTGATTATATTTAGAGCAATTTTGCTTTTAACATTGGGGTGCCTAGATAATATTTAGATTTTTTTTGATTAACGTAAAATTATAATTTCTGTATTTTACATGAGAGAGCATACTGAGTTGGTGTATATACTCCAAAACAGAGTAAAATAAGGCATTGTATATTTTTTGTAACAGACTATATTCAGAGCCATTTTCTTTTAACTTTGGGGCGCCTAGATATTATTTAGATCTTTTTCGATTCACGTACAATTAGAATTTTGGTATTTTACATGAGAGAGTATACTGAGTTGGTGTATATATTCCAAAACAGAAGAGAATCGGGCATTGTATATTTTTTTTGACAGATTATATTCAGAGCAATTTTTTTTTTAACATTGGGATGCCTAGATTATATTTAGATTTTTTTGATTCGGGTAAAATTAGAATTTGTGTATTTTACATGAGAGAGCATATTGAGTTGGTGTATATACTACAAAAAAGAGTAGAAAAAGGCGTTGTATATTTTTTCTGACCGAATATATTCACAGCACTTTTTCTTTTAACGTTGGGGTGCGTAGATAATATTTAGATTTTTTTCGATTCGCTTTAATATAGAATTTCGGTATTTTACACGAGAGAGCATATAAAGTTGGTGTATATAGTCCAAAACAGAGAATAAAAAAGCATTGTATATTTTTTCTGACAGATTATATTCAGAGCAATTTTGTTTTTAACATTGGGGTGCCTAGATAATATTTAGATTTTTTTCGATTCACTTTAATATAGAATTTCTGTATTTTACATGAGATAGCATATGGATTTGGTTTATATACTCCAATACAGAATAGAATAGGGCATTTTATATTTTTTCTGACAAATTTTATTCAGAGCAATTTCGCTTTTCTCATTGGGGTGCCTAGATAATATTTATATTTTTTTCAATTCATGTAAATTTAGAATATCGGTATTTTACATGAGGGTGCATACTGAGTTGGTGTTTATACTGTAAAACAGAGTAGAATAAGGTGTTGTATATTTTTTCAACAGACTATATTCAGAGCCATTTTCTTTTAACTTTGGGGCGCGTAGATATTTATATTTTTTTCGATTCGCGTAAAATTAGAATTTCGGTATTTTACATGAGAGAGCATATTGAGTTGTTTTATATACACCAAAACAGAGTAGAAAACGGCATTGTATATTTTTCTGACACATTATATTCGGAACAATTTTGCTTTCAACATTGGATTGCCTAGATAATATTTAGATTTTTCTCTATTCGCTTAAATATAGAATTTCTGTTTTTTACATGAGAGAGCATATGGAGTTGGTGTATATACTCCAAAACAGAGTAGAATAGGGCATTGTATATTTATTCTGACAGATTATATTCAGAGCAATTTTGCTTTTCACTTAGGGGTGCCTAGATAATATTTAGATTTTTTTAGATCCACGTAAATTTAGAATTTCTCTATTTTACATCAGAGAGCATACTGAGATAGTTTGTATACACCAAAAAAGAGTACAATAGGGCATTTTATATTTTTTCTGACAGATTATATTCAGAGCAATTTTGTTTTTAACATCGGGGTGCCTAGATCATATTTAGATTTTTTCGATTCGGGTAAAATTAGAATTTCGGTATTTTACATGAGAGAGCATACTGAGCTGGTGTATATACTCCAAAACAGAGTAGAATAAGGCATTGTATATTTTTTCTTACAGACTGTATTCAGAGCCATTTTCTTTTAACTTTGGGGAGCCTAGATATTCTTTAGGTTTTTTTTTATTCACGTAAAATTAAAATTTCGGTGTGTTACAGGAGAGAGTATATTGAGTTGGTGTATATAATACAAAACAGAGTAGAAAAGAAATTGTATATTTTTTCTGACAGACTATATTCAGAGCACTTTTGCTTTTAACATTGGGGTGCCTAGATAATATTTAGATTTTATTCGATTCACGTAAAATAAGAATTTCGGTATTTTACATGAGAGAGCATACTAAGTTGGTATATATACCCCAAAAGAAAGTAGAATAGGGCTCTGTATATTTTTTCTGACAGATTATATTCAGAGCAATTTTGCTGTTAACATTTGGGTGCATAGATAATATTTAGATTTTATTCGATTCGCTTAAATATAGAATTTCTCTATTTTACATGAGAGAGCATATCGAGTTGGTTTATATACTCCAAAACAGAATAGAAAAGGGCATTGTATATTTTTTCTAACAGATTATATTCAGAGCAATTTTTTTTAACATTGGGGTGCCTAGATAGTATTTAGATTATTTCAAATCGGGTAAAATTTTAATTTCTGTATTTTACATGAGAGAGTATATTGAGTTGGTGTATATACTCCAAAACACAGTAGAAAAATGCATTGTATATTTTTTCTGACAGGTTATATTCAGAGTAATTTTGTACTTAACATTGGGGTGCCTAGATAACACTTAGATTTTTTCGATTCAGGTAAAATTAGAATTTCTGAATTTTATATGAGAGAGCATATGGAGATGGTGTATATACTCCAAAACAGAGTAGAATAGGGCATTGTATATTTTTTCTGACAGATTATATTCAGAGCAATTTTGTATTTAACATTAGGGTGACTAGATAATATTTAGATTTTTTACGATTCACATAAAATTATAATTTCTGTATTTTACATGAGAGAGCATACTGAGTTGGTGTATATACTCCAAAACAGAGTAAAATAAGGCATTGTGTATTTTTCCTAACAGAGTATATTCAGAGCCATTTTCTTTTTACATTGAAGTGCCTAGTTATTATTTAGATATTTTTCGATTCTCGGAAAATTAGAATTTCGGTATTTTACATGAGAGAGCATATTGAGTTGGTGTATATACTCCAAAACAGAGTAGAATAGGGCATTGTATATATATTTTTTAATTTTTTATTGGATTTAAGTTTTGGGGTACATGAGCAGAGCATGCAAGCCAGTTGTGTAGGTACAGAGATGGCAGCGTGCTTTGCTTTTCTTCTCTTCTTCACCCACATTTGGCATTTCTTCCCAGGCTATTCCTCCACGCCTCTGCCTCCCAGTGGCCCTTTCCTTTTCCCCCCAGTAGACCCCAGTGTTTAGTACTCCCTTTTCCGTATCCATGTGTTCTCATTCTTCATCACCCACCTATGAGTGAGAATATGCGGTGTTTCATTTTCTGTTATTGTGTCAGTTTGCTGAGGATGATGTTCTCCAGATTCATCCATGTCCCTACAAACGACACAAACTCATCATTTCTGATTGCTGCATAATATTCCATGGTGTATATGTGCCACATTTTTCCAATCCAGTCTATTATCGTGGGCATTTGGGTTGATTCCAGGTCTTTGCTATTGTAAACAGTGCTTCAATGAACATTCGTGTACATGTGTCCTTATAGTAGAACGATTTATAGTCTTTTGGATATATACCCAGTAATGGGATTGCTGGGTCGAATGGAATTTCTATTTTTTTTTTTTTTTTTTTGAGATGGTGTTTCGCTCTTGCTACACTGGCTGGAGTGCAATGGCGCGATCTCGGCTCACCGCAATCTCCGCCCCCTGGGTTCAGGCAATTCTCCTGCCTCAGCCTCCCGAGTAGCTGGGATTACAGGCACGCACCACCGTGCCCAGCTAATTTTTTGTAATTTTAGTAGAGACGGGGTTTCACCATGTTGACCAAGATGGTCTCGATCTCTTGTCCTTGTGATCCACCCGACTCGGCCTCCCAAAGTGCTGGGATTACAGGCTTGAGCCACCGTGCCTGGCCTGGAATTTCTATTTCTAAGGCCTTGAGGAATTGCCACACTGTCTTCCACAATGGTTGAACTAATTTACACTCCCACCAACAGTGTAAAAGTGTTCCTTTTTCTCCACATACTCTCCAGCATCTGTTGTCTCCAGATTTTTTTTTTTAATTTTTAATTGGATTTTAGGTTGTGGGGTACATGAGCATAGCATGCAAGACTGTTGCGTAGGTACACACATGGCAGTGTGCTTTGCTTTTCTTCTCGCCTTCACCCACATTTGGCATTTCTCCCCAGGCTACCCCTTCCGACCTCCTTCTCCCACTGGCCCTCCCCTGTTCCCCCCAATAGACCCCAGTGTTTAGTACTCCCCTTTCTGTGTCCATGTGTTCTCATTTTTCATCACCCACCTATGAGTGAGAATAGGGCATTGTATATTTTTTTTGACAGATTATATTCAGAACAATTTTGTTTTTAACATTGGGTTGCATAGATAATATTTAGATTTTTTACGATTCACATAAAATTATAATTTCTGTATTTTACATGAGAGAGCATACTGCGTTGGTGTATATACTCCAAAACAGAGTACAATAAGGTATTCTATATTTTTTCTAACAGACTATATTCAGAGCCATTTTCTTTTAACTCTGGGATGCCTAGACATTATTTAGATTTTTTTCGATTCACGTAAAATTAGAATTTCGGTATTTTTCATGAGAGAGCACACTGAGTTGGTGTATATACTACAAACCAAAGTAGAAAAAGGAATTGTTTATTTTTTCTGCCAGAATATATTCAGAGTAATTTTGCTTTTAACATTGGGGCGCCTAGATCATTTTTAGATTTTTTTCGATTCGCTTAAATATAGAATTTCTGTATTTTACGTGAGAGTGCATATTAAGTTGGTGTATATTCTCCAAAACAGAGTAGAATAGGGCATTGTATATTTTTTCTGATAGATTATATTCAGAGTAATTTTGTTTTTAACATTGGGGTGCCTAGATAATATTTAGATTTTTTTCCTTTCGCTTAAATATAGAACTTCTGTATTTTACATGAGAGAACATATGGAGTTGGTGTATATACTCAAAAACAGAGTAGAAAATGGCATTGTATATTTTTTCTGACAGATTATATTCAGAGCAATTTTTTTTAACATTAGTCTGCCTAGATAATATTTAGATTTTTTCAACTCGATTAAAATTACAATTTGTGTATTTTACATGAGAGAGCTTAATGAGTTTTTGTATATACTCCAAAACAGAGTAGATTAGGGCATTGTATATTTTTTCTGACACAATATATTCAGAGCAATTTTGTACTTAACATTGGGGTGCCTAGATAATACTTAGATTTTTTCGATTTGGGAAAATTAGAATGTCGGTATTTTACATGAGAGAGCATATGGAGATGGTGTATATACTCCAAAACAGAGTAGAATAGGGCATTGTATATTTTTTCTGACGGAATATATTCAGAGCAATTTTGTATTTAACATTGGGGTGCCTAGGTAATATTTAGGTTTTTACGATACATATAAAATTATAATTTCTGTATTTTACATGAGAGAGCATAGTGAGTTGGTGTATATACTCCAAAACAAAGTAGAATAAGGCATTGTGTATTTTTCCAACAGACTATATTCAGAGCCATTTTCTTTTTACATTGAAGCGCCTACTTATTATTTAGATTTTTTTCGATTCACGTAAAATTAGAATTTCAATATTTTACATGAGAGAGCATACTGAGTTGGTGTATATACGCAAAGACAGAGTAGAATAGGACATTCTATATTTTTTCTGACAGATGATATTCCGAGAAATTTTGCTTTTAACATTAAGGTGCCTAGATAATATTTAGATTTATTTCGATTTGATTAAATATAGAATTTCCGTATTTTATATGAGAGAGCATATGAAGTCGGTGTATATACCCCAAAACAGAGTAGCATAGGGCATTGTATATTATTTATGACAGATTGCATTCAGAGCAATTTTGTATTTCACATTGGGGTGCCTAGATAATATTTAGGTTTTTTTCGATTCACGTAAAATTAAAATATCTGTATTTTACGTGATAGAGCATACTGAGATGGTGTATACACTCCAAAACAGAGAGGATAAGGCATTGTACATTTTTTCTAACAGACTATATTTAGAGCCATTTTCTTTTAACTTTGGGGCGCCTAGTTGGTATTTAGATTTTTTTCGATTCGAGTAAATTTGGAATTTTCGTATTTTACATGAGAGAGCATATGGAGTTGGTGTATACACTAAAAAACAGAGTTAAAAAGGGCATTGTATATTTTGTCTGACAGACTATATTCAGAGCAATTTTGCTTTAACATTGGGGTGCCAAAATAATATTTAGATTTTTTTCGATTCACGTAAAATTAGAATTTCGGTGTTTTACATGAGAGAGCATACTGAGTTGGTATATATACACCAAAAGAGAGTAGAAAAGGGCATTGTATATTTTCTCTGACAGATTATATTCGCAGCAATTTTGCTTTTAACATTGGGTGCCTAGATATTTAGATTTTTTTCGATTAACGTAAATTTAGAATTTCTGTATTTTACATGAGAGAGCATACTGATTTGATGTATATACTCCAAAACAGAGTAGAATAAGGAATTGTATATTTTTTGTAACAGACTATATTCAGAGCCATTTCCTTTTAACTTTGGGGTGCCTAGATATTATTTAGATTTTTTTCGATTTGCTTAAAATTAGAATTTCGGTATTTTACATGAGAGAGCATATTGAGTTGGTGTATATACTCCAAAACACAGTAGAAAAAATCATTGTATGTTTTTTCTGAAAATTTATATTCAGAGTGTTCTGCTTTTAACATTGGGGTGCCTAGAGAATATTTAGATTATTTTTCGATTTGTTTAAATACAGAATTTCTGTATTTTACATTAGAGAGCATATGGAGTTGGTGTATATACTCCAAAAAAGAGTAGAATACGGCATTGTATATTTTTTCTGACAGATTATATTCAGAGAATTTTTGTTTTTAGCATTGGGTGCCTAGATAATATTTAGATATTGTTGATTCGGGTAAAAGTAGAATTTCTGTATTTTATATGAAAGAGCATACTGAGTTGGTGTATATACTCAAAAACGAAGTAGAATAAGGCATTGTATATTTTTTCTAACAGACTATATTCACAGCCATTTTCTTTTAACTGTGGGGAGCCTAGATATTTTTTCGATTCGGGTAAAATTAGAATTTCTGTGTTTTACATGAGAGAGCATACTGAGTTGGTATATATAGTTCAAAACAGAGTAGAATAAGGCATTGTATATGTTTTCTAACAGACTGTATTCAGAGCCATTTTCTTTTAACTTTGGAGCGCATAGATATTATTTAGATTTTTTTCAATTCGCGTAAAATTAGAATTTTTTTATTTTACATAAGAGAGCATATTGAGTTGGTGTATATAATTTAAAAGAAAGTAGAAAAGGGCATTGTATATTTTCTCTGACAGATTATATTCAGAGAAATTTTGCTTTTAACATTCGGCAGCCTAGATACTATTTAGATTCTTATCGATTCACGTAAAATTAGAATTTCAGTATTTTACATGAGAGAGCATACTGTGTTGGTTTATGTACTTCAAAACAGAGTAGAATAGGGCATTGTATATTTTTTCTGACAGATTATATTCAGAGTAATTTTGTTTTTAACATTCGGTGCCTAGATAATATTTAGATTTTTTCGATTTGGGTAATATTTGAATTTCTGTATTTTACAAGAGAGAGCATTTTGCGTTGGTGTATATAATAAAAACAGAGTAGAAAAGGGCATTGTATATTTTATCTGACAGAATGTATTCAGAGCAATTTTTCTTTTATCATTGGGGTGCCTAGATAATGTTTAGATTTGTTTCGATTCACTTAAATGTAGAATTTCTGTATTTTACATGAGAGAGCATATGGAGTTGGTGTATATACTCCAAAACAGAGGAGAAAATTCATTGTATATTTCTTCTGACATATTATATTCAGAGCAATTTTGTTTTTAACATAGGGGTGCCTAGATAATATTTAAATTTTTTTCGACTCACGTAAAATTAGAATTTCTCTATTTTACAGGAGAGAGCATACTGTGCTGGTGTATATACTCCAAAACAGGGTAGAAAAGGGCATTGTATATTTATTTTTACAGATTATATTCAGAGCAATTTTGCTGTTAACATTGGGGTGCCTAGATAATATATAGATTTTTTGGATTTACTTAAATATAGAATTTCTTTGTTTTACATGAGAGAGAATATCGAGTTGGTATATATACTGCAAAACAGAGTAGAATAGGGCATTGTATATTTTTTCTGACAGATTATATTCAGAGCAATATTGTATTTAACATTGGGGTGCATAGATAATATTTAGATTTTTTCGATTTACGTTACATTAGAATTTCTGAATTTAACATGAGAGAGCATACTGAGTTTGTGTATATTCTCCAAAGCAGAGTAGAATAGGGCAGTGTATATTTTTTCTTACAGATTGTATTCAGAGCGATTTTGTTTTTAACATTGAAGTGCCTAGATAATATTTAGATTTTTTTGGATTCACAAAAAATTAGAGTTTTGGTATTTTACATGAGAGACCATACTGAGTTGTTGTAAATACTCCAAAACAGAGAAGAATAAGGCATTGTATATTTCTTCTAACAGACTATATTCAGAGCTATTTTCTTTTAACTTTGAGGCGTCTAGATATTATTTAATTTAATTTCGATTGGCGTAAAATTAGAATTTCGGTATTTTACATGACAGAGCATATTGAGTTGGTGTCTATACTCCATAACAAAGTAGAAAAGGGCATTTTGTTTTTTCTCTGACAGATTATATTCAGAGCAATTTTGCTTTTAACATTGGGGTGCCTAGATAATATATAGATTATTTTCGATTCGCTTGAATATAGAATTTCTGTATTTTACGTTAGAGACAATATGAAGTTGATATATATACTCCAAACAGAGTAGAATAGGGCATTGTATATTTTTTCTGACAGATGATAATCAGAGCAATTTTGCTTTTATCATTGGGGTGCCTAGATTATATTTATATTTTTTTTGATTCTCTTAAATGTAGAATTTGTGTATTTTACATGAGAGAGGATATTGAGTTGGTGTATATACTCCAAAACAAAGTAGAATAGGGCATTGTATATTTTTTCTGACAGAATATATTCAGAGCAATTTTGTTTTTAACATTGGGGTGCCTAGATAATATTTAGATTTTTTTCGATTCACGTAAAATTAAAATTTCGGTATTTTACGTGAGAGGAGCATATTGAGTTGGTTTATATACTACAAAACAAAGTAGAATAGGGCATTGTAAATTTTTTCTGACATATTTTATTGAAAGAAATTTTGTTTTTAACATTGGAATGCCTAGATAATATTTAGATTTTTTCCGATGCTTGCAAAATTAGAATTTCTGTATTTTACGTGAGAGAGCATACTGAGTTTGTGTATATACTCCAAAACAGAGTAGAATGTGACAGTGTATATTTTCTATAGCAGACTATAATTAGCAGCATTTTCTTTTAACTTTGGGGAGGATAGGTATTATTTAGGTATTTTCAATTCGCGTAAAATTAGAATTTCGGTATTTTACATGAGAGAGCATACTGAGTTGGTGTATATACTCCAAAACAGAGTAGAATAAGTCATTGTATATTTTTTCTAACAGACTATATTCAGAGCCATTTTCTTTTAACTTTGGGGCACCGAGATATAATTTCTATTTTTTTCGGTTCGCATAAATTTAGAATTTCGGTATGTTACCTGAGAGAGCATACTGAGTAGGTTTATATACTCCAAAACAGAGTAGAGTAGGGCATTGCATATGTTTTCTGACAGACTATATTCAGAGGAATTTTGCTTTAAACATTCGTGTGCCTAGAGAATATTTAGATTTTTTTCGATTCACGTAAAATTAGAATTTCGGTATTTTACATGAGGGAGCATACTGCATTGGTGTATATACTCCAAAACAGAGTAGAATAAGGAATTGTATATTTTTTCTGACAGACTATATTCAGAGCCATTTTCTTTTAACTTTGAAGTGACTACGTATTATTTAGATTTTTTTCAATTTTTATAAAATTAGAATTTCTATATTTTACATGAGAGAGCATACTGCGTTGGTGCATATACTCTAAAACAGAGTAGAATAGGGCATTGTACATTTTTTCAGGCAGATTATATTCAGAGCAATTTTGTTTTTTACATTGGGGTGCCTTGATAATATTTAGATTTTTTCGATTCGCTTAAATATAGAATTTTTGTATTTTACATGAGAGAGCATTTAGAGTTGTTGTATATACTCAAAAACAGAGTAGAATAGGACATTGTATATTTTTTCTGAGAGTTTATATTCAGAGCAATTTTGTTTTTAACATTGGGGTGCCTTGATAATGTTTAGATTTTTTCGATTCGGGTAACATTAGAATTTCTGTATTTTACATGAGAGAGCATACTGAGTTGGTGTATATACTCCAAAATAGAGTAGAATAGGGCATTTTACATTTTGTCTGACAGATTATATTCAGAGTAATCTTGTTTTTAACATAGGGGTGCCTAGATGATATTTATATTATTTCGATTCGGGTAAAATTTGAATTTTTGTATTTTACATGAGAGAGCATACTGAGTTATTTTATATACTCCAAAACAGAGTAGAATAGGGCATTGTATATTTTTTCGAACAGACTATCTTAAGAGTCATTTTCTTTTAACATTGGGGCAGCTAGACATTATTCAGATTTTTTTCGAATCGCGTAAAATTAGAATTTCTGTATTTTACATGAGAGAGCATATGGAGTTGGTGTATATACTCAAAAACAAAGTAGAATAGGGCATTGTATAATTTTCCTGACAGATTATTTTCAGAGCAACTTCATTTTTAACATTGGGGTGCCTAGATAATATTTAGGTTTTTTTCAATTCACGTGAATTTAGAATTTCAGTATTTTACATGGGAGAGAATATTGAGTTGGTATATATACCCCAAAACAGAGTAGAAAAGTACATTGTATATTTTTTCTGACAGATTATATTCAGAGCAATTTTTCTTTTAACATTGGGGTGCCTAGATAATATTTAGATTTTATTCGATTCAAATAAAATTAGAATTTCGGTATTTTACATGAGAGAGCATACTGAGTTGGTGTATGTAATTCAAAACAGAGTAGAATAGGGCATTGTATATTTTTTCTGACAGATTATATTCAGAGCAATTTTGTTTTTAACATACGGTGCCTAGATAATATTTAGATTTTTTCGATTTGGTTAATATTTGAATTTCTTTATTTTTAAAGAGAGAGCATTTTGCGTTGGTGTATATAATAAAAAACAGAGTAGAAAAGGGCATTGTATATTTTATCTGACAGAATATATTCAGAGCAATTTTGATTTTACCATTGGGGTGCCTAGATAATGTTTAGATTTGTTTCGATTCACTTAAATATATAATTTCTGTATTTTACATGAGAGAGCATATGGAGTTGGTGTATATACTCAAAAACAGAGTACAATAGGGCATTGTATAGTTTTTCTGACGGATTATATTCAGAGCAATATTGTTTTTAACATTGGGGTGCCTAGATAATATTTAGAATTTTTTCGATTCACGTAAAATTAGAATTGCTATATTTTACTTAAGAGAGTATATTGAGTTGGTGTATATACTCCAAAACAGAGTACAATAAGGCATTGTATATTTTTTCTAACAGACTATATTCTGAGCCAAGTTCTTTTAACTTTGGGGCGCCTAGATATTATTTAGATATTTTTCGATTCGCCTAAAATTAGAATTTCTGTATTTTACGTGAGAGATCATATTGAGTTGGTGTATATACTCCAAAACAGAGCAGAAAAAAGCATTGTATATTTTTTCTGACAGATTGTATTCAGAGCAATTGTGCTTTTAACATTGGGGTGCCTAGATAATATTTAGATTTCTTTCGATTCACATAATTTAAGAATTTCGGTATTTTACATGAGAGAGCATACTGAGTTGGTGTATATACTCCAAAAGGGAGTAGAATGGGGCATTGTATATTTTTTCTGACACATTATATTCAGAGCAATTTTGTTTTTAACATTGGGGTGCCTAGATAATATATAGATTTATTTGATTCGGGTGAAGTTAGACTTTCTGAATTTTACATGATAGAGCATATTGGGTTGGTGTGTATACTACAAAACAGAGTAGAAAAGGGCATTGTATATTTGTTCTGATAGATTATATTCAGAGCACTTTTGCATTTAATATTGGCGTGCATAGATAATATTTAGATTTTTTCAATTCGCTTAATTATACAATTTTTGTATTTTACGTGAGAGAGCATATGTAGGTGGTGTATATACTCCAAAAGAGAGTAGAATGGGGCATTCTATATTTTTTATGACAGATTATATTCAGAGAAATTTTGTTTTTGACATTAGGGTGCCTATATAATATTTAGATTTTTTCGATTCGAGTAATATTAGAATTTCGTTATTTTACAGGAGAGAGCATACTTTCCTGGTGTATATACTCCAAAACAGAGTAGAATAAGGTATTGTATATTTTTTCTAACAGAATATATTCAGATCCATTTTCTTTTCACTTTGGGGCGCCTAGATATTAGTATGATGTTTTTCGATCCGCGTAAAATTAGAATTTCCGTATTTTACATGACAGAGCATATTGAGTTGGTATATATAGTCCAAAACAGAGTAGAAAAGAACATTGTATATTTTTTCGGACAGATTATGTTCAGAGAAATTTTGCTTTTAACATTCTATGCCTAGATAATATTTAGATTTTTTTCGATTCACGTAAATTTAGAATTTCGGTATTTTACATGAGAGAGCATACTGAATTGGTTTATATACTCCAAAACTGAGTAGAATAAGGCATTGTATATTTTTTCTACCAAACTATATTCAGAGCCATTTTCTTTTAACTTTGAAGAGCCTAGATATTATTTAGATTTTTTTCAATTCACGTAAAATTAGAATTTTATTGTTTTACAGGAGAGAGCATATTGAGTTGGTGTATATAATACAAAACAGAGTAGAAAAGAAATTGTATATTTTTTCGGCAGACTATATTCAGAGCACTTTTGCTTTTAACATTGGGGTGCCTAGACAATATTTGGATTTATTTTGATTCGCATAAATATAGAATTTCTGTATTTTACATGAGAGAGCATATGGAGTTGGTGTATATATTTTAAGACAAATTAGAATAGGGCATTGTATATTTTTTCTGACAGATTATATTCAGAGCAATATTGTTTTTAACATTGGGGTGCCTAGATAATAATTAGATTTTTTTTGATTCACATAAAATTAGAATTTCTGTATTTTACATGAGAGAGCATACCTAGTTGGTGTATATAGTACAAAACAGAGTAGAATACGGCATTGTATATTTTGTCTGACAAATCATATTCAGAGCAATTTTGCTTTTAACTTTGGGGTGCCTAGATAATATTTAGATTTATTTCGATTCGCTTAAATACAGAATTTCCGTATTTTAAATGAGAGAGCATATGGAGTTGGTATATATACTTTAAAACAGAGTAGAAAAGGGCACTGTATTTTCACTCATAGATTATATTCAAAGCAATTTTGCTTTTAACATAGGGGTGCCTAGATAATATTTAGATTTTTTTCGATTCACGTATAATTAGAATTTCGGTATTTTACATGAGAGAGCATAGTGAGTTGGTGTATATACTCCATAAAAGTGTAGAATTAGGCATTGCATATTTTTTCTAACAGACTATATTCAGAGCCATTTTGTTTTAACTTTTGGGTGCCTAGATATTATTTAGATTTTTTTGGATACACGTAAAATTAGAATTACAGTATTTTACATGAGATAGCATATTGAGTTGATGTATATTCTCCAAAACAAAGTGGAAAAGGGCATTGTATATTTTTTCTGACAGATAATATTTAGAGCATTCTGCTTTTAACATTGGGGTGCCTAGATAATATTTAGATTTTGTCAAATCGGGTAAAATTAGAATTTCTGTATTTTACATGAGAGAGCATATTGAGTTGGTTTATATACTCCAAAATAGAGTAGATTAAAGCATTGTATATTTTTTCTGACAGGTTATATTCAGAGCAATTTTGTATTTAACATTGGGGTGCCTAGATAATACTTAGATTTTTTCGATTCAGGTAAAATTAGAATTTCTGAATTTTACATGAGAGAGCATATGGAGATGGTGTATATACTCCAAAACAGAGTAGAATAGGGCATTTTATATTTTTTCTGACAGATTATATTCAGAACAATTTTGTATTTAACATTGGGGTGTCTATATAATATTTAGATTTTTTACGATTCTCATAAAATTATAATTTCTGTATTTTACATGATAGAGCATACTGAGTTGGTGTATATACTCCAAAACAGAGTAGAATAAGGCATTGTGTATTTTTCATAACAAACTTTATTCAGAGCTATTTTCTTTTTACTTTGAAGGGCCTAGTTATTATTTAGATTTTTTTCGATTCACGTAAAATTATAATTTTGCTATTTTCCATGAGAGAGCATACTTAGTTGGTGTATATACTCCAAAAGAGAGTAGAAAAGAGCATTGTATATTTTCTCTGACAGATTATATTCAGAGTAATTTTGCTTTTCACATTTGGGTGCCTAGATAATATTTAGATTTTTTTGATTAACGTAAAATTAGAATTTCTCTATTTTACATGAGAGAGCATGTATATTTTTTCTGACTGATTATATTCAGAGCACATTTGTTTATAACATTGGGGTGCCTACAGAATATTTAGATTTTTTCGATTCGGTTAATATTAAAATTTCTGTATTTTACATTAGAGCGCAAACTGAGTTGGTGTATATACTCCAAAACAGAGTAGAAAAGGGCATTGTATATTTTTTCTGACAGATTATATTCAGGGCCATTTTGCTTTTCACATTGGGGTGTCTAGATTACATTTAGATTTTCTTCGATTCATGTAAAATTAGAATTTCTGTATTTTACATGAGAGAGCATACTGAGTTGCTTTATATACTCCAAATCAGAATAGAATAAGGCATTGTATATTTTTTCTAACACAATATATTCAGAGCCATTTTCTTTTAACTTTGGGGCGCCTAGATATTATTTAGATTTTTTTCGATTCACGTAAAATTAGAAATTCGGTATTTTACATTACAGAGCATATTGAGTTGGTGTATATACTCCAAAACAAAGTGAAAAACGGCACTGTATATTATTTCTGACAGATTATATTCAGATCAATTTTGCTTTTAACATTGGAGTGCCTAGATAATATTTAGAATTTTTTCAGATCCCTTAAATATAGAAATTCTGTATTTTACATGAGAGAGCATATGGAGTTGGTGTATATACTCCAAAAAAGAGTAGAATAGGGCATTGTATATTTTCTCTGAGAGATTATATTCAGAGCAATTTTGTTTTTAACATTTGGGTGCCTAGATAATATTTAGATTTTTTCGATTTTGTTAAAATTAGAATTTCGGTATTTCACATGAGAGAGCATATGGAGTTGGTGTATATGCTCCAAAAAAGAGTAGAATAGGGAATTGTATTTTTTTCTGACAGACGATATTCAGAGCAATTTTGTTTTTAACATTGCTGTGCCTAAATAATATTTAGATTTTTTCGATTCGGGTGAAATTAGAATTTCTGTATTTTACATGAGAGAGCATACTGAGTTGGTGTATATATTCCAAAACAGAGTAGAATAGGGCATTGTATATTTTTTTTGACAGATTATATTCAGAACAATTTTGTTTTTAACATTGGGTTGCCTAGATAATATTTAGATTTTTTCAATTTGGGTAAAATTAAAATTTCTGTATTTTACATGAGGGAGCATATGGAGTTGGTGTATATACTCGAAAACAAAGTACAATCGGGCATTATATATTTATTCTGACAGATTATATTAAGAGCAATTTTGTTTTTAACATTGGGGTGCGTAGATAACATTTAGATTGTTTTCAATTCAGGTAAAATTAGAATTTCTGTATTTTACCTGAGAGACCATACTGAGTTGTTGTATATACTCCAATACAGAGTAGAATAAGGCATTGCATATTTTTTCTTACAGACTATATTCAGAGCCATTTTGTTTTAACTTTGGGGCGCCTAAATATTATTTAGAATTTTTTCGATTCGAGTAAAATTTGAATTTCCGTATTTTACATGAGAGAGCATATTGAGTTGGTGTATACACTTCAAAACAAAGTAGAAAAGGGCATTGTATATTTTTTCTGACAGACTATATTAAGAGCAATTTTGCTTTTAACATAAGGTGCCTAGATAATATTTAGATTTTTTTCGATTCAAGTAAAGTTAGAATTTCAGTATTTTACGTGATAGAGCATAGTGAGTTGGTGTATATTCTTTAAAACAGAGTAGAATTAGGCATTGTATATATTTTCTAACAGAATATATTCAGAGCCATTTTCTTTCAACTTTGCGGTGCCTAGATATTATTTAGATTTTTTTCGATTCGCGTAAAATTAGAATTCGGTTTTGTACCTGAGAGAGCATATGCAGCTTGTGTATATACTCCAAAACAGAGTAGAATAGGGGATTGTATATTTTATCTGACAGATTATATTCAGAGCAGTTTTGTTTTTAACATTGGGGTGCCTACAGAATATTTAGATTTTTTTGATTCGGGTAATATTAGAATTTCTGTATTTTACATGAGAGCAGAAACTGACTTGGTGTATATTCTCCAAAACAGAGTAGAATCGGGCATTGTGTATTTTTCTTAACAGACTATATTCAGGGCCATTTTATTTTAACTTTGGGGCGCCTAGATATTATTTAGATTTTTTTTTGATTCACGTAAATTTCGAATTTCTGTATTTTACATGAGAGAGCATATTGAGGTGGTGTATATACTACAAAAGAGAGTAGAAAAGGGCATTGTATATTTTTTCTCACAGATTATATTCAGAGCAATTTTGTTTTTCACATTGGAGTGTCTAGATTACATTTAGATTTTCTTCGATTCACGTAAAATTAGAATTTGGTATTTTACCTGAGAGAGTATACTGAGTTGCTTTATATACTGAAATCAGAGTAGAATAAGGCATTGTATATTTTTTCTAACAGACTATATTCAGAGCCCTTTTCTTATAACTTTGGGGTGCCTAGATATTATTTAGATTTTTTCGATTCACGAAAAATTAGAAATTCGGTATTTTACGTTACAGAGCATATTGAGTTGGTGTATATACACCAAAACAGAGTAGAAAAAAGCATTGTATATTTTCTCTGACAGATTATATTCAGAGCAATTTTGCTTTTAACTTTGGGGATCCTAGATAATATTTAGATTTTTTTAGATTCACGTAAATTTAGAATTTCTCTATTTTACATGAGAGAGCATACTGAGTTAGTTTATATACACCAAAAAGAGTAGAATAGGGCATTGTATATTTTTTCTGACAGATTAAATTCAGAGTAATTTTATTTTTAACATTGGGTGCCTAGATCATATTTAGATTTTTTCGATTCGGGTAAAATTAAAATTTCGGTATTTTACATGAGAGAGCATACTGAGTTGGTATATATACTCCAAAACAAAGTAGAATAAGGCATTGTATATTTTTTTTTACAGACTATATTCAGAGCCATTTTCTTTTAACTTTGGGGCGCCTAGATATTATTTAGATTTTTTCGATTGATGAAAAATTTGAATTTCGGTATTTTACATTACAGAGCATATTGAGTTGGTGTATATACACCAAAACAGAGTAGAAAAAGGCATTGTATATTTTCTCTGACAGATTATATTCAGAGCAATTTTGCTTTTAACTTTGGGGTTCCTAGATAATATTTAGATTTTTTTAGATTCACGTAAATTTAGAATTTCTCTATTTTACATGAGAGAGCATACTGAGTTAGTTTATATACACCAAAAAAGAGTAGAATAGGGCATTGTATATTTTTTCTGACAGATTAAATTCAGAGTAATTTTGTTTTTAACATTGGGGTGCCTAGATCATATTTAGATTTTTTCGATTCGGGTAAAATTACAATTTCGGTATTTTACATGAGACAGCATACTGAGTTGGTATATATACTCCAAAACAGAGTAGAATAAGGCATTGTATATTTTTTCTTGCAGACTGTATTCAGAGCCATTTTCTTTTAACTTTGGGGCGCCTAGATATTCTTTAGTTTTTTTCCATTCACGTAAAATTTGAATTTCGGTATTTTACATGGGAGAGCATATGGAGTTGGTGTATATACTCCAAAACAGAGTAGAATAGGGCATTATATATTATTTCTCACAGATTATATTCAGAGCAATTTTGCTTTTAACCTTCGGGTGCCTAGATAATATTTAGATATTTTCGATTCGCTTAAATATAGAGTTTCTGTATTTTACATGAGAGAGCATATGGAGTTGGTGTATGTACTCCAAAACAGAGTGGAATAGGCATTGTATATTTTCTCTGACAGATTATATTCAGAGCAAGTTTGTTTTTAACATTGGAGTGCCTCGATAATATTTAGATTTTTTTGATTCGCTTAAATATAGAATTTCTGTATTTTACATGAGAGTGCATATGGAGTTGGTGTATATACTCCAAAATAGAGTAGAATAAAGCATTCTATATTTTTTCTAACTGACTATATTCACAGACATTTTCGTTTAAATTTGTGCTGCCTAGATATTATTTAGATTTATTTCGATTCACGTAAAATTAGAATTTCGGTATTTTACATGAGAGAGCATATTGAGTTGGTGTATATCTTCCAAAACAAAGTAGAAAAGGGCATTGTACATTTTTTCTGACAGATTATATTCAGAGCAATTTTTTTTAACATTGGGGTGCCTAGATAATATTTAGATTTTTTCGATTCTGGTAAAATTAAATTCCTGTATTTTACATGATAGAGCATACGGAGTTGTTATTTACTCCAAAACAGAGTAGAATAAAGTATTGTATATTTTCTCTAACAGACCATATTCATACCCATTTTCGTTTAACTTTGGGGCACATAGATATTATTTGGTATTTTTTCAATTCGTGTAAAATTAGAATTTCGGTATTTTACATGAGAGAGCATATTGATTTGGTGTATATACCCCAAAGCAGAGTAGAAAAGGGCATTGTATATTTTTTCTGACATATCATATTAAGAGAAATTTTGTTTTTAATATTGGGGTACCTAGCTAATATTTATATTTTTTTCGATTTGCTTAAATATCGAATTTCTCTATTTTACATGAGAGAGCATATGGAGTTGGTGTATATACTCCAAAACAGAGTAGAAAAGGGCATTGTATATTTTTTCTGACAGATTATATTCAGAGAAATTTTGTTTTAAACATTGGGGTGCCTAGATAATATTTAGATTTTTTTCGATTCGTGTAAAATTAGATTTCGATATTTTACATGAGAGAACATATTGAGTTGGTGTATATACTCCAAAACAGAATAGATTAGGTCATTGTATATTTTTTATGAAAGAGTATATTAAGGGAAATTTTGCTTTTAACATTCGGGTGCCAAGATAATATTTAGATTTTTTTCGATTCACGTAAAATTACAATTTTGGTATTTTACATAAGAGAGCATACTGAGTTGGTGTAAATACTTCAAAACAGAGTAGAATAAGGCATTGTATAATTTTTCTAACAGTATATTCAGAGCCATTTTTTTTTAACTTTGGGCCCCATGGATTTAATTTAGATTATTTTTGATTCGCTTACATATAGAACTTATGTATTTTCGTTTACAGACCATATGGAGTTCATGTATATACTCCAAAACAGAGTAGAATAGGGCATTGTATATTTTTTCTTACAGATTATATTCAGAGCAATTGTGTTTTTAACATTGGGGTATCTAGATAATATTTAGATTTTTTCGATTCGGGTATAATTAGAATTTGATATTTTACATGAGAGAGCATAGTGAGTTGGTGTATATACTCCAAAACATAGTAGAATAAGGCGTTGTATATTTTTTCTAAGATACTGTATTCAGAGCCATTTTCTTTTAACTTTGGGTCACCTAGATATTATTTAAATTTTTTTTGATTTGCTTAAATACAGAATTTCTGTATTTTTCATGAGAGAGCATGTAGAGTTGGTGTGTATACTCAAAAAAAGAGTAGAATAAGGCATTGTATATTTTTTCTGAGAGTTTATATTCAGAGAAATTTTGTTTTTAACATTGGGGTGCCTTGATAATATTTAGATTTTTTCGATTCGGGTAAAATTAGAGTTTCTGTATTTTACACGAGAGAGCATAGTGAGTTGGTGTATATACTCCAAAATATAGTAGAATAAGGCATTGAATATTTTTTCTAACATACTATATTCAGAGCCATTTTCTTTTAACTTTGGGGCGCCTAGATATTATTTAGATTTTTTTCGATTCGCTCAAAAGTAGAATTTCTGTATTTTACATGAGAGAGCATAAGGAGTTGGTGTATATACACCAAAATAGAGTAGAAAAATCCATTGTATATTTTTTCTGACATATTATATTCAGAGCAATTTTGCTTTTAACATAGGGGTGCCTAGATAATATTTAGATTTTTTTCGATTTCCTTAAATATAAAATTTCTCCATTTTATATGAGAGAGCATATGGAGTTGGTGTATATACTCCAAAACAGACTATAATAGGGCACTGGATATTTTTTCTGACAGATTATACTCGGAGCAATTTTGTTTTTAACATTGGGGTCCCTAGACAATATTTAGATTTTTTTCGATTCTCTTAAATATTGAATTCCTGTATTTTACATGAGAGAGCAAATGGAGTTGCTGTATATACTCAAAAACAGAGTAGAATAAGGCATTTTATATTTTTTCTGACAGATTATATTCAGAGCAATTTTGTTTTTAACATTGGGGTGCCTAGATAATATTTAGATTTTTTTTGATTCGCTTAAATATACAATTTCTATAATTTATATGAGAGGGCATATGGAGTTGGTGTAGATACTCAAAAACAGAGTAGAAAAGGGCATTGTATATTTTATCTTTCAAATTATATTCAGAGTAATTTTTTTTTTAACATTGGGGTGCCTCGATAATATTTAGATATTTTCGATTTGTTTAAAGATTGAATTTCTTTATTTTACATGCGAGAGCATATTGAGTTTGTGTATATACTCCTAAACAGAGTAGAATAGGGCATTGTATATTTTTTATGACAGTTTTGTATTCAGAGCAATTTTGTTTTTAACACTGGGGTGCATAGATAATATTTAGATTATTTCGATTCGGGTAAAATTAGAATATCTGTATTTTACACGAGAGAGCATATGGAGATGGTGTATATACTTCAAAACAGAGTAGAATAGGGCATTGTATATATTTTCTGACAGAGTATATTCAGAGCAATTTTGTTTTTAACATTGGGGTGTCTAGATAATATTTAGATTTTTTCGATTTGCTTAAATATAGAATTTCTGTATTTTACATGAGAGTGCATATGGAGTTGGTGTATATACTCCAAAATAAAGTAGAAAAAAACATTCTATATTTTTTCTAACTGACTATATTCACAGACATTTTCGTTTAACTTTGTGCTGCCTAGATATTATTTAGATTTATTTCGATTCACGTAAAATTAGAATTTCAGTATTTTACATGAAAGAGCATATTGAGTTGGTGTATATATTCCAAAACAAAGTAGAAAAGGGCATTGTATATTTTGTCTGACAGATTATATTCAGAGCAATTTGTTTTTAACATTGGAGTGCCTAGACAATATTCAGATTTTTTCGATTCTGGTAAAATTAAATTCCTGTATTTTACATGAGAGAGCATACGGAGTTGTTGTATTTACTCCAAAACAGAATAGAATTAGGTATTGTATATTTTCTCTAACAGACCATATTCATACCCATTTTCGTTTAACTTTGGGGCGCATAGATATTATTTAGATTTTTTTCGATTCGTGTAAAATTAGAATTTCGGTATTTTACATGAGAGAGCATATTGATTTGGTGTATATACTCCAATGCAGAGTAGAAAAGGTCATTGTATATTTTTTCTGACATATTATATTAAGAGCAATTTTGTTTTTAACATTGGGGTACCTAGCTAATATTTAGATTTTTTTCGATTTGCTTAAATATCGAATTTCTTTATTTTATATGAGAGAGCATATGGAGTTGGTGTATATACTCCAAAACAGAGTAGAAAAGGGCATTGTATATATTTTCTGACAGATTATATTCAGAGAAATTTTGTTTTTAACATTGGGGTGCCTATATAATATTTAGGATTTTTTTGATTCGCTTAAATATAGAATTTCTGTATTTTACATGAGAGAGCATATGCAGTTGTTGTATATACTCTAAAACAGTAGAATAGGGCATTGTGTATTTTTTTCTGACAGATTATATTCAGAGCAATTTTGTTTTTAACATTGAGGTGCCTAGATAATATTTAGAATTTTCGATTCGGGTAAAATTTGAATTTGTATATTTTAGCTTAGAGAGCATCCTGAGTTGCTGTATATTCTCCAAAACAAAGTAGAATAAGGCATTGTATATTTTTTTAACACACTATATTCAGAGCCATCTTTTTTTAACTTTGGAGCACCTAGACATTATGCAGATATTTTTTATTCGCCTAAAATTAGACTTTCTGTATTTTACATGAGACAGCATATTGAGTTGGTGTATATACACCAAAACAGGGTAGAAAAGGTCATTGTATTTTTTTTCTGACAGATTTTATTAAGAGAAATTTTGCTTTTAACATTGGGGTGCCTTGATAATATTTAGATTTTTTTCGATTCGCTTAAATATAGAATTTCTGAATTTTACATGAGAGTGCATATGGAGTTGGTGTATATATTTTCAAGCAGAGTAGAATAGGGCATTGTATATTTTTTCTGACAGATTATATTCAGAGCAATTTTGTTTTTAACATTGGGGTGCCTAGATAATATTTAGATTATTTTTGATTCACGTAAAATTAGAATTTCTTTATTTTACCTAAGAGAGCACACTGAGTTGTTGTATGTACTTCAGAAAAGAGTAGAATAAGGCGATGTATTTTTTTTTCTAACAGACTATATTCAGAGACATTATCTTTTATCTTTGGGGCATCTAGATTTTATTTAGATTTTTTTCGATTCCCGTAAAATTTGAATATCTGTATTTTACATGAGTGAGCATATTGAGTTGCTGTATATACCACAAAATAGAGTAGAAAAGGGCATTGTATATTTTATCTGACAGATTTTATTCAAAGCAATTTTGTTTTTAACATTGGGGTGCCTATATAATATTTAGATTTTATTCGATTCACGTAAAATTAGAATTCCTGTATTTTACATGAGAGAGCATACTGAGTTATTGTATATATTCCAAAACAGAGTAGAAGAAGGCATTGTATATTTTTTCTAACAGACTATATTCAGAGCCATTTTCTTTTAACTTTGGAGTGCATAGATATAATTTAGATTTCCTTCGATTCGCGTAAAATTAGAATTCCGGTATTTTACGTGAGAGACCATATTGAGTTGGTGTATATACCCCAAAAGAAAGTAGAAAAGGGCATTGTATACTTTTTCTGACAGTTTATATTCGGAGCAATTTTGCTTTTAACATTCGTGTGCCTAGATATTATTTAGATTCTTATCGATTCACGTAAAATTAGAATTTCGGTATTTTATATGAGAGAGCTTACTGAGTTGGTGTATACACTCGAAAACAGAGTAGAATAAGGCATTGTATATTTTTATGACAGATTATATTTAGAGCAATTTTGTTTTTAACCTTGGGGTGCCTAGATAATATTTAGATTGTTTCCTTTCGGGTAAAATTAGAATTTCTGTATTTTACAGGAGAGATCATATGAAGATGGTGTATATACTCCAAAACAGAGTAGCATAGGGCATTGAATATTTTTTCTGACAGATTATATTCAGAGCAATATTGTTTTTAACATTGGGGTGCCTAGATAATATTTAGATTTTTTTGATTCGTGTAAAATTGGAATTTCTGTATTTTATATGAGAGACCATACTGAATTGGTGTATATACTCCAAAAAAGAGTAGAATAATGCATTGTTTATTATTTCTAAAAGTCTATAGTCAGAGCCATTTTCTTTTAACTTTTGGGAGCCTAGATATTATTTAGATTTTTTTCGATCCTCATAAAATTAGAATTTCGATATTTTACATGAGAGAGCATATTGAGTTGGTGTATACACTTCACTACAGAGTAGAAAAGGGCATTGTATATTTTTTCTGACAGATTATGTTCCGAGCAATTTTGCTTTTAACATTAAGGTGCCTAGATAATATTTAGATTTTTTCGATTCGGATAAAATTAGAATTTCGGTATTTTACAAGAGAGAGCATACTGAGTTAGTGTATATACTCCAAAACAGATTAGAATAAGGCATTGTATATTTTTTGTGACAGATTATATTCGGAGCAATTTTCTTTTTAACATTGGGGTGCTTAGACAATATTTAGATTTTTTCGATTCGGGTAAAATTAGAATTTCTGTATTTTAAATGAGAGAGCATATGGAGTTGGTGTATATACTACAAAAAAGAGTAGAATACGGCATTGTATATTTTTTCTGACAGATTTTATTCAGAGAATTTTTATTTTTAGCATTGGGGTGCCTAGATAATATTTAGATATTGATGATTCGGGTAAAATTAGAATTTCTGTATTTTATATGAGAGAGCATACTAAGTTGGTGTATGTATATTCTCCAAAACGAAGTAGAATAAGGCATTGTATATTTTTTCTAATAGACTATATTTACAACCATTTTCTTTTAACTTTGGGCTGCTTAGATATTTAGATTTTTTTCGATTCTCGTAAAATAAAGATTTCGGTATTTTACATGAGAGAGCATATTGAGTTGGTGTATACATTTCAAAACAGAGTAGAAAATAGCATTGCATATTTTTTCTGACAGAATATATGCAGAGCAATTTTGCTTTTATCATTGGAGTGCCTAGATCATATTTAGATTTTTTTCGATTCACGTAAAATTAGAATTTTGGTATTTTACATGAGAGAGTATATTGAGTTGGTGTATATACTTTAAAACAGAGTAGAATAGGGCCTTGTATATTTTTTCTAACAGAATATATTCAGAGCAATTTTGTTTTTACCACTGGGTGGCCTAGATATTATTTAGATATTTTGGTTTCGGGTAAAATTAGAATTTTTGTATTTTACATGAGAGAGCATATTGAGTTGAGATTGTGTATATACTACAAAACAGAGAGTAGGGCATTGCATATTTTTTCTGACAGATTATACTCAGAGAAATTTTGTTTTTAACATTGGGATGCCTAGGTAATATTTAGATTTTATTCAATTTGCTTAAATATATAATTTCTGTATTTTACATGAGAGAGCATATGGAGTTGGTGTATATACTCCAGAAAAAAGTAGAATAGGGCATTGTATATTTTTTCTGACAGATTATAGTCAGAGCTATTTTGTTGTTTTTTTGTGTTTTGCTTTGTTTTTGTTTTTCTTTTTTTTGAGATGGAGTTTCACTCTTGTTACCCAGGCTGGAGTGCAATGGCGCAATCTCGGCTAACCACAACCTCCGCCTCCTGGGTTCAGGCAATTCTCTTGTCTCAGCCTCCCGAATAGCTGGGATTACAGGCACGCACCACCGTGCCCAGATAATTTTTTGTATTTTTAGTAGAGACAAGGTTTCACCATGTTGACCAGGATGGTCCCGAAATGCTGACTTCGAGATCCACCCACCTCGGCCTCCCAAAGTGCTGGGATTACAGGCTTGAGCCATGGCGCCCAGCCGCAATTTTGTTTTTAACATTGGGGTGCCTAGATAATATTTAGATTTTTTTGGATTCGAGTAAAATTAGAATTTTTGTATTTAACATAAGAGAGCATACTGAGTTGGTGCATATACTCCAAAACAGAGTGGAATAAGGCATTTTATATTTTTTTTAACAGACTATATTCAGAGCCTTTTTTTTTACCTTTGGAGAGCCTACATATTATTTAGATTTTTTTGGATTCACATAAAATTAGAAATTCGGTATTTTACATGAGAGACCAAAATTGAGTTTGTGTATATACTCCAAAACAGAGTTGAGAAGGGCATTGTATGTTTTTTATGACATATTGTATTCAGCGCAATTTTGCTTTTAACATTGGAGTGCCTAGATGATATTAAATTTTTTTCACTTCGGTTAAATATAGAATTTCTGTATTTTACATGAGAGAGCACATGGAGTTGGTATATATACTCCAAAACAGATTAGACTAGGGCATTGTATATTTTTTCTGACAGATTATATTCAGAGCAATTTTGTTTTTAGCATTGGGGTGCCTAGATAATATTTAGATTTATTTCGATTCACGTATAATTAGAATTGCGGTATTTTACATTAGAGAGCATACTGAGTTGGTGTATATAATCCAAAGCAGAGTAGAATAGGAGATTGAATATTTTTTGTGACAGATTATATTCAGAGCAATTTTGTTTGTAACATTGGGTTGCCTGCATAATATTTTGATTTTTTCGATTCTTATAACAGTAGAATTTCTGTATTTTACCTGTCAGAGCATATTGAGTTTGTGTATATACTACAAAACAGAGTAGAAAATGGCATTGTGTATTTTTTTTGACAGACTGTATTCAGAGCCATTTTCCTTTAACTTTGTGGCACCTATATATTATTTAGGTTTTTTTCGATTCGCGTAAAATTAGAATTTCGGTACTATACGTGAGAGAGCATATTGAGTTGGTGTATATACTACAAAACAGAGTAGAAAAGGCCACGGTATATTTTTTCTGACAGATTATATTCAGAGCAATTTTGCTTTTAACATTGGGGTGCCTAGATAATATTTAGATATTTTTCGATTCGCTTAAATATAGAATTTCTGTATTTTAGATGAGAGAGCATATGGAGTCGGTGTATATATTCCAAAACAGAGTAGAATAGGGCATTGTATATTTTCTCTGACAGATTATATTCAGAGCAATTTTGTTTATAACAATGGGTTGACTAAATAATATTTAGATATTTTGATTCGGGTTAAATTAGAATTTCTGTATTTTACATGAGAGATCATACTGTGTTGGTTTATATACTCCAAAACAGAGTAGATTAAGGCATTGTTTATTTTTTCTAACAGACTATATTCAGAGCCATTTTCTTTTAACTTTGCGGCGCCTAGATATTATTTAGATTTTTTTCGATTCGTGTAAAATTAGAATTTCGGTATTTTACACAAGAGAGCATATTGAGTTGGTGTATATACACAAAAACAGAGTAGAATAGGGCATTGTATATTATTTCTGACAGATTATATTCAGAACAATTTTGTTTTTAACATTGGGTTGACTAAATAATATTTAGATTTTTCGATTCGGGTAGAATTAGAATTTCTGTATTTTACATGACAGAGCATATTGGGTTGGTGTATATACTACAAAACAGAGTAGGAAGGGCATTGTACCTTTTTTCTGACAGATTTTGTTCAGAGCAGTTTTGTTTTTTACATTGCAGTGCCTAGATAATATTTAGAAACTTATCGATTCACTTAAAATTAGACTTTCGGTATTTTACATGAGAGATCATACTGAGTTGTTTTATATATTCCATAACAGAGTAGAATAGGGCATTGTATATTTTTTCTGACAGATTATATTCAGAGTTATATATTTTTTAACATTGGGGTGCCTAGATAATATTTAGATTTTTTTTTATTTGTGTAGAATTGGAATTTCTGTATTTTACATGAGAGAGCCTATGGAGTTGGTGTATATACTTTAAAACAGAGTAGAGTAGGGCATTGTATATTTTTTCTGACAGAATGTATTCAGAGCAATTTTTTTTTAACATTGGGGTGCCTAGATAATATTTAGATTTCTTTTGATTTACGTAAAATTAGAATTTATATGATTTATATGAGAGACTATACTGAGTTGGTGTGTATACTTTAAAAAAGAGTAGAATAAGGTATTGTTTATTTTTTCTAACAGACTATATTCAGAGCATTTTATTTTAAGTTTGCAGCGCCTAGATATAATTTAGGTATTTTTGATTTACCTAAAATTAGAATTTCGGTATTTTATATGAGAGAGCTTATTGAGTTGGTGTATATACTCCAAAACAGAGTAGAAAAAGGCATTGTATATTTTTTCTGACAGATTATATTTAGAGCAATTTTGCTTTTAACATTGGGGTGCCTAGATAATATTTAGATTTTTTTCGATTAGAATTTCTGTATTATACATGACAGAGCATATTGAGTTGGTGTTTATACTACAAAACAGAATAGAAGCGGGCATTGTATATTTTCTCTGACAGATTGTATTCAGAGCAATTTTGTTTTTAACATTGGGGTGCCTAGATAATATTTAGATTTTTTTTGATTTCCTTAAATATAGAATTTCTGTATTTTACATGAGAGAGCTTACTGAGTTGGTGTATATACTCCAAAACCGAGTAGAATAGGGCATTGTATAATTATTGTGACAGATTATATTCAGAGCAATTTTGTTTTTAACGTTGGGTTTCCTAGATAATATTTAGATTTTTTTGATTCACGTAAAATTAGACTTTCTGTATTTTACATGAGAGAGCTTATTGAGTTGGTGTATATACTACTAAACAGAGAAGTAAAGGGCATGGTATATTTTATCTGACAGATTATATTAAGAGAAATTTTGCTTTTCACATTGGGGTGCCTAGATAATATCTAGAATTTTTTCAATTCGCTTAAATATAGTATTTCTGTATTTTACTTGAGAGACAATATGGAGTTGGTGTATATACTCCAAAACAGAGAAGAATAAGGCATTGTATATTTTTTCTTACAAACTATATTTAGAACCATTTTATTAACTTTGGGGCGCCTAGATATTATTTAGATTTATTTCGATTCGTGTAAATTTGGAATTTCGTTATTTTACATGAGAGAGCATATGGAGTTGCTGTATATACTCCAAAACAGAGTAGAATAGGGCATTGTATATTTTTTCTGACAGCTTATATTCAGAGCTATTTTGTTTTTAACATTAAAGTGCCTAGATAATATTTAGATTTTTTTCTATTCACATAAATTTTTAATTTCGGTATTTTACATGAGAGAGAATATTGAGTTGGTGCATATACTACAAAACAGAGTAGAATGGGGCATTGTATATTTTTAATGACAGATTATATTCAGATTGATTTTTTTTTAACTTTGGGGTGCCTAGTTAATATTTAGATTTTTTTTCGATTCGCTTAAATATAGAATTTCTGTATTTTACATGAGAGAGAATGTGGAGTTGGTGTATATACTCCAAAACAGAGTAGAATAAAGCATTGTATATTTTCTCTGAGAGATTATATTCAGAGCAATTTTTTTTAACACTGAGGTGCCTAGATAATATTTAGATCTTTCCGATTCCAGTAAAATTAGAATTTCTGTATTTTACATGAGAGAGCATATGGAGTTGGTGTATAAACTTTAAAACAGATTAGAATAAGGCATTGTATGTTTTTTCTGACAGATTATATTCAGAGCAATTTCGTTTTAAACATTGGGGTGCGTAGATAATATTGAGATTTTTTTTGATTCACGTAAATTTAATATTGCTCTATTTTACATAAGAGAGCATACTGAGTTGGTATATATACTCCAAAACAGAGTAGAATAAGGCATTGTATACTTTTTCTAACAGACTATATTCAGAGCCAATTTCTTTTAACTTTGGGGCGCCTGGATATTATTTAGATATATTTCGATTTGCGTAAAATTAGAATTTCTGTAGTTTTCATGAGAGAGCATATGGAGTTGGTGTATACACTCCAAAACAGAGTAGAATAGGGCATTGTATATTTTCTCTGACAGATTATATTTAGAGCTATTTTGTTTTTACCATTCGGATGCCTAGATAATATATAGATTTATTTCGATTCGCTTAAATATAGAATTTCCGTATTTTACATGAGAGAGCATATGGACTTGGTGTATATACTCCAAAACAGAGTAGAATAGGGCATTGTATATTTTTTCTGACGGATTATATTCAGAGCAATTTTTGTTAACACTGGGGTGCCTAGATAATATTTAGATTTTTTCAATTTGAATAGAAGTAAGATTTCTGTATTTTACATGATAGAGCATATTGAGTTGGTGTATATACTACAACACAGAGAAGTGAAGGGCATTGTATATTTTATCTGACAGATTATATTTAGAACAATTTTGCTTTTCACATTGGGGTGCCTAGATAATATCTAGAATTTTTTCAATTCGCTTAAAAATAGAATTTCTGTATTTTACTTCAGAGAGCATATGGAGTTGGCGTATATACTCCAAAACAAAGAAGAATAAGGCATTGTATATTTTTTTTACAGACTATATTTAGAACCATTTTCTTTTAACTTTGGGGCGCCTAGATATTATTTAGATGTATTTCGATTCACGTAAAATTGGAATTTCGGTATTTTACATAAGAGAGCATCCTGAGTAGGTTTATATACTCCAAAACAGAGTAGAATAGGACATTGCATATGTTTTCTGACAGACTATATACAGAGCAATTTTTTTTTAACATTGGGGTGCCTAGATATTATTTAGATTTTTTGATTCGGGTGAAATTTGAATTTCTGTATTTTACATGGGAGAGCATACTGAGTTGGTGTCTATACTCCAAAACAGAGTAGAATAAGGCATTGTATATTTTATATAACAGACTATATTCAGAGTCATTTTTTTTAACTTTGTGGCGCCTAGATATTATTTAGGTTTTTTCCATTCGTGTAAAATTAGAATTTCGGTATTTTACATGAGAGAGCATATTGAGTTGGTGTATATACTCCAAAACAGAGTAGAAAAGGTCATTGTATATTGTCTCTGACACAATGTATTCCGAGCAATTTTCCTTTTAACATTCGGTTTCCTAGATAATATTTAGATTTATTTCGATTCACGTAAAATTAGAATTTCTCTATTTTACATGAGATAGCATATTGAGGTAGTTTATATACTACAAAACAGATTATAAAAACGCATTGTCTATTTTCTCTGACTGAATATATTCAGAGCAATTTTGCTTTTAATATTGGGGTGCCTAGATATTATTTAGATTTTTTTCGATTCAGTCAAATATAGAATTTTTGTATTTTACGTGAGAGAGCATATGGAGTTGGTGTATGTACTCCATAATAGAGTAGAATAGGATATTGTATATTTTTTCTGACAGATTATATTCAGAACAATTTTCTTTATAATATTGGGGTGCCTAGCTAATATTTAGATATTTTTCGATTCGCGTAAAATTATAATTTTAGTATTTTACATGAGAGAGCATACTGACTTGGTGTATATACTCCAAAACAGAGTAGAATAAGGCATTGTATATTTTTTCTGACAGATTATATTCAGAGCAATTTTGTTTTTAACATTGGGGTGCCTAGATAATATTTAGATTTTTTCGATTCGGGTAAAATTAGAATTTCTGTATTTTACATGACAGAGCCTATGGAGTTAATGTATATACTCCAAAACAGAGTAGAAAAGGGCATTATACATTTTTTCTGAGAGATTATATTCAGAGCAATTTTGCTTTTAACATTCGGGTGCCTAGATAATATTTAGATTTTTTTTGATTCGCTTAAATATAGAATTTTTGTATTTTACATGAGAGAGCATATGGAGTTGGTGTATGTACTCCAAAACAGAGTAGAATAGAACCTTGTATATTTTTTCTGAAATATTATATTCAGAACAAGTTTTTTTTTAACATTAGGGTGCCTAAATAATATTTACATTTTTTCGACTCTGGTGAAATTAGAATTTTCGTATTTTACATGAGAGAGCACACTGTGTTGGTGTATATACACCAAAACAGAGTAGAAAAGGTCATTGTATATTTTCTTTAACAGACTATATTCAGAGCCATTTTTTTTTAACTTTGTGGTGCCTACATATTATTTAGGTGTTTTCCATTCATATAAAATTAGAATTTCGGTATTTTAAATGAGAGAGCATATTGAGTTGGTGTATATAATCCAAAACAGAGTAGAAAAGGTCATTGTATATTTTTTCTGACACATTGTATTCCGAGAAATTTTCCTTTTAACATTGCGTTTCCTAGAAAATATTTAGATTTATTTCGATTCTCGTAAAATTAGAATTTCGGTATTTTACCTGAGAGAGCATACTGAGTTGGTTTATATACTCCAAAACAGATTAGAATAGGGCATTGCATATGTTTTCTGACAGATTATATTCAGAACAATTTTGTTTTTAACATTGAAGTGCCGAGATATTATTTAGATTTTTTCGATTCAGGTGAAATTTGAATTTCAGTATTTTACATGAGAGAGCATACTGAGTTGGTGTATATACTCCAAAACAGAGTAGAATAAGGCATTGTATATTTTCTCTAACAGACTATATTCAGAGCCATTGTCTTTTAAATTTGGGGCACCTAGATATTATTTAGACTTATTTTGATTCGTGTAAAATTAGAATTTCCGTATTTTACCTGAGAAAGCCTATTGAGTTTGTGTATATACTCGAAAACAGAGTAGAAAAGTGCATTGTATATTTTTTTCTGACAGATTATATTCAGAGCAATTTTGCTTTTAACATTCGGGTGCCTAGATAATATTTAGATTTTTTTCGATTCACCTAAATTTAGAATTTCGGTATTCTACATGAGAGAGCATACTGAGTTGGTGTAAATACTCCAAAACAGAGTACAATAAGTCATGGTATATTTTTTCTAACAGATTATATTCATAGCCATTTTCTTTAAACTTTGGGGCGCCTAGATATTATTTAGATTTTTTTCGATTCACGTAAAATTAGAATTCCGGTATTTTACGTGAGATAGCATATTGAGGTGGTGTATATACTACAAAACAGAGTAGAAAAGGGCATTGTATATTTTGTCTGACAGATTATATTCAGAGCAATTTTGCTTTTAACATTGGGGTGTCTAGATATTATTTAGATTTTTTTCGATTCGGTTAAATATAGAATTTCTGTATGTTACATGAGAGAGCATATGGAGTGGGTGTATATACTAAAAAACATAGTAGAATAGGGCGTTGTATATTTTTTCTGACATATTATAATCAGAGCAATTTTGTTTATAACATTGTGGTGCCTCGATAATATTTAGATATTTTTCGATTCACGTTAAATTAGAATTTCAGTATTTTACATGAGAGAGCCTACTGACTTGGTGTATATACTCCAAAACAGAGTAGAATAAGGCATTGTATATTTTTCCTAACAGACTATATTCAGACCCATTTTCTTTTAACTTTGGGGCGCCTTGATATTATTCAGATTTTTTTTGATTCACGTAAAATTAAAATTTCAGTATGTTACATGAGAGAGCATATTGAGTTTGTGTACATAATCAAAAACAGAGTAGAATAGAGCATTGTATATTTTTTCTGACTCATTATATTCAGAGCATATTTGTTTTTAACACTGGGGTGCCTAGATAATATTTAGATTTTTTCGATTCTGCTAAAATTAGAATTTCTGTATTTTACATGAGAGAGCATATGGAGTTGGTGTATATACTCCAAAACAGAGTAGAATAGGGCATTGTGTATTTTTTCTCACAGATTATATTCAGAGCCATTTTGTTTTTAACATTGGGGTGCCAAGATAATATTTGGATATTTTTCGATTCACGTAAAATTAGAATTTCTGTATTTTACATGAGAGAGCATACTGAGTTGGTGTATATACTCCAGAACAGAGTAGAAAAGGGCATTGTATATTTTTCATGACAGACTATATTCAGAGAAATATTGCTTTTAACATTTGGGTGCCTAGATAATATATAGATTTATTTCGATTCGCTTAAATATAGAATTTTTGTATTTTACATGCGACAGCATATTGAGTTGGTGTATATACTCCAAAACAGAGTAGAATAGGGCGTTGTATATTTTTTCTGACAGATTATATTCAGAGTAATTTTGTTTTTAACGTAGAGGTGCCTAGATGACATTTATATTTTTTCGATTCGGGTAAACTTAGAATTTCTCTATTTTACATGAGAGAGCATACTGAGTTAGTGTATATACTCCAAAATAGAGTAGAATAAGGCATTGTGTATTTGTTCTAACAGACTATATTCAGAGCCATTTTCTTTACCATTGGGGCACCTAGATATTATTTAGATTTTTTTTGATTCGCGTAAAATTAGAATTTCGGTATTTTACATGAGAGAGCATACCGAGTTCCTGTATGTACTCCAAAACAGAGTAGAATAGGGCATTGTATATTTTTTCTAACACATTATCTTAAGAGTCATTTTCTTTTCAAATTGGGGCAGCTAGATATTATTCAGATTTTTTTCGATTCACGTAAAATTAGAATTTCGGTGTTTTACATGAGAGAGCATATTGAGTTGGTGTATATACTACAAAAAAGAATAGAACATCGCATTGTATATTTTCTTGACAGATTATATTCAGAGCAATTTTGCTTTAAACATTCGGGTGCCTAGATAATATTTAGATTTTTTTTTTGATTCGCTTAAATATAGAATTTCTGTATTTTACAAGTGAGAGCATATTGAGTTGGTGTATATGCTCCAAAACAGAGTAGAATACGGCATTGTATATTTTTTCTGACAGATCATATTCAGAGCAATTCTGTTTTTAACATTGGGGTGCCTAGATAATATTTAGATTTTTTCCGATGCTGGCAAAATTAGAATTTCTGTATTTTACTTGAGAGAGCATACTGAGTTGGTGTATATACTCCAAAATACAGTAGAATGAAACCGTGTATATTTTCTCTAACAGACTATATTGAGCAGCATTTTCTTTTAACTTTGGGGAGGACAGGTATTATTTAGATTTTTTTTGATTCGCGTAAAATTAGAATTTCGGTATTTTAAATTAGAGAGCATACTGAGTTAGTGTATATACTCCAAAACATAGTAGAGTAAGGCATTGTATATTTTCTCTGACAGACTATATTCAGAGCCATTTTCTTTTAACTTTGGGGTGCCGAGATATAATTTCGATTTTTTCGGTTCACGTAAAATTAGAATTTTGGTATTTTACATGAGAGAGCATATTGAGATGGTGTATATACTCCAAAACAGAGTAGAAAGGGGCATTGTATATTTTTTCTGACAGATTATATTCAGAGCAATTTTGCTTTCAACATTAAGGTGCCTAGATAATATTTAGATTTCTTTCGATTCCCTTAAGTATAGAATTGCTGTATTTTAAATGAGAGAGCATATGGAGTTGATGTATATACTCCAAAACAGAGTAGAAAAGGGCATTGTATATTTTTTGACAGATTATATTCAGAGCAATTGTGTTTGTAAGATTGGGGTGCCTAGATAATATTTAGATTTTTTTTTATTTATGTTAAATTAGAATTTCGGTATTTTAAATGAGAGAGTATACTGAGTTGGTTTATATACTTCAAAACAGAGTAGAATAAGACATTGTATATTTTTTCTAAAGACTATATTCAGAGGCATTGTATTTTAACTTTGGGGTTCCTAGGTATTATTTAGATATTTTTCGATTCATGTAAAATTTGAGTTTCGGTATTGTACATGACAGAGCATATTCAGTTGGTGTATATACTATAAAACAAAGTAGAAAAGGGGATTGTGTATTTGTTCTGACAGATTATATTCAGAGCAATTTTGCTTTTAACATTGCGGTGCCTAGATAATATTTGGATTATTCTCGATTCACATAAAATTAGAATTTCGGTATTTTACATGAGAGCATACTGAGGTGGTGTATATACTCAAAAAGAGAGTAGAAATAAGCATTGTATATTTTTTCTAACAGACTATTTTCAGAGCCATTTTCTTTCAACTTTGGGGCGCAGAGATATTATTTAGATTTTTATCGATTTGTGTAAAATTAGAATTTCGGTGTTTTACATGAGAGAGCATATTGAGTTGGTGTATATACTACAAAACAGAGTAGAAAAGGGCATTGTATATTTTTTCTGACAGATTATATTCAGAGCAATTTTTCTTTTAACATTGGGGTGCATAGATAATATTTAGATTTTTTTCAATTCGCTTAAATATAGAATTTCTTTATTTTACATGAGAGAGCATATTGAGTGGGTGTACATGCTCCAAAAATGAGTAGAATAAGGCATTGTATATTTTCTCTGACAGATTATATTCAGAGCAATTTTGTTTTTATCATTGGGGTGACTAGATAATATTTAGATTTTTTAGATTCGGGTAAAATTAGAATTTCTGTATTTTACATTAGAGAGCGTACTTAGTTGGTGTATATAGTCCAAAACAGAGTAGAATAAGGCATTGAATATTTTGTCTAACAGACTATATTCAGAGCCATTTGCTTTTAACTTTGGGGCGCCTAGATTTTTTCAAATTTTTTTCGATTCGCGTAAAATTAAAATTTCGATATTTTACATGACAGAGCATATTGATTTTTTTTATATACTACAAAACAGAGTATAAAAGGGCATTGTATATTTTCTCTGATAGATTATATTCAGGGCAATGTTGCTTTTAACATTGGGGTGCCTAGATAATATTTAGATTTTTTTCGATTCACGTATAATTAGAATTTCGGTATTTTACATTAGAGAGCATACTGAGGTGGTGTATATACTCAAAAACAGAATAGACAAAGGCATTGTATATTTTCTCTAACAGACTATATTCAGAGTCATTTTCTTTTAACTTTGGGGAGCCTAGATATTATTTAGATTTTTTTTGATTCGCGTAAAATTAGAATTTCGGTATTTAACATGAGAGAGCATATCGAGTTGGTGTATATTTTACAAAACAGAGTAGAAAAGGGCATTTCATATTTTTTCTGACAGATTATCTTCAGAGCAATTTTGCTTTTAACATTGGGGTGCCTAGATAATATTTAGATATTTTTCGATTCGCTTAAGTTTAGAATTTCTGGATTTTACCTGAAAGAGCATATGGAGTTGGTGTATATAGTCCAAAACAGAGTATAATAGGGCATTGTGTATTTTTTCTCACAGATTATACTCAGAGCAATTTTGTTTTTAACATTGGGGTGCCAAGATAATATTTGGATTGTTTTCGATTCACGTAAAATTAGAATTTCTGTATTTTACATGAGAGAGCATACTGAGTTTGTGTATATACTCCAAAAAAAATTAGAATAGGACATTGTACATTTTTTCTGACAGATTATGTTCTGAGTAATTTTGTTTTTAACATAGGGGTGCCTAGATGATATTTAGATTTTTTCGATTCGGGTAAACTTAGAATTTCTGTATTTTATATGACAGAGCATACTGAGTTTTTGTATATACTCCAAAACAGAGTAGAATAGGGCATTGTATATTTTTTCGAACAGACTATCTTAAGAGTCATTTTCTTTTAACATTGGGGCATCTAGATATTATTCAGATTTTTTTAGATTCGCTTAAAATTAGAATTTCTGTATTTTACATGAGAGAGCATATGGAGTTGGTGTATATACTCAAAAACAAAGTAGAATAGGGCATTGTATATTTGTTCTGACAGATTATATTAAGAGCAATTTCATTTTTAACATTGGGGTGCCTAGATAATATTTAGGATTTTTTCAATTCACGTGAAATTAGAATTTTGATATTTTTCATGGGAGAGAATATTGAGTTGGTATATATACTCCAAAACAGAGTAGACTAAGGCATTGTATATTTCTTCTGACAGATTATATTCAGAGCAATTTTTCTTTTAACATTGGGGTGCCTAGATAATATTTAGATTTTATTCGATTCAAGTAAAGTTAGAATTTCGGTATTTTACATGAGAGAGCATACTGTGTTGGTTTATGTACTTCAAAACAGAGTAGAATAGGGCATTGTATATTTTTTATGACAGATTATATTCAGAGTAATTTTGTTTTTAACATTCGGTGCCTAGATAATATTTAGATTTTTTCGATTTGGATAATATTTGAATTTCTGTATTTTACAAGAGAGAGCATTTTGCGTTGGTGTGTATAGTAAAAAACAGAGTAGAAAAGGGTATTGTATATTTTATCTGACAGAATGTATTCAGAGCAATTTTTCTTTCACCATTGGAGTGCCTAGATAATGTTTAGATTTGTTTCGATTCACTTAAATGTAGAATTTCTGTATTTTACATGAGAGAGCATATGGAGTTGGTGTATATACTCCAAAACAGAGGAGAAAATGCATTGTATATTTCTTCTGACATATTATATTCAGAGCAATTTTGTTTTTAACATTGGGGTGCCTAGATAATATTTAAATTTTTTTCGATTCACGTAAAATTAGAATTTCTCTATTTTACAGGAGAGAGCATACTGTGTTGGTGTATATACTCCAAAACAGAGTAGAAAAGGGCATTGTATGTTTTTTCTGACAGATTATATTCAGAGCAATTTTGCTGTTAACATTGGGGTGCCTAGATAATATATAGATTTTTTGGATTTACTTAAATATAGAATTTCTTTGTTTTACATGAGAGAGAATATCGAGTTGGTATATATAATGCAAAACAGAGTAGAATAGGGCATTGTATAATTTTTCTGACAGATTATATTCAGAGCAATATTGTATTTAACATTGGGGTGCCTAGATAATATTTAGATTTTTTCGATTCACGTTACATTAGAATTTCTGAATTTTACATGAGAGAGCATACTGAGGTTGTGTATATAATACAAAACAGAGTAGAAAAGAAATTGTATATTTTTTCTGACAGACTATATTCAGAGCATTCTGCTTTTAACCTAGGGGTGCCTAGATAATATTTAGACTTTTTTCGATTCACGTAAAATAAGAATTTCTGTATTTTACATGAGAGAGAATACTAAGTTGGTGTATATACTCCAAAAGAAAGTAAAATACGGCTCTGTATATTTTTCCTGACAGATTATATTCAGAGCAATTTTGCTGTTAACATTGGGGTGCCTAGATAATATTTAGATTTTATTCGATTCGCTTAAATATAGAATTTCTCTATTTTACATGAGAGAGCATATCGAGTTGGTGTATATACTTTAAAACAGAATAGACAAGGGCATTGTATACTTTTTCTAACAGATTATATTCAGAGCAATTTTTTTTTACGTTGGGGTGCCTAGATAATACTTCGATTTTTTCGATTCAGGTAAAATTAGAATTTCTGAATTTTACCTGAGAGAGCATATGGAGATGGTGTATATACTCCAAAACAGAGTAGAATAGGGCATTGTATATTTTTTCTGACAGATGATATTCAGGGCAATTTTGCTTTTAACATTAAGGTGCCTAGATAATATTTAGATTTATTTCGATTCGCTTAAATATAGAATTTTTGTATTTTATATAAGAGAGCATATGAAGTCGGTGTATATACCCCAAAACAGAGTAGAATAGGGCATTGTATATTTTTTATGACAGATTGTATTCAGAGCAATTTTGCTTTTAACATTGGGGTGCCTAGATAATATTTAGATTTTTTACAATTCACATAAAGTTTTAATTTCTGCATTTTACATGAAAGAGCAGAGTGAGTTGGTGTTTATACTCCAAAACGAAGTAGAATAAGGCATTGTGTATTTTTCCTAACAGACTATATTCAGAGCCATTTTCTTTTTACATTGAAGCGCCTAGTTATTATTTAGATTTTTTTCGATTCATGTAAAATTAGAATTTCAGAATTTTACATGAGAGAGCATACTGTGTTGGTGTATATACTCAATAACAGAGTAGACAAGGGCATTGTATATTTTTGCTGACAGATTATATTCAGACAAATTTTGCTTTTAACACTGGGGTGCCTAGAGAATATTTAGATTTTTTTCGATTCATGTAAATTAGGAATTTTGGTATTTTACATGAGAGAGCATACTGAGTTGGTGTATATACTCCAAAATAGAGTAGAATAGAGCATTGTGTATTTTTTCTGACAGATGATATTCAGAGCAATTTTGCTTTTAGCCTTATGGTGCCTAGATTATATTTAGATTTATTTCGATTCGCTTAAATATAGAATTTCGGTATTTTATATGAGAGAGCATATGAAGTCGGTGTATATACCCCAAAACAGAGTAAAAAATGACGTTGAATATTTTTTCTGACAGATTATATTAAGAGCAATTTTGCTTTTAACACTGGGGTGCCTAGAGAATATTTAGATTTTTATCGATTCACGTAAATTTAAAATTTTGGTATTTTACATGAGAGAGTATACTGAGTTGCTGTATATACTCCAAAACAGAGTAGAATAGGGCATTGTATATTTTTTTCTGACAGATTATATTTGGAGAAATTTTGCTTTTAACATTGGGGTGCCTAGATAATATTTAGATTTATTTCTATTCGCTTAAATATAGAATTTCGGTATTTTATATTAGAGAGCATATGAAGCCGGTGTATATACCCCAAAAAAGAGTAGAATAGGGCATTGTATATTTTTTATGACAGATTATATTCAGAGCAATTCTGTTTTTAACATTGGGGTGCCTAGATAATATGGAGATTTATTTCAATTCATATAAATTAGAATTTCTGAATTTACATGAGAGAGCATACTGAGTTGGGGTATGTACTTCAAAACAGAGCAGAATAAGGCATTGTATATTTTTTCTAACAGACTATATTTAGAGCCATTTTGTTTTAACTTTGGGGCGCCTGGATATTATTTAGATTTTTTTCGATTAGAGTAAAATTTGAATTTCGGTATTTTACATGAGAGAGCATATTGAGTTGTTGTATATACTTTAAAACAGAATAGAAAAGGGCATTGTATATTTTTTGTGACAGATTATATTCAGAGAAATTTTGCTTTTAACATTCGGGTGCCTAGATAATATTTAGATTTTTTTTAATTCACGTAAAATTAGAATTTCTGTATTTTACATGAGAGAGCATACTGAGTTGGTGTATATACTGCAAAACAGAGTAGAATTAGGCATTGTATATTTTTTGTAACAGACTATATTCAGAGCCATTTTCTTTTAACTTTGGTGCGCCTAGATATTATTTAGATTTATTTTGATGCGCATAAAATTAGAATTTCTTTATTTTACATAAGAGAGCATATTGAGTTGGTGTATATACTCCAAAACACAGTAGAAAAGGGCATTGTATATTTTTTCTGAAAATTTATATTCAGAGTATTCTGCTTTTAACATTGGGGTGCCTAGAGAATATTTAAGTTTTTTTCGATTTGTTTAAATGCAGAATTTCTGTATTTTACATGAAAGATCGTATGGAGTTGGTGTATAAACTCTGAAACAGAGTAGAATAGGGGATTGTATATTTATTTTGACAGATTATATTCAGAGAAATTTTCCTGTTAACATTGGGTTGCCTAGATGATATCTAGATTTTTTTCGAGTCTCTTAAATATACAATTTCTGTATTTTACATCAGAGAGCATGTGGAGTTAGTGTATATACTTCAAAAGAGAGTAGAAAAGGGCATTGTATATTTTCTCTGACAGATTATATTCAGAGCAATTTTTTTTAACATTGGGGTTGCTAGATAGTATTTAGATTTTTTCAACTCGGGTAAAATTAATATTGCTGTATTTTACATGAGAGAGCATATTAAGTTTTTGTATATACTTCAGTACAGAGTTGAATAGGGCATTGTATATTTTTTTCTCATTGATTATATTCAGAGCAATATTGTATTTAACATTGGGGTGCCTAGATAATACTTAGATTTTTTCGATTCAGGTAAAATTAGAATGTCTGTATTTTACATGAGAGAGCATATGGAGATGGTGTATATACTCCAAAACAGAGTAAAATATGGCATTGTATATTTTTTCTGACAGATTATATTCAGAGCAATTTTCTATTTAACATTGGGGTGCCTAGATAATACTTAGATTTTTTGGATTCGGGTAAAATTAGAATTTCTGTATTTTACATGAGAGAGCATATTGAGTTGTTGTATATACTCCAAAACAGAGTTGAATAGGGCATTGTATATTGTTTTTTAATTTTTTGTTGGATTTAAGTTTTGTTGTACATGAGCAGAGCATGCAAGACAGTTGTGTATGTACACAGATGGCAGTGTGCTTTGCTTTTCTTCTCCCCTTCACCCACATTTGGCATTTCTCCCCAGGCTATCCCTCCACGCCTCCGCCTCCCAGTGGCCCTCCCCGTTTCCCCCCAGTAGACCCCAGTGTTTAGTACTCCCCTTTCCGTGTCCATGTATTCTCATTTTTCATCACCCACCTATGAGTAAGAATATGCGGTGTTTCATTTTCTGTTCTTGTGTCAGTTTGCTAAGGATGATGTTCTCCAGATTCATCCGTGTCCCTACAGACGACACAAACTCATCATTTCTGATTGCTGCATAATATTCCATGGTGTATATGTGCCACATTTTTCCAATCCAGTCTATTATCGATGGGCATTTGAGTTGATTCCAGGTCTTTGCTATTGTAAACAGTGCTGCAATGAACATTCGTGTACATGTGTCCTTATAGTAGAATGATTTATAGTCTTTTGGATATATACCCAGTAATGGGATTGCTGGGTCGAATGGAATTTCTATTTCTAAGGCCTTGAGGAATTGCCACACTGTCTTCCACAATGGTTGAACTAACTGACACTCCCACCAACAGTGTAAAAGTGTTCCTTTACCTCCACATCCTCTCCAGCATCTTTTGTCTTCAGAATTTATTTTTTTTTAAATTTTTATTGGATTTTAGGTTTTGGGGTACATGAGCATAGCATGCAAGACAGTTGCGTAGGTACACACATGGCTGTGTGCTTTGCTTTTCTTCTCCCCTTCACCCACATTTGTCATATCTTTCCAGGCTATCCCTCTTCACCTCACCCTTTCACTTGCCTTCCCCTGTTCCCCCCAATAGACCCCAGTGTTTAGTACTCCCCTTTCTGTGTCCATGTGTTCTCATTTTTCATCACCCACCTATGACTGAGGATAGGGCATTGTATATTTTTTTTGACAGATTATATTCAGAACAATTTTGTTTTTAACATTGAGTTGCCTAGATAATATTTAGATTTTTTACAATTCACATAAAATTATAATTTCTGTATTTTACATGAGACAGCATTCAGAGTTAATTTATATAGTCCAAAACAGAGTAGAATAAGGCATTGTGTATTATTTCTAACAGACAATATTCAGAGACATTTTATTTTTACATTGAAGTGCCTAGTTATTATTTAGATTTTTTTCAATTCGTGTAAAATTAGAATTTCGGTATTTTCATGAGAGAGAGTACTGAGGTGGTGTATATACTTCAAAGCAAAGTAGAATAGGGCATTGTATAATTTTTCTGACAGATTATATTCAGAGAAATTTTGCTTTTAACATTGTGGTGCCTAGATAATATTTAGATTACTTTCGATTGGCTTAAATATAGAATTTCGGTGTTTTACATGAGAGAGCATATGGAGTTGGTGTATATACTCCGCAACAAAGTAGAATAGGGCATTGTATATTTTTTCTGACAGATTATATTCAGAGAAATTTTGCTGTTAACATTGGAGTGCCTAGATAATATTTAGATATTTTTCGATTCTCTTAAATATACAATTTTTGTATTTTACATGAGAGAGCATATGGAGTTTGTGTATATACTCCAAAACAGAATAGAAAAGGGCATTGTATATTTTTTCTGACAGATTATATTCAGAGCAATTTTTTTTAACATTAGGGTGCCTAGATAATATTTAGATTTTTTCAACTCGATTAAAATTACAATTTCTGAATTTTCCATGAGAGAGCATATTGAGTTTTTGTATATACTACAAAACAGAGTAGAATAGGGCATTGTATATTTTTTCTGACACAATATATTAAGAGCCATTTTGTATTTAACATTGGGGTGCCTAGATAATACTTAGATTATTTCAATTCCGGTAAAATTAGAATTTCTGTATTTTCCATGAGAGAGCATATGGAGATGGTGTATATACTCCAAAACACAGTAGAATAGAACATTGTATATTTTTTCTGGCTGAATATATTCAGAGCAATTTTGTATTTAACATTGGGTTGCCTAGATAATACTTAGATTTTTTGGATTCGGGTAAAATTAGAATTTCTGTATTTTACATGAGAGAGCATATTGAGTTGGTGTATATACTCCAAAACAGAGTAGAATAGGGCATTGTATATTTTTTTTGACAGATTATATTCAGAACAATTTTGTTTTTAACATTGGGTTGCCTAGATAATATTTAGATTTTTTACGATTCACATAAAATTATAATTTCTGTATTTTACATGAGAGAGCATAGTGAGTTGGTGTATATACTCCAAAACAGAGTAGAATAAGGCATTGTGTATTTTTCCAAACAGACTATATTCACAGGTATTCTTTTTTTATTGAAGCGCCTAGATGTTATTTGATTTTTTCGATTCGTGTAAAATTAGAATTTCGGTATTTTACATGAGAGAGCATACTGAGTTGGTGTATATACTCAATAACAGAGTAGAAAAAAGCATTTTATATTTTTTGTGACAGATTATATTCAGAGCAATTTTTCTTTTAACACTGGGCTGCCTAGATAATATTTAGATTTTTTTCGATTCACGTAAATTTAGAATTTTGGTATTTTACATGAGAGAGCATACTGAGTTGGTATATATACTCCAAAACAGAGTAGAATAAGGCATTGTATATTTTTCCTTCCAGACTATATTCAGAGCCATTTTCTTTTAACTTTGGGGCGCCTAGATATTATTTAGATCTTTTCGATTCACGAAAAATTAGAAATTCGGTATTTTACATTACAGAGCATATTGAGTTGGTGTATATACACCAAAACAGAGTAGAAAAGGGCATTGTATATTTTCTCTGACAGATTATATTCAGAGCAATTTTGCTTTTAACTTTGTGGTTCCTAGATAATATTTAGATTTTTTTAGATTCATGTAAATTTAATATTTCTCTATTTTACATGAGAGAGCATACTGAGTTAGTTTATATACACCAAAAAGAGTACAATAGGGCACTGTATATTTTTTGTGACATATTAAATTCAGAGTAATTTTGTTTTTAACATTGGGGTGCCTAGATCATATTTAGATTTTTTCGATTCGGGTAAAATTACAATTTCGGTATTTTACATGAGACAGCATACTGAGTTGGTATATATACTCCAAAACAGAGTAGAATAAGGCATTGTATATTTTTTCTTACAGACTGTATTCAGAGCGATTTTCTTTTAACTTTGGGGCGCCTAGATATTCTTTAGTTTTTTTTCCATTCACGTAAAATTAGAATTTCGGTATTTTACATAAGAGAGCATATGGAGTTGGTGTATATACTCCAAAACAGAGTAGAATAGGGCATTATATATTATGTCTCACAGATTATATTCAGAGCAATTTTGCTTTTAACCTTCGGGTGCCTAGATAATATTTAGATATTTTTGATTCGCTTAAATATAGTATTTCTGTATTTTACATGAGAGAGCATATGGAGTTGGTGTATGTACTCCAAAACAGAGTGGAATAGGGCATTGTATATTTTCTCTGACAGATTATATTCAGAGCAAGTTTGTTTTTAACATTGGGGTGCCTCAATAATATTTAGATTTTTTCGATTCGGGTAAAATTATAAAATTGGTATTTTACATGAGAGAGCATACTGAGTTGGTGTATATACTCCAAAGCAGAGTAGAATCGGGCATTGTGTATTTTATTTAATAGACTATATTCAGAGCCATTTTCTTTTAACTTTGGGGCGCCTAGATATTATTTAGATTTTTTTTTGATTCACGTAAATTTCAGATTTCTGTATTTTACTTGAGAGAGCATATTGAGGTGGTGTATATACTACAAAAGAGAGTAGAAAAGGCCATTTTATATTTTTTCAGTCAGATTATATTCAGAGCAATATTGCTTTTAACATTGGGGTGCCTAGATAAAATTTAGATTTTTTCGATTCGCTTAAATATAGTATTTTTGTATTTTACATGAGAGAGCATATGTAGGTGGTGTATATACTCCAAAACAGAGTAGAATAGGGCATTCTATATTTTTTATGACAGATTTTATTCAGAGAAATTTTGTTTTCTACGTTAGGGTGCCTAGAAAATATTTAGATTTTTTCGATTCGGGTAATATTAGAATTTCGGTATTTTACATGAGAGAGCATTCTTTCCTGGGGTATATTCTCCAAAACAGAGTAGAATAAGGCATTGTATATTTTTTCTAACAGAATATATTCAGAAACATTTTTTTTTAACTTTAAGGCGCCGAGATATTTTTATGATTTTTTTCGATTCGCGTAAAATTAGAATTTCGGTATTTTATATGACAGAGCATATTGAGTTGGTGTATATACTCCAAAACAGAGTAGAAAAGAACATTGTATATTTTTTCGGCCAGATTATGTTCAGAGCAATTTTCCTTTTAACATTCGATGGCTAGATAATATTTAGATTTTTTTTGATTCACGTAAAGTTAGAATTTCGGTATTTTACATGAGAGAGCATACTGAGTTGGTTTATATACTCCAAAACTGAGTAGAATAAGGCATTGTATATTTTCTCCAACAAACTATATTCAGAGCCATTTTCTTTTAACTTTGGGGAGCCTAGATAATATTTAGATTTATTTTGATTGGCTTAAATATAGAATTTCGGTATTTTACATGAGAGAGCATATGGAGTTTGTGTATATACTCCGCAACAGAGTAGAATAGGGCATTGTATATTTTTTCTGACAGATTACATTCAGAGAAATTTTGCTGTTAACATTGGAGTGCCTAGATAATATTTAGATATTTTTCGATTCTCTTAAATATACAATTTTTGTATTTTACATGAGAGAGCATATGGAGTTTGTGTATATACTCCAAAACAGAATAGAAAAGGGCATTGTATATTTTTTCTGACAGATTATATTCAGAGCAATTTTTTTAACATTAGGGTGCCTAGATAATATTTAGATTTTTTTAACTCGATTAAAATTACAATTTCTGTATTTTCCATGAGAGAGCATATTGAGTTTTTGTATATACTCCAAAACAGAATAGAATAGGGCACTGTATATTTTTTCTGAAACAATATATTAAGAGCCATTTTGTATTTAACATTGGGGTGCCTAGATAATACCTAGTTTTTTTCGATTCCGGTAAAATTAGAATTTCTGTATTTTCCATGAGAGAGCATATGGAGATGGTGTATATACTCAAAAACACAGTAGAAAAGAGCATTGTATATTTTTTCTGACTGAATATATTCAGAGCAATTTTGTATTTAACATTGGGGTGCCTAGATAATACTTAGATTTTTTGGATTCGGGTAAAATTAGAATTTCTGTATTTTACATGAGAGAGCATATTGAGTTGGTGTATATACTCCAAAGCAGAGTAGAATAGGGCATTGTATATTTTTTTTGACAGATTATATTCAGAACTATTTTGTTTTTAATATTGGGTTGCCTAGATAATATTTAGGTTTTTTATGATTCACATAAATTTATAATTTCTGTATTTTACATGAGAGAGCATAGTGAGTTGGTGTATATACTCCAAAACAGAGTAGAATAACGCATTGTGTATTTTTCCAAACAGACTATATTCAGAGGTATTTTCTTTTTACACTGAAGCGCCTAGTTATTATTTGATTTTTTTCGATTCGTGTAAAATTAGAATTTCGGTATTTTACATGAGAGAGCATACTGAGTTGGTGTATATACTCAATAACAGAGTAGAAAAAAGCATTTTATATTTTTTGTGACAGATTATATTCAGAGCAATTTTTCTTTTAACACTGGGGTGCCTAGATAATATTTAGATTTTTTTCGATTCACGTAAATTTAGAATTTTGGTATTTTACATGAGAGAGCATACTGAGTTAGTGTATATACTCCAAAACAGAGTAGAATAGGGCATTGTATAGTTTTTATGACAGATGATATTCAGAGCAATTTTGCTTTTATCAGTAAGGTGACTAGATAATATTTAGATTTATTTCGATTCGCTTAAATATAGAATTTCGGTATTTTATATGAGAGAGCACATGAAGTCGGTTTATATACCCCAAAACAGAGTAGAATAGGGCATTGTATATTTTTTATGACAGATTATATTCAGAGCAAATTTGTTTTTCACATTGTGGTGCCTAGATAATATTTAGGTTTTTTTCGATTCAAGTAAAATTAGAATTTCTGTATTTTACATGAGAGAGCATACTGAGTTTTTATATATACTTTAAAAGTAAGTAGAAAAGGGCATTGTATATTTTCTCTGACAGATTATATTCAGAGAAATTTTGATGTTAACATTGTGGTGCCTAGATAATATTTAGATTTTCTCGATTCGCTTAAATATAGAATTTCTGTATTTTACATGAGAGAGCATATTGTGTTGGTGTATATACCCCAAAACAGAGTAGAATAGGGCATTGTATATTTTTTCTGACAGATTATATTCAGAAAATTTTGCTGTTCATATTGGGGTGCCTAGATGATATCTAGATTTTTTTCGATTCCCTTAAATATACGATTTCTGTATTCTAAATGAGAGAGCATATGACGTTAGTGTATATACTTCAAAAGAGAGTAGAGAAGGGCATTGTATATTTTCTCTGACATTATATTTAGAGCAATTTTTTTTAACATTGGGGTGGCTAGATAATATTTAGATTTTTTCAACTCAGGTAAGATTAATATTTCTGTATTTTACATGAGAGAGCATATTGAGTTTTTGTATATACTCCAATACAGAGTAGAATAGGGCATTGTATATTTTTTCTCACTGATTATATTCAGAGCAATTTTGTATTTAACATTGGGGTGCCTAGATAATACTTAGATTTTTTCGATTCGGGTAAAATTAGAATTTCAGTATTTTATATGAGAGAGCATATTGAGTTGGTGTATATACTCCAAAAAAGAGTAGAACTGTGCATTGTATAGTTCTTCTGTCAGATTATATTCAGAGCAATTTTCCTTTTAACATTGGGGTTTCTAGATAATATTTAGATTTTTTCAATTCGGGTAAAATTAGAATTTCTGTATTTTACATGAGGGAGCATATGGAGTTGGTGTATATACTCCAAAACAAAGTACAATCGGGCATTATATATTTATTCTGTCATATTATATTAAGAGCAATTTTGTTTTTAACATTGGTGTGCCTAGATAACATTTAGATTGTTTTCGATTAACGTAAAATTAAAATTTCTGTATTTTACATGAGAGAGCATATTGAGTTGTTGTATATACTCCAAAACAGAGTTGAATAGGGCATTGTATATTGTTTTTTAATTTTTTGTTGGATTTAAGTTTTGGGGTACATGAGCATAGCATGCAAGACAGTTGTGTACGTACACAGATGGCAGTGTGCTTTGCTTTTCTTCTCCCCTTCACCCACATTTGGCATTTCTCCCCAGGCTATCCCTCCACGCCTCCGCCTCCCAGTGGCCCTCCCCGTTTCCCCCCAGTAGACCCCAGTGTTTAGTACTCCCCTTTCCATGTCCATGGGTTCTCATTTTTCATCACCCACCTATGAGTGAGTATACGCGGTGTTTCATTTTCTGTTCTTGTGTCAGTTTGCTAAGGATGATGTTCTCCAGATTCATCCGTGTCCCTACAAACGACACAAACTCATCATTTCTGATTGCTGCATAATATTCCATGGTGTATATGTGCCACATTTTTCCAATCCAGTCTATTATCGATGGGCATTTGGGTTGATTCCAGGTCTTTGCTATTGTAAACAGTGCTGCAATGAACATTCGTGTACATGTGTCCTTATAGTAGAACGATTTATAGTCTTTTGGATATATACCCAGTAATGGGATTGCTGGGTCGAATGGAATTTCTATTTCTAAGGCCTTGAGGAATTGCCACACTGTCTTCCACAATGGTTGAACTAACTGACACTCCCACCAAAAGTGTAAAAGTGTTCCTTTTCCTCCACATCCTCTCCAGCATCTGTTGTCTACGGAATTTATTTTTTTTTTAATTTTTCATTGGATTTTAGGATTTGGGGTACATAAGCATAGCATGCAAGACAGTTGCGTAGGTACACACATGGCAGTGTGCTTTGCTTTTCTTCTCCCCTTAACCCACATTTGTCATATCTCCCCAGGCTATCCCTCCCCACCTCCCACTTTCACTTGCCCTCCCCTGTTCCCCCCAATAGACCCCAGTGTTTAGTATTCTCCTTTCTGTGTCCATGTGTTCTCATTTTTCATCACCCACCTATGAGTGAGGATAGGGCATTGTATATTTTTTTTGACAGATGATATTCAGAGCAATTTTGTTTTTAACATTGCGGTGCCTTGATAATATTTAGATTTTTTCGATTCGGGTGAAATTAGAATTTCTGTATTTTACATGAGAGAGCAGACTGAGTTGGTGTACATACTACAAAACAGAGTAGAAAAGGGCATTGTATATCTTTTCTGACACATTGTATTTAGAGCAATTTTGATTTTAACATTTGGGTGCCTAGATAATACTTAGATTTTCTTCGATTCGCTTAAATATAGAATTTCTGTATTTTACATAAGAGAGCATATGGAGTTGGTGTATATACTTTAAAACAAAGTGGAATAGGGCATTGTATATTTTTTCTGACAGATTATATTACGAGCAATTTTGTTTTTAAAATTGGGGTGCCTAAATAATATTTAGATTTTTTAGATTCTGGTAAAATTTGAATTACTGTATTTTACATGAGAGAGCATACAGAGTTGGTGTGTATACTCCAAAACAGAGGAGAATAAGGCATTGTAATAGTTTTCTAACAGAGTATATTCAGAGCCATTTTCTTTTAACTTTGGGCCCCCTGGATATAATTTAGATTTTTTTGATTTGCTTAAATATAGAATTTATGTATTTTAGATTAGAGACCATATGGAGTTCGTCTATATACTCCAAAACAGAGTAGAATAGGGCATTGTATATTTTTTTTTATAGATTATATTCAGAGCAATTTTGTTTTTAACATTGGGGTGCCTAGATAATATTTAGATTTTTTTCGATTCGGGTATAATTAGAATTTGATATTTTACATTAGAGAGCGTAGTGAGTTGGTGTATATACTTCAAAACAGTGTAGAATAAGACATTGTATATTTTTTATAACAGGCTATATTCAGAGCCATTTTCTTTTATTTTTGGGGCGCCTAGATATTCTGTAGATTTTTCTCGATTCGCGTAAAATTAGAATTTCAGTATTTTACATGAGACAGCATTTTAAGTTGGTGTATATACTCCAAAACAAAGTAGAATAAGGCATTGTATATTTTTTCTAACATACTGTATTCAGAGCCATTTTCTTTTAACTTTGGGGCGCCTAGATATTATTTAGATTTTTGTCGATTTGCGTAAAATTAGAATTTCGGTATTTTACATGAGAGAGCATACATAGTTAATGTATATACTTGAAATCAGAGTAGAATAAGGCATTGTATATTTTTTCTAACAGAGTATATTCAGAGACATTTTCTTTTACCTTTGGGTAGCCTTGATAATATTTAGAATTTTTTCGATTCACTTAAATATAGAATTTCGATATTTTACATGAGAGAGCATATGGAGTTGGTTTATATACTCTAAAACAGAGTAGAATAGGGCATTGTATATTTTATCTGACAGATTATATTTAGACCAGTTTTGTTTTTAACATTGTGGTGCCTAGATAATATTTAGATTTTTTCGATTTGGGTAAAATTAGAATTTCTGTATTTTGCATGAGAGAGCATATGGTGTTGGTGTATATACTCCAAAAATGTGTAGAATAGGGCACTGAATATTTTTTATGAGAGAGTATATTCAGAGCAATTTTTTTTTTAACATTTGGGTGCCTAGATCATATTTAGATTTTTTCGATTTTGTTAAAATTAGAATTTCGGTATTTCAAATAAAGAGCATACTGAGTTTGTTTATATACTTTAAGAGATAGTAGAATAGGGCATTGTATATTTTTTCTAACACACTACATTCAGAGCCATTTTCATTTAACTTTAGGGCGCATAGATATTATTTAGATTTTTTTCGATTCACGTAAAATTAGAATTTCGGTATTTTACATGACAGAGCATTTTGAGTCGGTGTATATACTCCAATACAAAGTAGAAAAGGGCATTGTATAGTTTCTCTGACAGATTATATTCAGAGAAATTTTGTTTTTAACGTTGGGGTGCCTAGATAATATTTAGATTTTTTCGATTCGGGTAAAATTAGAATTTCTTTATTTTACATGAGAGAGCATATTGATTTGGTGTATACACTCCAAAACAGAGTAAAATAAGGCATTGTGTATTTTTTCTGACAGACTATATGCAGAGCAATTTTTCTTTATCTTTTGGGCGCCTAGATATTATTTCGATTTTTTTCGATTCGCATAAAATTAGAATTACGGTATTTTACATAAGAGAGCATATTGAGTTGGTGTATATACTCCAAAACAGAGTAGAAATAAACATTGTATATTTTTTCTGACAGATTATATTCAGAGCAATTTTGCTTTTACCATTGGGGTGCCTAGATAATTTTCAGATTTTTTTCCATTCTCTTAAATACAGAATTTTGTACTTTACATGAGAGAGCATATGGAGTTGGTGTATATACTCCAAAACAGAGTAGAATAGGGCATTGTATATATTTTCTGACAGATTATATTCAGAGAAATTTTGCTTTTAACATTGGGGTGCCTAGATTATATTTAGATTTGTTTCTATTTGCTTAAATATAGAATTTCTCTATTTTACATGAGAGTGCATATGGAGTTGGTGTATATACTTCAAAACAGAGTAGAATAGGGCATTCTATATTTTTTCTAACACATTATATTCAACGCAATTTTGTTTTTCACATAGGGGTGCCTAGATTATATTTAGATTTTTTCGCTTCGGGTAAAATTAGAATTTCTGTATTTTACATGAGAGAGCATATTGAGTTGATATATATACTACAAAACAGAGTAGAAAATGGCATTGTATTTTTTTTGTGACAGACTATATTCAGAGAAATTTTGCTTTTATCATTGGGGTGCCTAGATAATATTTAGATTATTTTCGATTCAGTTAAATATAAAATTTTTTAATTTTACATGAGAGAGCATATTGAACTGGTGTATATACTCCAAAACAGAGTAGAATAAGGCATTGTATATTTTTTCTAACAGACTATATTCAGACCCATTTTGTTTTAACTTGGGGCGCCTTGATATTATTCAGATTTGTTTCGATTCACGTAAAATTAGAATTTTGTTATTTTACATAAGAGAGCATATTGAGTTGGTGTACATACTCCAAAACAGAGTAGAATAGGGCATTGTATATTTTTTTTGACTGATTATATTCACAGCATTTTTCTTCTTTACATTGGGGTGCCTAGAAAATATTTAGATTTATTTGATTCTGGTAAAATTAGAATTTCTGTATTTTATATAAGAGAGCATATGGAGATGGTGTATATATTACAAAATAGAGTAGAATAGGGCATTGTATATTTTTTCTGACAGATTATATTCAGAGCAATTTTGCTTTCAACATTACGGTGCCTAGATAATATTTAGATTGTTTTTGATTTACTTAAATATAGAATTCCTGTATTTTATATGAGAGAGCATATGGTGTTGTTTTATATACCCCAAAACACAGTAGAATAGGACATTGTATATTTTTTCTGACAGATTATATTCAGAGCAATTTTGTTTTTATGATTGTGGTGCCTAGATATTATTTAGATTTTTTTGCATTTGCATAAAATAAGAATTTCGGTATTTTACATGAGAGAGTATATTGAATTGGTGTATACATTCCAAAACAAAGTAGACAAAAACATTGTATATTTTGTCAGAAATATTATATTCAGAGCAATTTTGCTCTAGACATTGGGGTGCCTAGATAATATTTAGATTTTTTTCGATTCACGTAAGATTAGAATTTCGGTATTTTACATGAGAGACCATACTGTGTTGGTGTATATACTCCAAAACAGAGTAGAAAAGGGCATTGTATATTTTTTTTCACAGATTATATTGAGAGCAATTTTCTTTTTAACATTAGGGTGCCTATATTATATTTAGATTTTTTTGGATTCGCTTAAATATAGAATTTCTGTATTTTACATGAGAGAGCATATGGAGTTGGTGTATATACTCCAAAACAGAATAGAAAAGGGCATTGTATATTTTTTCTTACAAATTATATTCAGAGCAATTTTGTTTTTAACATTGGGGTGCCTAGATAATATTTAGATATTTTCGATTTGCTTAACGATTGAATTTCTGTATTTTACATGACAGAGCATGAGTTTGTGTATATACTCCTAAACAGAGTAGAATAGGGCATTGTATATTTTTTCTTACAGTTTTATATTTAGAGCAATTTTGTTTTTAACTTTGGGGTGCATAGATAATATTTAGATTATTTCGATTCGGGTAAAATTAGAATTTCTGTATTTTACACGAGAGAGCATACTGAGTTAGTGTATATATTCCAAAACATAGTAGAATAAGGCATTGTATATTTTTTCTAACAGACTATATTCAGAGCAATTTTCTTTTTACATTGGGTCGCCTAGATCTTATTTAGATTTTTTTCGAATCACATAAACTTAGAATTTCAGTATTTTACATGAGAGAGCATATTGAGTTGCTGTATATACTCCAAAACAGAGTAGACAAGAGTATTTTATATTTTGTGAGACAGACTATATTCATAGCAAGTTTGCTATTAACATTGGGGTGCCTAGATAATATTTAAAATTTTTTCAATTCGCTTAAATATAGAATTCTTGAATTTTAAATGAGAGAGCATATGGAGATGGTGTATATACTTCAAAACAGAGTAGAATAGGGCATTGTATATTTTTTCTGACAGAGTATATTCAGAGCAATTTTGTTTTTAACATTGGGGTGTCTAGATAATATTTAGATTCTTTCGATTCGCTTAAATATAGAATTTCTGTATTTTACATGAGAGTGCCTATAAAGTTGGTGTATATACTCCAAAATAGAGTAGAATAAAGCATTCTATATTTTTTCTAACTGACTATATTCACAGACATTTTCGTTTAACTTTGTGCTGCCTAGATATTATTTAGATTTATTTCGATTCACGTAAAATTAGAATTTCTGTATTTTACAAGAGAGAGCATATTGAGTTAATGTATATCTTCCAAAACAAAGTAGAAAAGGGCATTGTATATTTTTTCTGACAGATTATATTAAGAGCAATTTGTTTTTAACATTGGGGTGCCTAGATAATATTTAGATTTTTTTGATTCTGGTAAAATTAAATTCCTGTATTTTACATGAGAGAGCAAACGGAGTTGTTGTATTTACTCCAAAACAGAGTAGAATAAAGTATTGTATATTTTCTCTAACAGACCATATTCATATCCATTTTTGTTTAACTTTGGGTCTTCTTGATATTATTTGGATTTTTTTGGATTCGTGTAAAATTTGAATTTCTGTATTTTACATGAGAGAGCATATTGATTTGGTGTATATACCCCAAAGCAGAATAGAAAAGGGCATTGTATATTTTTTCTAACATATTATATTAAGAGCAATTTTGTTTTGCACATTGGGGTACCTAGCTAATATTTAGATTTTTTTCGATTAGCTTAAATATCGAATTTCTCTATTTTACATGAGAGAGCATATGGAGTTGGTGTATATACTCCAAAACAGAGTAGAAAAGGGCATTGTATATTTTTTCTGACAGATTATATTCAGAGAAATTTTGTTTTAAACATTGGGGTGCCTAGATAATATTTAGATTTTTTTCGATTCATGTAAAATTAGATTTCGGTATTTTACATGAGAGAACATATTGAGTTGGTGTATATACTCCAAAACAGAATCGATTAGGTCATTGTATATTTTTTATGAAAGAGTAAATTCAGAGAAATTTTGCTTTTAACATTCGGGTGCCAAGATAATATTTAGGTTTTTTTCGATTCACGTAAAATTAGAATTTCGGTATTTTACATAAGAGAGCATACTGAGTTGCTGTAAATACTTCAAAACAGAGTAGAATAAGTCATTGTATAATTTTTCTAACAGTATATTCAGAGCCATTTTTTTTTAACTTTGGGGTGCCTAGATATTATTTAGATTTTTGTCGATTTGCGTAAAATTAGAATTTCGGTATTTTACATGAGAGAGCATACTGAGTTTATGTATATACTTGAAATCAGAGTAGAATAAGGCATTGTATATTTTTTCTAACAGAGTATATTCAGAGACATTTTCTTTTATTTTTTGGGAGCCTTGATAATATTTAGAATTTTTTCGATTCACTTAAATATAGAATTTCGGTATTTTACATGAGAGTGCATATGGAGTTGGTGTATATACTCCAAAACAGAGTAGAATAGGGCATTCTACATTGTTTCTAACACATTTTATTCAACGCAATTTTGTTTTTCACATAGGGGTGCCTAGATTATATTTAAATTTTTTCGCTTCGGGTAAAATTAGAATTTCTGTATTTTACATGAGAGAGCATATTGAGTTGATATACATACTACAAAACAGTAGAAAATGGCATTGTATATTTTTTTGTGACAGACTATATTCAGAGCAATTTTGCTTTTATCATTGGGGTGCCTAGATAATATTTAGATTTTTTTCGATTCGGTTAAATATAGAATTTTTCTATTTTACATGAGAGAGCATAGTGAACTGGTGTATATACTCCAAAACAGAGTAGAATAAGGCATTGTATATTTTTTCTAACAGACTATATTCAGACCCATTTTCTTTTAACTTGGGGCGCCTTGATATTATTCAGATTTGTTTCGATTCGTGTAAAATTAGAATTTTGTTATTTTACATAAGAGAGCATATTGAGTTGGTGTACATACTCCAAAACAGAGTAGAATAGGGCATTGTATATTTTTTCTGACTGACTATATTCACAGCATTTTTCTTTTTAACATTGGGGTGCCTAGATAATATTTAGATTTTTTCGATTCTGGTAAAATTAGAATTTCTGTATTTTATATAAGAGAGCATATTGAGACGGTGTATATACTACAAAATAGAGTAGAATAGGGCATTGTATATTTTTTCTGACAGATTATATGCAGAGCAATTTTGCTTTCAACATTACGGTGCCTAGATAATATTTAGATTGTTTTTGATTTGCTTAAATATAGAATTCCTGTATTTTATATGGGAGAGTATATGGTGTTGTTTTATATACCCCAAAACACAGTAGAATAGGGCATTGTATATTTTTTCTGACAGATTATATTCAGAGCAATTTTGTTTTTATGATTGTGGTGCCTAGATATTATTTAGATTTTTTTGGATTCGCATAAAATAAGAATTTCTGTATTTTACATGAGAGAGTATATTGAATTGGTGTATACAATCCAAAACAAAGTAGACAAAAACATTGTATATTTTGTCAGACATATTATATTCCCAGCAATTTTGCTTTAGACATTGGGGTGCCTAGATAATATTTAGATTTTTTTCGATGCACGTAAGATTTGAATTTCGGTATTTTACATGAGAGACCATACTGTGTTGGTGTATATACTCCAAAACAGAGTAGAAAAGGGCATTGTATATTTTTTTCTGACAGATTATATTGAGAGCAATTTTGTTTTTAACATTAGGGTGCCTAGATAATATTTAGATTTTTTTGGATTCGCTTAAATATAGAATTTCTGCATTTTACATGAGAGAGCAAGTAGAGTTGGTGTATATACTCAGAAACAGAGTAGAACAGGGCATTGTATATTTTCTCTTAGAGTTTATATCCAGAGCAATTTTGTTTTTAACATTGGGGTGCCTTGATAAAATTTAGATTTTTTCGATTTGGGTAAAATTAGAATTTCTCTATTTTACACGAGAGAGCATAATGAGTTGGTGTATATACTGCAAAACATAGTAGAATAAGGCATTGTATATTTTTTCTAAGATACTGTATTCAGAGCCATTTTCTTTTAACTTTGGGGCGCCTAGATATTATTTAGATTATTTTTGATTTGCTTAAATATATAATTTCTGTATTTTTCATGAGAGAGCATGTAGAGTTGGTGTGTATACTCAAAAACAGAGTAGAATAAGGCATTGTATATTTTTTATGAGAGTTTATATTCAGAGCAATTTTGTTTTTAACATTGGGGTGCCTTGATAATATTTAGATTTTTTGGATTCGGGTAAAATTAGAGTATCTGTATTTTACACGAGAGAGCATAGTGAGTTGGTGTATATACTCCAAAATATAGTAGAATAAGGCATTGTATATTTTTTCTAACATACTATATTCAGAGCCATTTTCTTTTAACTTTGGGGCGCCTAGATATTATTTAGATTTTTTTCGATTCGCTTAAAAGTAGAATTTCTGTATTTTACATGAGAGAGCATAAGGAGTTGGTGTATATACACCAAAATAGAGTAGAAAAATTCATTGTATATTTTTTCTGACAGATTATATTCAGAGCAATTTTGCTTTTACCATAGGGGTGCCTAGATAATATTTAGATTTTTTTTGATTCGCTTAAATATAAAGTTTCTCCATTTTATATGAGAGAGCATATGGAGTTGGTGTATATACTCCAAAACAGACTATAATAGGGCATTGGATATTTTTTCTGACAGATTATACTCGGAGCAATTTTGTTTTTAACATTGGGGTGCCTAGATTATATTTAGATTATTTTGATTCGGGTAAAATTAGAATTTCTGTATTTTACATGAGAGAGCATATTGAGTTGGTGTATATAATACAAAAAAAAGTAGAAAAGGGCGTTGTATATTTTTTCTGACCGAATACATTCATAGCACTTTTTATTTTAACGTTGGGGTGCATAGATAATATTTAGATTCTTTTCGATTCGCTTTAATATCGAATTTCGGTATTTTACACGAGAGAGCAAATGCAGTTGCTGTATAAAGTCCAAAACAGAGAATAAAAAAGCATTGTATATTTTTTCTGACAGATTATATTGAGAGCAATTTTGTTTTTAACATTGGGGTGCCTCGATAATATTTAGATATTTTTGATTTGCTTAACGATTGAATTTCTGTATTTTACATGAGAGAGCATATTGAGTTTGTGTATATACTCCAAAACAGAGTAGAATAGGGCATTGTATATTTTTTCTGACAGTTTTATATTCAGAGCAATTTTGTTTTTAACATTGGGGTGCATAGATAATATTTAGATTATTTCGATTCGGGTAAAATTAGAATAACGGTATTTTACACGAGAGAGCATACTGAGTTGGTGTATATACTCCAAAACATAGTAGAATAAGGCATTGTATATTTTTTCTAACAGACTATATTTAGAGCAATTTTTTTTTACATTGGGTCGCCTAGATATTATTTAAATTTCTTTCGAATCACATAAAATTAGAATTTCGGTATTTCACATGAGAGAGCATATTGAGTTGCTGTGTATACTCCCAAACAGAGTAGACAAGGGCATTTTATATTTTGTTAGACAGACTATATTCATAGCAAGTTTGCTATTAACATTGGCTTGCCTAGATAATATTTAGAACTATTTCGATTCGCTTAAAATAGAATTCCTGAATTTTAAATGAAAGAGCATATGGAGATGGTGTATATACTTCAAAACAAAGTAGAATAGGGCATTGTATATTTTTTCTGACAGAGTATATTCAGAGCAATTTTGTTTTTAACATTGGGGTGTCTAGATAATATTTAGATTTTTTCGATTTGCTTAAATATAGAATTTCTGTATTTTACATGAGAGTGCATATGGAGTTGGTGTATATACTCCAAAACAGAGTAGAATAAAGCATTCTATATTTTTTCTAACTGACTATATTCACAGACATTTTCGTTTAACTTTGTGCTGCCTAGATATTATTTAGTTTTATTTCGATTCACGTAAAATTAGAATTTCGGTATTTTACATGAGAGAGCATATTGAGTTGGTGTATATATTCCAAAACAAAGTAGAAAAGGGCATTGTATATTTTTTCTGACAGATTATATTCAGAGCAATTTGTTTTTAACATTGGGGTGCCTAGATAATATTCAGATTTTTTCGATTCTGGTAAAATTAAATTTCTGTATTTTACATGAGAGAGCATACAGAGTTGTTGTATTTACTTCAAAACAGAGTAGAATTAGTTATTGTATATTTTCTCTAACAGACCATATTCATACCCCTTCTTGTTTAACTTTGGGGCGCATAGATATTATTTAGATTTTTTTCGATTGGTGTAAAATTAGAATTTCTGTATTTTACATGAGAGAGCATATTGATTTGGTGTATATACTCCAAAGCAGAGTAGAAATGGTCATTGTATATTTTTTCTGACATATTATATTAAGAGCAATTTTGTTTTTAACATTGGGGTACCAAGCTAATATTTAGATTTTTTTCGATTTGCTTAAATATCGAACTTCTCTATTTTATATGAGAGAGCATATGGAGTTGGTGTATATACTCCAAAACAAAGTAGAAAAGGGCATTGTATATTTTTTCTGACAGATTATATTCAGAGAAATTTTGTTTTAAACATTGGGGTGCCTAGATAATATTTAAATTTTTTTCGATTCGCTTAAATATAAAATTTCTGTATTTTACATTAGAGAGCAGGTAGAGTTGGTGTATATACTCAAAAACAGAGTAGAATAGGGCATTGTATATGTTTTCTGACAGTTTATATTCAGAGCAATTTTGCTCTGAACATTGGGGTGCCTAGCTAATATTTATATTTTTTCAATTTGGGTAAAATTAGAATTTCTGTATTTTACACGAGAGAGCATACTGAGTTGGTGTATATACTCCAAAACACAGTAGAATAAAACATTGTATATTTTTCTAACAGACTATATTCAGAGCCATTTTCTTTTAACATTGGGGCGCCTAGGTATTATTTAGATTTTTTTCGATTCACGTAAAATTAGAATTTCGGTATTTTACATGAGAGAGCATATAGAGTTGGTGTATATACTCCAAAACAGTAGAAAACGACATTGTATATTTTTTATTAAGGATTATATTCAGAGCAATTTTGTTTTTAATATTGGGGTGCCTAGATAATATTTAGATTTTTTTCCATTTGCTTACATATATAATTTCTTTATTTTACATGAGAGAGCACATAAAGTTGGTGTATATACTCCAAAACAGAGTAGAATAGGGCATTGTATATGTTTTATGACAGAGAGTATTCAGAGCAATTTTGTTTTGAACACTGGGGTGCATATATAATATTTCAATTTTTTTTGATTCGCCTAAATATTGAATTTCTGTATTTTACATGCGAGAGTGTATGAAGGTGGTGTATATACTCCAAAACGTAGTAGAAAAGGGCATTGTATATTTTTTCTGACAGATTATATTCAGAGCAATTTTGCTTTTACATTGGGGTGCCTCGATAATATTTAGAATTTTTTCGATTCACATAAAATTTGAATTTCGGTATTTTACATGAGATAGCATATTGAGTGGGTGTATATACTCCAAAACAGAGTAGACAAGGGCAATTTATATTTTGTCAGACAGACTATCTTCATACAAATTTTGCTTTTAACATTGGGGTGCATAGATTATATTTAGATTTTTTTTGATACGCTTAAATATAGAATTCCTGTATTTTAAATGAAACAGCATGTGGAGTTGGTGTATATACTCCAAAACAGAGTAGAATAGTGCATTGTATATTTTTTCTGAGAGATTATTTTCAGAGCAATTTTGTTTTTAACATTGGGGTGCCTAGATAATATTGAGATTTTTTTCGATTCGCGAAAATTTAGAATTTCAGTATTTTACATGAGGGAGCATACTTAGTTGGTGTATATACTCCAAAACAGAATAGAATGAAGCATTGTATATTTTCTTTAAAAGAGTATATTCAGAGCCATTTTTTTTGTAACTTTGGGGCGCCTAGATATTGTTTCGATTTTTTTTGATTCACGTAAAATTAGAATTTCAATATTTTACATGAGAGAGCATATTGAGTTGGTGTATATACTACAAAACAGAGTAGAATAGGGCATTGTATATTTTTTCTGACAGTTTATATTCAGAGCAATTTTGCTTTTAACATTGGGGTGCCTAGATAATATTTAAATTTTTTTCGATTCACTTAAATATAGAAATTCTGTATTTTACATGAGAGAGCTTATTGAGTTGGTGTATATACCACAAAACACAGTAGAAAAGGGCATTTTATATTTTTTCTTACAAAGTATATTCAGAGAAATTTTGTTTTTAACATTGGGGTTCCTAGGTAATATTCAGATTTTTTGAATTCGCTTAAAGTTAGAATTTCTGTATTTTACATGAGGGAGCATATGGAGTTTGTCTAAATAATCAAAAACAGAGTAGAATAGGGCATTGTATATTTTTTCTGACAGATTATATTCAGAGGAATATTATTTTTAACATTGGGGTGCCTAGATAATATTTAGAATTTTTCAATTCTGGTAAAGTTAAATTTCTGTATTTTACATGAGAGAGCATACGGAGTTGGTGTATTTACTCCAAACCAGAGTAGAATAAGACATTGTATATTTTTTCTAACAGAATATATTCATAACCATTTTCGTTTAACATTGGGGCGCCTAGATATTATTTAGATTTTTTTCGATTCGCGTAAAATTAGAATTACGGTATTTTACATGTGAGAGCATATTGATTTGGTGTATATATTCCAAAGCAGAGTCGAAAAAGACATTGTATATTTTTTCTGACAGATTATATTCAGAGCCATTTTGGTTTTAACTTTGGAGTGCCTAGATTATACTTAGATTATTTTTGATTTGCATAAGTATATAACTTCTCTATTTTACATGAGAGTGCATATGGAATTGGTGTATATACTCCAAAACAGAGTAGAATAGGGCATTGTATATATTTTCTGACAGATTATATTTAGAGCAATTTTGTTTTTAACATTGGGGTAGCTAGAGAATATTTAGATTTTTTTCGATTTGCTTAAATATTGAATTTCTCTATTTTACATGAGAGAGCATATGGAGTTGGTGTATATACTTCAAAACAGAGTAGAAAAGGGCATTCTATATTTTTTCTGACATATTACCTTCAGAGCAATTTTGCTTTTAACTTTGGGGTGCCTAGATAATATTTAGATTTTTTTCGATTTGCTCAAATATAGAATTTCTCTATTTTACATGAGAGTGCATATGGAGTTGGTGTATATACTCCAAAACAGAGAAGAATAGGGCATTGTATATGTTTTCTGACAGTTTATATTCAGAGCAATTTTGCTTCTAACATTGGGGTGCCTTGATATTATTTAGATATGTTCGATTCATGTAATATTAGAATTTCGGTATTTTACATGAGAGAGCATACTGAGTTGGTGTCTATACTCCAAAACATAGTAGAATAAGGCACTGTATATTTTTTCTAACAGACAATATTCAGAGCTATTTTCTTTTGACATTGTGGCACCTAGATATCATTTAGATTTTTTTCGATTCGCGTAAAATTAGAATTTCGGTATTTTTCATGAGAGAGCATATTGAGTTGGTGTATATACTCCAAAGAAGAGTAGAATAAGGCATTGTATATTTTGTCTAACAGACTATACTCAGAGCGATTTTCTTTTAACATTGAGGTTCCTAGATATTATTTACATGTTTTTCGATTCGCGTAAAATTGGAATATTTGTATTTTACATGAGAGAGCATATTGAGTTGGTGTATATACTACAAAACACAGTAGACAAGGGCATTTTATATTTTTTCAGACAGACTATATTCATATCAATTTTGCTTTTAACATTGGGGTGCCTACATAATATTTAGATTTCTCTTGATTCGCTTAAATATATAATTCCTGTATTTTAAATGAGAGAGCAGGTAGAGTTAGTGTTTATACTCCAAAACAGAGTAGAATAGGGCATTGTATATTTTTACTGACAGATTGTATTCAGAGCAATTTTGTTTTTAACATTGGGGTGCCTAGATTGTATTTAGATTTTTTTCGATTCGCTTAAATATAGAATTTTTGTATTTTACATGAGAGAGCTTATGGAGTTTGTGTATATACTCCAAAACAGAGTAGAAATGGGCATTGTATATATTTTTGACAGATTATATTCAGAGCAATTTTTTTAGCATTGGGGTGCCTAGATAATATTAAGAATTTTTCGATTCACGTAAAATTTGAATTTCTGTATTTTACATGAGAGAGCATACTGAGTTGGTGTATATACTCCAAAACAGAGTAGAATAGGGAATTGTATATTTTTTCTGACCGATTATATTCAGAGCAATTTTGTTTTTAACATTGGGGTGCCTAGATAATACTTAGATTTTTTCGATAAGGGTAGAAGTAGAATTTCTGTATTTTACATGAGAGAACATATTTAGTTGGTGTGTATACTACAAAACAGAGTAGAAAAGGGCATTGTATATTTTTTCCTGACAGATTATATTCAGAGCAATTTTGTTTTTAACATTGGGGTGCCTAGATAATATTTAGGTTTATTTCGATTCGCTTAAATATAGAATTTCTTTATTTTACATGAGAGAGCATATGCAGTTGTTGTATATACTCTAAAACAGTAGAATAGGAAATTGTATATTTTTTTCTGACAGATTATATTCAGATCAATTTTTTTTTTTAATTTTTTATTGGATTATAGGTTTTGGGGTACATGAGCAGAGCATGCAAGACAGTTGCGTAGGTACACACATGGCAGTGTGCTTTCTTTTCTTCTCCCCTTCACTTACATTTGGCTTTTCTTCCCAGGCTATCCCTCCCCACCTCCCCCTCCCACTGGCCCTCCCCTTTTCCCCCCAATAGACCCCAGTGTTTAGTACTCCCCTTTCTGTGTCCATGTGTTCTCATTTTTCATCACCCACCTATGAGTGAGAATATGCGGTGTTTCATTTTCTATTCTTGTGTCAGTTTGCTGAGGATGACGTTCTCCAGATTCATCCATGTCCCTACAAACGACACAAACTCATCATTTCTGATTGCTGCATAATATTCCATGGTGTATATGTGCCACATTTTTCCAATCCAGTCTATTATCGATGGGCATTTGGGTTGATTCCAGGTCTTTGCTATTGTAAACAGTGCTGCAATGAACATTCGTGTACATGTGTCCTTATAGTAGATCGATTTACAGACTTTTGGATATATACCCAGTAATGGGATTGCTGGGTCAAATGGAATTTCTATTTCTAAGGCCTTGAGGAATCGCCACACCGTCTTCCACAATGGTTGAACTAATTTACACTCCCACCAACAGTGTAAAAGTGTTCCTTTTTCTCCACATCCTCTCCAGCATCTGTTGTCTCCAGATTTTTTAATGATCGCCATTCTAACTGGCGTGAGATGGTATCTCAATGTGGTTTTGATTTGCATCTCTCTGATGACCAGTGACGATGAGTATTTTTTCATATGATTGTTGGCCTCATATATGTCTTCTTTCGTAAAGTATCTGTTCATATCCTTTGCCCACTTTTGAATGGGCTTGTTTGTTTTTTTCCTGTAAATCTGTTTGAGTTCTTTGTAAATTCTGGATATCAGCCCTTTGTCAGATGGGTAAACTGCAAAAATTTTTTCCCATTCTGTTGGTTGCCGATCCACTCTAGTGACTGTTTCTTTTGCCGTGCAGAAGCTGTGGAGTTTGATTAGGTCCCATTTGTCTATTTTGGCTTTTGTTGCCAATGCTTTTGGTGTTTTGTTCATGAAGTCCTTGCCTACTCCTATGTCCTGGATAGTTTTGCCTAGATTTTCTTCTAGGGTTTTTATGGTGCCAGGTCTTATGTTTAAGTCTTTAATTCATCTGGAGTTAATTTTAGTGTAAGGTGTCAGGAAGGGGTCCAGTTTCTGCTTTCTGCACATGGCTAGCCAGTTTTCCCAACACCATTTGTTAAACATGGAATCCTTTCCCCATTGCTTGTTTTTGTCAGGTTTATCAAAGATTGTATAGTTGTATGTATGTTGTGTTGCCTCCGGTGCCTCTGTTTTGTTCCATTGGTCTATATCTCTGTTTTGGTACCAGTACCATGCTGTTTTGATTACTGTAGCCTTGTAGTATAGTTTGAATTCCGGTAGTGTGATGCCCCCCGCTGTGTTCTTTTTGCTTAGAATTGACTTGGCTATGCGGGCTCTCTTTTGGTTCCATATGAAGTTCATGGTGGTGTTTTCCAGTTCTGTGAAGAAAGTCAATGGTAGCTTGATGGGGATAGCGTTGATTCTGTAAATTACTTTGGGCAGTATAGCCATTTTCACGATATTAATTCCTCCTAACCATGAACATGGGATGTTTCTCCATCTGTTTGTGTCCTCTCTGATTTCGTTGAGCAGTGGTTTGTAGTTCTCCTTGAATAGGTCTCTTACGTTCCTTGTGAGTTGTATTCCAAGGTATTTTATTTTTTTTGTAGCAATTGCGAATGGCAGTTCGCTCTTGATTTGGCTTTCTTTAAGTCTGTTATTGGTGTAGACGAATGCTTGTGATTTTTGCACATTGATTTTATATCCTGAGACTTTGCTGAAGTTGCTTATCAGTTTCAGGAGTTTTTGGGCTGAGGCGATGGGGTCTTCTAGGTATACTATCATGTCGTCTGCAAATAGAGACAATTTGGCTTCCACCTTTCCTATTTGAATACCCTTTATTTCTCTTTCTTGCCTGATTGCTCTGGCTAGAACTTCCAGTACTATATTGAATAGGAGTGGTGAAAGAGAGCATCCTTGTCTAGTGCCAGATTTCAAAGGGAATGCTTCCAGTTTTTGCCCATTCAGTATGACATTGGCTGTTGGTTTGTCATAAATAGCTTTTATTACTTTGAGATACTTTCCACAGATACCGAGTTTATTGAGGGTTTTTAGCATAAAGGGCTGTTGAATTTTGTCAAATGCCTTCTCTGCGTCAATTGAGATAATCATGTGGTTTTTGTTTTTGGTTCTGTTTATGTGGTGAATTACATTTATAGACTTGCGTATGTTGAACCAGCCTTGCATCCCCGGGATGAATCCTACTTGATCATGATGAATAAGTTTTTTGATTTGCTGTTGCAATCGGCTTGCCAATATTTTATTGAAGATTTTTGCATCTATGTTCATCATGGATATTGGCCTGAAGTTTTCTTTTCTCGTTGGGTCTCTGCCGGGTTTTGGTATCAGAATGATGTTGGTCTCATAAAATGATTTGGGAAGGATTCCCTCTTTTTGGATTGTTTGAAATAGTTTTAGAAGAAATGGTGCCAGCTCTTCCTTGTGTGTCTGGTAGAATTCGGCTGTGAACCTGTCTGGACCTGGGCTTTTTTTGTGTGGTAGGCTCTTAATTGCTGCCTCAACTTCAGACCTTGTTATTGGTCTATTCATAGTTTCAGCTTCCTCCTGGTTTAGGCTTGGGAGGACACAGGAATCCAGGAATTTGTCCATTTCTTCCAGGTTTACTTGTTTATGCGCATAGAGTTGTTTGTAATATTCTCTGATGATGGTTTGAATTTCTGTGGAATCTGTGGTGATTTCCCCTTTATCATTTTTTATTGCATCTATTTGGTTGTTCTCTCTTTTATTTTTAGTCAATCTGGCTAGTGGTCTGTCTATTTTGTTGATCTTTTCAAAAAACCAGCTCTTGGATTTATTGATTTTCTGAAGGGTTTTTCGTGTCTCAATCTCCTTCAGCTCAGCTCTGATCTTAGTTATTTCTTGTCTTCTGCTGGGTTTTGAGTTTTTTTGGTCTTGGTCCTCTAGCTCTTTCAATTTTGACGATAGGGTGTCAATTTTGGATCTCTCCATTCTCCTCATATGGGCACTTATTGCTATATACTTTCCTCTAGAGACTGCTTTAAATGTGTCCCAGAGGTTCTGGCACGTTGTGTCTTCGTTCTCATTGGTTTCGAAGAACTTCTTTATTTCTGCCTTCATTTCGTTGTTTACCCAGTCAACATTCAAGAACCAGTTGTTCAGTTTCCATGAAGCTGTGCGGTTCTGGGTCTGTTTCTGAATTCTGAGTTCTAACTTGATTGCACTATGGTCTGAGAGGCTGTTTGTTATGATTTCAGTTGTTTTGCATTTGTTGAGCAGTGCTTTACTTCCAATTATGTGGTCAATTTTAGAGTAGGTGTGATGTGGTGCTGAGAAGAATGTGCATTCTGTGGATTTGGGGTGGAGAGTTCTGTAAATGTCTATCAGGTTTGCTTGCTCCAGGTCTGAGTTCAAGCCCTGGATATCCTTGTTGATTTTGTGTCTGGTAGATCTGTCTAATATTGACAGTGGAGTGTTAAAGTCTCCCACTATTATTGTGTGGGAGTCTACATCCTTTTGTAAGTCCTTAAGAACTTGCCTTATGTATCTGGGTGCTCCTGCATTGGGTCCATATATGTTTAGGATTGTTAGCTCTTCTTGTTGTATCGATCCTTTTACCATTATGTAATGGCCTTCTTTGTCTCTTTTGATCTTTGTTGCTTTAAAGTCTATTTTATCAAAGATGAGAATTGCAACTCCTGCTTTTTTTTGCTTTCCATTTGCTTGGTAAATCTTCCTCCATCCCTTTATTTTGAGCCTTTGTGTATCCTTGCATGTGAGATGGGTTTCCTGGATACAGCACACTGATGGGTTTTGGCTTTTTATCCAATTTGCCAGTCTGTGTCTTTTGATTGGTGCATTTAGTCCATTTACATTTAGGGTTAATATTGTTATGTGTGAATTTAATACTGCCATTTTGATGCTAAGTGGCTGTTTCGCCTGTTAGTTGTTGTAGATTCTTCATTATGTTGATGCTCTTTAACATTCAGTGTGATTTTGGAATGGCTGGTACTGGTTGATTTTTTCTATGTGTAGTGCCTCTTTTAGGAGCTCTTGTAAAGCAGGCCTGGTGGTGACAAAATTTCTGAGTACTTGCTTGTTCGCAAAGGATTTTATTTTTCCTTCACTTTTGAAGCTCAGTTTGGCTGGATATGAAATTCTGGGTTGAAAGTTCTTTTCTTTAAGAATGTTGAATATTGGCCCCCACTCTCTTCTGGCTTGTAGTGTTTCTGCCGAGAGATCTGCTGTGAGTCTGATGGTCTTCCCTTTGTGGGTGACCCGACCTTTCTCTCTGGCTGCCCTTAGTATTCTCTCCTTTATTTCAACCCTATTGAATCTGACGATTATGTGCCTTGGGGTTGCTCTTCTTGCGGAATATCTTTGTGGTGTTCTCTGAATTTCCTGCAATTGAGTGTTGGCCTGTCTTGCTAGGTGGGGGAAATTTTCCTGGATGATGTCCTGAAGAGTATTTTCCAGCTTGGATTCATTCTCTTCGACCCCTTCTGGTACACCTATCAAACGTAGGTTAGGTCTTTTCACATAGTCCCACATTTCTTGGAGACTTTGTTAATTTTTTTTTGCGCTTTTTTCTCTGATCTTGGTTTCTCGTTTTATTTCATTGAGTTGGTCTTCGACTTCAGATATTCTTTCTTCTGCTTGGTCAATTCGGCTATTGAAACTTGTGCATGCTTCGCGAAGTTCTCGTATTGTGTTTCTCAGCTCCTTTAATTCATTCATATTCCTCTCTAAGTTATCCATTCTTGTTATCATTTCCTCAAATCTTTTTTCAAATCTTTTCTCAAGGTTCTTAGTTTCTTTGCATTGATTTAATACATGATCTTTTAGCTCACCAAAGTTTCTCATTATCCATCTTCTGAAGTCTAATTCCGTCATTTCGTCACAGTCATTCTCCGTCCAGCTTTGTTCCCTTGCTGGTGAGGAGTTTTGGTCCTTTCTAGGAGGCGAGGTGTTCTGGTTTCGGGTGTTTTCCTCCTTTTTGCGCTGGTTTCTTCCCATCTTTGCGGATTTGTCCGCTGGTCGTCTGGGTAGTTGCTGACTTTTCGATTGGGTCTCTGAGTGGACACCCTGAATGTTGATGATGAAGTATTTCTGTTGCTTGGTTTTCCTTCTACCAGTCTAGCCCCTTCGCTGTACGAGTGCTGAGGTCCGCTCCAGACCCTGCTTGTCTGGGGTGCACCTCTAGCAGCTGTGGCACAGCGAGGGATGCTACCAGTTTCTTTATCTGCTATCTTTGTCCCAGGATGGTGCCTGCCTAATGTCAGTCTTTTGGATATAGAGGGGTCAGGGAGCTGCTTGAGGAGACAGTTTGTATTTTATAGGGGTTTAATTGCTGAGCTGTGAGCTGTGTTGTTCATTCAGGGCTGTTAGGCTGCTATGTTTGATTCTGCTGCAACAGAGCTCATTAAAAAAACCCTTTTTTTTCTCAAATGCTCTGTGTTGAGGGGTTTGGGCTTTATTTTTGGATGTCCGTTGAGGTCCTGCCCAGCTAGGATGCAGACTAGCCACTGTTTGCCTGCCGAGGCTCCGCCCTGCTGTTGTGAGGCTTGCCCTGGCTCCGCTGTTCTGCTGTTCTTCGCCACGCCCTGCGGCGGAGTCTCTCTGTTGTAGCGGGTTGCCTCGGCGACGGCAGGCTGCGTCATCAGTGGGCGTGTATCTCAGTAGGGACGGGTTGCCTCGGCAACGGCTGGCTGCCTCAGCAATGGGCGTGTATCTCAGTTGGGGCGGGTTACCTCGGTAATGGTGGCCGCCCCTCCCCCTCAGAGCATCTCAGGCCGTCTGCACGGGGCTTGTTTGAAATCGCGGTTTTGTTCGTCCCACTGGGCCAATCCTAACGCTCTGTTCCTGCAATCCCCTGGGCTGGCCCACTGTTCAAGTCTAGCTCAGTCTCAAGTCCAGCCCTCTCACGTCTCCAGTTGCTGGTTCAACGGGGCACCCGGACAAGTGCGCCCTGTGGGGAGCGCTGGGTAGGGCCGGCCGCCGCCACCCCAGCTGCCGGCTTTGCCAGGCGGAATATCTGCCTGGCGTCCCGCTTCTCCTCTTCACTTAGGAATTTCCCCGTTCCGTGAGCAACAAAGATCAGTCTGGAAATGCAGCTCAGACTCACCTCTCCACAGACACAACGAGAACTCCAATCCTGGGTTGTTCTCACAGCGCCATCTTGAGTCCTCCCCTCAATTTTGTTTTTAACATTGAGGTGCCTAGATAATATTTAGAATTTTCGGTTCGGGTAAAATTTGAATTTGTATATTTTAGCTGAGAGAGCATCCTGAGTTGCTGTATATACTCCAAAACAAAGTAGAATAAGGCATTGTATATTTTTTTTAACACTATATTCAGAGCCATCTTTTTTTAACTTTGGAGCGCCTAGATATTATTTAGATATTTTTTATTCGCCTAAAATTTTACTTTCTCTATTTTACATGAGACAGCATATTTAGTTGTTGTATATACACCAAAACCGGGTAGAAAAGAACATTGTATATTTTTTCTGACAGATTTTATTAAGAGAAATTTTGCTTTTAACATTGGGGTGCCTTGATAATTAGATTTTTTTCGATTCGCTTAAATATAGAATTTCTGAATTTTACATGAGAGTGCAAATGGAGTTGGTGTATATACTTTAAAGCAGCGTAGAATAGGGCATTGTATATTTTTTCTGACAGATTATATTCAGAGCAATATTGTTTTTAACATTGGGGTGCCTAGATAATATTTAGATTATTTTTGATTCACGTAAAATTAGAATTTCTGTATTTTACCTAAGAGAGCACACTGAGTTGGTGTATGTACTTCAAAAAAGAGTAGAATAAGGCGATGTATTTTTTTTTTCTTACAGACTATATTCAGATCCATTATCTTTTATCTTTGGGACATCTAGATTTTATTTAGATTTTTTTCGATTCCCGTAAAATTTGAATATCTGTATTTTACATGAGTGAGCATATTGAGTTGCTGTATATACCACAAAACAAAGTAGAAAAGGGCATTGTATATTTTTTCTGACAGATTTTCTTCAAAGCAATTTTGTTTTTAACATTGGGGTGCCTATATAATATTTAGATTTTATTCGATTCATGTAAAATTAGAATTTCTGTATTTTACATGAGAGAGCATAATGAGTTATTGTATATATTCCAAAACAGAGTAAAAGAAGGCATTGTATATTTTTTCTAACATACTATATTCAGAGCCATTTTCTTTTAACTTTGGAGTGCATAGATATAATTTAGATTTTCTTCAATTCGCGTAAAATTAGAATTTCGGTATTTTACGTGAGAGAGCATATTGAGTTGGTGTATACACTCGAAAACAGAGTAGAATAAGGCATTGCATATTTTTTTGACAGATTATATTTAGAGCAATTTTGTTTTTAACATTGGGGTGGCTAGATAATATTTAGATTTTTCCTTTCGGGTAAAATTAGAATTTCTGTATTTTAAAGGAGAGATCATATGAAGATGGTGTATATACTCCAAAACAGAGTAGCATAGGGCATTGTATATTTTTTCTGACAGATTATATTTAGAGCAATATTGTTTTTAACATTGGGGTGCCTAGATAATATTTAGATTTGTTTGATTCGTGTAAAATTAAAATTTCTGTATTTTATATGAGAGACCATACTTAATTGGTGTATATACTCCAAAAAAGAGTAGAATAATGCATTGTTTATTATTTCTAACAGTCTATAGTCAGAGCCATTTTCTTTTAACTTTTGGGCGCCTAGATTTTATTTAGATTTTTTTCGATTCTCATAAAATTAGAATTTCGGTATTTTACATGAGAGAGCATATTGAGTTGGTGTATACACTTCACAACAGAGTAGAAAAGGGCATTGTATATTTTTTCTGACAGATTATGTTCCGAGAAATTTTGCTTTTAACATTGGGATGTCTAAAAAGTATTTAGATTTTTTTCGATTCACGTAAAATTAGAATTTCGGTATTTTACCTGAGGGATCATACTGAGTTGGTGTATATACTCCAAAACAGGGTAGAATAGGGCATTGTATATTTTTTCTGACAGATTATATTCAGAGCAATTTTGCTTTTAACATTGAGGTGCCTAGATAATATTTAGATTTTGTTGATTCGGATAAAATTAGAATTTCGGTATGTTACAAGAGAGAGCATACTGAGCTGGTGTATATACTCCAAAACAGATTAGAATAAGGCATTGTATATTTTTTCTGACAGATTTTATTCAGAGAATTTTTATTTTTAGCATTGGGGTGCCTAGATAATATTTAGATATTGTTGATTCTAGTAAAATTAGAATTTCTGTATTTTAAATGAGAGAGCATACTGATTTGGTGTATGTATATACTCCAAAACGAAGTAGAATAAGGCATTGTATATTTTTTCTAACAGACTATATTTACAGCCATTTTCTTTTAACTTTGGGCTGCTTAGATATTTAGATTTTTTTCAATTCTCGTAAAATAAGGATTTCGGTATTTTACATGAGAGAGCATATTGAGTTGGTGTATACACTCCAAAACAGAGTAGAAAATAGCATTGCATATTTTTTCTGACAGAATATATGCAGAGCAATTTTGCTTTTAACATTGGAGTGCCTAGATCATATTTAGATTATTTTCGATTCACGTAAAATTAGAATTTCGGTATTTTACATGAGACCGTATACTGAGTTGGTGTATATACTACAAAACAGAGTAGAATAGGGCCTTGTATATTTTTTATGACAGATTATATTCAGAGCAATTTTGTTTTTAACATTAGGGTGCCTAGATAATATTTAGATTTTTTTGGATTTGCTTAAATATAGAATTTCTGCATTTTACATGAGAGAGCATGTAGAGTTGGTGTATATACTCAGAAACAGAGTAGAACAGGGCATTGTATATTTTCTCTTAGAGTTTATATCCAGAGCAATTTTGTTTTTAACATTGGGGTGCCTTGATAAAATTTAGATTTTTTCGATTCGGGTAAAATTAGAATTTCTCTATTTTACACGAGAGAGCATAATGAGTTGGTGTATATACTGCAAAACATAGTAGAATAAGGCATTGTATATGTTTTCTAAAAGACTATATTCAGAGCCAATTTATTTTAACTTTGGGATGCCTAGATATTATTTAGATATTTTTCGATTCACGTAAAATTTGAATTTCTGTATTTTACATGAGAGAGCATATGGAGTTGGTGTATATACTCCAAAACAGAGTAGAAAAGGGCATTGTATATTTTTTCTGACGGATTATATTCAGAGCGATTTTTTTTTTGTTTAACACTGGGATGCCTAGATAATATTTAGATTTTCGTTGATTCACGTAAAATGAGAATTTCGGTATTTTACATGAGAGAGCATACTGAGTTGGTGTATATACTACAAAACATAGTAGAAAAGGGCATTGTATATTTTTTCTGACAGATTATGTTCAGAGCAATTTTGCTTTTAACATTGGGGTGCTTAGATAATATTTAGATTTTTTCAATTCGGGTAGAATTAGAATTTCTGTATTTTACATGACAGAGAATATTGACTTGGTGTTTATACTACAAAACAGAATAGAAGAGGGCATTGTATATTTACTCTGACAGATGATATTCAGAGCAATTTTGCTTTTAACATTGGGGTGACTAGATAATATTTAGATTTTTTTCGATTCACATAAAATTAGAATTTCTGTATTTTTCATCAGAGAGCATACTGAGTTGGTGTATATACTCCAAAAGAGAGTAGAATAAGGCATTGTATATTTTTTCTAACAGACTATATTCAGAGCCATTTTCTATTAACTTTGGGGCGCCTAGATATTATTTAGAATTTTTTCGATTCGTGTAAAATTAGAATTTCGGTATTTTACATGAGAGAGCATATGGAGTTGGTGTATATACTACAAAACAGAGTAGAATAGGGCATGGTATATTTTCTCTGACAGATTATATTCAGAGCAATTTTTTTTTTAACATTGTGGTGCCTATATAATATTTCGATTTTTTCGATTCGGGTAAAATTAAAATCTCTGTATTTTACATGAGAGAGCATGTTGAGTTGGTGTATATACTACAAAACAGAGTAGAAAAAGGCATTATATGTTTTTTCTGAGACATTATATTCAGAACCATTTTGCTTTAATGTTGGCGTGCCTGGATAATATTTAGATTTTTTTCAATTCACTTAAATATAGAATTTCCGTATTTTATATGAGAGAGCATATGGAGTTAATGTATATACTACAAAACAGATTAGAAAAGGGCATTTTATATTTTTTGGCACATTATATTGAGACCAATTTTGCTTTTAACATTGGGGTGCCTAGATAATATTTAGATTTTTTTTGATTCGCTTAAATATAGAATTTCGGTATTTTACATGAGAGAGCATACTGAGTTGGTGTATATACTCCAAAATAGAGTAGAATAAGGCATTGTATATTTTGTCTAACAGACTATATTCAGAGCCATTTTCTTGGGGCACCTTGATATTAATTAGATTGTTTTCGATTCACGTAAAATTAGAATTTCTTTATTTTACATGAGAGAGCATATTGAGTTGGTGTATACATTCCAAAAAAGAGTAGAATAGGGCATTGTATATTTTTTCTGACAGATTATATTCAGAGCAATTTTGTTTTTAACATTGGGTTGCCTAGATAATATTTAGATTTTTTCGATTCGGGTAAAATTAGAATTTCTGTATTTTAAATGAGAGAGCATATGGAGTTGGTGTATATACTCCAAAAAAGAGTAGAATACGGCCTTGTATATTTTTTCTGACAGGTTCTATACAGAGGATTTTTATTTTTAGCATTGGGGTGCCTAGATAATATTTAGATATTGTTGATTCGGGTAAAATTAGAATTTCTGTATTTTATATGAGAGAGCATACTGAGTTGGTGTATATACTCCAAAACAGCGTAGAATAAGGCATTGTATATGTTTTCTAACAGATTATATTCAGAGCCATTTTCTTTTACCTTTGGGGCTTCTAGATATTATTTAGATTTTTTTTGATTCGCGTAAAATTAGAATTTCGGTATTTTACATGTGAGAGCATACTGAGTTTGTGTATATACTCCAAAACAGAGTAGAAAAAGTCATTGTATGTTTTTTGTAACACACTACATTCACAGCTATTGTCTTTTAACTTTGGGTAGACTAGATATTATTTAGATCATTTTCGATTCGGGTAAAATTAGAATTTCTGTGTTTTACATGACAGAGCATATTGAGTTGGTTTATATACTCCAAAATAGAGTAAAATAGGGCACTGTATATTTTTTCTGACATATTATATTCAGAGAAATTTTTTCTTAACCTTGGGATTTCTAGATAATATTTAGATTTTTTTCAATTCATGTAAAATTAGAATTACGGTATTTTACATTAGAGAGCATAGTGAGTTGGTGTATATACTCTAAAACAGAGTAGAATGAGGTATTGTATATATTTTCTAACAGACTATATTCAGACCCATTTTCTTTTACCTTTGGGCCTCCTAGATATTATTTAGATTTTCTTCGATTCGCGTAAAATTAGAATTTTATTATTTTACATGAGAGAGCATACTGAGTTGGTGTATATACCCCAAAACAAAGTAGAATAGGGTATTGTATATTTTCTCTGACAGATTATATTCAGAACAATTATGTTTTTAACATGGGGTGCCGAAATAATATTTACATTTTTTTCGATTCGCTTAAATATAGACTTTCTGTATTTTACATGAGAGAGCATATTGAGGTGTTGTATATATTCCAAAACAGAGTAGAATCGGGCATTGTATATTTTTTCTGACAGATTATATTCAGAGCAAATTTTTTTTAACATTGTGTTGCCTAGATAATATTTAGATATTTTCGAATCCAGTAAAATTAGAATTTCTCTATTTTACATGAGAGAGCATCCTGAGTTGGTGTATATACTCCAAAACAGATTAGAATACGGCATTGTATATTTTCTTCTAACAGACTATATTCAGAGCCATTTTCGTTGAACTTTGAGGCGCCTAGATTGTATTTAGATTTTTTTCGATTCGCATAAAATTAGAATTTCGGTATTTTATATGAGAGAGCAAATGGAGTTGGTGTATATACTCCAAAACAGAGTAGAATCGGGCATTGTATATTTTTTCTGACGGATTTATTCAGAGCAATTTTACTTTTAACATTGGGGTGCATAGATAATATTTAGATTTTATTCGATTCACGTAAAATTAGAATTTTTGTATTTTACATGACAGAGCAAACTGAGTTGGTGTATATACTCCAAATCAGAGTAGAATAGGGCATTGTTTATTATATCTGACAAATTATATTCAGAGCAATTTTGTTTATAACATTGGGGTGCATAGGCAATATTTAGATATTTTCGATTAGGGTAGAATTAGAATTTCTGTAATTTACATAAGAGAGCATATTGATTTGGTGTATATAGTACAAAACTGAGTAGAAAATGGCATTATATATGTTTTATGACAGATTATATACAGAGCAATTTTGCTTTTAACCTTGTGGTACCTAGATAATATTTAGATTTTTTTCGATTCGCTTAAACATGGAATTTCTGTATTTTACATGAGAGAGCGTATTGAGTTGGTGTATATTCTCCAAAAAAGAGTAGAATAGAACATTTTATTTTTTTTCTGACAGATTATATTCAGAGCAATTTTGTTTTAAACATTGGGGTGCCTACATAATATTTTGATTCTTTCGATTCGGATAAAATTAGAATTTCTGTATTTTACATGAGAGACCATATGGAGTTGGTGTATATATTCCAAAATAGAGTACAATAGGGCATTGTATATTTTTTATGACAGATTATATTCACAGAAATTTTGCTTTTAAAATTGAGGTGCCTAGATAATATTTAGATATATGTTGATTCGCTTAAATATAGAATTTCTGTATTTTACATGAGAGAGCATATGGAGTCGGTGCATATACTCGAAAACGGAGTAGAATAGGGCATTGTATAATTTTTCTGACAGATTATATTTAGAGCAATTTTGTTTTTAGATTGGGGTGCCTACATAATTTTTAGATTTTTTTAGATTCACTTAAAATGAGAATTTCGGTATTTTACATGAGAGAGCATACTGAGTTGGTGTATATACTCCAAAACAGAGTAGAATAGGGCATTGTATATTTTTTCTGACAGATTATATTCAGAGCAAGTTTGCTTTTAACATTGGGGTGCCTAGATAATATTTATATATTTTTTGATTCACATAAATATAGAATTTCTGTATTTTTCATGAGAGAGCATATGGAGTTGGTGTATATAGTCCAAAATAGAGTAGAATAGGGCATTGTATATTTTTTCTGACAGATTATATTCAGAGCGATTTTGTTTTTAACATTGCAGTGCCTAGATAATATTAAGATATTTTTCGACTCGAGTCAAATTAGAATTTCGGTATTTTACATGAGAGACCATATGGAGTTGGTTTATATACTCCAAAACATAGGAGAATAGGGCATTGTATAATTCTTCTGATGGATTATATTCAGGGCAATTTTTTTTTAATACTGGGGTGCCTAGATAATATTTAGATTTTTTCGATTTGGGTAGAATTAGAATTTCTGTATTTTACGTGAGAGAGCATATTGAGTTGGTGTATATACTACAAAACAGAGAAGTAAAGGACATTGTATATTTTATCTGACAGATTATATTAAGAGCAATTTTGCTTTTCACATTGGGGTGCCTAGATAATATCTAGAATTATTTCTATTCGCTTAAATATAGAATTTCTGTATTTTACTTGAGAGAGCATATGGAGTTGGTGTATAAACTTCAAAACAGTGAGGAATAAGGCATTGTATTTTTTTTCTTACAGACTATATTTAGAACCATTTTCTTTTAACTTTGGAACGCCTAGATATTATTTAGATTTTTTTTGTTTCACGTAAAATTAGAATTTTGGTATTTTATATGAGAGCCTATTGAGTTGGTGTATATAATACAAAAGAGAGTAGAAAAGGGCATTGTATATTTTTTCTAACAGATTTCATTCAGAGCAATTTTGTTTTTAACATTGGGGTGCCTAGATAATATTTAGATTTTTTTCGATTCCCTTAAATATAGAATTTGTGTATTTTACATGAGAGAGCATATTGAGTTGTTGTATATACTCGAAAACAGAGTAGAATAGGGCATTGTATATTTTTTCTCATAGCTTATATTCAGAGCAATTTTGTTTTTAACATTGAGGTGCCTAGATAATATTTAGATTTTTACAATTCGCGTAAAATTAGAATTTCTCTATTTTACATGAGCGAGCATCCTGAGTTGCTGTATATACTCCAAAACAGAGTAGAATTAAGAATTGTATATGTTTTCTAAAAGACTATATTCAGAGCCAATTTCTTTTAACTTTGGGGCGCCTAGATATTATTTAGATATTTTTCGATTCACGTAAAATTTGAATTTCTGTATTATACATGAGAGAGCAAATGGAGTTGGTGTATATACTCCAAAACAGAGCAGAAAAGGGCATTGTATATTTTTTCTGAAGAATAATATTCAGAGCAATTATTTTTTTTAACACTGGGATGCCTAGATAATATTTAGATTTTCGTTGATTCACGTAAAATTAGAATTTCGGTATTTTACCTGAGAGAGCATACTGAGTTGGTTTATATACTCCAAAACAAAGTAGAATAGGGCATTGCATATGTTTTCTGACAGATTATATTCAGAGCAATTTTGCTTTTAACATTGGGGTGCTTAGATAATATTTAGATTATTTCGATTCGGGTAGAATTAGAATTTCCGTATTTTACATGAAAGAGCATACTGAGTTGGTGTATATACTCCAAAACAGAGTACAATAAGTCATGGTATATTTTTTCTAACAGATTATATTCATAGCCATTTTCTTTAAGCTTTGGGGTGCCTACACATTATTTAGATATTTTTCGATTCACGTAAAATTAGAATTTCGGTATTTTACATGAGATAGCATATTGAGGTGGTGTATATACTACAAAACAGAGTAGAAAAGGGCATTGTATATTTTTTCTGACAGATTATATTCAGAGCAATTTTGCTTTTAACATTGGGGTGCCTAGATATTATTTAGATTTTTTTCAATTCGGTTAAATATAGAATTTCTGTATGTTACATGAGAGAGCATATGGAGTTGGTGTATATACTCCAAAACATAGTAAAATAGGGCGTTGTGTATTTTTTCTCACAGACTATATTCAGAGCAATTTTTTTTTAACATTGGGGTGCCAAGATAATATTTGGATTTTTTTCGATTCACGTAAAATTAGAATTTCTGTATTTTACATGAGAGAGCATACTGAGTTGGTGTATATACTCCAGAACAGAGTAGAAAAGGGCATTGTATATTTTTCATGACAGACTATATTCAGAGAAATTTTGCTTTTAACATTGGGGTGCCTAGATAATATATAGATTTTTTTCGATTTGCTTAAACATAAAATTTCTGTATTTTACATGAGAGAGCATATTGAGTTGGTGTATATTCTCCAAAACAGAGTAGAATAGGGCATTGTATATTTTTTCTTACAGACTACATTCAGAGCAATTTTGTTTTTAACATTCGGGTGCCTAGATAATATTTAGATTTTTTTCGATTCACGTAAAATTACAATTTCGGTATTTTACATGAGAGAGCATACTGAATTGGTTTATATACTCCGAAACAGAGTAGAAAAAGGCATTGTATATTTTTTCTAACAGACTATATTTAGAGTCGTTATCTTTTAACTTTCAGGCGCCTAGATATTATTTAGATTTTTTCGATTGGCGTAAAATTAGAATTTCGGTATTTTACAAGAGAGAGCATAATGAGTTGGTGTATATACTCTAATAAAAAGTACAAAAGGGCACTGTATATTTTTTGTGACAGAATGTAAGCAGAGCAACTTTGCATTTAACATTGTGCTGCCCAGAAAATATTTATATTTATTACAATATGCTTAAATATACAATTTTTTTATTTCACATGAGAGAGAATATGAAGTTGGTCTATATACTCCAAGAAAGATTAGTATACGGCATTGTATATTATCGCTGACAGATTATATTCAGAGCAATTTTGTTTTTAAGATTGGGGTGCCGAGATAATATTTAGATTTTTTTCGATTCACGTAAATTTAGAATTTCGGCATTTTACATGAAAGAGCATATTGAGTTGGTGTATATACTCCAAAACAGAGTAGAAAAGGGCATTGTATATTTTTTCTGACAGTTTATATTCAGAGCAATTTTGCTTTTAAACTTCGGGTCCCTAGATAATATTTAGATTTTTTTCGATTTGGGTAAATTTAGAATTTCGGTATTTTACATAAGAGAGCATACTGAGTTGGTGTATATATTCCAAAACAGAGTAGAATAGGGCATTGTGTATTTTTTCTGACAGATTATATTCAGAGAAATTTAGCTTTTAAAATTGGAGTGCCCAGATAATATTTAGATTTTTCTCTCCTCGCTTATATATAGAATTTCTTTATTTTACATTATAGAGCAAATTGAGTTGATGTATATACTCCAAAACAGAGTAGAAAAGGGCATTGTATATCTTTTCTGACAGATTATATTCACAGCAATTTTGCTTTTAACTTTGGGGTGTCTAGATAATATTTAGATTTTTTCAGATTCACGTAAAATTAGAATTTCTCTATTTTAGAGGAGAGAGCATACTGAGTTTGTATATATACTCCAAAACAGAGTAGAATAAGGCCTTCTATATTTTATCTAACAGACTATATTCAGAGACATTTTCTTTGAACTTTCGGGTGCATAGATATTATTTATATTTTTTACGATTCTCGTAAAATTGGAATTTCGGTATTTTACATGAGAGAGCATATTGAGTTGGTGTATATACTCCAAAACAGAGTAGAAAAGGGCATTGTATATTTTTTTCTGACACATTGTATTCAGAGCAATTTTGCTTTTAACATTCGGTTGCCTATGTAATATCTAGGTTTATTTCGATTCACGTAAAATTAGAATTTCGGTATTTTACATGAGAGTGCATACTGAGTTGGTTTATATACTCCAAAACAGAGTAAAATAGGGCATTGCATATGTTTTCTGACAGATTATATTCAGGGAAATTTTGTTTTTAACATTGGGGTGCCTAGATAATATTTAGATTTTTTCAATTTGGGTGAAATTAGAATTTCTGTATTTTACATGAGAGAGCATACTGAGTTGGTGTATATACTCCAAAACAGAGTAGAATAAGGCATTGTATATTTTCTCTAACAGACTATATTGAGAGCCATTGTCTTTTAAATTTGGGGCACCTAGATATTATTTAGACTTTTTTGGATTCACGTGAAATTAGAATTTCCGTATTTTACACGAGAGAGCATATTGAGTTGGTGTATTTACTGCAAAACGAAGTAGAAAAGGGCATTGTATATTTTTTTGACAGATTATATTCAGAGTAATTTTGCTTTTAACATTGGGGTGCCTAGATAATATTTAGATTTTGTTCGATTCGCTTAAATAGAGAATTTCTGTATTTTACATTAGAGACCGTATGTAGTTTGTGTATATACTCCAAAACAGAGTAGAATAGGGCATTGTATATTTTTTCTGACAGTTTATATTCAGAGCAATTTTCCTTTTAACATTGGGGTGCTTAGATAATATTTAGATTACTTTCGATTCACTTAAATATAGAATTTCTGTATTTTACATGAGAGAGCATATGGAGTTGGTGTATATACTCCAAAACAGAGTAGAATAGGGCATTCTATATTTTTTCTGACAGATTATATTCAACGCAATTTTTTTTTCACATTGGGGTGCCTAGATTTTATTTAGATTTTTTTTGATTCGGGTAAAACTCGATTGTCTATATTTTACATGAGAGAGCATATTGAGTTGATGTATATACTACAAAACAGAGTAGAAAACGGCATTGTATATTTTTTCTGAAAGACTATATTCAGAGCAATTTTTCTTTTAACATAGGGGTGCCTAGATAATATTTAGATTTTTTTCGATTCGCTTAAATATAGAATTTTTGTATTTTACATGAGAGAGCATACTGAGTTGGTGTATATACTCCAAAACAGAGTAGAATGAGACAGTGTATATTTTCTCTAACAGACTATATTGAGCAGCATTTTCTTTTAACTTTGGGGAGGACAGGTATTATTTAGATTATTTTTGATTCGCGTAAAATTAGAATTTCGGTATTTTACATTAGAGAGCATACTGAGTTGGTGTATATACTCCAAAACATAGTAGAATAAGGCATTGTATATTTTCTCTAACAGACTATATTCAGAGCCATTTTCTTTTAACTATGGGGCGCCGAGATATAATTTCGAATTTTTTCGGTTCACGTAAAATTAGAGTTTTGGTATTTTACATGAGAGAGCATATTGAGTTGGTGTATATACTCCAAAACAGAGTAGAAAGGGGCATTGTATATTTTTTCTGACAGATTATATTCAGAGCAATTGTGTTTGTAAGATTGGGGTGCCTAGATAATATTTAGATTTTTTTCGATTTCTGTTAAATTAGAATTTCGGTATTTTAAATGAGAGAGCATACTGAGTTGGTTTATATACTTCAAAACAGAGTAGAATAAAACATTGAATATTTTTTCTAAAAGACTATATTCAGAGGCATTTTATTTTAACTTTGGGGCGCCTAGGTATTATTTAGATATTTTTCGATTCACGTAAAATTTGAATTTCGGTATTGTACATGACAGAGCATATTCAGTTGGTGTATATACTATAAAAGAAAGTAGAAAAGGGGATTGTGTATTTGTTCTGACAGATTATATTCAGAGCAATTTTGCTTTTAACATTGCGGTGCCTAGATAATATTTGGATTATTTTCGATTCACATAAAATTAGAATTTCGGTATTTTACATGAGAGTATACTGAGGTGGTGTATATACTCAAAAAGAGAGTAGAAATAAGCATTGTATATTTTTTCTAACAGACTATATTCAGAGCCATTTTCTTTCAACTTTGCGGCGCAGAGATTATTTATATTTTTATCGATTTGTGTAAAATTAGAATTTCGGTGTTTTACATGAGAGAGCATATTGAGTTGGTGTATATACTACAAAACAGTGTAGAAAAGAGCATTGTATATTTTTTCCGACAGATTATATTCAGGGCAATTTTGTTTTTAACATTGGGGTGCCTAGATAATATTTAGATTTTTTTCGATTCGCTTAAATGTAGAATTTCTGTATTTTACATGAGAGAGCATATGGAGTGGGTGTACATGCTCCAAATATGAGTAGAATAAGGCGTTGTAAATTTTTTCTGAGAGATTATATTCAGAGCAATTTTGTTTTTATCATTGGGGTGACAAGATAATATTTAGATTTCTTAGATTCGGGTAAAATTAGAATTTCTGTATTTTACATGAGAGAGCGTACTTAGTTGGTGTATATAGTCCAAAACAGAGTAGAATAAGGCATTGTATATTTTTTCTAAGAGAATATATTCAGAGCCAATTGCTTGTAACTTTTGGGCGCCTAGATATTTTTCAGATTTTTTTCGATTCGCGTAAAATTAAAATTTCGGTATTTTTCATGACAGAGCATATTGAGTTGGTGTATATACTACAAAACAGAGTATAAAAGGGCATTGTATATTTTCTCTGATAGATTATATTCAGAGCAATGTTGCTTTTAACATTGGGGTGCCTAGATAATATTTAGATTTTTTTCGATTCACGTATAATTAGAATTTCGGTATTTTACATGAGAGAGCATACTGAGGTAGTGTATATACTCAACAACAGAATAGACACAGGCATTGTATATTTTCCCTAACAGACTATATTTAGAGTCATTTTCTTTTAACTTTGAGGAGCCTGGATATTATTTAGATTTTTTTTGATTCACGTGAAATTAGAATTTCGGTATTTAACATGAGAGAGAATATCGAGTTGGTATATATACTGCAAAACAGAGTAGAATTGGGCATTGTATATTTTTTCTGACAGATTATATTCAGAGCAATATTGTATTTAACATTGGGGTGCCTAGATAATATTTAGATTTTTTCGATTCACGTTACATTAGAAATTCTGTATTTTACATGAGAGAGCATACTGAGTTTGTTTATATTCTCCAAAGCAGAGTAGAATAGGGCATTGTATATTTTTTCTTACAGATTGTATTCAGTGCAATTTTGTTGTTAACATTGAAGTGCCTAGATAATATTTACATTTTTTTGGATTCACAAAAAATTAGAATTTCGGTATTTTACATGAGATACCATACTGAGTTGTTGTAAATACTCCAAAACAGAGAAGAATAAGGCATTGTATATTTCTTCTAACAGACTATATTTAGAGCCATGTTCTTTTAACTTTGAGGCGTCTAGATATTATTTAATTTAATTTCGATTTCCGTAAAATTAGAATTTCGGTGTTTTACATGACAGAGCATATTGAGTTGGTGTCTGTACTCCAAATCAAAGTAGAAAAGGGCATTTTATATTTTCTCTGACAGATTATATTCAGAGCAATTTTGATTTTAACATTGGAATGCCTAGATAATATATAGATTTTTTTCGATTCGCTTGAATATAGAATTTCTGTATTTTCCATTAGAGAGAATATGGAGTTGATGTATATACTCCAAAACAGAGTAGAATAGGGCATTGTATATTTTTTCTTATAGATGATATTCAGAGAAATTTTGCTTTTAACATTGGGGTGCCTAGATAGTATTTAGATTTTTTTGATTCACGTAAAATTAGAATTTCGGTATTTTAGGTGAGAGAGCATATTGAGTTGGTTTATATACTAAAAAACAGAGTAGAATAGGGCATTATATATTTTGTCTGAGAGATTATATTCAAGAAAATTTTATTTTTAACATTGGGGTGCCTAGATAATATTTAGATTTTTTCCGATGCTTGCAAAATTAAAATTTCTGTATTTTACGTGAGAGAGCATACTGAGTTGGTGTATATACTCCAAAACAAAGTAGAATGAGACAGTGTATATTTTCTCTAACAGACTATAATGAGCAGCATTTTCTTTTAACTTTGGGGAGGACAGGTATTATTTAGATTTTTTTCGATTCGTGTAAAATTAGAATTTTTGTTTTTTACATGAGAGAGCATACTGAGTTCGTGTGTATACTCCAAAGCAGAGTGGAATAAGGCATTGTATATTTTTTCTAACAGACTATATTCAGAGCCATTTTCTTTTAACTTTGGGGTGCCGAGATATAATTTCGATTTTTTTCGGTTCGCATAAAATTAGAATTTCGGTATTTTACATGAGAGAGCATATTGAGTTGGTGTATATACTACAAAAAAGAATAGAAAATCGCATTGTATATTTTTTCTGACAGATTATATTGAGAGAAATTTTGCTTTAAACATTCGTGTGCCTAGATTTTTTTCGATTCATGTAAAATTAGAATTTCTGTATTTTACATGAGGGAGCATACTGCATTGGTGTATATACTCCAAAACAGTGTAGAATAAGGAATTGTACATTTTTTCTGACAGACTATATTCAGAGCCATTTTCTTTTAACTTTGAAGCGACTAGATATTATTTAGATTTTTTTCAATTTGCATAAAATTAGAATTTCTATATTTTACATGAGAGAGCACACTGCGTTCGTGTATATACTCCAAAACAGAGTAGAATAGGGCATTGTATATTTTTTCGGACAGATTATATTCAGAGCAATTTTGTTTTTAACATGGGGGTGCCTTGATAATATTTAGATTTTTTTCGATTCGCTTAAATATAGAATTTCTGTATTTTACATGAGAGAGCATAATGAGTTGGTGTATATACTCCAATAGAGAGTAGAATTGGGCATTGTATATTTTTTCTGGCAGATTATATTCAGAGCAATTTTGCTTTTAACATTGGGGTGCCAAGATAATATTTAGATCTTTTCGATTCGGATAAAATTAGAATTTCTGTATTTCAGAGGAGAGAGCATACTGAGTTGGTGTATATACTCCAAAACATAGTAGAATAAGCCATTGTATATTTCTTTTAACAGAGTATATTTAGAGCAATATTCTTTTAGGTTTGGGGCGCCTTGATATTATTTAGATTATTATAGATTCACGTAAAATTACAATTTCGGTACTTTACATAAGAGAGCGTACTGAATTTGTGTATGTACTCGAAAACATAGTAGAATAGGGCATTGTATATTTTTTCTGACTGGGTATATTAAGAGCAATTTTGTTTTTAACATTGGAGTGCCTAGATAATATTTAGATTTTTTCGATTCGGGTAAAATTAGAATTTCGGTATTTTACATGAGAGAGTATATTCAGTTGGTGTATATACTACAAAACAGAGTAGAAAATAGGATTGTATATTTTTTCTGACAGATTATATTCAGAGTAAATTTGCTTTTATCATTGGGGTGCCTGGATATTATTTAGATTTTTTTCGATTCACGTAAAATTAGAATTTCAGTATTTTACATGAGAGAGCATATTGATTTGGTGTATATACTCCAAAACAGAGTAGAAAAGGGTGTTGTATATTTTTTCTGACAGGTTGTATTCAGAGCAATTTTGCTATTAACATTGGGGTGCCTAGATAAGATTTAGACGTTTTTGATTCGCTGAAATATAGAATTTCTGTATTTTACATGAGAGAGCACGTTGAGTTGGTGTATATTCTCAAAAACAGAGTAGAATAGGGCATTGTATATTTTTTTGACAGATTATATTCAGAGCAATTTTGCTTTTAACGTTAAGGTGCCTAGATAATATTTAGATTTTTTCGTTGCGGGTAAAATTAGAATTTCTTTATTTTACATGAGAGAGCATACTGAGTGTTTTTATATACACCAAAACAGAGTAGAATAAATCATTGTATATTGTTTCCGACAGATTATATTCAGAGCAATTTTGCTTTTAACATTTTGGTGCCTAGATAATATTTAGATTTTTTTCAATTCACGTTAAATTAGAAATTCGGTATTTTACATGAGAGAGCATATTGTGTTGGTGAATATACTACAAAACAAAGTAGAATAAAACATTGTATATTTTCTCTAACAGACTATATTCAGAGCCATTTTATTTTAACTTTGGTGTACCTAGATATTATTTAGATTTTTCTCGATTCGCGTAAAATTAATATTTCGGTATATTACATGAGAGTGCATATTGATTTGGTTTATATACTCCAAAACAGAGTAGAATAGGGTATTGTATATTTTTTCTGAGAGATTACATTCAGAGCAATTTTGTTTTTTACATTGGGGTGCCTAGATCATATTTAGATTATTTTCGATTCGGGTAAAATCATAATTTCTGTATTTTACATGAGAGATCATACTGAGTTGGTGTATATACTCCAAAACAGAGTAGAATAAGTCATTGTATATTGTTTCTGACAGATTATATTCAGAGAAATTTTGCTTTTAACATTTTGGTGCCTAGATAATATTTAGATTTTTTTCAATTCACGTAAAATTACAAATTCGGTATTTTACATGAGAGAGAATATTGCGTTGGTGTATATACTACAAAACAGAGTAGAATAAAACATTGTATATTTTCTCTTACAGACTATGTTCAGAGCCATTTTATTTTAACTTTGGCGTACCTAGATATTATTTAGATATTTTTCGATTCGCGTAAAATTAGTATTTTGGTATATTACATGAGAGTGCATATTGATTTGGTTTATATACTCTAAAACTGAGTAGAAAAAAGGATTCTATATTTTTTCTGACTGACTATATTCAGAGCAATTTTGCTATTAACATTGGGGTGCCTAGATAATATTTAGATTTTTTTAGATTTGCTTAAATATAGAATTTCTGTATTTTACATGAGAGAGCATATGGAGTTGGTGTTTATGCTCCAAGAAAGAGTAGAATAGGGCATTGTATATTTTTTATGACAGATTATATTCAGAGCAATTTTGTTTTTAACATTGCGGTGCCTAGATAATATTTAGATTTTTTAATTTGGGTTAAATTAAAATTTCTGTATTTTACATGAGAGAGGATACTGAGTTAGTGTATATACTCCAAAACAAAATGGAATAAGGTATTGTATATTTTTTCTAACAGAGTATATTCAGAGCCATTTTGTTTTAAATGAGGGGCGCCTAGATATTATTTAGAATTTTTTCAGTTCGCATAAAATTATTATTTTTGTATTTTACATGAGAGAGCATACTGAGTTGGTCTATATACTCCAAAACAGAGTAGAATAAGGCATTGTATATTTTTTCTAACAGACGATATTCAGAGCCATTTTCTTCTAACTTTCGGGTGCCTAGATATTATTTAGAATTTTTTCAGTTCGCGTAAAATTAGAATTTCGGTATTTTACATGAGAGAGCATACTGAGTTGGTGTATTTACTGCAAAACAGAGTAGAATAAGGCATTGTATATTTTTTTTAACAGATTATATTCAGAGCCATTTTCTTTTAACTTTGGAGAGCCTAGATATTATTTATATTTTTTTTGATTTACATTAAATTAGAATTTCGGTATTTTAGATAAGAGAGCATATTGAGTTGGTATATATACTCCAAAACAGTGTAGAATAGGGCATTGTATATTTTTTCTGACAGATCATATTCAGAGCAATTTTGTTTTTAACACTGGGGTGCCTAGATAAAATTTAGATTTTTTTCAATTCGCGTAAATATAGAGTATCTGTAGTTTACATGAGAGAGCATATGGAGTTGGTGAATACTCCAAAACAGAGTAGAATAGCGCATAGTCTTTTTTTTCTGACAGATTATATTCAGAGCAATTTTGTTTTTAACATCGGGGTGCCTAGATAATATTTAGATTTGTTTTGATTCGCATAAATTTAGAATTTCGGTATTTTACATGAGAGAGCATACTGAGTTGTTGTATATACTCCAAAATAGTGTAGAATGAAGCATTATATATTTTTTATGACAGACTATATTCACAGCAATTTTGCTTTTAACATTGGGGTGCCCAGATAATATTTAGTTATTTATCGATTCACGTAAAATTAGAATTTCGATATTTTACATAAAGAGCATACTGAGTTGGTGTATATTCTCCAAAACAGAGTAGAATAAGGCATTGTATATTTTTTCTAACAGAGTATATGCAGAGCCATTTTCTTTTACCTTTCTGGCGACTAGATATTATTTAGATTGTTTCATGTTTGCGGAAAATTAGAATTTCGGTATTTTACATGACAGAGCATATTGAGTTAATGTATATACTTTAAAACAGAGTAGAATAGGGCATTGTATATTTTTTTCTGACAGATTACATTCAGCGCAGTGTTGCTTTTAACATTGGGGAGCGTAGATAATATTTCAATTTTTTCGATTCGGGTAAAATTAAAATTTCTCTATTTTACATGAGAGAGCATATTGAGTTGGTGTACATACTACAAAACAGAGTAGTAAAGGGCATTGTATATTTTTTCTGATAGATTATATTCAGAGAAATTTTGCTTTTAACATTGGGGTGCCCAGATAATATTTAGATATTTTTTCAATTCATTTAAATATAGAATTTCTGTATTTTACATGAGAGAGCATATGGAGTTGGTGTATATACTCCAAAACAGAGTAGAAAATGGCATTGTATATTTTTTGGACACATTATATTCAGAGAAATTTTTTTTTACATTGTGTGCCTAGATATTATGTAGATTATATTCGATTCACGTAAAATTAGAATTTCGATATTTTACCTGAGAGAGCATACTGAGTTTCTGTATATACTCCAAAACAGAATAGAGTAAGGCATTGGATATTTTTTCTAACAGACTATATTCAGAGCCATTTTCTTTTAACTTTGGGACGCCCAGATATTATTTAGATTTTTTTCGATTCACGTAAAATTATAATTTCGGTATTTTACATGAGAGAGCATATTGAGTTGGTGTATATATTCCAAAACAGTGTAGAATAGGGCATTGTATATCTTTTCTGACAGACTACATTCACAGAAATTTTGTTTTATTCATTGGGGTGCCTAGATAATATTTAGATTTTTATATTTTGGGTAAAATTAGAATTTCTCTGTTTTACATGAGAGACCATATTGAGTTGGTGTATATACTTCAAAACAGAGTAGAAAAGGGCATTGTATCTTTTGTCTGACAGATTATATTCAGAGCAATTTTGCTTTTAACATTGGGGTGCCTAGATAATATTTAGATTTTTTTCAGTTTGCCTAAATATAGAATTTGTGTATTTTACATGAGAGACCATATTGAGTTGGTGTATATACTCCAAAACAGAGTAGAATAGGGCATTGTATATTCTTTCTGACAGGTTATATTCAGAAAAATTTTGCTATTAACATTGGGGTGCCTAGATAATATTTTTATTTTTTTCAGTTTGCCTAAATATAGAATTTGTGTATTTTACATGAGAGACCATATTGAGTTGGTGTATATACTCCAAAACAGAGTAGAATAGGGCATTGTATATTCTTTCTGACAGGTTATATTCAGAGGAATTTTGCTTTTAACACTGGGGTGCCTAGATAATATTTAGGTTTTTTTCGATTCACTTAAATATAGAATTTCTGTATTTTACATGAGAGAGCATTTTGAGTTGGTGTGTATACTCCAAGAAAGAGTAGAATAGGGCATTGTATATATTTTCTGACAGTTTATATTCAGAGCAATTTTGTTCTTAACATTGGGGTGCCTAGATAATACTTAGATTTTTTCGATTTGGATAAAATTAAAATTTTTTTATTTTACATGAGAGAGGATAATGAATTAGTGTATATACTCCAAAACAAAATAGAATAAGGCATTGTATATTTTTTCTAACAGAGTATATTCAGAGCCATTTTGTTTTCAATTTGTGGCGCCTAGATATTTACACTTTTTTCGTTTCACTTAAAATTAGAATTTCGGTATTTTACATGAGAGAGCATACTGAGTTGGTTTATATACTCCAAAACAGAGTAGAATCAGGCGTTGTATATTTTCTCTACCAGACGATATTCAGAGCAATTTTCTTTAATCTTTGGGGCGCCTAGAGATTTTTTAGAATTTTTTTAGTTCACGTAAAATTAGAATTTCTGTATTTTACATCAGAGAGCATACTGATTTGGTGTATATACTCGAAAACAGAGTAGAATAAGGCATTGTATTTTTTTTTAACAGACTATATTCAGAGCCATTTTGTTTTAACTTTGGAGTGCCTAGATATTATTTAGATTTTTTTCGATTCACGTAAAATAAGAATTTCGGTCTTTTATATGAGAGAGCATATTGGGTTGGTGTATATACTCCAAAACAGTGTAGAATAGGGCATTGTATATTTTTTCTGACAGATTATATTTAGAGCATTTTTGTTTTTTACATTGGGGTGCCTAAATAAAATTTACATATTTTTCATTTCGCGTAAATATAGAATTTCTGTATTTTACATGAGAGAGAATATGGAGTTTGTGAATACTCCAAAACAGAGTAGAATAGCGCATAGTCTTTTTATTCTGACAGATTATATTCAGAGCAATTTTGTTTTTAACATTGGAATGGCTAGATAATATTTAGATTTGTTTTGATTCACGTAAAATTACAATTTCGTTGTTTTACATGAGAGAGCATACTGAGTTGTTGTATATACTCCAAAATAGTGTAGAATAAAGCATTGTATATTTTTTCTGACAGATTATATTCACAGAAATTTTTCTTTTAAAATTGGGGTGCCCATATAATATTTAGTTATTTTTCGATTCACGTAAAATTAGAATTTCAGTATTTTACATAGAGAGCATACTGAGTTGGTGTATATTCTCCAAAACTGGGTAGAATAGGGCATTGTATATTTTTTCCGAGAGATTATATTCAGAGAAAATTTGTTTTTAAAATTCGGGTGACTACATAATATTGAGATTTTTTCGATTCGTGTAAAATTAGAATTTCTGTATTTTACATGAGAGAGCATACTGAGTTGGTGTATATACTCCAAAAAAGAGTAGAATAGGGCATTGTATGTTTTCTCTAACAGACTATATTCAGAGCCACTTTTTTTTAACTTTGGGGCGCCTAGATATTATTTAGATTTATTTCGATTCGCATAAAATTAGAATTAAGTACTTTACAGGAGAGAGCATAGTGAGTTGGTGTATATACTCTGAAACAGAGTAGAAAAAAGCATTGTATATTTTTTCTGACAGATTATATTCAGAGCAATTTTGCTATTAACATTTGGGTGCCTAGATAATATTTAGATTTTTTTTGATTCCCCTAAATATTGAATTTTTGTATTTTCCATGAAAGAGCATATGTAGGTGGTGTATATGCTCCAAAACTAAGTAAAATAGGGCATTGTTTATGTTTTCTGACAGATTATATTAAGAGCAATTTTGCTTTTAACAGTGGGGAGCCTAGATAATATTTAGATTTTTTTCGATTCACGTAAAATAAGAATTTCGGTATTTTATATGAGAGAGCATACTGAGTTAGTTTATATACTCCAAAACACAGTAGAATAAGGCATTGTATATTTTTTCTGAAAGAATATATTCAGAGCAATTTTTTTTTATTATTCGGGTGCCTAGATAATATATAGATTTTTTCAAATCGAGTAAAATTTGAATTTCTGTATTTTACACGAGAGAGCATATTGAGTTGGTGTATATACTCGAAAACAGAGTAGAAAAGGGCATTGTATATTTTTTCTGACAGATTATATTCAGAGCAATTTTGCTTTTAACATTGGGGTCCGTAGATAATATTTAGATTTTTTACTATTCACTAAAATATAGAATTTTTGTATTTTACATGAGAGACCGTATGGAGTTGGTGTATATACTCCAAAACGGAGTAGAATAAGGCATTGTATATTTTTTCTGACAGATTCTATTCAGAGCTATTTTTTTTTTAACATTGGGGTGACTAGATAATACTTGGATTTTTTTATGATTTATGTAAAATTAGAATTTCGGTATTTTACATGAGAGAGCATACTGAGTTGGTATATATACTCCAAAACAGAGTAGAATAATGAATTGTATATTTTTTCTAACAGAGTATATTCAGAGCCATTTTCTTTTAACTTTGGGTCTCCTAGATATTATTTAGATTTTTTGATTCACGTAAAATTAGAATTTCAGTATTTTACCTGAGAGAGCATATTGAGTTGGTGTATATACTCTAAAACACAGTAGAAAAAGGCATTGTATATTTTTTTTGACAGACTACATTCAGAGCAATTTTTCTTTTAACATTGGTGTTCCTAGATGATATTTTGATTTTTTTCAATTCGCTTAAAAATAGAATTTTTGTATTTTACATGAGAGAGCATATGGAGTTTTTGTATATACTCTAAAACAGAGTAGAATAGGCCATTGTATATTTTTTCTGACAGATTATATTCAGAGCCATTTTGCTTTTAACATTGAGGTGCATAGATAATATTAGGATTTTTTCGTTTCAGGTAAAATTAGAATTTCAGTTTTTTACATCAGAAAGCATACTGAGTTGGTGTATATACTCCAAAACAGAGTACAATAAGGCATTGTATATTTTTTTTAACAGACTATATTCATAGCCATTTTCTTTTAACTTTCGGGCTCCTTGATATTATTTAGATTTCTTTCCATTCGCGTAAAATTAGAATTTCGGTATTTTACATAAGAGAGCATACTGAGTTTGTGTATATACTCCAAAACAGAGTAGAATAAGGCATTGTACATTTTTTTTAACAGACTATATTCAGAGCCATTTTCTTTTACCTTTGGTGTACCTAGATATTATTTAGAATTTTTTCGATTCGCGTAAAATTAGAATTTCGGTATTTTACATGAGAGAGCATACTCAATTGGTTTATATACTCCAAAACAGAGTAGAATTAGGCATTGTATATTTTTTCTAACAGACTATATTCAGAGCCATTTTCATTTTACTTTGGGGCGCCTAGATATTATTTAGATTATTTTCGATATGCGTAAAATTACAATTTCGGTATTTTACATGAGAGAGCATATGGACTTGGTGTATATACTACAAAAAAGAGTAGAAAAAGGCATTGTATATTTTTTGAGAGATTATTTTCAGAGCAATTTTGCTTTACACATTGTGGTGCCTAGATAATATTTAGATTTTTTTAGAATCCCTTAAATATAGAATTTCTGCATTTTACATGAGAGAGCTTACTGAGTTGGTTTATATACTACAAAACAGAGTATAAAAAGGCATTGTGCATTTTTTTTAACAGACTGTATTCAGAGTCATTTACTTTTAACTGTGGGGCGCCTAGATATTATTTAGATTTTTTTTGATTCGCGTAAAATTAGAATTTTCGTATTTTACATGAGAGAGCATATTGTGTTGGTGTATATACTCCAAAATAGAGTAGAAAAGGACATTGTATATTTTATCTGAACAGATTATATTCAGAGCAATTTTTCTTTTGACATTGGGGTGCCTAGATAATATTTAGATTTTCTTCGATTCGCTTAAATATAGAATTTCTGTATTTTACATGAGGGGGCATATGGAGATGGTGTATGTACTTTAAATCAGGGTAGAATAGGGCATTGTGTATTTCTTTTAATTATTCTAAGGGACTATATTCAGAGCCATTTTCTTTTAACGTTGGTGCACTTTGATATTTTTTAGATTTTTTTTGATTAGCGTAAAATTTGAATTTCGGTTTTTTACATGAGAGAGTATATTGAGTTGGTGTATATACTACAAAACTGAGTAGAAAAGAGCATTGTATATATTTTCTGACAGATTATATTCAGAGCAATTTTGCGTTCAACATTGGGGTGCCTAGATAATATTTCGATTTTTTTTGATTCGCTTAAATATAGCATTTCTGTATTTTACATGAGAGAGCATATGGAGTTGGTGTATATACTCCAAAACAGAGTAGAATAAAACTTCGTATATTTTTTCGACAGATTATATTCAGAGCAATTTTGTTTTTCACATTGGGGTGCCTAGATAATATTTAGAATTTTATCGATTCACGTAAAATTAGAATTTCGGTATTTTACATGAGAGAGCATACTGAGTTGGTGTATATACTCCAAAACAGAGTAGAATAGGGCATTGTATATTTTTTCTGATATATTATATTCAGAGCAATTTTGCTTTTAACATTCGGGTGCCTAGATAATATTTAGATTTTCTTCGATTCGCTTAAATATAAAATTTCCGTATTTTAAATGAGAGAGCATATGGAGTTGGTATATATACTCCAAAACAGAGTAGAAAAGGGCACTGTATTTTCAGTGATAGATTAAATTCAGAGCAATTTTGCTTTTAACATTGGGGTGCCTAGATAATATTTAGATTTTTTTCGATTCATGTATAATTAGAATTTCGGTATTTTACATGAGAGAGCAGAGTGATTTGGTGTATATACTCGATAAAAGTGTAGAATTAGGCATTGCATATTTTGTCTAACAGACTATATTCAGAGCCATTTTGTTTTAACTTTTGGGTGCCTAGATATTATTTAGATTTTTTTGGATACACGTAGAATTAGAAATACGGTATTTTAAATGAGATAGCATATTGAGTTGGTGTATATTCTTTAAAACAAAGTGGAAAAGCGCATTGTATATTTTTTCTGACAGATTATATTTAGGGCATTCTGCTTTTAACATTGGGGTGCCTAGATAATATTTAGATTTTTTTCGATTCACGCAAAATAAGAATTTCTGTATTTTACATGAGAGAGCATACTAAGTTGGTGTATATACTCCAAAAGAAAGTAGAATAGGGGTCTGTATATTTTTTCTGACAGATTATATTCAGAGCAATTTTGCTGTTAACATTGGGGATCCTAGATAATATTTAGATTTAATTCGATTTGCTTAAGTATAGAATTTCTGTATTTTACATGAGAGAGCATATCGAGTATGTGTATATACTCCAAAACAGAATAGACAAGGGCATTGTATACTTTTTCTAACACATTATATTCAGAGCAATTTTTTTTTACATTGGGGTGCCTAGATAATACTTAGATTATTTCAATTCAGGTAAAATTAGAATTTCTGAGTTTTACATGAGAGAGCATATTGAGTTGGTGTATATACTCCAAAACAGAGTAGAAAAAAGCATTGTATATTTTTTCTGACAGATTATATTCAGAGCAATTTTGTATTTAACATTGGGGTACCTAGATAATACTTAGATTTTTTCGATTCAGGTAAAATTAGAATTTTTGAATTTTACATGAGTGAGCATATGGAGATGGTGTATATACTCCAAAACAGAGTAGAATAGGGCATTGTATATTTTTTCTGACAGATGATATTCAGAGCAATTTTGCTTTAAACATTAAGGTGTCTAGATAATATTTAGATTTATTTCGATTCACTTAAATGTAGAATTTCTGTATTTTATATGAGAGAGCATATGAAGTCGGTATATATACCCCAGAACAAAGTAGAATAGGGCATTGTATACTTTTTATGACAGATTATATTCAGAGCAATTTTGTTTTTCACATTGGGGTGCCTAGATAATATTTAGGTTTTTGTCGATTCACGTAAAATTATAATTTCTGCATTTTACATGAGAGAGCAGAGTGAGTTGGTTTATATACTCCAAAACAGAGTAGAATATGGCATTGCATATTTTTTTCTGACAGATTATATTCAGAGCAATTTTGCTGTTAACATTGGGGTGCCTAGATTATATTAAGATTTTTTTCGATTCGCTTAAATATAGAATTTCCGTATTTTACATGAGAGAGCACATTGAGTTGGTGTATATACACCAAAACAGAGTAGAATAGGGCATTGTATATTTTTTTTGACAGATTATATTCAGACCAATTTTGTTTTTAACATTGGGGTGCCTAGATAATATTTAGAATTTTTACGATTTATATAAATTTATAATTTCTGCATTTTACATGAGAGAGCAGAGTGAGTTGGTTTATATACTCCAAAACAGAGTAGAATAAGGCATTGTGTATTTTTCCTAACAGATTATATTCAGAAACATTTTCTTTTTACATTGAAGCGCCTAGTTATTATTTAGATTTTTTTCGATTCACGTAAAATTAGAATTTCGGTATTTTACATGAGAGAGCATACTGAGTTGGTGTATATACTCAAAAACAGAGTAGAAAAGGGCATTGTATATTTTTTCTGACAGATTATATTCATACCAATTTTGCTTTTAACACTGGGGTACCTAGAGAATATTTAGATTTTTTTCGATTCACGTAAATTTAGTATTTTGGTATTTTACTTGAGAGAGCGTACTGAGTTGTGTTATATACTTCAAAATAGAGTAGAATAGGGCATTGTATATTTTTTCTGACAGATTATATTCAGAGCAATTTTGCTTTTAACACTGGGGTGCCTAGGGAATATTTAGATTTTTATGGATTCCCGTAAAATTAGAATTTTGGTATTTTACATGAGAAGTATACTGAGTTGCTGTATATACTCCAAAACAGAGTAGAATGGGGCATTGTATATTTTTTCTGACAGATTATATTCGGAGCAGTTTTGCTTTTAACATTGGGGTGCCTAGATAATATTTAGATTTATTTCGATTCGCTTAAATATAGAATTTCGGTATTTTATATTAGAAAGCATATAAAGTCGGTGTATATACCCAAAAAAGAGTAGAATAGGGCATTGTATGTTTTTCTGACAGATTATATTCAGAGCAATTTTGTATTTAACATTGGGGTGTCTAGATAATATTTAGATTTTTTACGATTCACATAAAATTATAATTTCTGTATTTTACATGAGAGAGCATACTGAGTTGGTATATATACTCCAAAACAGAGTAGAATAAGGCATTGTGTATTTTTCCTAACAGACTATATTCAGAGCCATTTTCTTTTTACTTTGAAATGCCTAATTATTATTTAGATTTTTTTTGATTCGTGTAAATTTAGAATTTCGGTATTTTACATGAGAGAGCATACTGAGTTGGTGTATATTCTCCAAAACAGAGTAGAATAGGGCATTGTATATTTTTTCTGACAGATGATATTCAGAGCAATTTTGCTTTTAACATTAAGGTGCCTAGATAATATTTAGACTTATTTCGATTCGCTTAAATATAGAATTTCCATATTTCACATGTGAGAGCATATGGAGTTGGTATATATACTCCAAAACAGAGTAGAAAAGGGCACTGTATTTTCTCTGATAGATTATATTCAGAGCAATTTTGCTTTTAACATTGGGGTGCCTAGATAATATTTAGATTTTTTTCGATTCCCGTATAATTAGAATTTCCGTATTTTACATGAGAGAGCATACTGTGTTGGTGTATATATTCCAAAACAGAGTAGAATAAGGCACTGCATATTTTTTCTAACAGACTATATTCAGAGCCATTTTCTTTTAGCTTTTGGGTGCCTAGATATTATTTAGACTTTTTTCGATACGCGTAAAATTAGAATTTCGGTATTTTACATGACAGAGCATATTGAGTTGGTGTTTATTCTCCAAAACAAAATAGAAAAGGGCATTGTATATTTTTCTTGACAGATTATATTCAATGCATTCTGCTTTTAACATTGGGGTGCCAGATAATATTTCGATTTGTTTCGATTCACGTAAAATAAGAATTTCTGTATTTTACATGAGAGAGCATACTAAGTTTGTATATACACTCCAAAAAAAAGTAGAATAGGGCTCTGTATATTTTTTCTGACAGATTATATTCAGAGCAATTTTGCTGTTAACATTGGGGTGCCTAGTTAATATTTAGATTTTATTCGATTCGCTTAAATATAGAATTTCTCTATTTTACATGAGAGAGCATATCGAGTTGGTGTATATACTCCAAAACAGAATGGAAAATGGCATTGTATATTTTTTCTAAGAGATTATATTCAGAGCAATTTTTTTTAACATTGGGGTGCCTAGATAATGTTTAGATTTTTTCAAATCGCGTAAAATTAGAATTTCTGTATTTTACATGAGAGAGCATATTGAGTTGGTGTATATACTTCAAAATAAAGTAGAAAAAAGCATTGTATATTTTTTCTGACAGGTTATATTCACAGCAATTCTGTATTTAACATTGGGGTGTCTAGATAATATTTAGATTTTTTACGATTCACATAAAATTATAATTTCTGCATTTTACATGAGAGAGCATACTGAGTTGGTGTATATACTCCAAAACAGAGTAGAATAAGGCATTGTATATTTTCTCTAACAGTCTATATTCAGAACCATTTTCTTTTAACTCTGGGATGCCTAGATATTATTTAGATTTTTTTCGATTCACGTAAAATTAGAATTTCGCTATTTTACATGAGAGAGCATACTGATTTGGTATATATACTCCATAAGAGAGTAGAAAAGAGCATTGTATATTTTCTCTGACAGATTATATTCAGAGCAATTTTGCTTTTAACATTGGGGTTGCCTAGATAATATTTAGATTTTTTTTGACTAACGTAAAATTAGAATTTCTGTATTTTACATGAGAGAGCATACTGAGTTGGTGTATATACTCCAAAACGGAGTAAAATAAGGCCTTGTATATTTTTTTTAAGCGACTATATTCAGAGCCATTTTCTTTTAACTTAGAGGCGCCTAGATATTATTTAGATTTTTTTCGATTCACGTACAATTAGAATTTATTTGTTTTACATGAGAGAGTATACTGTGTTGGTGTATATATTCCAAAACAGAGGAGTATAGGGCATTCTATATATTTTTTGACAGATTATATTCAGAGCAATTTTGTTTTCAACATTGGGGTGCCTAGATTATATTTAGATTTTTTTGATTCGGGTAAAATTAGAATTTCTGTATTTTACATGAGAGAGCATATTGAGTTGGTGTATATACTACAAAAAAGAGTAGAAAAGGGCATTGTATATTTTTTCTGACCGAATATATTCACAGCACTTTTTCTTTTGACGTTGGGGTGCGTGGAAAATATTTAGATTTTTTTCGATTCACTTTAATATAGAATTTCGGTATTTTACATGAGAGAGCATATGGAGTTGGTGTATATAGTCTAAAACAGAGAAGAAAAAAGCATTGTATATTTTTTCTGACCGATTATATTCAGAGCAATTTTGTTTTTTATATTGGGGTGCCTACATAATATTTAGATTTTTTTCGATTCGCTTTAATATAGAATTTCTGTATTTTACATGAGATAGCATATGGATTTGGTTTATTTACTCCACAACAGAATAGAATAGGGCATTGTATATTTTTTCTCACAGATTTTATTCAGAGCAATTTTGTTTTTAACATTGGGGTGCCAGGATAATATTTAGATTTTTTCGATTCTGATAAATTTAGAATTTCTGTACTTTACATGAGAGAGCATATTGAGTTGGTTTATATAATTCAAAAAAGAGTAGAAAAGGGCATTGTATATTTTTTCTGTCAGATTATATTCAGAGCAACTTTGGTTTTAACATTGGAGTGCCTAGATAATATTTAGATTATTTCGATTTGGGTAAATTTAGAATTTCTGTATTTTACATGATAGAGAATACTGAGTGGGTGTATATACTCCAAAACAGAGTAGAAAAGGGCATTGTATATTTTTTCTGACGGATTGTATTCAGAGCAATTTTTTTTTTTAACACTTGGATGCCTAGATAATATTTTGATTTTCGTTGATTCACGTAAAATTAGAATTTCAGTATTTTACATGAGAGAGCATACTGAGTTGGTGTATATACTACAAAACATAGTAGAAAAGGGCATTGTATATTTTTTCTGAAAGATTATATTCAGAGAAATTTTGCTTTTAACATTGGGGAGATTAGATAATATTTAGATTATTTCGATTTGGGTAGAATTAGAATTTCTGTATTTTACATGACAGAGCATATTGAGTTGGTGTTTATATTACAAAACAGAATAGAAGAGGGCATTGTATATTTTCTCTGACAGATGATATTCAGAGCAATTTTGCTTTTAACATTGGGGTGCCTAGATAATATTTAGATTATTTCCATTCGTGTAAAATTAGAATTTCTATATTTTACATGAGAGAGTATATTGAGTTGGTGTATATACTACAAAACAGAGTAGAAGAGGACATTGTATATTTTTTCTAACAGATTATATTCAGAGCAATTTTGCTTTTAACATTGGGGTGCCTAGATAATATTTAGATTTTTTTTGATTTGCTTAAATGTAGAATTTTTTTATTTTATATGAGAGAGCATTCTGAGTTAGTGTATATACTCCGAAACCGAGTAGTATAGGGCATTGTATAATTATTGTGAAAGATTATATTCAGAGCAATTTTGTTTTTAACATTGGGGTGACTAGATAATATTTAAATTTCTTTCGATTCACGTAAAATTAGAATTTCTTTATTTTTCATGAGAGAGCATACTGAGTTGGTGTATATACTCCAAAAGAGAGTAGAATAAGGCATTGTATATTTTTTCTAACAGACTATATTCAGAGCCATTTTCTATTAACTTTGGGGCGCCTAGATATTACTTAGAATTTATTCAATTTGTGTACAATTAGAATTTCGGTATTCTACATGAGAGAGCATATGGAGTTGGTGTATATACTACAAAACAGAGTAGAATAGGGCATTGTATATTTTCTCTCACAGATTATATTCAGAGCAATTTTTTTTTTACATTGTGGTGCCTAGATAATATTTCGATTTTTTCGATTTGGGTAAAATTTGAATCTCTGTATTTTACATGAGAGAGCATATTGATTTGGTGTATATACTACAAAACAGAGTAGAAAAGGGCATTATATGTTTTTTCTGACAGATTATATTCAGAGCCATTTTCTTTAACGTTGGCGTGCCTGGATAATATTTACATTTTTTTCAATTCGCTTAAATATAGAATTTCCGTATTTTATATGAGAGAGCATATTGAGTTGGTGTATATACTCCAAAACAGAGTAGAAAAGGGCATTTTATATTTTTTCTGACACATTATATTGAGACCAATTTTCCTTTTAAAATTGGGATGCCTAGATAATATTTAGATTTTTTTTGATTCGCTTAAATATAGAATTTCTGTATTTTACATGAGAGAGCATACTGAGTTGGTGTATGTACTCCAATACAGAGTAGAATAAGGCATTTTATATTTTTTCTGACAGATAATAATCAGAGCAATTTTCCTTTTAACATTGGGGTGCCTAGATAATATTTAGATTTTTTTCGATTCGCTTAAATATAGAATTTCTTTATTTTACATGAGAGAGAATATGGAGTTGGTGTATATACTCCAAAACACAGTAGAATAGGGCATTGTATACATTTTTTGACAGAGTATATTCAGTGCAATTTTGTTTTTAACATTGTGTTGCCTAGATAATATTTAGATGTTTTCATTTCGTGTAAAATTAGAATTTCTGTATTTTACATAAGAGAGCATCCTGAGATGGTTTATATACTCCAAAACAGAGTAGAATGAGACGTTGTATATTTTTTCTAACAAACTATATTCAGAGCCATTTTCTTTGAACTTTGGGCGCCTAGATATTATTTAGATTTTTTTCGATTTGCGTAAAATTGGAATTTCGGTATTTTACATGAGAGAGCATATTGAGTTGGTGTATATTCTCCAAAACAGTGTAGAAAATGGCATTGTATATTTTTTATGACAGATTATATTCAGAGCAATTTTGCTTTTAACATTGGGGTTCATAGATAATATTTAGATTTTTTTCGGTTTGCTTAAATAAAGAATTTCTTTATTTTACATGAGAGAGCATATACACTTGGTGTATATACTCCAAAACAAAGTAGAATAGGGCATTGTATATTTTTTCTGCGAGATTATATTGAGTGCAATTTTGATTTTAACATTGGTGTGCCTAGATAATATTTAGATTATTTCGCTTTGGGTAGAATTAGAATATCTCTATTTTACATCAGAGAGCATATGGAGTTGGTGTATATACTTTAAAACGGAGTAGAATAGGGCATTTTATATTTTCTCTGACAGATTATATTCAGAGCAATTTTGCCATTAACATTGGGGTGCCTAGGTGATATTTAGATTTTTTCGATTCGCTTAAATATAGAATTTCTGTATTTTACATGAGAGAGCATATGGAGTTGGCGTATATACTTTAAAACAGAGTAGAATAGGGCATTGTTTTCATTTTTCTGACAGATTATATTCAGAGCGATTTTGTTTTTAACTTTGGGGTGCCTAGATAATATTTAGATTTTTTTCGATTCTCTAAAATATAGAATTTCTGCATTTTATATAAGAGAGCATGTGGAGTTGGTGTATATACTACAAAACCTAGTAGAAATGGGCATTGCATATTTTTTCTGACAAATTATATTCAGAGCAATTTCGCTTTTAAAATTGGGGTGCCTAGATAATATTTAGATATTTTTCGATTCGCTTAAATACAGAATTTCTGTATTTTACATGAGAGAGCATATGCAGTTGTTGTATATACTTTAAAACAGATTACAATAGGGCATTGTATATTTTTTCTGACAGATTAAATTCAGAGCAATTTTGTTTTTAACATTTGGGTGCGTAGATAATATTTAGATTTTTTTTTCATTCACGTAAAATTAGAATTGCTGTATTTTACATAAGTGAGCATACTGAGTTGGTGTATATACTCCAAAACAGAGTAGAATAAGGCATTTTATATTATTTCTAAAGGACCATATTCATAGCCAACTTCTTTTAACATTGGGGAACCTAGATATTATTTAGATATTTTTCAATTCGTGTAAAATTAGAATTTCTGTATTTTACATGAGAGACTATATGGATTTGGTGTATATACTTTAAAACAGAGTAGGAAAAAGCATTGTATATTTTTTCTGACAGATTATATTCAGAGCCATTTTGCTTTTCACATTGGGGTGTCTAGATTACATTTAGATTTTCTTCGATTCACGTAAAATTAGAATTTCTGTGTTTTACATGAGAGAGCATACTGAGTTGCTTTATATACTCCAAATCAGAGTAGAATAAGGCATTGTATATTTTTTCTAACAGAATATATTCAGAGCCATTTTCTTTTTACTTTGGCGCGCCTAGATATTATTTAGATTTTTTTCGATTCGCGTAAAATTAGAAATTCGGTATTTTACATGAGAGAGCATATTGAGTTGGTGTATATACTCCAAAACAAAGTGGAAAAGGGAATTGTATATTATTTCTGACAGATTATATTCAGATCAATTTTGCTTTTAACATTGGAGTGCCTAGATAATATTTAGAATTTTTTCGGATCCCTTAAATATAGAATTTCTGTATTTTACATGAGAGAGCATATGGAGTTGGTGTATATACTCCAAAAAAACGTAGAATAGGGCATTGTATGTTTTTTCTGAGAGATTATATTCAGAGCAATTTTGTTTTTGACATTTGGGTGCCTAGATAATATTTAAATTTTTTCGATTTTGTTAAAATTGGAATTTCGGTATTTCACATGAGAGAGCATATGGAGTTGGTGTATATGCTCCAAAAAAGAGTTGAATAGGGCATTGTATTTTTTTTCTGACAGATTATATTCAGAGCCATTTTGTTTTTAACATTGCCGTGCCTAGATAATATTTATATTTTTTCAATTCGGGTGAAATTAGAATTTCTGTATTTTACATGAGAGAGCATACTGAGTTGGTGTATATACTCCAAAACAGAGTAGAATAAGGCATTGTATATTTTTTCTGACAGACTATAGTCAGAGCCATTTTCTTTTAATTTGGGGCGCCTAGATGTTTTTTACATTATTTTCGATTCGCGTACATTTAGAATATCGGTATTTTACATGAGGGAGCATACTGAGTTGGTGTATATACTGTAAAACAGAGTAGAATAAGGTATTGTATATTTTTTTAACAGACTATATTCAGAGCCATTTTCTTTTAACTTTGGGGCGCGTAGATATTTAGATTTTTTTCGATTCGCGTAAAATTAGAATTTCGGTATTCTACATGAGAGAGCATATTGAGTTGTTGTATATACACCAAAACAGAGTAGAAAAGGGCATTGTACATTTTTTCTGACAGATTATATTCAGAGCAATTTTGCTTTTAACTTTGGGGTGCCTAGATAGTATTTAGATTTTTTTAGATCCACATAAATTTAGAATTTCTCTATTTTACATGAGAGAGCATACTGAGTTGGTGTATATACTCCAAAACAGAGTAGAATAAGGCATTGTATATTTTTTCTTACACACTGTATTCAGATCCATTTTTTTTTAACTTTGGGGTGCCTAGATATTCTTTAGATTTTTTTCAATTCACATAAAATTAGAATTTCGGTATTTTATGTGAGAGAGCATATTGTGTTCGTGTATATACTCCAAAACAGAGTTGGAAAGTGCTTTTTATATTTTTTCTGACAGATTATATTCAGAGCAATTTTGTTTTTAAGATGGGGAGCCTAGATAATATTTAGAATTTTTCTATTTGGGTAAAATTAGAATTACAATATTTTACTTGAGAGAGCATATACAGTTGGTGTATATACAACAAAACAGAGTAGAAAAGGGCATCGTATATTTTATCTGACAGATTATATTCAGAGAAATATTGTTGTCAACATTGGGGTGCCTAGATAATATTTAGATTTTTTTCGATTCGGGTAAAATTAGAATTTCGATATTTTAAATGAAAGAGCATATTGAGTTGGTGTATATACTACAAAACAGAGTAGAAAAGAACATTGTATATTTTTTCTGACAGATTATATTCAGGGCAATTTTTCTTTTAACATTGGGGAGCCTAGATAATATTTACATTTTTTTCGATTCGTTTAAATAGAGAATTTCTGTATTTTACATGAGAGAGCGTATGGAGTTGGTGTATATACTCCAAAACAGAGTAGAAAATGGCATTGTATATTTTTTCTGACAGATTATATTCAGAGCAATTTTGTTTTTAACATTGCAGTGCATAGATAATATTTAGATTTTTTTTGATTCACGTAAAATTACAATTTCGGTATTTTACATGAGAGAGAATACTGAGTTGGTGTATATACTCCAATACAGAGTAGAATAGGGCATTGTATTTTTTTCTGACAGATTATATTCAGAGCAATTTTGCTTTTAACATTGGAGTGCCTAGAAAACATTTAGATTTTTTTCGATTTGCTTAAATATAGAATTTCTGTATTTTACATGAGAGAGCTGGTAGAGTTGGTGTATATACTCAAAAACAGAGTAGAATAGGGCATTGTATATTTTTTCTCACAGATTGTATTCAGAGCAATTTTGTTTTTAACATTGGGGTGCCTAGATAATAATTAGATTTTTTCGATAAGGGTAAAATTAGAATTTCTGTATTTTACGCGAGAGAGCATACTGTGTTGGTGTATATATTCCAAAACATAGTAGAATCAGGCATTGTATATTTTTTCTAACAGACTATATTCAGAGCCATTATCTTTTTACTTTGGGGCGCCTAGATAATATTTAGATTTATTTCGATTCACGTAAAATTTGAATTTCGTTATTTTACATGAGAGAGCATATTGATTTGGTGTATACACCACAAAACAGAGTAGAAAACGGCATTGTATATTTTTTCTTACAAATTATATACAGAGCAATTTTGCTTTTTACTTTGGGGTGCCTAGATAATATTTAAATTATTTTCGATTCTATTTAATATGGAATTACTTTATTTTACATGAGATAGAAGGTAGACTTGGTGTATATACTAAAAAACAGAGTAGAATAGAACATTGTATATTTTTTCTGCCAGATTATATTCAGATAAATTTTGTTTTTAACATTGGGGTGCATATATAATATTTAGATTTTTTTCGATTCACGTGAAATTTGAATTTCGGTATTTTACGTGACAGAGCATACTGAGTTGCTGTATATACTTCAAAACAGAGTACAATAGTGCATTATATATTTTTTCTGACAGATTATATTCAGAGCAATTTTGTTTTTAACATTGGGGTGCCTAGATAATGTTTTGATTTTTTTCGATTTGTGTAAAATTAGAATTTGTGTATTTTACATGAGAGAGCATATTGAGTTGGTGTATATTCTACAAAACAGAGTAGAAAAAAGCATTTTATATTTTCTCTGACAGATTATATTCAGAGCAATTTTGCTTTTAAGATTGGGGTGCCTAGATAACGTTTAAATTTTTTTCGATTCGCTTAAATTTAGAATTTCTGTATTTTACATGAGAGAGCATATGGAGTTGGTGTATATACTCGAAAACTGAGTAGAAAAATAATTGTATATTTTTTCTGACAGATTATATTCAGAGCAATTTTGCTTTTAACATTGGGGTGCCTAGATAATATTTAGATTTTTTTCGATTCGGTTAAATTTAGAAATTTTGTATTTAACTTGAGAGTGCATACTGAGTTGGTTTATATACTCCAAAACAAAGTAGAATAGGGCAATGTATATTTTTTCTAACAGACTATATTCAGAGCCATTTTCTATTAAGTTTGAGGCGCCTAGATATTATTCAGATTTTTTTCGATTCGCGTAAAATGAGAATTTCGGTATTTTACATGAGGGAACCTATTGAGTTGGTGTACAAACTCCAAAACAGAGTAAAATAGGGCATTTTATATTTTTTCTGACCGACTATATTTAGAGAAATATTGTTTTTAACATTAAGGTGCCTAGATAATATTTAGATTTTTTCGGTTCACGTAAAATTTGAATTTCGGTATTTTACATGAGAGAGCATACTGAGTTGGTGTATTTATTCCAAAACAGAGTAGAATAAGGCATTGTACATTTTTTCCAACAGACTATATTCATGGACATTTTCTATTAACTTTGGAACGCCTAGATATTATTTACATTTTTTTTCGATTCACGTAAAATAAGAAATTTGGTATTTTACATGAGAGAACATACTGAGTTGGTGTATATACTATAAAACAAAGTAGAAAAGGGAATTGTATATTTTTTCTGACAGATTATATACCGATAAATTTTGTTTCTAACATTGGGGTGTCTAGATAATATTTAGATTTTTTTCGATTCGCTTAAATATAGAATTTCTGTACTTAGCATGAGAGAGCATATGGAGTTGGTGTATATACTCCGAAACAGAGTAGAAAAAAGCATTATATAATTTTTTTGACAGATTATATTCCGAGCCATTTTGCTTTAACATTGGGGTTCCTAGATAATATTTAGATATTTTCGATTTGGGTAAAATTAGAATTTCTGTATTTTACATGAGAGAGCATACTGAGTTGGTGTATATACTACAAAACAGAGTAGAATAAGGCATTGTATATTTTTTCTGACAGATTATTTTCAGAGCAATTTTGCTTTTAACATTCGGGTGCCTAGATAATATTTCCATTTTTATATTTTTGATTCACGTAAAATTAGAATTTCGGTATTTTACATGACACAGCATATTGAGTTGTTTTACATACTACAAAACAGAGTAGAAAAGAACATTGTATATTTTTTCTCTCAGAGTATATTCGGAGCAATTTTGCTTTTAACATTGGGGTGCCTAGGTAATATTTAGATTTTTTTCTATTTACGTAAAATTAGAAATTCGGTATTTTACATGACACAGCATATTGAGTTGTTTTATATACTACAAAACGGAGTAGAAAAGAACATTGTATATTTTTTCTGTCAGACTATATTCGGAGCAATTTTTCTTTTAACATTGGGGTGCCTAGGTAATATTTAGATTTTTTTCTATTTGCGTAAATTTAGAATTTCGGTATTTTACATGACACAGCATATTGAGTTGTTTTATATACTACAAAACGGAGTAGAAAAGAACATTGTATATTTTTTCTGTTAGACTATATTCGCAGCAATTTTGCTTTTAACATTGGGGTGCCTAGGTAATATTTAGATTTTTTTCTATTTGCGTAAATTTAGAATTTCGGTATTTTGCATGAGAGAGCCTATTGATTTGGTGTATATACTCCAAGAAAGAGTAAAAAAGGGCATTGTATATTTTCTCTTACACATTATATTATGTGCAATTTTGCTTATAACGTTGGTGTACATAGAAAATATTTATATTTTTTGTAACCACGTAAATTGAGAATTTATATATTTTACATGATAGAGATTATTGAGATGGTGTATATACTCCAAAACAGAGTAGAAAAGGGCATTGTATATTTTTTGGAACAGATTTTCTTTAGAGCAATTTTGCTTTTAACATTGTGGTACATAGATAATATTTATATATTTTTTATCTGGTAAATTTAGAATTTTAATATTTTACATGAGAGAGCATATTAATTTGGTGTATATACTCCAAAAGAGTGTAGAAAAGGGCATTGTATATTTTTTCATACATATTATCATTACAGCAATTTTGCTTTCATCATTTGGGTAAATATATCATATTTATATGTTTTTCTATTCACGTAAATTTAGAGTTTTGGTATTTTACATGACAAAGAATATTGAGATAGTGTATATACTCCAAAAGAATGTAAGAGAGGGCATTGTATATTTTTTCTAACAGATTATTTTTCGAGCAATTTTGCTTATATCATTCGGGGACATAGAGGATATTTATATTTATTTCTAACAACATAAATTTAGATTTTCAGTATTTTACATGAGAGAGAATATTGAGATGGTATATATACACCATAAGAGAGTAGAAAAGAGCATTGTATTTTTTTTCTAACAGAGTATCTTCCACGCAATTTTGTTTTTTACATTGGGGTGCATAGAGAATATTTATATTTGTGTCTAACCACGTAAATTTAGAATTTTTGTATTTTACATGTGAGAGAATATTGAGATTGTGTATATACTAAGAAAGATAGTAAAAAAATAAGCACTGTGTATTTTTTCTAACAGAGTGTCTTTAGAGTAATTTGGTTTTTAACATTGAAGTTAAAAAAAATACTTACATTTTCTCTATCCACGTAATAATAGAATTTCCATGTTTTACAAGAGGGAATATGGAGATGGTGTATATACCTTAAAACAGAACAGAAAAGGGCATTGTATATTTTTTCTAACAGAGTATTGTCAGAACAATTTTGTTTTTAACGTTGGGGTAAAAAGAGAATATTTATATTTTTAGTAATTTTGTGTTTAACATTTGTGTTAAAATGAGTATGTATATATTCCGTAACCGCATAAATTTAGAATTTTCATATTTTACAAGATAGAGAATATTGAGTTGGTGCATATACTTTAAAACATAGTAGAAAATTGCATTGTATATTTTTTCTATCAGAGTGTCTTCAGAGTAAATTTTTTAAGGTTAAATTAGAGTATTTATATTTTCTGTAACTGCATAAAAATAGATTTTTGTATTTTACAAGACAGCCAATATTGAGACGGTGTATATACTTTAAAATAGTGTAGAAAAGGGCCTTGAATATTTTTTCTAACACAGTATTTTCATAGTAATTTACATTGTGTGTGGGGAGCAAATTTCTCAAATCCCTTTGAACATATTCTCCCTCTCCCCTGTTTTTCTCTTTGCTCACTATTGAATCATTTTCAGGTTTCTTGATTTCTTATCTTTTCCCAGTGAGCATTTTAGCTTCTGTCCACTTCTACTTTCAGAATTCTTCAGCTACCAAGACCCACCTCCTCAGAGAGTTGCTGGAGATTTTAGTAACAAAAATTTTCTCTGTCACATTTAGGAGACGTGCTTCCTTATCTTTATTCTATCAAGCTGGGTGAATTTACACAAAACACTTTATATCTTAGAACCAGTTTCCTCTCTGTAGAATGTAGCTAACCTCTATTCTGTGGTCACAAGGATCCTCAAAATAAAAAATAATCATAGTTAATATGTGTGGCTTACTAACCATGTTCTAGAAACTATGTCAAGTGCTTTCTGCAGATGGTTCCCCTTTTATTTTGCTATTGGAACTATCGTCAACCCTACTTCGCAGACTACTAAATTGAGTGTCTGAGCTGCTAAGCCACTTGTCCAATGATATACAGCCAGTAAGTAACAGAATGAGGATCAGCATTTGAGATAAAAATATTCTACACAAAATGTACTGTTAGAGTGAAACTAGAGTGGTATCATCTCAGATAAGCGTTCATGCCTCTTCGCTTATCGAATCTGCGGAATACATTAAATGCATTCAGGAGATTGGGAGACATTGTTTAAATTTTCCCCAAAACCCAGAAAAACTCAAAAGTACTCATTGTTTTGGCCTTATTGGTATTTGACTATGAATACAATAGATCCCACAGAAGCAAGTCTAGTAGAGTGGCCTTGGCAAAAGGCTAGGATTTAGGAGCAGATTTAGGCAACTCAAGCCTTCTCGGCTTCCATTTTCTCATCTGTACTTTCATAATTCTGATTTTTAAGAGCACCTTTATTGAAAGTAAAGATTCAGTGAAACAGCACAAATGAAGTCCTTCCTATTTGGTCTGGCAGGTAGTAGTTGCTCAACATGTCTTGTCTATTAATGACGACCACAATGATAATAGTGGACTAATAATGAATTGATAAAATATGATTATGTAAGTTCAAATGAGTTTTGATCTCGCCCCTCTCCTCTGTTTCAGAGGCTGTATGGTTTTTATGTTCTACATTGTATGGCTTAACGTTGGCAGGTGGGGGATTTTGATAGACACATGATAAAATCAGAAGCCCCAAGACTTGTATTTTCATCACAGAAATGTATTACTTCCTTGAGTTGTGACCTGGAGAGAGTTACTTTGTCTAAGTTAACCTTACTTGTAAAAATAATCATAAATATACCTGCCCTTTCTCGTCATCTCAGCCTCTCCGCAGTCAGTGTGAGGTACCATTGGTATAGTGTATATGAAGGGGTTTGCAAGCTCTGGAGTGCTGTATGTATGCTATTTTGCCTCTTCAATTGTGAGTGGTGTTTTCCCATTCTCCTTAAATGACCCAACACTACGCTCTTGGTAAAATACATGCATTTGTGCATGAACATTTGGCAAATAATAAGAGCTGCATTTGCAAGAATTTTTCCCTTGAACAGCCAAGTGAGCCACTATGAGCTGCACTGTAGCAGTGACATTTACAATAATTTGTTCAGAAGAGCAATTGCCAACTTGCCTATTTGACTAGTATGGAGTGCTATACGTTGTTTAGGGTGATGAGATCAGTAAACCAGCAATTTGGTAGAGCCATCAGAGAAGAGGATGAAAAGAAAAGAATATCTGAGATCCTGAGTTTCCAATCAGATCAAGAAAAAGAAGCCTATAAGAATAGGTCCCATTTATTTGGGGGAGAAACATACACCGCTTTGTATGAAGGCTTCATTTTCTAGGAATATTTTCTAATGCTTTCAAAAACATTGTGATATATGTAGGACTATTCCCATTTTACAGATGAGAAAACTGAGGCTATGAGGTTTAAGTCACTAGTCTGCTCCTTCTTCCATTCCGGTTTTTAGAAAATGGTGCCACCACCTATCCAGTCACACAAGCCAAAGTCCTATGAGTGAGCTCTGGTTTATCCCTTTCTCTCTCACTTCTCATATCCAACTTACCATTCAGGCCTGCTGATTTTAGTTCTTAAATATCCCTTAGCTTCTGTTTTTTCTTTCCATTAAAATTCTCATTGCAGCCCTTCTGTGGATTACCTCCTGGCCTTCCACCTGTGTGTCTGTGTCCATGTTGTCTCCAGTCTGTCCTCCACGTAAGTCAGACCATGCCCCATACCTCCCAGTCCTTCTTAGAATGAGCACAAACCTCCTCACCATGGCCACAGTCTTCTTTCCATTTCTCTGTCCTCATGGCGTGCCCCTCCTCTCTGCTCTACACTGCAAAGACTCAGCATCTTGTACTGGCCAAGGTCCAGGTCCCCCTGCACCACATATTTGCCAGGAATGCCAGATCGTTTTTACTTTGCCCACTTACTGCCCACTCATGCTTCTGATCTAGGTCCCTCCCTAGGGGAAATCTTTCCTGACCTTTGTAACTAAAGCAAAGCCTTCTCATGGGTGCTCTCATTGTTCCAGAGACCTGCCTGCACAGCACTTGTACCAGTTTACATTAACTGGAGTGACAGATATGTTAGTGTCCACTGCTGCCTCGCAGGAATAAAGCCAGAAAAGGTAAGGCCCTATCTGTGTGCATTTCTACAGTCTAGTGTGCTTAGTGAGATATTGTTTAAGAAGAATGAGTTGGACATGACAGCATGGCTAGAAAGTGATGGATTGAGGATTGAAACATACTTCTTTCTGGTTCTAGAGGGTTGGCTGCTAACACTATTCCCTTTGGGACAGTGTCATTTTAGGACTGATAAGGGTACTTTTTGCTAAGATCAAATATATTTTGGGTCCATCAGATGAAGTTTGATAAAAGTGGGTTATTCAGAACCCACTGATAAGCAGAGCTGCCTGACCAAGATTTTCAGATTTTGCATCAAAGAGAAAAGTAATGAAAGTGGGCTGATGGGAGGGGAAGGAGGGCTGAAAAGTGAAGCAGGAACAGCTATTTCTATAGTGCCCTTGACCCTGCCTTTCTCTGTTCTTCACTCTGGCTGAAATTGACCACCCTGAGTGCATTCAGATAATAAATTATCTCTGTCACAGTGTGTGTGTGTGTGTGTGTGTGTGTGTGTGTGTGTGTTTGGCTATGTACAAAAGAGGCAGCTTCTGTGAATAAATGAAGCCTTGTAATTAAGGAATTTGTTGTAAATGGCAAGATGCATTGGTGCTTGGTCCTTAGTACTCCTCGCTGAGGCCACATTTCCTTGAACTGGCTCGTATTCCACTGACACTACTAGCAGCAGGATGGAGGGGAGGAAGGAAGACACCAGGTGTTGCAATGCTTAGCGCCTGCTTTCAGCTTTGCTGAAAAGTAAAACACTGACTGACTTTGGTTAACCCCCTAACCTCTTTGAGCCTCAGTTTTTTCATCTAAAAAAATCAATGATGGTTTGAATTTCTTCCGAATATGACATTCAGTTATCTCTCTCTCCATTGTGGAAGCACTGGGAGCTATTGTTCTCCTGTCTCTGGTGGCCGTTATGATTTCTGCATTATCAAGGGGCCCTCTCTAACCGAAATAACCCCCCAAAGAAATTAAGTTTGTAATCATTTCTGCCTGGTAAGGAAAATGACAAGAGAAAAGAGTTAGTTGTCAATAGCCCTGTGGATGGCGAATTAATGGGATCTGTGCAAACAGTTGCTTATAGAGCCATAATTTGCCTTTCGTTTTCCTTTGCAACTCAGAAAAAAGTGAATAATTTTCAAAGAGCCTCTCATTGAACATATTTTTTAAAAACATGTCATTGGCAAAAGGGGCACTTGGTTGCTTGATTGCCATATATCTCTGAGTATGTGGAACAGTTATTTTTAGCTGGGGGTAACTAGCTGAGAAGAAAGCTGCAGCATCTTGGAGGCAGAAGAATCTTTGTATGTCTTATGTTGGCATGGAGAAAGCAAAGCGAAAGGGCAGAGTATAAAAGGTTGTTAACTAAATAAGGGGTCAGCTGCATTTCCTCTGGCTGCTCAGAGGTGAGGCCCTAAAGCAATGGAGAAAACATTGTGGGTGGGAATGTGTTTGCAGGGTCTAATTAGTTTACCCAAGAAAAGCAAAAAAGAGAAAGGGCTAAAAATATGTAGATTGTAAAATTCATGGCTTCATTTGCTCTTCTTTGCCTTTGAAACCTTTTTAAAACCTTATAGTAGAACAATTTGTAATCCTTGAAGCCTTTTTGCTACCACTCTTGTCAGCTTGTCTAAAGCCACCGTAACTTATCAGCTACTGGGGAAAGTTGTTTAAACTCTCTAAGCCTCCTTTTTTCCCACTGGTTCACTTAGGGGCACCAATTCCTAATGTTTCTGCCTGAGTTATTGTTTTTCAGATCCCGTAATTGTTTGCATATGTGCTCTATAAGATGCGTCACCTAGCACACGTTGTGGGCAACCTCAGGTGTAGAAGTTAGGACATCTTTGTGCCTGGATTTGGCTGTTACTAACAAGACGGAACGGGGAGGAAGGGCAGAGTAGACTACTGTAGAACTTTTCTGGATTCTTTTGGTTTCTCCAGAAAATGATACTGTTCTTATATTTAAAGATAACTATCTGCCTAGGCATATTGAAATTCTAAGGTTGACACCACTTTGCATTGATCCTAGGGCAGGGTTTCAGGATTGCTGGAGCAGCATCATCCTTTTACAGTACAGATTTCAGTCAGCAGGCTGGTCATGGCCTCCTCAGTGTGCAATCTTCTTACTGATGGTGGGCGTCAGTGGGCTGGACTCACAGTTTCCATCTCTTAGGCTGGGCAGGCCCATGGTGGCAATGGTAAAAATTTCATGGGAACATACATCAGAAGTAATAAGAAATCCATCTTCTTAAAGCCTTCATAGGAGATTTCCTGAAGATTTATAAAAGGCACTTCATTGATCAAATGACTCTGATGTTTCCCCTCACTGGAAGAAATTCAGGTCACCAGCCCACTTAAAATCATTGTGTTCTTTTTTTGCAGTAACCTCTGCTCATATAATTTCTTTATGGCATATTATATACTATTAACTTAATATCCTGATTAGTGGAGCTAGCAAACACTCAGTATCACTATAAACTGCAGTATCATAATTGACTTCCTTTAAAAATCATCTAATGTTTTTTTAAAATCACTGGTGCTTTTGTAAAGTAGTTCATATTTAGGAATATGAACATTTTATCATGCTGGAAAATTATTTGAATTCCTTTTCATTAAAAACCTATAGCTTTCTATTTAATCTAGCTTTCACAAATATTTTATTTGCCCACTATAGAAAAATCGAGTTTAGAGATAAATGTAAAGTCACTCATAGCTCCATCCAAAAGTCAACAACTCTTCATATCATTATTTTTGTTCTTGTTCTCAGTATTTTTGCTGAATCAATGTTTCGTAGAGTTTCATCATATGTCAGATAAAACTGCATATATATGAGTTTTTAAACAATACATTTTTATTGTCATAAATGAAACACACATTTAATATGGTATGACTAGGACATATAGAGAGATATAACAAAGAAAATTAAAGTCATTTAAAATCTTACCAAATCTAATAACCATAAACCTTTCGATGTATTTTCTCAGAATACATTTTCCTATGCCTTTTATATTTTCTTTATTATCAAGTACTTCAAGCGTATAGAAAAGACAGAAACTAATATAAGCAGCAATGGAAAATTTTAAAATATGGGTATTTTTCTGCATGTGTTTCAGATTGTTTAGTTTTTGTTGTCCTTGGCCCTCCCCACGTGTCCCTTTATTTTCCTGGCAAAACAAAGCATTACAGATATAGTTGCAGCTTCCTATACTCCATTTTATTTTTCTAAAACTTATTGATATTGAAATGTCTACCTCTGGTCTACTTACTTTCCCTGCCGAATAATACTTTACCATATGGAAATACCACGATGTACAATTACATGCATAGTGCCATATACATTTGTTTACAGGTTTCTTGGGAAGAATCTCTCTTACTTTGTTTTCAGAAGAGGGATTGGTAAATTGTAGGGGAGGCTTGTCTTCATTTTTACTATGAATTTCCAATTGTTTAAAGTAGTTGTAACAATTTGTATTCCCACAGGAAATGTGGGGAAACTTGTTTTGTGTTTGGCTTCACTTGATATTCCTAGGCTTTTACTTTTTGTTTGTCAATCTTATGAATGTAAAATGGTATGTTTTAATTTATATTGTGCGCAGACTTTATTATTCGGGACACATGTAACCTTTCTCATGCACCACTGTCATGGATTTGTTTTCAATTTAACTCATTTATTAAGCACGGAAAATTGTGAGGTTTCTCAAAGATGGCGATGAGAACTGCTGATGGATTTGCTGCATTAGATCCACCCTCTCCAGCTCTGGCCCTCTAGTGTCAGTATTTCTGCCTTCCATTTCTAGTGCTTCCTCTTTTCAGGTTCTGGGAACATTCTGGCTGTAGAAATCAGTTGCAGTAATTGGAAGAACTTTTACTAAAGTGACTTACTTATCTTCTTACCTAGTAATTATGCAGACTGTAAAATATATTTATGAAAAATTCAAGTTATATACAAAACCAGACACTACCAAGGCATATACAAAGTTCATGATCCCTTTTATTTTTCTCTTCTTCCTCTTCCAATATATAACCACTTGTAGAGAGCCCCTACTATTTCCTTTGTATTTATGTTTATGTCCAAATGCAATAGATATTCTCTAACATATCTCCTTGGATCCATGAGCAGAAGGTGAATGTAATTTTTAAAAATGAATATGATATCTCTACATCAGCACAGTATTGCATTATACGGAAATAAGAGAAAGAATCTAACTCTCCCATGGACATTTAGGTTGCTTGTAGTTTTCTATTATTTTAAACAGTGTTGTGGAAAACATTCTTGTAAATGTCTTTGGACATCGATGTGAAAATTGTCTTAGGAGATATTTGTAGAAATGCTATTTACATGGTCTTTTTTGCCTACTTTATTCATTTTTATTTAGAACATTTTATAGAACATTAGGAATTGGTGACTTCTAAGTAGGTGTAAAACACAGTACCAGGCCAGGCATGGTGGCTCACACCTGTAATCCCAGCACTTCGGGAGGCTGAGGCAGGTGGATCACGAGGTCAAGAGATCGAGACCATCTTGGTCAACATGGTGAAACCCCATCTCTACTAAAGATACAAAAAATTAGCTGGGCATGGTGGTCCGTTCCTGTAGTCCCAGCTACTTGGGAGGCTGAGGCACGAGAATTGCCTGAACCCAGAAGGCGGAGCCTGCAGTGAGCCGAGATCACGCCATTGCACTTACCCTGGGTGGCATGAGCAAAACTCCATCTCAAAAAAAAAAAAAAAACACAGTACCTGGATTCTCTGAGCTTTATGTTCTGTTTGAAGCAGGGGAAGTGACAGTAACTACCTGTTAGGGTGAGGATTAAATGAGATACTGTGTACAAAGTTTATAGCATGGGTTTTGGATCACAGCAGAGACTAGAAAGTTCAGTTTTGCCTCCTCTTAGTCGGTCCCGAACCCAAATATACTTTTAAATATTCTTTCAGCACAGATTTTAAAGTTTGATAGAAATAGAATTATATTGTGATCACTCCATATGTGAGGTTTCTTTTAGTCAAGAAAATGTTTTTGATATTCAGCCATGTTGTTGCACATGTCAATAGTTCTTTCCTTTTTTATCCTCCTATTTCAGGTCTTAAAAAAGGAATACTGCAAAAAAAAAATGAAACAATATTTCCACTTTTATTCGGTTTTGGTCTACAGTTGACATTGTTCTCAAGTATCACTAACAGGTTCCCATGGAGAGAAAAATTTATTTTCTGTCCACAACATAACAGGAATGATAACAGATGCAGAAGGCCTACTAGCCCTGTGTGAAAATCATCATGTTGACTATATTTCTCAAAAGTTAAACTCAGGTGTAGGGGCAGCTGTCAGTCTTTGTTTCCTCACTGTCAATCCCACCACTTTTATTTTTTCATTTGGGGAAAAATAATAATGACTGTAAGAACAATGAAAAAATAATCAAAGGACAGTAAAAAGGTTGAATGCACTGGCTGTGGCAGGGAGCAATCAGAAATGGTTTGTTATTTCCCTTCACTTTATCAAAGTTGCTACGTGGACTCATTCTTACCCACCTGTTGGGTAGAATCTTTGATATTTTCTATTTCACTGAGCAATTTAAGATATTAAGAAATTCTGTCTAGTTCAAAACAGGAGCAGAAAACCAAGCACCACACTTTCTCACTCATAATTGGGAGTCGAACAGTGAGAACACATGGACACAGGGAGGGAACAACACACATTGGGGCCAGTTGGGGGTCAGAGGAGGGTGAGACGGGGAGACCATTAGGACAAATAGCTAGTGCATGTGAAGCTTAAAACCTAGATGAACGGTTGATAGGTGCAGCAAAGCACCATGGTACACATATACCTATATAATAAACCTACACATTCTGCACCTGTATCCTGGAACTTCAAAAAAATCCTGTTTAGTTTAATTTCCAAACTCAAAAATCTCATTCAGCTGAAAACTTAACCCTTTTTTACATATTTTAACACATAAAATAATCAACAATGAAAACAGGTAGAGGTTGAGCATCCCTGATCCATAAACCCCAAAATCCAAAATATTCCAAGATCTGAAATTCATCCACATCGATGGCTGAGATAGCGATATGTGTGCTTTCTGATGGTTCAATGTATACAAACTTTGATTCGTGCACAAAATTGCTAAAAATATGTAAAATTTTATTTGCGTTATGTGTATGAGGTGTACGTAAACATAGGTGAATTTTGTGTTTAGACTTCAGTTATATCTTTAAGAGATCTCTTTATGTATATGTAAATGTTCCAAAATATGAAAAAAGTTTAAAATCCAAAACACTTCTAGTCCCAAGGAATTCAGATAAGGAATATTCAACCACTACATCTAATAAGTCATGGATACTTTAAAATGAAATTTTAAAAGTATTTAAAGAGTCCAAAAGCCATCAGGAGAGAAGGGACAGGACAAATAGTGGGGAAGGGGATGCAAACAAAAACAAACAAAATAATGAAACAAACCATTCAATTGTAAGCTTGAATCCAATTACATCATTGAACCACTAATAAATCTATATTTAATAACGTTAAATGTTAATGAATCATACCACATACTCCAATTCAAGTGCAGAGATTGCCAGAATTGATTTAAAAAACCCACAAGACCCAGTGCTGTATATGAAATACACGCTTTGAATAGAGAAAAAAAAGACAAATGTACGTAGGTCTAAATAAGTACATTTGAATTTTTTTAAGACAGTGTCCTACTCTATCTCCCAGGCTGGAGTACAGTGGTGCAATCTCTGCTCACTGTAAACTCCGCCTCCTGGGTTCGAGCAATTCTCCTGCCTCAGCCTTTTGAGTAGCCGGGAATACGGAAACCTGCCACAACGCCTAGCTAAATGTTGGGGTATTTTTAATAAAGCTGGGGTTTCACTGCATTGGATAGGCTTGTGCTAAACTTTTGACCTCAAGTGATCTACCTGCCTCAGCCTGCCAAAGTGCTGGGATTGCAGGTGTGAGCCACTGTACCTGACCCTAAATGAGTACATTTAAAATGATATACTATGCAAACAGTCAGTAATGGAAGTGTGAAGAAGCTATATTAATACCAAATAAAATATGCTTAAGTCAAAACAGTATTTCCAAAGATAAAGAGGGATAGTTCATGATTACAGAAAGTCATTTCATCAGAAAAATGGATTAAAAATAATTGTGCGTCAATTTGCACAAAACAAAATTGAACTAAAGAAATAAACAAACAATCCACAATTTTTATTGGTGATTTTAATACCCATCTCCCAAGCAATTGATAGATAAACTAGACAAAATCTTAGTCAAGATGCAGATGACCTGAACAACACTCTCCACCATCTTAAACAAACCAATGGAAGACGACACCCTATAACCACAGAATACTGTATGTTTCAAGTACATGTAGTGTTCACTAGGATAGGTCACATGCTAGGTCGTAAAACAAGACTGAATAGATTAAATCAAATTGAATTCATGCAGTGTATGTTACCTGACCACAGTAGGATTAAAACAGAAATTAACAATAAGAGAACTAGGAAAGCTCCAAGTACTTGGAGATTAAATATAATACACAAGCCCAAGAAGAAATCAAAAGGTAGAATATAAAATATTTTATTCTAAGGGATAATCAAAATACAACATGCCAACACTTATGAATTACAGCTATGGGAGTTCCCAGAGGGAAGTATAGCCGTACATGCTTATACTGCAATAGAAGAAAAAGAGAAAGGTCTAAAATCAATGACGTAAATGTTCACCTAAAGATGATTGAAAACACACACACACACACACACACACACACACAGCAAAGAAAACTCCAACGAAGTAGTAGGAAGGAAACAATAAAGGTAAAAGTGCAGAGATAAACCAAATTGAAGACAGACAAAATAATAGAGAAAACTAACAAAGCAAAGAAGCTGGTTGTTTTAAAATATCAACATTAATAAACCTTAAGCTACTCTGATCAGGAAAAAAAGAGAGGAAACACAAATGATCAGTATCAATATCAGAAGAGAAAGCGAAGTGAAACTATCACTACAGATCCTGCAGACGTGAAAAGGATAATAAGAGACTATCATAAACAACGTCATGGTGACAAATTCTGCAACTTAGATGAAATGAACAAACTATCTGAAAAATACAACAAAAACTAACACAAATTTTGCAGAAAATGTGTCTGGGAAAATTAAAAGATACATTAAACAAAAGAATATGCAAGCCACGGCCTGTCAGAAAATGGTCATAAATCTATTTTCAGTAAAGAGCCTGATTTCCAGAATACATAAAGCAGTTTTATAACCTGAAAATAAGGCTGGGCACAGTGGCTCACACCTGTAGTGCCAGTACTTTGGGAGCCCGAGGAGGATGAATGGCTTAAGGCCAGGAGTTTGAGACTAGTCTGGGCAACATGGTGAGACCCTGACACCTAGTATAAGTACAAAAAATTAGCCTTGTATGTTGGCTAATATCAATACAAAAAGTTAGCCTGGTATCAGCTAATTGGGAGACTGAGGTGGGAGGATCGCTTGAGCCCAGGAAGCAGAGGCTGTAGTGAGCCAAGATTGCACCATTGCCTTCCAGCCTGGATGACAGAACAACTAAAAGAAAAAAAGATAACAATTACTGTTTAGAAGGGGAAAAAATTTGAGGAGCCACTTTGCAAAGATAATATACAAGTGGGACAAAATGGTTAACATCAAGGAAATGCAGATTAAAACCACAGTGAGATACTACTACACACCCCACAAAATAACTAGGTTGGGAAAGACTAAACACCAAATGTTGGCAAGAATACAGCACAACTATAACTATTGCTAATGGGACTATAAAACAGTACAACTACTTTGTCAAATTTCTGGAATTTTCTTATAGAACGAATATACATCTCATCTATAATAAATTTCCGAGTTAGAAATCTACCCCAATTAGTGAAAATACGTGTTAATAAAAATACTTATAGAAGACCCCAATAGCTTTACTCATAATAATCAAAAGTTGAAAATGTTTCTGGTGACCACAGATAGAGGATCAGGTAGCGAACTACGTTATTTCATAGCATGAAATACTACTCAGCAATAAAAATGAAAGAGATACTGATATGTGTAACCTGACTGATAAATATAAAAATTATTTTGTGGACTGAAGGGAGCCTTATATATAGGGTTATCACAACATGATTCAAGTTATGTGGAATTTCTAAAGTTGGCAATCTTAGTCTACAATGAAAAAAATCCAGGGGTACAGAGCTGGAGACTGAGACAAGTCATGAGGAAACTTTCTGGGATTGTATTAGTCCGTTTTTTCACTGCTGATAAAGACATACCTGATACTGGGTACTTTATTCAAAAAGGTTTAAGGGACTCACAGTTGCACCTGGCTGGGGAGGCCTCATCATCACGGCAGAAAGTCAAAGGGACATCTTACATGGTGGCAGACAAGAGAGAAATGAGAAACAAGCAAAAGGGCTTTCCTCTTATAGAAGCATCAGCTCTTGTGAGACTTATTCACTATCACAAGAACAGTATGGGGGAAACTGTCACCATGATTAAATTCTCTCCCACCAGGTCCCTCCCACAACACGTGGGAATTCTGGGAGCTACAATTCAAGAAGAGATTTGGGTGAGGACACAGCCAAACCATATCAGGGATTATAGTAATGTTCTTTATTTGATAGAGTTTTGGGTTACACATATGTATACTTTTGTCAAAATTCGGCAAATACATACTTAAAATTTTTGCATTTCATCATTTGTAAACTTTACACCAAAAGGAAAAAAAAAAGGTACCAAATTCTAGTTAATGCACGTTGAGTTACTGATGTCTGCAATTTACTTTAAAATGCCTAAAAACTATAATGGATTACTGGATGGATAGAAAGATGGATCTATGGATGGACATGAGATAAAACAAGACTCCAAGTTGGTGAAGATACAGTTAAAGTGTTCACTGTAAAGTTTTTTCAACTTTGCTGTACGTTCATAAATGTTCATGATAAAATATCAACGAAAACAATTTTCATTCCTCCTCCACTGTGACAGCCTCAGGCTGAGAAACCCACAGTGAAAAGGGAAAGGAGGGCAGTGTGTTTGTTTATGACCACCCACCCTCACTTCTTAGCAGTGCTTTCTGGCTCTTCTAGGGTTGGATAGGGGCAGGGTGAAAGGAGAGACAGAGGAACAGATAGGGCCTTATTGAATAGTTCAGCTGTATTATGGTGTCACATTTTAGGAGCAGGCATGCAGTTTTGGGCCCTTTCTCATGCGTTCCTGAGAAATTCTCCTGGTAGGGATCTCTGACAGCAGTTCACTACCTCAGGTAATACAGTTTCTAGGAAGCCACTAAGAGCCCTCCTACCACCTGCCTCTGGGGGTCCTGGGCAGCCTCTTCCTTACCCCTGGCAGGAAGCTTTTCAGGGCAGCGTCCTCCTTAAAATCAATGGTTTTCTCTATTATGGAATTCCTATTTGGCCCATATAAAACATGCAAACACCTTTGTTTGGCTTAACTTGAAGTACGGGCCACTCCCAGCTCCAGTCTTTATCGCTTCTATCTGCCCCATTATTTCAACTTGGCCACAGCCTTTTGCCTTTGGATTGTATTCAGATGGGATAGCAGTTCCGGTGTTCTCCAGCCTTCAGGGACGTGAGCTAATCAGTTTGAATGGTTAATTAGAAGTTCCTGTTCAGGCAGCTCATTAGCATTAAAATGAAGCAGCAGCATTTACCCATCCATGAGAATTGGGTGAGGAGGGAGTTCATACAACACACAACCCTTTCAAAAGTCTTCAGTGTAATTAAAAAAAAATGCCCAGCGTGGTGGCTCACATCTGTAATCCCAGTACTTTGGGCAGCTCAGGTAGGCAGATCATAAGGTCAGGCTTTGGAGACTACCCTGGCAAACATGGGGAGACCATGTCTCTACTGAAAATTAAAAAATTAGCTGAGTGTAGTGGTGGGCCCCTGTAATTCCAGCTACTCAGGAGGCTTAGGCAGGAAAATTACTTCAACCTGAGAGGCAGAAGTTGTAGTGAGCCGAGATCATGCCACTGCACTCCAGCCTCGGGAACAGAGCAAGACTCTGTCTTAAAAAAGAGAATTTTTAGTCCTGTCCTATAAAGGTAAGAGGTAGATAATAACCTATTCTGGCAAAACGGGTTCTTGCCCACACCATTTGAAAAGTCTAGAACCTGATTGTAAATGAAAGGATTCTTGACAACTACTGTTTGGCGCTTGATCTTTGACTCCAATGCCAAACTTGGAGAAGACAGCATGTTTCCACTGTTCTGAAAACAGTAGCTAATCTGTGCTTCCCTTTGCTGTCTCGAGTATAGTAAAACATTTATGAGGTACAGAGGCTTGCAGAAAAGTATTTTAGAAGTGGAGTCAGAACTCCACTGTGGAAAGGGGGCTGAGAGAATCATGAATCCGATTCCTTCTCTTGCCAGAGGAGACTCAGATTTGTGATGTGGTTTCTCTGGGTAAACATGAGTAAGTAACAGAAGAGATCAGTAAAACTCTGGTCCACTGCTTAGAAATTAGTGTTTTATGACCTCCCCTCTGCCAGGGAAATAAGCATGAAGACAGCGCTTTTCCTCCCACTATTTTTAAAACTCAGATGAGCAGGTGTTCTATTGCTCCACGTGGTGTGCTTTTGAACTGAGAGGGACTGAGCACGGAGAAGCCAGAGTAGCACTGCCCCCACCCCGGGCCACTTGAAACTCATCATGCTGCTTTCTTTGGAGTGGCTGCCCATTTAAAAGAAGACTTAAGGGGTTTCATTTGGCTCTGTGATTCTGCTGGAAGGAGGCCTGAGTAAGGTTGAGCTGAGGTTGCAGAGGAAAGGAGCCGTTTGTCCCACAACCTGAACAAAACAGAACTATGATGAAGCAGCATTGTCCATCTGAGGTAATACCCAAGGTACATTGCCTCATGTCAAGAAAATCAAGGACGTGAATACACATGGAGTGAGGTTAAGAATGGAGGTTTTACAGGCAAAAGAAGAAAAGAGAACATCTCTCTCTTCTGCAGAGAGAGAGAGGGGCTTCTGAGTGTGTTTTCTGGTGAACTGCACAAGGTTTTATAGACTTGTTGAGGAGGTGGTGTTTGATTTACATAGGGTCCAAATATGGGTTGGACCAGGTGAGAGCTTTACATAGCTCGTGAAGAAGCTGGCTATCCACCCGAATCTTTTTATGCATATAGGTTTTCTACTTGGCCAGTGCATGTTGTCTGTCCCTTACTGCAATTGTGGTTGATAAAGAAAAAGGAAGATAAAGCCGTCAGGTTGAGCATGCCTGGCACCCAAGTAACCTCCTATTGTTACAGCTGCTGGCATTCGCCTGTGCAAGCTTCCAGCTTGCTTGTCTATATCTGCAGCTCGATTTTACAGGCCGCTCTTTGTTAGAAATGGTTTTGGGGCTGCTTTTTATTCAAAGGGAAACCTTACCAAAGACTTCCTTACTTTCAATCTCTGACGAAATAATTTCTTTAGAACTCCTGTATCAATGGGACTTCTGGATTACAGTTGAAGTAGTTTTGGCTGATCATCAACTCTGCCTCCACTTAATAGTGAATGCTTTTATTTTCTATGTTTCAAGGAGGGACTCTTTGCTTCTTGCCCTTCTTCAGAATAGCAGTGTGGAAATTGCATTTAAGAACACCTGTTGGGCTCAGTGGCTCACACCTGTAATCCTAGAAATTTAGGAGGCTAATATGGGAAAATTGCTTCAGCCCAGGAATTTGAGAGCAGTCTGGGCAACATAGCGGTACCCCATCTCTCAAAAAAAAAAAATTACTGGGTGTGGGGATGCATACCTGCTGCCCTGTTGGCCCAGCTTCTGTCAGGAGGCCATGGCAGAAAGGTCACTTGAGCTCAGGAGTTTGGGGCTGCAGTGAGCTATGGTCATGCCAGTGTACTCCAGCCTGGGTGACTCCATCTCTTGAAAAACACAACAAAAACCAACAAAAGCCCACTTTCTATCTGGAATGGGAACCGGTAGAGCCTTATGACAGTGAGTGACTCAGAGGCAGAGCAAACGTTTGGCCACAGTTTTAATGGTGCAATTTGAACCTTGTGTTTGTTTTACTGACCAAGACTGTGGCTGTCTTAGGGTCCTCCATATGGTCTGGCCTTGGAGGAGAAGAAACTGTTCTTGTTCAACACTTTCTGTTTGTGGAGCCCAAGATAAGAACTTTATGTTTGTTTCACAGATGAGAGGGTGCTAAATAGCTTGCTTAGAATCACACCAGTCAGAGGTAGGAGGGCCACGTTCTTTAACCAGTTTGTGAGTAGATGTCTTCCCAAGAACGTACAGCTGATGGCATAATGCTGACCTTAAGCCTAGGTTAATCCAATTGATGTTTAATGAAAAGCAATAGATTTCCTCCTGTAGCCCAAGAAAGAGCCACTTGACTACAGCTAATCGGTGAGAGAAATACCTCTATCAAAGGAATAGGTGATCAGAATTCATGGGCAGCAATGGGACATAGGAATGTGGAAATGAGAGGTGTGGGCTCCAGGGATGCTGGAGAAAACTCCTCCTCCAGTATTCCCTAACTCTCGAATGCTGCTGTCTTTTCAATACAAATACAAACCCACTCTGTTGTTTTGCACTGCCCCGTGCCCTGAATCTCTTGTTTGTGGACTGTATCCTCCAGTAACTTATTCAAGCAAGGATACACTGAAGCAAATTGTTCTGAAATATGACTTTATTTCTTCTTACACTTACATGACTGGTGGGGCATAGAATTTTTGATTGAAAATAATTTCCCATTCAAGTTTTAAAGATACTACTCCATTATTTCCCAGCTTCTGGTAGTGCTGTTGAGAAGCCTGAAATCATTCTGATTTCTGATTCTTTGTAAATACTGTTTTTTAAAAAACTTTTCTGAAAACTTAGGAGAGCTGTTTTCCTTTGTCATATATTGCAGATTTTCAAGACAATGTTCCTTGGTGTGAGTTTGTGTTCATGTGTTTAAACCTAGGAGGTTATGTTATTCAACTTGAGAAGTTGCCTTTTTTTAACTTTTATTTAAGTTCAAAGGTTCAAGCACAGGTTTGTTATTTAGGTGAAGTCTGTCATGAGGTTTGTTGTACAGATCATTTCATTACTCCGGTATTAAGCCTAGTCCCATTTAGTTGTTTTTCCTGATCTTCCTTGTCTTATTCTCCACTCTCTGAAAGGCTCTAGTGTGTGTTGTTCTTCCGCCTGTTGTATGTTCCTGTGTTCTCATCATTTAGCTCCCACTTGCAAGTGAAAATATCTGGTATTTGGATTTTGTGTTCCTGCATTAGTTTGCTAAGAATAATAGTCTCCAGCTTCATCTATGTCCCTGAAGAGAACATGATCGCATTCTTTTGTGGCTGCCTAGTGTTTTTTGTTGTATATGTACCACATTTTATTTATCCAGTCTACCATTGATGGGCATTTAGCTTGATTCCATATTTTTGCTATTGTGAACAGTGCTGCTGTGTACATATGCGTGCACATGTCTCTATAACAGAAGGATTTATATTCCCTTGGGTACATACCTAGTTACCCATTACTAGGTTTGCTGAATCAAATGGTATTTCACTCTTTCGGTCTTTGAGGAATCATGACACTTTTTCACAATGGCAGAACTAATTTGCATTCCCGAATACAGTGTGTAAGTGTTGTTTTTCTCTCTAACCTTGCCAGTATGTGTTTTTTTTTTTGCTCTGATAATTGCCATTATGACTGGTGTGAGATGATATCTTATTATAATTTTCATTTGCATTTCTCTAATAACCAGTGACGTTGAGCTTTTTAAATATGATTGCTTGTTGCATATATGTCTTGTTTTAAAAGTGTCTGTTTCTGTTCTTTGCCCACCTTTTTATGGGTTGTTTGTTTTCCTCTTGTAAATTGAATTTCCCTACCGATGTTTGATATTAGATTTTTGTGGAATGCATAGTTTACAAACATTTTCTCACATTCTGTAGGTTGTCAGTTTTCTCTGTTGATAGTTTATTTTTCTGTGTGAAAGTTTCTCATTTTAATTTGACCCCAGTTTTCAATTTTGCTTTTATTACCTTTTCTTTTGGCATGTTCATGATGAAATCTTTGCCTGTGCTTATGTTTTGCATGGCATTGTCTCATGTCTTGCAGAGCTTTTATAGTTTTTGGTTTTACATATCAGTGTTTAACCTATCTTGAGCAAATTTTTGTATGTAATGTAAAGAAGGGGTCTAGTTTCAGTCTTTTGCATATGGCTATCCAGTTATCCTGGCATCGTTTATTGAATAGGGAGAATCTTTTCCCCCTTGCTTGTTTTTGTTAAGTTTGCCAAAGATCAGATAGTTGTAGAAGCTTGGTTTTGTTTCTGGATTCTCTATTCTGTTCCATTAGTCTATGTGTTTGTTTTTGTACCAGTACTATGCTGTTGTTTCCTGTAGCCCTGTAATGCAGTTTGAAGTCTGGTAGCATGTTGCTTCCAGCTTTGCTCTTCTTGCTTAGGATTGCCTTGGCTGTTTTTGGTTCCACATAAATTTTTCAAAAGCTGGTTTTCTGAAAAAAATAATAGAGCTCAACCTACTTCTTAACATTTATCAAGAACCCAAATGAAATCATGACTGCTCTTGGAGATGGCACTCTGTATGTTTCAATTTACTACCCAGTAACTGGTCTATTAAAATCATACTGGTTAAAAAATAATAAACTTGAAGCTAGACCAATGAACGAGAAAGGGAAGAGATTCGAATAACCACCATCAAAAACAATAAGGGCAATATTACCACTGACCCCACAGAAATAAAAAGCACCCTCAGAGAATATTATGTACAACTGTAGGCACTATTTTTTCTTTAATTTTGAGATTAAGTTTTGTGCTTGTTGCTCAGGCTGGAGGACAATGGTGAGATCTCGGCTTAGTGCAACCTCTGCCTCCTGAGTTCAAGCTATTCTCCTGCCTCAGCTTCCTGAGTAGCTGGGATTACCTGCATGTGCTACCATGTCTGGTTAACTGTGTATTTTTAGTAGACATGGGGTTTCTCCATGTTGATCCAGCTGGTCTTGAACTCCCAATCTCAGGTGATCAACCCACCTTGACCTTTCAAAGTTCTGGGATTGCAGATGTGAGCCACTGAACCTGAAAAAATTGAGAAATCTAGAAGAAACTGATAAATTCCTGGTCACAACCACCCTCCCTGAGATGCAAGTTTGATATAACATATGCAAATTGATCAATGTCATCGTCACATAAACAGAACTAAAGAAAAAAATTACCCACATGATTATCTCAATGGATGCAAAAACAGCTTTTGATAAAATTCAACTTTCATGTGTGTTAAAAACTCTCAATAAACCAGGTATTGAAGGAACATACCTCAAAATAATAAGAGCCACATGTGACAAAACCACAGCCAGCATCATACTGAATGGACAAAAGCTGAAAGCATTCCCCTTAAAAATTGGCACAAGATAAAGATGCCCTCTCTTTCCACTCCCATTCAGCATAGCTTTGAGGGTGTTCTTTGCTCTTGGGTTTCTAATTCTTTTAATTGTGATGTTGGGTACTTAACTTGAGATCTCAATTTTGTTTTTGAGATGGAGTGTTGTTCTCTCAAACAGGCTGGAGTGCAGTGGTGTGATATGGGCTCACTGCAACATTTATCTCCTGGGTTCAAGCAGTTCTCCTGCCTCAGCCTCCTGAGTACCTGGGATTAGAGGTATGTGCCACAACACCAGCTAATTTTTGTATTTTTAGTAGAATGGGGTTTCACCATGTTGGTCAGGCTGGTCTCAAACTCCTGACCTTGTAATCTGCCCGCCTTGGCCTCCAAAAGTGCTGAGATTACAAGAGTGAGTCACCGCAGCTGTCCCGAGTTCTCACTTCTCGATGTGAGCATTTAGTACTATAAATTTCTCTCAACACTACTTGACTAGCTGCATCCCAGAAACTCTGGTAAGTTGTACCTTTGTTCTCATTACTTTCAAAGAACTTCTTAAACTTCTTGATTTCTGCCTTAATGTCATTATTTACCCAGGAGTCATTCAGGAGCAAGTGACTCAGTTTCCATGTAAGTGTATGGTTTTGAATGAATTTCTTAGTCCTGATTTCAAATGTGATTGCATCTGCTTTGTGACCTAAGGTATCTTCTATACTTATGAATGATCTATGTGTTGAGTTGAAAAAATGTGTATTCTGCAGTCATTGGATGAAATGTTCCTTGAATATCAGTTCCATTTGGTCTGTAGTAAAGATTAAATTTCATGTTGATTGGTTGGTTTTCTGTCGGGAAGATCTGTCCAGTGCTGAAAGTTGGGTGTTGTAGTCTCCAGCAATTACTGTGTTAGGGTTTATCTCTCTCTTTCTTATTTGCTGCGTGTGTCTGTTCTTTTTTCTCTCTCTCTCTGTCTGTCTCTATTTCTGTCTTTGGAATTCTGATCATTTTAGTGTTGAACCTGTTCAAATTTTCTTCCGGATTTCAACTTTTTTCTTATCGCTATTTCTGGAAGACATAAGGTTCATCTACTCAACTTTGTTGTCTTACTATTCTAACAAGAATTTTTCACAAGTTCTGCTGTCATATTTTTAATTTCTAAGCGTTTACTTTTTCTTTAAATTTGCTTTTTGTTTCATAAAAATGGTTACACTTTTATCTCTTCGAGAACATTCATATGGGTTTCAGAAGGTCTTATCTCCTAGTACAGTCCTCATTCAGGCTGCATTTATGTGTCTTCTTGCTCTGGTCTCGGCCATTCATGTTAGAAGCTTTGCTCAGATGCCTGGTGACCCTTAGCTGTCTGTTTCTGTTAGAAAAAAATGGAGCACTGAAAAGCTAAAAGCTGATGGAAGTTCTGTGATTGTAACATTTTGTGGGTGGTGGTCTTGCTGGGTCAGACCTTTTCTTCTTGAGCAAGAGAGATTCTCTCTAGAGAAAAATCATCTTAACTTCTGACCAAGTGTATCGGCCACCCTCATTGGAACTCAGTGGTAGGAAAACCTGGAGGATCTAAGTGTTCAGTGTGTACATTTAAGCACTTGTGTCTAGAGAGCTCCTGCCTAGAGACACCAAATTTTACCGTATAGAGAGGAAACCTCCACCCTGCCACCACCGTGGGATGCAGGCACCGATTCTAGGGAGAGGATCTGGGATCTACCTACTACTGAAACATAAATTCCCTAGGTAAATTTAGCTGCCAACTCTTGAACCGTTGGGGATCCTGGTTGCCTTCCTGACACTGGCTTGGGATTTAGCATCTCTGGGTCTACTGTCAGGTGTCACTGACAGCTTCTGCTTGCCAGTTTTCTATATGCTGAAGGGATTGTCTTTATTTTCTTTTTATCTTTGTTGGTTTATTTATTTTTAATCATCCCGTGTTAATGTGGTTTAATGATGGAGTGAAGGCATATGCAGGTATTCAACCAAACATCTTAGCTGAAGTCTGTGTATTTCTCTTGTAGTAAAATTTGATCATTCTATGTTTCAGTTAATCAAATTTTTATATATGCACTCTGATTTGGGGATGATGTGAAGGAAGAGAGAGACAAAGAAAGAGAGACTAAAACGGACAGAGACAGGGTGAGAGAGAGAGGCTACTGTGACAAATCTGTGGGTCTGTGTATTTGGAAGTCAATAGGAATTTAGCCCTGTTCTCTGTCTAAAAAGCAGGAGTGTCCAGACAATGGATCTGGAACTAGGCTAAGAATCTTTGAGGCAATGGCGGAGATCAAGTTGTGTTCAATTTTTAGTCCTTAGGCTGAAAGGGAAAATAAGGTAAAACACATTTTAAAAAATTTCTGGCTAGGCGCGGTGGCTCTAGCCTGTAATCCCAGCACTTTGGGAGGCCGAGGTGGGTGGATCACAAGATCAAGAGATCGAGACCATCCAGGTCAACATGGTGAAACCCCGTCTCTACTAAAAATACAAAAAATTAGCTGGGCTTGGTGGCGCGTGCCTGTAATCCCAGCTACTCGGGAGGCTGAGGAAGGAGAATTGCCTGAACCCAAAAGGCGGAGGCTGCGGTGAGCCGAGATTGTGCCATTGCACTCCAGCTTGGGCAACAAGAGCGAAACTTCATTTCTAAAAAAAAAAAAAAATTTCTGAAAGTGGTGTTTTCTGATTTGCCCTCAGAGAATTAGATATACAAGGTAGCCATACATTTTTGGCTAACTCAGCATTCGTTGCTCCATTCAGCGAATTCATCTTGATATTCATGTTCTTTCTCTCCAGCTTAATATCCAAAATTTAAAAGTGAGGAATGCAGAATAGTTGAACTAAAAGAAACAGATCAACCACAACCTGCCTCTTCTTCCTCTCACCCAAAGAAAACCATTGTTAACATTTTGCTATATTCTCTTTATGTACTTTTCTCAGGTACTTTTATTTGAATATATTTTTGATCATAAAATTGTCTTAGACAATAAGTTCTGAGAGAAGAACACCCACTCTTTTTACACTCCGGGCTTCCAGCTTGAAGGTGACTGACGTGGGAATCCTGTATTTTAACAAGATATGATGTTGATATGGAATCTTTTATTTGACTGTTCTGAGATGTTCTCTTTTTAGCATACTCTCCTTCATCCCCTTCTTTCCTGCTATGCACACACATACACATTCACACATACATGCATTCTTTCTTTCTCTCTCACATGCACATTCTCATACGCAAATACAAGCATGCTCATACACATGTGCACACACACAGGCACGTTCATGCACACACTCACACTCATATGAACCAACATGCACATACACACTCTCCTTTATCTCTTTCCTCCCTGCTGCACACACACACTCTAACACTCATATGCACATGTGCACACACACATATGTACAACATGCAATGTGTCAGAAGGCCATGTAGAAAATGATTGTTACTCTCCAAAAGGAAGGACACCCACACTTTTGCAATGGAAAAAAACAGCTCTGTTTTTGTAAAAAAAAAGAATTTTCTATTAGGCCTAGAAAGAAACATAAAAAGTGTTTCTTCTTTTATCTAATCGGAACTTGTGTATGTGCACACACCCGTGTGACAGAAAAAGCCAGGGAGAGAGGGAGGGAGAGGAGGTGAAGGCAAGAAGAGAGAGGGCGATTAAAAAGCAAGTGCACTGTGGCAAGCTCATCTGGACTAAGTGAGAAGCAGGCGGTTGTGGTGATGAGCTAGGAGCTCGGAAAGCTTCCTGGTACCAAGACTGTCATAAGTGGAATTGGGGTCTGAAAAAGTGACAGCAAAATTCAGCGTTCCTTTGACAACCACTCAGAAAATAGAATGTGAGGAAGCAGGAGGAAGGGAAGGTGTGGGGCCAGACATGAGAATGCACCCCGCTGCTCCACGAATGCCTAGAAATGCTGGTCACTTACAGGGCACAGGTGAGGGGAAGTCTGGACTGGTGGCAGTAGTGCTGCCAAGCCACGTAGCCTGCTCTCTCAAGGGTAAATGTTCTTGCATAAGTAGTGGGGAAGATTATTCTTTAGTTTTTATAGGCCCCATTTGTCCTAGACACAGATTTTAATGTTCTCGGGTGATCGCTTGCTTGATTGTCTGTGTAACAGATCAGCAATCCTTGTTTTTTTTCTGGAAAGGTCTAGGCAGTAAATATTTTAGGCTTGGCAGCCCATATGGTCTCTGTCACAGCTACTTGTCTCTGCGGTTGTGGTGTGAAAGCAGCCATAGAAATGGGTAACAAAGGAGTGGGGCTGAGTTCCAAAGTACTTTTATGAGAACTGAAAATTGCATTTTATATAATTGTTGACATGTCCCAAGATATTGTTACTTTTTTGAATTCTTTCACATTCGTGGCTCGTGAGCTGTCTGACAAGAGACGACAGGCAGGAATTGGTGGATGGGCCACGGTTGCCCAAACCCTGTGTCCAAATCATGGCATTGTACAAGCAGGAGGGATCTCTGACCCTCTCTTTTTTTCCTCTTTCCTTCTTTTCAGTTTCTCATTGTGCTGATTTGGAAACCAGAAATCGAAAGCTCTGGGAAGTGAGCTCTTTCTGACTTAACCTGTTAGTGGCAGTGTTAGGATAAAATTTCAGGTCTCAAGGAGCACTTCTTAGAGCCCAGATCAGACTGAATGCCGCTTTTGTGATTGCAGAAGGCATACCATCCTCTGGTACACTAGCTCCTTAGCGTCACCCTGAATCTGAAACTTAGTTCTTCATAAAGTCTTTTGTTCTATGATTCCTCAGTGCATCATTTGCTAATTTGCACCAGTTATTCTGTTTAACACAACTGAGATATAGACATAAGCAAAGTTCCTACCCTTTAGGAACTCACTTCTTCAGGGCCTGGTTTTGATAATCCAGACAAAGCTACTTAAATGTAGTTTTATCCTTAAAAGCAAAATCGGCTGCACTTACGTAAGTTACAATAATAATTAGAATTTAGGAAAAATCCATTCTTAAAAGAAGAAGGCAAAGAGAATAAAAAATAAACATCCAAGTCACCCTCTGACTGTGCATTGGTTTTAAAACAACAAGACTATTATTTTAAGTGAACACAAGGAAAATTTTGCTACCAAGCGAGTACAATTTCTAACAGGTGATACATCGACTCCTCTAATTCCAGACATTTCCGAAAGTGCCCTTACTACCTACATTACTTCCTTCTGTAAAGCTCTACTGATTAAGACTTTATCTTTTGTGGTTGGATTTTTGCTTTTGGAATTACAACCTACTTTTCAAGTCACATTTTGTAAATTAGTTGAGGTATCTTGCTGAGTGATAAAGTCTGAGTCAAAAACTTTCTGAAAAGTGCCTCATGAACTCGTGAGGCATCATGGCAAAGATCCCAATTGTTGGACTGAGGCAGAGAGGTAGAAAGAAGAACACAGACTTTAAGGTCTGAGAGATGTAAGTATAGGTCCCACCTCCACCACGTATTAGATGTGTAATGTTAAATGAGCTACTATACCTCTTTGAGCCTCAGCTTTCCTCTCTGTAAAAAGAAGATGTTAAACCTTTCCTTGCACTATTGTTGTAGGGATTAGAGATGATGTAAATAAAAATGTTTCCAGCATGCTCGGTATTCAACGTACCTTGGAGAGATTTATTTGGCCAGTTCACTGCAAAGGGTGATATACACGAGTAAGATTTTTTTTTTTTTCTTCAAAATAGAATTTTTGGGATTATACTCTAAAAAAGTGTTAAATAAATGAATCAAGATATTTTCCATTTCTGTTGTTGAAGTATTTGCCTTCTTACGTTTGGTAATGTTAGGATTTTCCACAGAAGAAGTTGACACTTTTCTTCTTAATCATACTGGCGATACCATGTTTCAACACTAGTTACTATTTTCTTTTCGAAAAGTGTCATTTGTCTAGCTTCCCTTGAAAGATCAGCTAAATGTCACATTATCCCTGCTTCTGCTAATTTTTCAAAATGCTCACCACCATAGTCATAACATTTTCTTCATGCTCAAGTTGATTTAAAAAATGTTCTAAAGACAGTGTTGCTGAATATTTATTTGTTTAATAAAAATTAGGCTTTTAAATATAAAAATATAGATTTATTATAAAGCCTCTAGAAAGCAAAGAAAAATAGATTTGAAAAATACCTTGTTTAATCACATAAAGCTAGGCAGAGTTAAATCACTGTTTCCATTCTGGTACATTTTATTTTAATCTTTTCACTATTTTAATGTCTTTCTTTATATCCATAATGGTGATAACATGATGTATATATGAACATGTATATATTATATAAATATATAAAATACATAAATATATCTTTTACAAATGGTAACTGTAGGCCGGGCGCAGTGGCTAAAGCCTGTAATCCCAGCACTTTGGGAGGCCGAGGCGGGTGGATGACGAGGTCAAGAGATCGAGACCATCCTGGTCAACATGGTGAAACCCCGTCTCTGCTAAAAATACAAAAAATTAGCTGGGCTTGGTGGCGCGTGCCTGTAATCCCAGCTACTCGGGAGGCTGAGGAAGGAGAACTGCCTGAACCCAAAAGGCGGAGGCTGCGGTGAGCCGAGATTGTGCCATTGCACTCCAGCTTGGGCAACCAGAGCGAAACTTCATTTCTAAAAAAAAAAAAAAATTTTCTGAAAGTGGTGTTTTCTGATTTGCCCTCAGATAATTAGATATAGAAGGTAGCCATACATTTTTTGCTAACTCAGCATTCGTTGCTCCATTCAGCGAATTCATCTTGATATTCATGTTCTTTCTCTCCAGCTTAATATCCAAAATTTAAAAGTGAGGAATGCAGAATAGTTGAACTAAAAGAAACAGATCAACCACAACCTGCCTCTTCTTCCTCTCACCCAAAGAAAACCATTGTTAACATTTTGCTATATTCTCTTTATGTACTTTTCTCAGGTACTTTTATTCAAATATATTTTTGATCATAAAATTGTCTTAGACAATAAGAACACTCACTCTTTTTACACTCCGGGCTTCCAGCTTGAAGGTGACTGACTTGGGAATCCTGTATTTTAACAAGATATGATGTTGATATGGAATCTTTTATTTGACTTTTCTGAGGTGTTCTGTTTTTAGCAAACTCTTCTTCATCCCCTTCTTCCCTGCTATGCACACACATACACATTCACACATACATGCATTCTTTCTCTCTCTCACATGCACATTCTCATACGCAAATACAAGCATGCTCATACACATGTGCACACACACAGGCACGTTCATGCACACACTCACACTCATATGAACCAACATGCACATACACACTCTCCTTCATCTCTTTCCTCCCTGCCAAACACACACACTAAAACACTCATATGCACATGTGCACACACACATATGTACAACATGCAATGTGTCAGAAGGCCATGTAGAAAATGATTGTTACTCTCCAAAAGGAAGGACACCCACACTTTTGCAATGGAAAAAAACAGCTCTTTTTTTTTAAAAAAAAAAAAAAAGAATTTTCTATTAGGCCTAGAAAGAAACTTAAAAAGTGTTTCTTCTTTTATCTAATCGGAACTTGTGTATGTGCACACACCCGTGTGACAGAAAGAGCCAGGGAGAGAGGGAGGGAGAGGAGGTGAAGGCAAGAAGAGAGAGGGCGATTAAAAAGCAAGTGCACTGTGGCAAGCTCGTCTGGACTAAGTGAGAAGCAGGCGGTTGTGGTGATGAGATAGGAGCTCGGAATGCTTACTGGTACCAAGACTGTCATAAATGGAATTGGGGTCTGAATAAGTGACAGCAAAATTCAGCGTTCCTTTGACAACCACTCAGAAAATAGAATGTGAGGAAGCAGGAGGAAGGGAAGGTGTGGGGCCAGCCATGAGAATGCACCCCGCTGCTCCACAAATGCCTAGAAATGCTAACCACTTATAAGGCACAGGTGAGGGGAAGTCTGGACTGGTGGCAGTAGTGCTGCCAAGCCACGTAGCCTGCTCTCTCAAGGGTGAATGTTCTTGCATAAGTAGTGGGAAAGATTATTCCCTAGTTTTTATAGACCCCATTTGTCCTAGACACAGATTTTAATGTTCTCAGGTGATCGCTTGCTTGATTGTCTGTGTAACAGATCAGCAATCCTTGTTTTTTTTCTGGAAAGGTCTAGGCAGTAAATATTTTAGGCTTGGCAGCCCATATGGTCTCTGTCACAGCTACTTATCTCTGCGGTTGTGGGGTGAAAGCAGCCATAGAAATGGGTAATAAAGGAGTGGGGCTGAGTTCCAAAGTACTTTTATGAGAACTGAAAATTGCATTTTATATAATTGTTGACATGTCTCAAGATATTGTTACTTTTTTAATTCTTTCACATTCGTGGCTCCTGAGCTGTCTGACAAGAGATGACAGGCAGGAATTGGTGGATGGGCCACGGTTGCCCAAACCCTGTGTCCAAATCATGGCATTGTACAAGCAGGAGGGATCTCTGACCCTCTCTTTTTTTCCTCTTTCCTTCTTTTCAGTTTCTCATTGTGCTGATTTGGAAACCAGAAATCGAAAGCTCTGGGAAGTGAACTCTTTCTGACTTAACCTGTTAGTGGCAGTGTTAGGATAAAATTTCAGGTCTCAAGGAGCACTTCTTAGAGCCCAGATCAGAATGAATGCTGCTTCTGTGATTGCAGAAGGCATACCATCCTCTGGTACACTAGCTCCTTAGCGTCACCCTGAATCTGAAACTTAGTTCTTCATAAAGTCTTTTGTTCTATGATTCCTCAGTGCATCATTTGCTAATTTGCACCAGTTATTCTGTTTAACACAACTGAGATATAGACATAAGCAAAGTTCCTACCCTTTAGGAACTCACTTCTTCAGGGCCTGGTTTTGATAATCCAGACAAAGCTACTTAAATGTAGTTTTATTCTTAAAAGAAAAATCGGCTGCACTTACGTAAGTTACAATAATAATTAGAATTTAGGAAAAATCCATTCTTAAAAGAAGAAGGCAAAGAGAATAAAAAATAAACATCCAAGTCACCCTCTGACTGTGCGTTGGTTTTAAAACAACAAGACTATTATTTTAAGTGAACACAAGGAAAATTTTGCTACCAAGCGAGTACAATTTTTAACAGGGGATAGATACATCGACTCCTCTGAGTCCAGACATTTCCGAAAGTGCCCTTACTACCTACATTACTTCCTTCTGTAAAGCTCTACTGATTAAGACTTTATCTTTTGTGGTTGGATTTTTGCTTTTGGAATTACAACCTGCTTTTCAAGTCACATTTTGTAAATTAGTTGAGGTATCTTGCTGAGTGATAAAGTCTGAGTCAAAAACTTCCTGAAAATTGCCTCGCGAACTCGTGAGGCATCATGGCAAAGATCCCAATTGTTGGACTGAGGCAGAGAGGTAGTAAGAAGAACACAGACTTTAAAGTCTGACAGATGGAAGTATAGGTCCCACCTCCACCACGTATTGGATGTGTAATGTTAAATGAGCTACTATACCTCTTTGAGCCTCAGCTTACCTCTCTGTAAAAAGAAGATGTTAAACCTTTCCTTGCACTATTGTTGTAGGGATTAGAGATGATGTCAATAAAAATGTTTCCAGCATGCTCGGTATTCAACGTACCTTGGATAGGCTTATTTGGCCAGTTCACTGCAAAGGGTAATATACACGAGTAAGATTTTTTTTTTCTTCAAAATAGACTTTTTGGGATTAAACTCTAAAAAAGTGTTAAATAAATGAATCAAGATCTTTTTCATTTCTGTTGTTGAAGTATTTGCCTTCTTACGTTTGGTAATGTTAGGATTTTCCACAGAAGAAGTTGACACTTTCCTTCTTAATCATACTGGCGATACCATGTTTCAACACTAGTTACTATTTTCTTTTCGAAAAGTGTCATTTGTCTAGCTTCCCTTGAAAGATCAGCTAAATGTCACATTATCCCTGCTTCTGCTAATCTTTCAAAATGCTCACCACCATAGTCATAACATTTTCTTCATGCTCAAGTTGATTTAAAAAATGTTCTAAAGACAGTGTTGCTGAATTTTTATTTGTTTAATAAAAATTAGGCTTTTAAATATAAAAATATAGATTTATTATAAAGCCTCTAGAAAGCAAAGAAAAATAGATTTGAAAAATACCTTGTTTAATCACATAAAGCTAGGCAGAGTTAAATCACTGTTTCCATTTTGGTACATTTTATTTTAATCTTTTCACTATTTTAATGTCCTTCTTTATATCCATAATGGTGATAACATGATGTATATATGAACATGTATAAATTATATAAATATATAAAATACATAAATATATCTTTTAAAAATGGTATCTGTAGGCCGGGCGCGGTGGCTCAAGCCTGTAATCCCAGCACTTTGGGAGGCCGAGGCGGGTGGATCACGAGGTCAAGAGATCGAGACCATCCTGGTCAACATGGTGAAACCCCGTCTCTACTAAAAATACAAAAAATTAGCTGGGCTTGGTGGCGCGTGCCTGTAATCCCAGCTACTCAGGAGGCTGAGGCAGGAGAATTGCCTGAACCCAGGAGGTGGAGGTTGCGGTGAGCCAAGATCGCGCCATTGCTCTCCAGCCTGGGAAACAAGAGCGAAACTCCGTCTCAAAAAATAAATAAATAAATAATTAATTAAAAAAAAGGTATCTGTTTATTTATTATATATAAATATATATCTAGTGACTATATATCAACATATCTACTTCTATATTTATATATCTCCATGATAGAAGTTGGAAAATACTGAAAACTGTAGAGGAGTTCGGAGAAACAACCTATAATCTCATTGTACAGAAATAATTTTCTTCCCTTTTGCTTCTCCACATTTTGGCTTAGATCAAATTTAGAAATAATTTTCTTAACGTTTTTGGTATTGTGTTTTTAGAGTATCAGGATGTTGCTGCATATTCTGATTTCTATGTATAGTTGTGACAGGAACACCCACAAAAATAATTGTTCTAGAAAAGAATTTGTTAACAAATATTTTCTTCCAGGAAGTGGTGTATTAGCGTTTTAAAAGAAACATTTCTGGACGTCAAAGTAGACATTGGGCTTATATCAACAGCTCAATCTTTTTTAAAATACGCTTTATTTTTAGAGCAGTGTAAAGTTAACAGTGAGGCATAGTGGAAAGTACAGAGAGTTCCTACATTCCCACCTCCCCAAATGCACAGCCTCCTCCACTATCAGCCTTCCTCACTAGAGAGGTACATTTGTTACAATGGATGAACCAACATTGACTTATCACTGTCACCCATAGTTTATAATTGACATTAGGGACCATTCTTGCTGTCGTATATTCAGTGAGTTTTGACAAGGGTGTAATGGCATGTGTCTACCATTATAGTAACACACAGAGTAGTTTCATTGCCCTAAACATCCTCTATGCTCTGCCCATTTATCCTTCCCCACTTTTCAGCCCCCAGCAATCACTGAACGTTTTGATGTCTCTATAGTTTTGCCTTTTCCAGAATGTCATATAGTTGGATTCATATAGTAAGTGGTCATTTGAGATTGGTTTCTTTCACTTAGTAGTATGTATTTGAGTTTTCTCTATGTCTTTTATGGCTTCATAACTCACGTGCTTTTTTTCTGCAACAAAAGCCACATTCAAAGATTATTGCTTTCATTGCTGAATAATATTCCACTGTGTCGATGTAGAGGTTTGTTTATCCAGGCACTTACGAGTCTATAGTAACCAGTGTGGAGCCTGGGGAAGCCATAAATGGCCTGGTTGTGGCGAAGGTCTGGAGCCTATGTCGATAGGAGCCATGGAGGTTGGAGGCATTAGATCTTAGAGCCATAGGGGAAGGCCTGGAGCTTGGGTTGACAGGGTCTGTCCCATAGCCTGTGGCTATAGAAACCTGCCTGGTGTTGAGTTCACTGAATTGTGCCTGGCATTGGAGTTGATGTTGAAGTCAGGTGTTACATTTACTCTCCTCTCTGCACATACATGGTATCTCTTTCAATGCTGCACTACCCAGGTTTAGGGGCGGGGTAATGCAGGTAATAGAAAACTCTCTTTTAGACTCTATTTTATGCCGTTTTTCTTACTTTTCTACTCCACAAACGTGCTATAACCTCTCACCTGAATTCCTTGTCTCTTTTGAAGACACTTTGATGCACGGATGGCTGTTCAAATTGATGTTTCTGTGAAGGAATAAGTGCTGAAAAGTTCTGTTTTGCCATTTTGTCCATGGCATTCTTCTCTGTTAACTGAAAAAATATTTTTACTGAATAACATATTGTTAAAAATTGTCATACCCTTGGTCTAGCTCTGGAAGTTTCTCCTATAGAGCAAGTTCCTTTCATAGTTCTCTATAGAAAGACTATAGTTGTAAAATGTTGGTAGAGATGATATTTTGTGTGTAGAATTAAGGACCGATTACACATAAATGTTTAGCGGACAGTAAACATTTGTGAGTAATCTGTTCTTACACACAAAAAGAAGGTCTATAGCTTTAGGAAAGGGAAAATTATCAAGGTTATTCAGACAATATAAAATGAGTTGAGAAAATTGAAGGGAATGTTTATACTTGAATGAGACCTCATGGAGAAAGACAAAATCAGGAAGCCATGGGAGAATATTTGCATTCTCGGAACCACAAAAGTGAGGAAAGCCAAGAGCACAGCTGGAGTTGCACCAGATCAAGTAGACATTCCATCAGAGCCTGAACTGAGAATGCACGATTCCTAGTCACCTTGATAACAGCCCCGTTTTCTGTTAATAATACTCTATGAGAAAAATCTTGCAAAAATAGTCAGAAAAGGCAGAGTCACATGCGGTTCAGTGTGTTCCACCTTGGCAGACGGTCTTAGGAGGAGTTTTGGAAGGATCGTGCTGCAGGCAATGGATGAGATAATGATGAGAAATTTTCCAGCTCTGTATAAAAAGGCAAGCGAAATATATGCTTGTGAATTTTTGGCTGCTTTATTATGCTGTATTTTCAGATCAATTTTATCCCAGTTAATGTGAATATAAACTCTAATTGTTATGGTTATCTCTCGTGGGGTGTCTATTATTTTGTCAGAAATTGTATCAGGAACTTTATATCAATCACTAAATTACACATTTCCAAGCTGCATATGAAATAGGTATTACTATGATCATTTTACAGATGAAGAAGATGAGACTCAGAGCAATACATAAGTTTCCCAAGGTCAGAGAGCAAGTAAGTACCAGAAATAAAAGCCAGATAAATCTGATTCCCATAGCCTTGCTCTTTCTGTGATGTTTCAGAGTTGATTACAAAAAGAATTGTTCTGTGTGCCCAGGATAATTTACTACCTACTAAATTTAACCATAGGGCAGTCTTATAAACAGGGTAGAGTATGCAGTTAAGATAAAATTTGAGAGGAAAAAATTAAATTAAAATAGTATATAACCAATGATCAGAATATTCTCTCAGTATTTTAGAAATTTATGTAAGAATAAACTAGATACTGATAAAAAAGTCACATTCTTCATGCACAAATCTTGTAAGTAGCTACTGTTAAAGAGAGGATATTATTTACCTAGAAGAAAGTGGGGTTGTCAACCACTATATAACCATTCGTGGGGTGAATGTCTTTTTTATTTTAGGCCTCTGGCTGATGGATCCAAGAGGTAGATACGTGTGTTCAAAATATTCTCTTTTATAGGTAATTACAATTTACAATGGAAGATACAGAGGCCACAAGGTAGTAGAGTTGAGTTATATTAACAGAAAACCTTGTTAGAGAAAAGAACCACCTCTCACTATCATGTTCAATGGCAAAGATTAATAGAAGGTACAGCAAAATGGACACACATGCGAGTATACTCACATTGATATTGGAAGTAACTTGTTTCTTATGTACTATAAATCATATCCCAGAATATACTCATAATGTGTACACTTATTGGGATATTACAATCAACGTACAAAATATGTACCTTATGTACATTGACTGATGTACATATGTGCACACAATACAGATGTACAAAAAATGTACATAATCTGTACAATATTACATTTATATGTACATAATGTGTACACAGTAGGTATGTACATAATGTGTACAATATGTAAATATATTGTAATACAATGATTTCATATAATCACAACAGCATATATAATCACAATACACATATAATACATGATATCAATATAAATGTACATATTGCACACATTATATACATTTACATTTATTGTGAGATTACGATATGTACACATGGACATCATGCACACGTGCAGATTTGCAGTATATACACGTGTACGTAAGTGCACAGTATGTACATATGTACACTACACATATGTTCATATAATGAAGATATGTACCTTCTGTACAGGAGTACACAGTATGTACAATATGTACACGTATATACTAGGTACACATATAGGTGTATACCCACTTTGGTAACCGGAGAGATTTCTATCTAATATACTAAATATAAAATCCCAGAATGTAGTCATAGTGTGTACATTTATTGTCGTATTGTGATAAATGTATTAAATAGGCACATTCTGTACATGTACTCTGCTGTACATAGGTGTACACAATGCACATGTACAAAAAATGTACGTAATCTGTAAAATATGTACCTATATATTTCTATAATGTGTACACAATGCATCGGTACATAATGTGTGCACTATGCACATTCCTTAAAATATCAGTGATAAAATATATATAATCACAGTAAGATCTATAATCACACTAATACATATATGTCGTGTAATATCACCAAAAAGTACGTATTGTACACATTAGGTATGTATTAGGTACATATGTATAGTGCACATATTATGAAAATATATATGTATCATGATAACACGGTATGTACACGTATACAAATATGTGCCTACTATTTAAACAATGTACACATGCAGAAATAGGTGCAAACTACATGCCTATGCACAGCAGGCTATCACTACAGTTCTGCTCGTAGCAGCCTCAATGCCCACCCTGGCTGCTTAAAGACCCCCTGGCTAGGGGGCTGTGGGTACAGCTGCTGGGGCCCGGCTATTTTGAAAATGTGGTGTAATATGATACTGGCAACCTATCACACAGAAATGATAATGTTATTGTGGTTCTTTACATATTAGGCAATAGTTCTAGTTACACATTTGGCATATTGACAAAAATGTCATCCTCACCCCATTGACATTAGAATTGAAAGCATAGGAGGGTTTCACCCCTTGCAATGTTTAATTCAATATAATTGTTTCCTTGTTTATATTAGTGACCATATCAGAGCACGGTGTACATCTCTTGCAGTATTCAGAATATTTCTCTATGGGCAGCAACATTTTTCTCTCCTTATCTGGATATTAGGAAGAATATCACAAGACCGGCTTACAGCGCCAGTCACATCGTGAGCAATGTCATCTGTAATCCCCTAGTTATTAAGAACAATGTAACGGGGGTCTCGTGTGCTTTTGGAGATATTTGGAGTAATAGCCTTTTAGTTTCTGGATATTAGAAACAATACTACAGTGGTGGTGTACACTTCCTGCGATATTAAGAGTATACTCATCCTCTGTCCCTGGGATATTAGGAACTACATCGCAGAAGCGTTGCACTTTGCCTATAATATTGGAACAATCACAGAGTGTACACCTTCTTTCATTGTGAGAGAAATACCTACTTAGGATATGATGGATAATGTCACAAAATGGACACACATGGGTATATACCCACTGTGATATTGGAGGTCATTTTTATCTAATATACTAAAAGTCATAACCCGGAAGAAACTCATAATGTGTAGACTTATTGGGATATTACACTCAATGTACAGAATATGTAACATATGTACATTGTGATGTACACACATGTACACAATACAGATGTACAATAAATGTACATAAACTGTATCATTTGTACGAATATATGTACAAAATGTGCACATAATAGGTATGCCCATAATGTGTACAATATGTACATTTATTGTAATATCACAATGTTATATAATCACAACTGCATATAAAATCACAATACACATGTAATATGTAATATCAATACAAATGTACATATTGCAAACAAGATGTACATTTACATTAATTGTGATATGATATGTGAACATGTACATCATGTACCCATTATGTACAGATGCACAATATATGCAAGTGTACATATGTGGGTACAGTATGTACACATGTACACTACACATGTGTACATATAATGTAGATATGTACCTTCTGTACCCGAGTACATTCTATGCACAATATGTACACATATAAACGATGTACACACCTGGGTGTACAACCACTTTGGTAACCGGAGAAATTTCTATCTAATATACAAAATATAATAATTCAGAATGTAGTAATAGTGTGTACATTTATTGGCATATTGCAATAAATGTATAAAATAGGTACAATCTGTACATTTACCCTGCTGTACATATGTGTACACAATGCACATGTACAAAAAATGTACATACTCTGTAAAATATGTACCTACATATTTCTATAATGTGTAAACAATGTATAGGTACATAATGTGTACACTATGCACATTCCTTAAAATATCAGTGATAAAACATATATAATCAAAATAACACATATAATCACAGTAATATATATATATATCATGTAATATCACAAAAAAGTACATATTGTACACAGTAGATACGCATTAGGTCTATATGTATTGTGCACATATGTACATATATATTTCTCATAACACCATGTGTACACTTATACAAATATGTGTTCATTATTAAAACTATGTACCTAGGCCGGGCGCGGTGGCTCAAGCCTGTAATCCCAGCACTTTAGGAGGCCGAGGCGGGTGGATCACGAGGTCAGGAGATCGAGACCATCCTGGTCAACATGGTGAAACCCCGTCTCTACTAAAGATACAAAAAATTAGCTGGGCATGGTGGCGCGTGCCTGTAATTCCAGCTCCTTGGGAGGCTGAGGCAGGAGAATTGCCTGAACCCAGGAGGCGGAGGTTGCGGTGAGCCGAGATCGCGCCATTGCACTCCAGCCTGGGTAACAAGAGCGAAACTCCGTCTCAAAAAAAAATAAAAATAAATAAATAAAATAAAACTATGTACCTGTGCAGAACAGGCTATTACCACAGCCCCCCTCGTAGGAGCCCCAAGGCCCACCCTGGCTGCTTAAGGACCCCCTGGCTAGGGAGCTGTAACCACATTCCCTGCCAGAGGGCCCGTAACAGCTCCCAGGCTGACGCTGGCTGCTTAGGGACCCCCCGGCTAAGGCGCTGTGCCCGGCTATTTTGAAAATGTGGTGTAATATGGTGCTGTTTACCATATCATATGTAAATGATGTTATTCTGGTTTTTGATATACTAGGCAATAGTTCTAGTTACACCTCTGCCATATTGACAAAAATGTCATCCTCACACCCCTGGACATTAGAATTGAAATCATAAGGAGGTTTCACCCCTTGCAATGTTAAATTCAATAAAATTGTTTTCTTGTTTACATTAGTGACCATATCAGAGCACAGTGTACTCCTCTTGCCGTATTCAGAGGATTTGCCTATGGGCAGCAACATTATTCTCTCGTTCTCTGGATATTAGGAACAATAACACAGGACCGGCGGACAGCCCCAGTCTTATCGTGAGTAATGTCATCTGTAATCCCTTAGTTATTAGAAAAAATATCACGGGGTTCTTGTGTGCTTTATCAGATACTTGGAGTAATATCTTTTCTGTTTTTGGATATCAGACACGATACTACAGTGGTGGTGTACACTTCCTGCGATATTCAGGGTATAATAATCTTTTGTCCCCAGGATATTAGGTAGTACATTAAAGAAGCCTTGTACTTTGCCTGTGATATTGGAACAATCACAGAGTGAACACTTGCTTTCAAAATGAGAGTAATACCTACTTAAAATATGATGGATAATATCAAAAAATGGACACACATGGGTGTATACCCACTTTGATATAGAAAGAAATTTTTATCAAATACACTAAAAATCATATATCACAATATACTCATAATGTGTACACTTATTGAGATGTTACAATCAATGTGCAGAATACATACCATATGTACATAGAGTGTTATGTACATATGTGCACACAATACAGATGTACCAAAAACGTACATAATCTGTACAATATGTGCAATTACAGGTACATAATATGTACACAATAGGTATGTACGAAATGTGTGCAATATGTACATTTATTGTAATATTACAATGATATCATATAATCACAACAGCATATAAAATCACAATACACAAGTAATACATAATATAAATGTACATATTGCACACATCGTGTACATTTACATTTATTGTGGTATCACGGTGTGTACACATGCACATCATGTACCCATTATGTACACATGTACAAAATATGCACATGTACATATGTGTGAACAGTATGTACATGTGCACACTATGTACACATAAAGACATATAATGTTGACATGTACATTTTGTACAAGAGTACCTAATATGCACAATATGTACACGTATAAACTATGTACACACCTGGGTGTACACCCACTTTGGTCAATGGAGTAATTTCTAATATGGTAAAAATTATATTTTAGAATGTACTCATAATGTGTACATTTATTGGCATATCACAAGAAATGTATAAAATAGGTACAGTCTGTACATTTACTCTGCTGTGCATAGGTGTAAACAATACACATGTAGAAAAAGTGTACATAATCTGTAAAATATGTACCTATATATTTCTATATTGTGTACAGAATACATAGGTATATAATGTGTACACTATGCACATTCCTTAAAATATTAGTGATAAAATATATTTAATCACAATAAGATATATAATCACAGTAATATATATTGTCTAATATTACAAAAAAGTACATATTGTACACATTAGGAATGCATTAGGTACATATGTATCTTGCACATATTATGTAAATATAAATTTATCGTGATAACACCATATGTACGCATGTACATATATATACCCGATATTAAAACTATTTACACATGTAGTAATAGGTGCAAACTATGTACCGATGCACAGCACGCTATTACCAAAGCCCCCCTGATAGCAGCCCCCAGGCCCAGCCTGGCTGCTTAGAGACCCCCTGGCAATTGGGCTTTGCCCACAAACACTGCTCGAATGCCTGTAGCAGCCCCCATGCCCACCCTGGCTGCTTAGGGACCCCCTGACTAGGTGTCTGTGCCCACAGCCCATGCCAGAGTGCCCGTAGCGGCCCCCAGGCCAACCATGGCTGCTCAGGGACCCCTGGCTGGGTCGATGTGCTCACAGACCCCACCAAAAAGCCCAGAGCAGCCCCCAGGCCCACCCTGGCTGCTTAGGGGTCCCCTCGCTTGTGGGCTCTGCCCACAGCTGCTGAGGCCCAGCTATTTTGCAAATCCGGTGTAATATGATACTGGCAACCATATTATATAAACATGATAATCTTATTCTGTTTTTTTGTATATTAGGCAATAGCTCCAGTTACACCTCTGCCATATTGACAAAAATGTCATCCTCACCCCCATTGACATTAGAATGAAAATCATAGAGGAGTTTCATTCTTTGCAATGCTTAATTGAATGTAATTGTTTTCTCGCTTACATTAGTGACCATATCAAAGCATGGTGTACACCTCTTGCCGTATTAAGAGTATTTCCCTATGGGCAGCAACATTTTCCTCTCCTTCTCTGGATATTAGGAACAATATTCCAGGACCAGAGTACAACCCAGTCACGTCGTGGGTAATGTCATCTGTAATTCTCTAGTTATTAGAAACAATATTACGGGGGGCTTGTGTGCTTTTTGAGATATTTGGAGTAATATCCTTTCCGTTTCTGAACATTAGAAACAATACTACAGTGCTGGTGTACACTTCCTGCGATATTCAGGGTATGGTCATCCTTTGTCCTCAGGATATTATTAACTACATCACAGACGAGTTTTAGTTTGCCTTGATATTGGAGCAATCCGAGAGTGTAAACCTGCTTTCACAATGAGAGAAATACCTACTCAGGATATGATGGATAATATCACAAAATGGACACACATAAGTGTATACCCACTTTGATATTGAAAGTAATTTTTATCTAACATACTAAAAATCATATCCCAGAATATACTTATAATGTGTACTCTTACTGAAATATTACAAACAATGCACAGAATATGTACCATATGTACGTTGACTGTGATGTACATATGTGTGCACCATACAGATGTACAATAAATATACATAATCTGTACAATATGTACATTTATGTGTACATAATATGTACACAATAGGTTTGTCCATAATGTGTACAATATGTACATTTGTAATATCACAATGATATCAGAACAGCATATACAATCACAATACACATGTAATACATAATATAAATGTACGTATTTCACACATTATGTACATTTCCATTTATTGTGGTATGACGATGTGTTTACATGTACAGCATGGACCCATTATGTACGGATGTACAATAAATTCAGGTGTAGATATATGTACATAGTATGTACATATGTACGCTCTGTACCCATACATACATATAATGTAAATATTTACCTTCTGTACACAAGTCCGTAATATGCACAGTATGTACATGTACAAAGTATGTGCACACATAAGTTTACACCCACTTTGGTAACCAGAGTAATTTCTATCTTATATTCTAAATGTAATATCACAGAATGTACTCATAATGTGTACATTTATTGGCATATATCACAATAAATGTCTAAAGTAAGTAAGATCTGTACATTTACTCTGTGTACCCAATACACAAGTAAATAAAATGTACATAACCTGTAAAAGATGTTTCTTTCTATTTCTATAATCTGTGCACAATGCATAGGTACATAATGTGTATAATATGTACATTTGTAATGTCACAATGATATCATATCACAACAGCATATATAATCACAATAAATGTAATACATAATATAAACGTACATATTGCAAACATTATGTATATTTACATTTATTGTGATATGATGTGTACACATGTACATCATGTACCCATTATGTACAGATGTACAATATATGCACGTGTACATATGTGTGCACAGTATGTACATATGTATGCTGCGTACACCTATGTATATATTGTAGACATGTACATTCTGTACATGAGTACATACTATGCACAACATGTACATGTATAAACTATGTGCGCACCTGGGTGTAAACCCACTTTGGTCACCGGTGTAATTCCTATCTAATATGCTAAAAATTATATCCCAGAATGTACTCATGTGTACATTTATTGACATATCACAATAAATGTATAAAATAGGTATAGTCTGTACATTTACTCTGCTGTACATATGTGTACAAAATACACATGTAGAAAAAATGTACCTAATCTGTAAAATATGTACCTATTTATTTCTATAATGTGTACACAATGCATAGGTACATAAAGTGTACTCTATGTACATTTCTAAAAATTTCAGTGGTAACATGCATATTATCACAATAAGATATATAATCAATAATATGTAGATATCACATAATATCACAAAAAAGTACATATTGTTTATATTAGGTACGTATAAAGTACATATTTATTGTACACATATTATGTACATATGTTTATTGTGATAGTAACATATGTACATGTGTACAAATATGTGCCCATTATGTAAACCATCTACACATGTAGAAATAGGTGCAAACTCTGTACCTGTGAAGAGCAGGGTATCCCCACACCTCCCGCCAAAGGGCCTATAGCAGCTTCCAGCTCCACCCTGGCTATGTAGGGACCCCCTGGTTAGGTGGCTGTGCCCATAGCCCCTGCCAGAGTGTCAGTAGCAGCCGCCAGGCCCTCCCTGGATGCTGAGAGACCCTCTGGCTATGTGGCTGTTACCACAGCCACCGCCAGAGGGCCCGTAGCAGCCCCCAGACAAACCACAAAGGGCCCGTAGCAGCCCCAATGCCTAACCTGGTTGCATAGGGACACCCTCGCTTGGCTGCCATGCCCACAGCTGCTTGGGCCCAGATATTTTGAAAAGGAGGTGTAATATGATACTGGCAATCATATCATATGTAAATAATAATTTTATCCTTTTTTATTATATAGTAGGCAATAGCTGTAGTTACACATCCGCCATTTTGAAAAAAATGTCCGCCTCACTCCCTTGAAATTAGAAGGAAAATTATAGGGGAGGTTAACACCTTGCAATATTTAATTTAATATAATTGTTTTCTTGTTTAAATTAGTGACCATATCACAGCACGATGTGCTCCTCTTGCTGTATTCAAAGGATTACCTATGGGCAGAAACATTCTCCTCTCCTTCTCTGGATATTAGAAACATTATCACAGGACCAGCAAACAGTCGCAGTCATATCGTGAGTAATATCATCTGTAATCCCCTAGTTATTAAAAACAACATCACGGGGGTCTTGTGCACTTTATGAGATACTTAAGAGTAATGTTAGGATTTCGGTATTTTATATAAAAGAGCATATTGAGTGGGTGTGGATACTACAAAACAAAGTAGAAAAGGGCATTGTATATTTTTTCTGAAAGATTGTATTCAGAGCAATATTGCTTTTAACATTGGGGTACCTAGATAATATTTAGATTTTTTTCAATTCATGTAAAATTACAATTTCGGTATTTTACAGGAGAGAGCATATTGAGTTGGTGTATATACTGAAAAACACAGTAGAAAAGAGCATTGTATATTTTTTCTGACAGATGATACTCAGAGCAATATTGCTTTTAACATTGGTGTACCTAGATAATATTTAGATTTTTCTCAGTTCACGTAAAATTAGAATTTCGGTATTGTACATGAGAGAGCATATTGAGTTCGCATGTATTCTCGAAAACCGAGTAGAATAAGGCATTGTATATTTTTTCTGAGAGATTATATTCAGAGCCATTTTCTTTTAACCTTGGGGTGAGTAGATAATATTTAGATTTTTTTCGATTTACGTAAAATTGGAATTTCGGTATTTTACATGAGAGAGCATATTGAGTTGGTGTATATACTCCAAAACAAAGTAGAAAAGGACATAAAATATTTTTTCTGACAGATTACATTCACAGCAATATTGCTTTTAACATTGGGGTGCCTAGATAATATTTAGATTTTTTTGGATTCGCGTAAAATTAGAATTTCGGTATTATACATGAGAGAGCATATTGAGTTGGTGTATATATTCCAAAACAGAGTAGAAAAGGGAACTGTATATTTTTTCTGACAGATTATACTCTGAGCAATTTTGCTTTTAACATTGGGGTGCCTAGATAATATTTAGATTTTTTTTGATTCACGTAAAATTAGAATTTTGGTGTTTTACATGAGAGAGCATATTGAGTTGGTGTATATACTCCAAAGCAGAGTAGAAAAGGGCATTGTATATTTTTTCTACCAGACTATATTCAGAGCAATTTTGCTTTTAAGATTGGGGTGCCTAGATAATATTTAGATTTTTTCGATTCGTGTAGAATTAGTATTTCTGTTTTTTACATGACAGAGCATATTGAGTTGGTGTTTATACTACAAAACAGAATAGAAGAGGGCATTGTATATTTTTTCTGACAGATTATATTCAGAGCAATTTTGCTTTTAACATTGCAGTGCCTAGATAATATTTGGATTTGTTCGGTTCAGGTAAATTTAGAATTTCTGTATTTTACATAAGAGAGCATATTGAGTTGGTATATATACTACAAAACAGAGTAGAAAAGGGCGTTGTATATTTTTTTTGACAGATAATATTCTGAGCAATTTTGCTTTTAACATTGGGGTGCCTAGATTTTATTTAGATTTATTTTGATTCACGTAAAATTAGAATTTCTCTATTTTACATGCGAGAGCATTCTGAGTTGGTGTATATACTCCAAAACAGAGTAGAATAAGGCATTGTATATATTTTCTAACAGACTATATTCAGAGCCATTTTCTTCTTACTTTGGGGCGCCTAGATATTATTTAGATCATTTTTGATTCACCTCAAATTAGAATTTCGGTATTTTACATGAGAGAGCATATTGAGTTGGTGTATATACTCCAAAACAGAATAGAAGAGGGCACTGTATATTTTTTCTGACAGATTATATTCAGAGAAATTTTGCTTTTAACATTGGGGTGCCTAGATAATATTTAGATTTTTTCCAATATGCTTAAAAATAAAATTTCTGTATTATACATTAGAGAGCATATGGAGTTGGTGTATATACTCCAAAACAGAGTAGAATATGGCATTGTATATTTGTTCTGACAGATTATATACAGAGCGATTTTGTTTTTAACTCTGGGGTGCCTGGATAATATTTAGATTTTTTTCGATTCGCATAAATATAGAATTTCTGTATTTTACATGAGAGAGAATGTGGAGTTGGTGTATATACTCCAAAACAGAGTAGAATAGGGCATTGTATATTTCTGTTGACAGATTATATTCAGAGCAATTTTTTTTAACACTGAGGTGCATAGATAATATTTAGATTTTTTCGATTCACGTAAAATTAAAATTTTTGTATTTTACATGACAGTGCACCCTGAGATGGTGTATATACTTTGAAACAGAGTAGAATAAGGCATTGTATATTTTTTCTAACAGACTATATTCACAGCCATTTTCTTTTAACGTTGGGGCACCTAGGTATTTTTTAGATTTTTTTTGATTCGCGTAAAATTACAATTTCTGTATTTTACATGAGAGAGCATATTGAGTTGGTTTATATACTACAACACCGAGTAGAAATGGGCATTGTATATTTTTTCTGACAGATTATATTCAGAGCAATTTCGCTTTTAAAATTGGGGTGCCTAGATAATATTTAGATTTTTTTTGATTCACGTAAATTTAGAATTGCTGTATTTTATGTAAGAGAGCATACTGAGTTGGTGTATATACTCCAAAACATAGTAGAATATGGAATTATACAATTTTTCTAACAGACTATATTCAGAGCCAATTTCTTTTAAATTTGGGGCACCTAGACATTATTTAGATATTTTTTGATTCGTGTAAAATTAGAATTTCTGTATTTTACGTGAGACAGCATATGGAGTTGGTGTATATACTCCAAAACAGAGTAGAAATGGGCATTGTATATTTTTTCTGACAAATTGTATTCAGAGCAAGTTTGTTTTAACATTGCGGTGCCTAGATAATATTTAGATTTTATTCCATTCGCTTAAATATAGAATTTCTTTATTTTACATGAGAGAGCATATGGAGTTGGTGTATATACTCCAAAACAGAGTAGAATAGGGCAATGTATATTTTTTCTGATGGATTATATTCAGAGCAATTTTTTGTAAACACTTGGGTGCCTAGATAATATTTAGATGTTTTCGATTTGGGTAGCATTAGAATTTCTGTATTTTACATAAGAGAGCATACTGAGTTGGTGTATATACTCCAAAACATAGTAGAATAAGGCATTGTATATTTTTTCTAACAGACTATATTTAGAGCCAGTTTCTTTTAAATTTGGGGCACCTAGATATTATTTAGATATTTTTCGATTCGTGTAAAATTAGAATTTCTGTATTTTACATGAGACAACATATGGAGTTGGTGTATATACTCCAAAACAAAATAGAAAAGGGCATTTTATATTTTATTCTGACAGATTATATTCAGAGCAAGTTTGCTTTTAACATTGGGTTGCGTAAATAATATTTAGATTTTCTTTGATTCACGAAAAATTAGATTTCCTGTATTTTACATGAGAGAGCATACGGAGTTGGTGTATATATTCCAAAACAGAGTAGAATAGGGCACTGTATATTGTTTCTAACAGACTATATTCAGAGCCATTTTCTTTTAACTTTGGGGCGCCTAGATATTATTTAGATTATTTTTGATTCGCCTAAAATTAGAATTTCAGTATTTTACATGAGAGAGCATATTGAGTTGGTGTATATACTCCACAACAGAGTAGAATAGGGCATTGTATATTTTCTCTGACAGATTATATTCAGAGCAATTTTGTTTTTAACATTGGGGTGCCTAGATAATATTAAGATTTTTGCTATTCGGGTAGAATTAGAATTTCTGTATTTTACATGAGAGAGCATATGGAGTTGGTGTGTATACTTTAAAAAAGAGTAGAATAGGGCATTGTATATTTTTTCTGCCAGATTATATTCAGAGAAATTTTGTTTTCAACATTGGGGTGCATATATAATATTTAGATTTTTTTCGATTCACGTAAAATTTGAATTTCGGTATTTCACGTGAGAGAGCATACTGAGTTTCTGTATATACTTCAAAACAGAGTACAATAGTGCATTATATATTTTTTCTGAGAGATTATTTTCGAAGCAATTTTGTTTTTAACATTGTTGTTCCTAGATAATATTTTGAATTTTTCGATACGGGTAAAATTAGAAGTTGTGTATTTCACATGAGAGAGCATATTGAGTTGGTGTATATTCTACAACACAGAGTAGAAAAAAGCATTGTATATTTTCTCTGACAGATTATATTCAGAGCAATTTTGCTTTTAAGATTGGGGTGCCTAGATAACGTTTAGATTTTTTTCGTTTCATTTAAACATAGAATTTCTGTATTTTACATGAGAGAGCATATGGAGTTGGTGTAAATACTCCAAAACTGAGTAGAAAAAGAATTCGTATATTTCTACTGACAAATTATATTCAGAGCAATTTTTCTTTTAACATTGGGTTGCCTAGATAATATTTAGATTTTTTTCGATTCGAGTAAAATTAGAATTTCTGTATTTTACATGAGAGAGCATCCTGCGTTGGTGTATATACTGCAAAACAGAGTAGAATAAGGCATTGTATATTTTTTTTAAGAGACTATATTCAAAGCCATTTTCTTTAACTTTGGGGCGCCTAGATATTATTTAAATTTTTTTTGATTCTCATAAAATTAGAATTCCAATATTTAACATGAGAGAGCATATTGAGTTGGTGTATATACTACAAAACATAGTAGAGAAGGACATTTTATATTTTGTCTGACAGATTACATTCAGAGCAATTTTGCTATTAACATTGGGGTGCATATATAATATTTAGATTTTTTTCGATTCACCTAAAATTTGAATTTCGGTATTTTACGTGAGAGAGCATACTGAGTTGGTATATATACTTCAAGACCAAGTACAATAGTGCATTATATATTTTTTCTGACAGATTATATTCAGAGCAATTTTTCTTTTAACATTGTGGTTCCTACAAAACGTTTAGATATTTTTCGATTTCCTTAAATATAGAATTTCTTTATTTTACATGAGAGAGCATATGGAGTTGGTGTATATACTCCAAAACTGAGTAGAAAACGAAATTGTATATTTTTTCTGACAGATTATATTCAGAGCAATTTTGCTTTTAACACTGGGGTGCCTAGATAATATTTAAATTTTTTTCGTTTTGGGTAAATTTATAATTTTTGTATTTAACTTGAGAGTGCACACTGAGCTGGTGTATATACTCCAAAACAGAGTAGAATTGGGCATTGTATATTTTTTGTAACAGACTATATTCAGAGCCATTTTCTATTAACTTTGAGGCGCCTAGATATTATTCAGATTTTTTTCGATTCACGTAAAATGAGAGTTTCGGTATTTTACATGAGATAACATATTGAGTTGGTGTACATACTCCAAAACAGAGTAGAATAGGACATTGCATATTTTTTCTGACTAATTATATTCAGAGAAATTTTGTTTTTAACATTGGGGTGCCTAGATAATATTTAGATATTTTCGATTCATGTAAAATTTGAAGTTCGGTATTTTACATGAGAGAACATACTGAGTTGGTGTATATACTGCAAAACAGAGTAGAATAAGGCATTGTATATTTTTTCCAACAGACTATATTCATAGACATTTTCTATTAACTTTGGGGCGCCTAGATATTATTTAGATTTTTTTTCGATTCGCATAAATTTAGAAATTCGGTATTTTACATGAGAGAGCATACTGAGTTAGTGTATATACTACAAAACAAAGTAGAAAAGGGAATTGTATATTTTTTCTGACAGATTATATTCAGAGAAATTTTGCTTTTAACATTAAGGTGCCTAGATAATATTTAGATTTTTTTCGATTCGCTTAAATATAGAATTTCTGTACTTAACATGAGAGAGCATATGGAGTTTGTTTATATTCTCCAAAACAGAGTAGAATAGGGCATTGTATTTTTTTTCTGACAGATTATATTCAGAGCAATTTTGTTTTTAACATTGGAGTGCCTAGATAATATTTAGATTTTTTCGATTTGGGTAAGATTAGAATTTTGGTATTCTACATGAGAGAGCATATTGAGTTGTTGTATATACTCCAAAACAGAGTAGAATAAGGCATTGTATATTTCTTCTAACAGACTATATTCAGAGCCATTTTCTTTTAATTTTGGGGCACCTAGATATTATTTAGATTTTGTTAGATTCGCGTAAAATTAGAATTTCTGTATTTTACATTTGAGAGCATATTGTGTTGGTGTATATACAACAAAACAGAGTAGAAAAGGGCATTGTAAATTTTTTCTGACAGATTATGTTCAGAGCAATTTTGCTTTTCACATTCGGGTGCCTATATAATATTTCCATTTCTTTTGATTCACGTAAAATTAGAATTTCGGTATTTTACATGACAGAGCATATTGAGTTGTTTTATATACTTCAAAACGGAGTAGAAAAGAACATTGTATATTTTTTCTTTCAGACTATATTCAGAGCAATTTTGCTTTTAACATTGGGGTGCCTAGGTAATATTTAGATTTTTTTTGATTCGCTTAAATATAGAAATTCTTTATTTTAAATGCGAGAGCATATGGAGTTGGTGTATATACTCCACAACAGAGTACAATAAGGCATTGTACATTTTATCTAATATACTATATTCAGACACATTTTATGTTAACTTTGTGGTGCCTAGATATTATTTAGATTTTTTTCGATTCACGTAAAATTAGAATTTCGGTATTTTACATGAGAGAGCATTCTGAGTTGGTGTATATGCTCCAAAACAAAGTAAAATAAGACATTGTATATTTTTTCTAACAGACTATATTCAGAGCCATTTTTTTAAATTTTAAGCGCCTAGATATTATTTAGATTTTTTTCGATTCGCATAAAATTAGAATTTCGTTATTTTACATGAGAGAGAATATTGAGTTGGTGTATATACTCCAAAATAGAGTACAAAAGGTCACTGTATAATTTTTCTGACAGATTATATTGAGAGCAATTTTGCTTTTAACATTGGGGTGCCTAGATAATATTTAGATTTATTTAGATTCGCTTAAATATAGAATTTCTGTATTTTACTTGAGAGAGTATATAGAGTTGGTGTATATACTCCAAAACAGAGTAGAATAAGGCATTCTATATTTTTTCTAAGAGACTGTATTCACAGCCATTTTCTTTTAAATTTTAAGCCCCTAGATATTATTTAGATTTTTTTTGATTCGTGTACAATTAGAATTTCGGTATTTTAAATGAGAGAGCATACAGAGTTGGTGTATATACTCCAAAACAGCGTAGAATAAGTCATTGTATATTTTATCTGACAGATTATATTCAGAGCAATTTTAGTTTTAACATTGGGGTGCCTAGAAAATATTTAGATTTTTTTTTTGGTTCACATAAATTTACAATTTCGGTGTTTAACCTGAGAGAGCATACTGAGTTTTTGTATATACTTTAAAAAAGAGTAGAATAAGGCATTGTATATTTTTTCTAACAGACTATATTCAGAGCCATTTTCTTTTAACTTTGAAGCGCCTAGATATTATTTAGATATTTTTCGATTCACGTAAAATTTAATTTCGCTATTTTACATGTCAGAGCTTATTGAGTTAGTGTATATACACCAAGAAAGAATAAAATAGGGCACTGTAGTTTTTTCTGAAAGATTACATTCAGAGAAATTTTGCTTTTATCTTTGGGGTGCCTAGATAATATTTAGAATGTTTTAGATTCACGTAAAATTAGAATTTCGGTATTTTACATGAGAGAGCATACTGAGTTGGTGTATATACTCCACAACAGAGTACAATAGGGCATTACATATTTTCTCTGACAGAATATATTGAGAGCAATTTTGCTTTTACCATAGGGGTGCATACATAATATTTAGATTTTTTTGGATTCACGTAAAATTAGGATTTTGGTATTTTATATGAGAGAGCATACTGAGGTGGTGCATATACTCCAAAACAGAGTAGAATAGGGCATTGTATATTTTTTCTGACAGATTATATTCAGAGCGATGTTTTTTTTAACATTGTGGTGCCTAGATAATATTTAGATAATTTCGTTTCGGGTAGAATTAGAATTTCTGTATTTTATATGAGAGAGCATATGGAGTTGGTGTATATACTTTAAAACAGAGTACAATAGGGCATTTTCTATTTTTTCTGACAGATTATATTCAGAGCAATTTTGGTTTTAACATTGCTGTGCCAAGATAATAATTACATTTTGTCGATTCCGGTGGAATTCAAATTTCTGTATTTTACATGACAGAGCATATTGAGTTGGTGTTTATACTACAAAACAGAGTAGAAAAGGGCATTGTATATTTATTCTGACAGATTATATTCAGAGCAATTTTGCTTTTAATATTCGGGTGACTAATAATGTTTAGATTTTTTTCGATCCACGTAAATTTAGAATTTTGTTATTTTACATGAGAGAGCATATGGAGTTGGTTTATATACACCAAAACAGAGTAGAATAGGGCATTGCATATTTTTTCTGACACATTATATTTAGAGCAATTTTGTTTTAAACATTGGAGTGCCTACATAATATTTAGATTTATTTCGATTCGCATAAATATAGAATTTCTGTATTTTACATGACAGAGCATATGGAGTTGGTGTATATACTCCAAAATAGAGTAGAATACGGCATTGTATATTTTTTCTGACAGATTATATTCAGGGAAATTTTTTTTTAACATTGGGTTGCCTAGATAATATTTAGATTTTTTAGATTCGTTTAAAATTAGAATTTATTTTACATGAGAGAGCACACTGAGTTGGTGTATATACTCCAAAACACAGTAGAATAAGGCATTGTATATTTTTTAAAACAGACTATATTCAGAGCCATTTTCTTTTAACTTTGGGGCGCCTCGATATTATTTAGATTTTTTTTCGATTATCATAAAATTAGAATTCGGTATTTTACATGACAGAGCATATTGAGTTGGTGTATGTACTACAACACAGAGTAGAAAAGGGCATCTTATATTTTCTCTGACAGATTGTACTCAGAGCAAATTTGTTTTTAACATTGGGGTGCCTAGATAATATTTAGATTTTATTTGATTCGCTTAAATATAGAATTTCTGTATTTTACATGACAGAGCATATGGAGTTGGTGTATATAGTCCAACACAGAGTAGAAAATGTCATTTTGTATTTATTCTGACAGATTATATTCAAAGCAATTTTGCTTTTAACATTGAGGTGCCTAGATAATATTTAGGTTTTTTTCGATTCGCTTAAATTTAGAATTTCTGTAATTTACATGAGAGAGAATATGGAGTTGGTGTATATACTCCAAAACAGAGTAGAACAGGGTATTGCATATTTTTTCTGACAGATTATATTCAGAGCAATTTTGTTTTTAACAAGAGGTGCCTAGATAATATTTAGATTTTTTTCAATACGCTTAAATATAGAATTTCTGTATTTTACATCAGAGAGCATATTGAGTTGGTGTATATACTCCAAAACAGAGTAGAATGGAACATTGTATATTTTTTTCTGACAGATTTTATTCAGAGCAATGTTGCTTTTAACATTGGTTTGCCTGGATAATATTTAGATTTTTATGATTCGGGTAGAATTAGAATTTCAGTATTTTACATAAGAGAGCATATTGAATTGGTGTATATAGTACAAAACAGAGTAGACGAGGGCATTGTATTTTCTTCTGACAGATTATATTCAGAGCAAGGTTGCTTTTAACATTGTGGTCCCTGGATAATATTTAGATTTTTCTAATACGCTTAAATATAGAATTTCTGTATTTTACATCAGAGAGCATATTGAGTTGGTGTATATACTCCAAAACAGAGTAGAATGGAACATTGTATATTTTTTTCTGACAGATTATATTCAGAGCAATGCTGCTTTTAACATTGGGTTGCCTAGATAATATTTAGATTTTTTTGATTCGGGTAGAATTACAATTTCAGTATTTTACATGAGAGCATATTGAGTTGGCGTATATAGTACAAAACAGAGTAGAAAAGGGCATTGTATTTCTTTCTGACAGATTATATTCAGAGTAAGGTTGCTTTTAACATTGTGGTCCCTAGATAATATTTAGGTTTTTTTCAATTCTCTTAAATATGGAGTTTCTCTATTTTACATGAGAGAGCATATAAAGTTGGTGTATATACCCCAAAACAGAGTAGAATAGAACATTGTATATTTTTTCTGACAGATTATATTCAGAGCAATTTTGTTCTTAACATTGCGGTGCCTAGATAATATTTAGATTTTTTTTCGATTCGCTTAAATAGAGAATCTCTGTATTTTACATGGGAGAGATTATTGAGTTGGTGTATTTACTACAAAACAGAGTAAAAATGGGCATTGTATATTTTTTCTAACACGTTATGCAGAGCAATTTTCTTTTAACATTCGAGTGCCTAGATAATATTTAGATTTTTTTCGATTCACGTGAAATTAGAATTTCGGTATTTTATATGAGAGAGCATACTGTGTTGGTGTATATACTCCAAAATAGAGTAGAATAGGGCATTGTATATTTTCTCTAACATACTATATTCAGAGCCATTTTCTTTTAAGTTTTGGGTGCCTAGATATTATTTAGATTTTTTTCGATTCACGTGAAATTACAATTTCGGTATTTTACATAAGAGAGAATACTGAGTTGGTGTACATACTCCAATACAGAGTAGAATACGGCATTGTATTTTTTTCTGACAAAGTATATTCAGAGCAATTTTGCTTTTAACATTGGGGTGCCTAGATAACATTTAGATTTTTTTCGATTCGCTTAAATATAGAATTTCTGTATTTTACATGAGAGAGCAGGTAGAGTTTTGTATATACTCAAAAACAGAATAGATTAGGGCATTGTATATTTTTTCTCACAGATTGTATTCAGAGCAATTTTGTTTTTAACATTGGGGTGCCTAGATAATAATTAGATTTTTTCGATTCGGGTAAAATTAGAATTTCTGTATTTTACACGAGAGAGCTTACTGTGTTGGTGTATATACTCCAAAATATAGTAGAATCAGGCATTGTATATTTTTTGTAACAGACTATATTCAGAGCCATTATCTTTTTACTTTGGGGCGCCAAGATAATATTTAGATTTATTTCGATTCGCGTAAAATTAGGATTTCGGTATTTTACATAAGAGAGCATATTGATTTGGTGTATACACCCCAAAACAGAGTAGAAAAGGGAATTGTATATTTTTTCTTTCAAATTATATTCAGAGCAATGTTTTTTTTAACATTGGGGTGCCTAGATAATATTTAAATTATTTTCGATTTGATTAAATATAGAATTACTTTATTTAACATGAGATAGAAGGTAGACTTGGTTTATATACTCAAAAACAGAGTAGTATAGGGCATTGTATATTTTTTCTGCCAGATTATATTCACAGAAATTTTGTTTTTAACATTGGGGTGCATATATAATATTTAGATTATTTTCGTTTCACGTAAAATTTGAATTTCGGTATTTTACGTAAGAGAGAGCATACTGAGTTGCTGTATATACTTCAAAACAGAGTACAATAGTGCATTATATATTTTATCTGACAGATTATATTCAGAGAAATTTTGTTTTTAACATTGGGGTGCCTAGGTTATATTTTGATTTTTTCATTTTGGGTTAAATTAGAAGTTGTGTATTTTACATGAGAGAGCATATTGAGTTGGTGTATATTCTAGAAAACAGAGTAGAAAAAAGCATTATATATTTTTTCTGACAGATTATATTCAGAGCAACTTTCTTTTAAGATTGGGGTGCCTAGATAACGTTTAGATTTTTTTCGATTCCCTTTAATATAGAATTTCTGTATTTTACATGAGAGAGCATATGGAGTTGGTGTATATACTCCAAAACTGAGTAGAAAAAGAAATTGTATATTTTTTCTGACAGATTATATTCAGAGCAATTTTGCTTTTAACAGTGGGGTGCCTAGATAATATTTAGATTTTTTTTGATTTGGGTAAATTTAGAATTTTTGTATTAACTTGAGAGTGCATACTGAGTTGGTGTATGTACTCCAAAACAAAGTAGAATAGGGAATTGTATATTTTTTCTAACAGACTATATTCAGAGCCATTTTCTATTAAGTTTGAGGCGCCTAGATATTATTCAGATTTTTTTTTGATTCGCGTAAAATAAGAATTTCGGTATTTTACATGAGAGAACTTATTGAGTTGGTGTACATACTCCAAAACAGAATAGAATAGGGCATTGTATATTTTTTCTGACTGACTATATTCAGAGAAATACTGTTTTTAACATTGGGGTGCCTAGATAATATTTAGATTTTTTGATTCACGTAAAATTTGAATTTCGGTATTTTACATGAGAGAGCATACTGAGTTGGTGTATATATTCCAAAACAGAGTAGAATAAGGCATTGTGTATTTTTTCCAACAGACTATATTCATAGACATTTTCTATTAACTTTGAAGTGCCTAGATATTATTTACATTTTTTTCGATTCACAGAAATTTAGAAATTCTGTATTTTACATGAGAGAGCATACTGAGTTGGTGTATATACAACAAAACAAAGTACAAAAGAAAATTGTATATTTGTTCTGACAGATTATATTCAGAGAAATTTTGCTTTTAACATTGGGGTGCCTAGATAATATTTAGATTTTTTTTCGATTCGCTTACATATAGAATTTCTATATTTTACATGAGAGAGCATATGGAGTTGGTGTATATACTCCAAAACAGAGTAGAATAGGGCATTGTATATTTTTCTCACAAATTATATTCCCAGCAATTTTTTTATAACATTGGCGTGCCTAGATAATATTTAGATATTGTCGTTTAGCTTAAATATAGAATTTCTATATTTTACATGAGAGAGCATACTGAGTTGGTATATATAATACAAAACAGAGTAGAAAATGGCATTGTGTATTTTCTCTGACAGATTATATTCAGAACAATTTTGCTCTTAACATTGGGGTGCCTAGATAATATTTAGATATTTTTTGATTCGCTTAAAAATAGAATTTCTGTATTTTACTTGAGAGAGCATATGGAGTTGGTGTATATACTCCAAAACAAAGTAGAATCGGGCATTGAATATTTTTTCTGACAGATTATATTCGTAGCAATATTGCTTTTATCATTGTGGTGCCAAATAATATTTAGATTTTTTTCGATTCACGTAAAATTAGAATTTCGGTATTTCACATGAAAGAGCATACTGAGTTGGTGTATATACTCCAAAACAAAGTAGAATAGGGCATTGTATATATTTTTTAACAGACTATATTCAGAGCCAATTTCTATTAAGTTTGAGGCGCTTAGATATTATTCATATTTTTTTCGATTCGCGTAAAATTATAATTTCGGTATTTTACATGAGAGAACTTACTGAGTTGGTGTATATACTCCAATACAGAGTAGAATAGGGCATTGTATATTTTTTCTGACAGATTATATTCAGAGAAATTTTGTTCATAACATTGGGTTGAGTAAATAATATTTAGATTTTTTCGATTCGGGTAAAATTAGAATTTCTGTATTTTACATGAGAGTGCTTACTGAGTTGGTGTATATACTCCAAAACAGAGTAGAATAAGGCATTGTATATTTTTTCTAACAGACTATATTCAGAGCCATTTTCTTTTAACTTTGGGGCGCCTAGATATTTTTTAGATTTTTTTCGATTTGTGTAAAATTAGAATTTCGGTGTTTTACATGAGAGAGCATATTGTGTTGGTATATATACTCCAAAATACAGTAGAAAAGGGCATTGTATATTTTTTGTGACACATTATATTCAGAGCAATTTTGCTTCTAACATTGAGGTGCCTAAATAATAGTTAGATTTTTTTCGATTCGCTTAAATATAGAATTTTTGTATTTTATATGAGAGAGCATATGGAATTGCTGTATATACTTCAAAACAGAGTAGAATAGGGCATTGAATTTTTTTTCTGACAGATTTTATTCAGATAAATTTTTTTTTAACATTGGGGTGACTAGATAATATTTAGAATTTCTCGATTCGGGTAAAATTTAAATTGCGGTATTTTACATGAGAGAGCATACTGAGTTGGTGTATATACTCCAAAACATAATAGAATAAGGCGTTGTATATTTTTTCTAACAAAATATATTCAGAGACATTTTCCTTTATCTGTGGGGCGCCTAGATATTATTTAGATTTTTTTTGATTCGCGTAAAATTAGAATTTCTGTATTTTACATTAGAGAGCATATGGAGTTGGTCTGTATACTCCAAAACATAGTAGAAAAGAACATTTTATATTTTTTCTGATAGACGATACTCAGAGCAATTTTGATTTTAACATTGGGGTTCCTAGATAATATTTAGATTTTCTTTCGATTCACTTAAATATACATTTTCTGTATACTGAGTTGGTGTATATACTCCAAAACATAATAGAATAAGGCGTTGTATATTTTTTCTAACAAAATATATTCAGAGACATTTTCCTTTATCTGTGGGGCGCCTAGATATTATTTAGATTTTTTTCGATTCACGTAAAATTAGCATTTCGGTATTTTACATGAGAGAGCATACTCAGTGTATATACTCGAAAACACAGTACATTAGGGCATTGTATATTTTTTCTGACAGGTTATATTCAGAGCTATTTTGCTTTCAACAGTTTAGTGCCTAGATAATATATAGATTTTTTTCGATTCTCTTAAATATAGGATTTCTGTATTTTACATGAGAGAGCATATGAAGTTGTTGTATATACTCCAAAAATAAGTAGAATAGGGCATTGTATATTTCTTCTGACAGAATATATTTAGAGCAATTTAGGTTTCAACATTAGGGTCCCTAGATAATATTTAGATTTTCTTCAATTCACGTAAAATTATAATTTTGGTATTTTACATGGGAGAGCATACTTAGTTTGTGTATATACTCCAAAACAGAGTAGAATAATAAATTGTATATTTTTACAAACAGACTGTATTCAGAGCCACTTTCTTTTAACTTTGGGTCGCCTAGATATTATTTAGATTTTTTTCGATTCGCGTAAAATTAGAATTTCAGTATTTTACATGAGAGAGCATATTGAGTTGGTTTATATACTACAAAACAGTGTAGAAAAAGGCATTGTATATTTTTTCTGACATATTATATTCAGAGCAATTTTTCTTTTAATATTGGGGTGCCTAGATAATATTTAGATGTTTTTTGATTCGCTTAAATATAGAATTTCTTTATTTTACATGAGAGAGCATATGTAATTGCTTTATATACTCCAAAACAGAGTAGAATAGGGCATTGTATATTTTTTTGACAGATTATATTCACAGCAATTATGTTTACAATATTAAGGTGCCTAGATAATATTTAGATTTTTTTCGGTTTGGGTAAAATTATAATTTCTGTATTTTACATGAGAGAGCATATTGAGTTGGTGTATATACTACAAAACAAAATCAAAAAGGGCATTGTATATTTTTTATGACAGGTTATATTCAGAGCAATATTTATTTTAACATTGCGGTGCCTAGATAGTGTTTAGAATTTATTTGATTCGCTTAAGTATAGAATTTCTGTATTTTACAAGAGAGAGCATATGGAGTTGGTGTATATACTCCATAAAAGAGTAGAATAGGGCATTGTATATTTTTTCTAACAGATTATATTCAGAGCAGTTTTTTTTTAACATTGGGGTGCCTAGATAATATTTAGAATTTATTCGATTTGCTTAAATTTAGAATTTCTGTATTTTACATGAGAGAGCATATGGAGTTGGTTAATATCCTCCAAAACATAGTAGAATAGGGCATTGTATATTTTTTATGACAGATTATATTCAGAGCTATTTTGTTATTAACATTAGGGTGACTAGATAATATTTAGGTTTGTTTCGATTCACTTAAATTCAGAATTTCTGTATTTTACAGGAGAGAGCATATGGAGTTGGTGCATATACTACAAAACAGAGTAGAATAGGGCATTGTATATTTTCTCTGACAGGTTATATTCAGAAAAATTTTGCTTTTCACATTGCGGTGCCTAGATATTTTTTAGAATGTATTAGATTAACCTAAATATTGCATTTCTGTATTTTACATGAGAGAGCATTGGAGTTAGTGTATAGACTCCAAAAAAGAGTACAATAGGGCATTGTATATTTTTTCTGACAGATTTTATTTAGAGCAATTTTGTTTTTAACATTGGGTTGCCTAGATAATATTTAGATTTTTTTCGGTTCGCTTAAATATAGAATTTCTGAATGTTACATGAGAGAGCATATAAAGTTGGTGTATATACTTTAAAACAGAGTAGAATAGGGCATTGTATATTTTTTCTGACAGATTTTATTTAGAGCAATTTTGTTTTTAACATTTAAGTGCCTAGATAATATTGAGATTTTTTCGATTTGGGTAAAATTAGAATTTCGGTATTTTCCATGAGAGCGCATACTGAGTTGGTGTATAAACTCCAAAACAGAGTAGAATAAGGCATTGTATATTTTATCTAATAGACTATATTCAGAGCCATTTTCTTTGAACTTTGGGGCGCCTAGATATTATTTAGATTTATTTCGATTCGTGTAAAATTAATATTTCGGTATTTTACATTAGAGAGCATACTGAGTTGGTGTATATACTCCAAAACCAAGTAGAATAGGGCATTGTATATTTATTCTGACAGATTATATTCAGAGCAATTTTGTTGTTAACATTAAGGTGCCTAGATAATATTCAGATTTATTTTGATTCATGCAAAATTAGAATTTCGGTATTTTACATGATAGAGCGTACTGAGTTGGTGTATATAATCCAAAACAGAGTAGAAAAGAACATTGTATATTTTTTCTGACAGATTATATTCAGAGCAATTTTGTTTATAACATTGGGGTACCAAGATAATATTTAGATTTTTTTCGATTCGCTTAAATATAGAATTTCTGTATTTTACATGAGAGAGCATATGGAGTTGGTGTATATACTCCAAAACAGAGTAGAATAGGGCATTGTATATTTTCTCTGACAGATTATATTTAGAGCAATATTGTTTTTAACATTGGAATGCCAATATAATATTTAGATTTTATTTCGACTCACTTAAATATGGAATTTTTGTATTTTACATGAGAGAGCGTACTGAGTTGCGTTATATACTCCAAAACAGAGTAGAATAGGGCATTGTGTATCTTTTTTGACAGATTATATTCACAGCAATTTTGTTTTTAGCATTGTGGTGCCTAGATAATATTTAGATATTTTTGATACGGGTAAAATTATAATTTTTGTATTTTACATGATAGAGCATACTGAGTGGTGTATATAATCCAAAACAGAGTAGAATAGAACATTGTATATTTTTTCTGACAGATTATATTCAGAGCAATTTTTTTTATAACATTGGGGTGCCAAGATAATATTTAGATTCTTTTCGATTCACTTAAATATCGAATTTCTGTATTTTACATGAGATAGCATATGGAGTTGGTGTATATACTCCAAAACAGAGTAGAATAGGGCATTGTATATTTTCTCTGACAGATTATATTTAGAGCAATATTGTTTTTAACATTGGGGTGCCAATATAATATTTAGATTTTATTTCGACTCGCTTAAATATGGAATTTCTGTATTTTACATGAGAGAGCATACTGAGTTGGGTTATATACTCCAAAACAGAGTAGAATAGGGCATTGTGTATCTTTTTTGACAGATTATATTCACAGATATTTTGTTTTTAGCATTGTGGTGCCTAGATAATATTTAGATTTTTTTGATTCAAGTAAAATTATAATTTTCATATTTTACATTAGAGAGCATACTTAGATGGTGTATATACTCCAAAACAGAGTAGAAAAAGGCATTTTATATTTTTTCTAACAAACTATATTCAGAGCCATTTTCTTTTAACTCTGGGGTGGCTAGATATTATTTAGATTATTTCGATTCATGTAAAATTAGAGTTTCGGTATTTTACATAAGAGAGCATATTGAGTTTGTGTATATACTCCGAAACAAAGTAGAAGAGGGCATTGTATATATTTTCCGACAGATTATATTAAGAGAAATTTCGCTTTTAACATTGTGGTGCCTAGATAATATTTAGATTTTTTCAATTCGGGTAATATTTGAGTTTCTGTATTTTACATGAGGAAGCATACTGATTTGGTGTATATACTCCAAAACAGAGTAGAATAAGGCATTGTATTTTTTTTTTACAAACTATATTCAGAGCCATTTTCTTTTAACTTTAAGGTGCCTATATATTATTTAGAATTTTTTCGATTCGCCTAAAATTAGAATATCGGTATTTTACATGAGAGAGCATATTGAGTTGGTGTATATACTCCAAAACAGAGTAGAAAAGGGCATTGTATATTTTTTCTGAGAGATTATATTCAGAGCAATATTTCTTCTAACATTGGAGTGCCTAGATAATATTTAGATTTTTTTGATTCGCTTAAATATAGAATTTCTGTATTTTACATGAGGGAGCATATGGAGTTGGTTTATATAGTCCAAAACAGAGTAGAATGGGGCATTCTATGTTTTTTCTGACAGATTATATTTAGAGCAATATTGTTTTTATTATTGGGGTGCCTACATAATATTTAGATTTTTTTCGAGTCACGTAAAATTAGAATTTTGATATTTTACATGATAGAGCATATTGAGTTGGTGTATATACTAAAAAACACAGTAGAAAAAGGCATTGTATATTTTTTCTGACAGATTATATTCAGAGCAATTTTGTTTTTAACATTGTGTTGCCTAGATAATATTTAGATTATTTTGATTCGGGTAAAATTTGAATTTCTGTATTTTACATGAGAGAGCATATTGAGTTGGTTTATATACTGCAAAAAAGAGTAGAAAAGGGCATTGTATATTTTTTCTGACAGATTATAATATGAGCAATTTTGCTTTTAACATTGAGGTGCCTAGTTAATATTTATATTTTTTTTCGTTTTGCTTAAATATAGAGTTACTGTATTTTACATGAGAGATCATATGGAGTTGATGTACATACTCCAAAACCTAGTAGAATAGGGCATTGTATATTTTTTATGACAGATTATATTCAGAGCAATTTTGCTTTAATCATTGGAGTGCCTAGATAATATTTAGATTTATTTTGATTCACGTTAACTTAGAATTTCTGTATTTTACATGAGAGAGCATACTGAGTTGGTGTATATACTCCAAAACAGATTGGAATAAGGCGTTGTATATTTTTTCTAACCTACTATATTATGAGCCATTTTCTTTTAAGTTTGGGGCGCCTAGATATGATTTAGATTTTGTTCGATTCGCGTAATATTAGAATTTCCGTATTTTACATTAGAGAGCATATTGTGTTGGTGTATATACTCCAAAAAATAGTAGAAAAGGGCATTGTATATTTTTTCTGACAGATTATATTCAGAGCAACTTTGTTTTTAACATTGGGTTGCCTAGATAATATTTAGATTTTCTTCGATTCACGTAAAATTATAATTTCTGTATTTTACCTGAGAGAGAATACTGACTTGGTGTATATACTCCAAAACAAAGTAGAATAAGGCATTGTATATTTTCTCTAACAAACTATATTCAGAGCCATTTTCTTTTAACTTTGGGGCGCCTAGATATTATTTAGACTTTTTTCGATTCGTGTAAAATTAAAATTTCGGTATTTTTAATGAGAGAGCATACTGAGTTGTTGTATATACTCCAAAACACAGTAGAATACGGCATTGTATATTTTTTCAAACAGACTATATTCACAGCCATATTCTTTTAACATTGGGGTGCCTAGATATTATTTAGATTTATTTCGATTCGCTTAAATATAGAATTTCTGTATTTTTCGTGAGAGAGCATATGGAGTTGGTGTATATACTCCATAAAAGAGTAGAATAGGGCATTGTATATTTTTTCTGAAAGATTATATTCAGAGCAATTTTGTTTTGAACACTGGGGTGCCTAGATAATATTTAGATTTTTTTCAATTCACGTAAATTTAGAATTTCCGTATTTTACATGAGAGATCATACGGAGTTGGTGTATATACCCCAAAACAGAGTAGAATAGGGCATTGCATATTTTCTCTGACAGGTTATATTCAGAGCAATTTTTTTTTAACATTAGGGCGCCTAGTTAATATTTAGATTATTTTTGATTCGTGGAAAATTAGAATTTCGGTATATTACATGAGAGAGCATATTCTGTTGGTGTATATATTATAAAACAGAGTAGAAAAAAGCATTGTATATTTTTTCTAACAGATTTTATTCAGAACAATTTTGCTTTTAACATTGGAGTGCCTAGATAATATTTAGATATTTTTCGATACGCTTAAATATAGAATTTTTGTATCTTACCTGAGAAAGCATATTCAGTTGGTGTATATATACTCTAAAACACATTAGAATAGGGCATTGTATATTTCTTCTGACAGATTATATTCAGAGCCATTTTCTTTTAACTTCGGGACGCCTAGATATTTTTTAGATTTTTTTTGTTTCGCGAAACATTAGAATTTTGGTATTTTACATGAGAGAGCTTATTCAGTTGTTGTATATTCTTTAAAAAAGAGTAGAAAACGGGATTCTTTATTTTTTTTGACAGATTATATTAATAGCAGTTTTGCTTTTAACATTAAAGTGCCTAGATAATATTTAGATATTTTTCAATTCGCTTAAATATAGAATTTCGGTATTTTACATGAGAGAGAATATTGAGTTCGAGTATATACTACAATATAGAGTAGAAACGGGCATTGTATATTTTTTATGACAGATTATATTCAGAGCAATTTTGCTCTTAACATTGGGTTGCCTAGATAATATTTAGATTTTTCTCAATTCGCTTAAATTGAAAATTTCTGTATTTTACATGAGAGAGCAAACAGTGTTGGTGTATATACTCCAAAACAGAGTAGAATAGGACATTGTATATTTTTTCTGACAAATTATATTCAGAGAAATTTTTTTTTTAGCATTAGGGTGCCTCGATAATATTTAGACTTATTTCATTTCGCTTAAATATAGAATTTCTGTATTTTACATAAGAGAGCATACTGAGTTGGTGTATATACTCCAAAACAGAGTAGAATAAGGCATTGTAAATTTTCTCTAACAGACTATATTCAGAGACATTTTCTTTTAACTTTAGGCGCCTAGATATTATTTAGATTTTATTCGATTCGCGTAAAATTTGAATTTCGGTATTTTATATGAGAGAGCATATTGAGTTGGTGTATATACTGCAAAACAGAGTAGAAAAGGTAATTGTATATTTTTTCTGACAGATTATATTCAGAGCAATTTTGATTTTGACACTGGGGTTCCTAGATTATATTTAGATTTTTTTTGATTCGCTTAAATATAGAATTTCTGTATATTACATGAGAGAGCATATGGAGTTGGTGTATATACTCCAAAACAGAGTAGAATGGGGCATTGTATATTTTTTCTTACAGATTATATTCACAGAAATATTGTTTTTTTATTGGGGCTCCTAGATATTATTAAATTTTTTTCGATTCGCGTAAAATTAGAATTTTGGTATTCTACATGAGAGAGCATATTGTGTTGGTTTATATACTACAAAACAGAGTACAAAAGGGCATTGAATATTTTTTTTTGACTGATTATATTCAGAGCAATTTTTCTTTTGACATTGGGGTGCCTAGATAATATTTAGACTTTTTTCGATTCGCTTAAATATAGAATTTCTGTATTTTACATGAGAGAGCATATAAAGTTGGTGTATATACTCCAAAACAGACTAGAATAGGGCATTGTATATTTTCGCTGACAGACTATATTCAGAGCAGTTTTGTTTTCAACATTGGTGTGCCTAGATAATATTTAGATTTTTTTCGAGTCGCTTAAATATAGAATTTCTGTATTTTACATGAGAGAGCATATGGAGTTGGTGTATATATGCCAAAACAGAGTAGAATAGGGCATTGTATATTTTTTCTGACAGATTATATTCAGATAAATTTTGATTTTATTATTGGGGTGCCTAGATAATATTTATATTTTTTTCAATTCACGTAAAATTAGAATTTCTGTATTTTACAAGATAGAGCACACTGAGTTGGTGTATATATTCCAAAGCAGAGTAGAATAAGCCATTGTATATTTTGTCTAACAGACTATATTTAGAGCCATTTTCTTTTAACTTTGGAGCGCCTAGATAATATTTAGATTTTTTTCGATTCACGTAGAGAATATCTGTATTTTACACGAGAGTTCATACTGAGTTGGTATAAGTACTCGAAAACAGAGTAAAATAGGGAATTGTATATTGTTTCTGACAGATTATATTCAGAGCAATTTTGTTTTTAATACTGAAGTGCCTAGATAATACTTAGATTTTTTGATTCTGGTAAAATTAGAATTTCAGTATTTAACATGAGACAGAACTGAGTTGGTGTATATACTCCAAAACAGAGTTGAAAAGGGCAATGTAAATTTTTTCTAACAGATTGTATTCAGAGCAATTTTGCTTTTAACATTGGGGTGCCTAGATAATATTTAGATTTTTTTCGATTCACGTAAATTTAGAATTTCTGTATTTTACATGAGAGAGCATATTGAATTGGTGTATATTCCACAAAACAGAGTAGAATAGGGCAATGTAAATATTTTCTGACAGATTGTATTCAGAGCAATTTTGCTTTTAACATTGGGTTGCCTAGATAGTATTTAGATTTTTGTCAATTCATGTAAAATTAGAATTTCGGTATTTTACATGAGAGAGAACTGAGTGGGTGTATATACTCCAAAACGGAGTAGAATAAGGCATTGTATATTTTTCCTAACAGGCAATGTTTAGACCCATTTTCTTTTAACTTTGTGGCGCCTAGATATTATTTAGATTTTTTTCGATTCACGTACAATTAGAATTTCGGTATTTTAAATGAGAGAGAATACTGAGTTGGTGTATATACTCCAAAACACAGTAGAATAAGGCATTGTATATTTTTTCTAACAGAATATATTCAGAGCCATTTTAATTTAACTTTGGTGTGCCTAGATATTATTTAGATTTTTTTCGATTCATGTAAAATTAGATTTCGGTATTTTACATGAGAGAGCATATTAAGTTGGTATATATACTACAAAACAGAGTAAAAAAGGGCATTGTATATTTTCTCTGACAAACTGTATTCAGAGCACTTTTGCTTTTAACATTGGGGTGCCTAGATAATATTTAGATTCTTTTCGGTTCGCTTAAATATAGAATTTCTGTATTTTACCTGAGAGAGCATATGAAGTTAGTGTATATACTCCAAAACAGAGTAGAATAGGGCATTGTATATTTTTTCTGACAGATTATATTCAGAGCAATATTGTTTTTAACATTGGTGAGCTTAGATAATATTTAGACTTTTTCGATTCACGTAAAAGTTGAATTTCGGTATTTTACATGGGAGAGCATACTGAGTTGTTGTATATACTCCAAAACAGAGTAGAAAAGGGCATTGTATATATTTTCTGACAGATTATATTCATAGCAATTTTGCTTTTAACATTGGGGTGCCTAGATTATATTTAGATTTTTTTTGCGATTTTCGTAAATTTATAATTTCGGTATTTTACATGAGAGAGCATACTGAGTTGGTGTATGTACTCCAAAACAGAGAAGAATAAGGCATTGTATATTTTTTTTAACAGACTATATTCAGAGCCATTTTCTTTTTACTTTGGGGCGTCTAGATATTATTTAGATATTTTCGATTCACGTGAAAGTAGTATTTCAGTATTTTACATGAGAGAGCATATTGAGTTGGTGTATATACTACAAAACAGAGTAGACTAGGGAATTGTATACTTTTTCTGACGGATTATAGTCAGAGCAATTTTGTTTTTAACATTGGGGTGCCTAGTTAGAATTTAGAATTATTTTGATTCACGTAAATTTAGAATTTCGGTATTTTACATGAGAGAACATACTCAGTATTTGTATATACTTTAAAACACAGTAGAATAGGGCATTGCATATTATTTCTGAATGATTATATTCAAAGCAATTTTGTTTTTGACATTGGGGTTCCTAGATAATATTTAGATTTTTTTTGTTTCGCTGAAATATATAATTTCTGTATTTAACATCAGAGAGATTATGGAGTTGGTTTATTTACTCCAAAACTGAGTAGAATAGAACATTGTATATTTTTTCTGAAAGATTATATTCAGCGCAATTTTGTTTTTAACATTGGGGTGCCTAGATAATATTTAGATTTTTTTGATTCGCTTAAATATAGAATTTCTGTATTTTACATGAGACAGCATACTGACTTGGTGTATATACTCCAAAACCGGAGTAGAATAGGGCATTTTATATTTTATTTCACAGATTATATTCAGAGCAATTTTGCTTTTAACATTTGGGTGCCTGGATAATATTTATATGTTTTTCGATTCACGTGAAAGTAGTATTTCAGTATTTTACATGAGAGAGGATATGGAGTTGGTGTATATAATCCAAAACGCAGTATAAAAGGGCATTGTATATTTGTTCTGACAGATTATATTCCGAGCAATTTTCCTTTTAACATTGGGTTGCCTAGATAATATTTAGATTTATTTCGGGTCACGTAAAATTAGAATTTTGGTATTTTACATTTGAGAGCATACTGAGTTGTTGTATATACTCCAAAACAGAGTAGAATAGGGCATTGTATATTATCTCTGACAGATTATATTCAGAGCAATTTTATTTTTAACATTGAAGTGCCGAGATTATATTTAGATTTTTTTTGATTCGTTTAAATATAGAATTTCTGTATTTTACATGTGATAGCATATGGAGTTGGTGTATATTTTCCAAAACACAATAGAATAGGGCATTGGATATTTTATCTGACAGAAAATATACAGAGCAATTTTTTTTTAACATTGGGGTGCCTAGATAATATTTAGATTTTTTCCATTCGCTTAAATATTGAATTTCTGTATTTTACATGAGAGAGCGTATGGAGTTGGTGTACATATTTTAAAACAGAGTAGAATAGGGCATTGTTTATTTTTTCTAACAGACTATATTCAGAGACATTTTCTTTGTACTTTAGGGCGCCTAGATATTATATAGATTTTTTTCGATTCGCGTAAAATTAGAATTTCGGTATTTTACAAGAGAGAGCATATTGAGTTGGTGTATATACTTTAAAACAGTGTAGCAAAGGACATTGTATATTTGTTCTGACAGATTATGTTTCGAGCAGTTTTGCTTTTAACAATGGGGTGCGTAGATAATATATAGAGTTTCTCGATTAGGGTAAAATTAGAATTTCGGTATTTTACATGAGAGAGCATACTGAGTAGGTTTATATACTCCAAAAGAGAGTAGAATTGGGCATTGTATATTTTCTCTGACAAATTATATTCAGAAAAATTTTGTTTTTCACATTGGGGTGCCCAGATAATACTTAGATTTTTTCGATTTGGGTAAACGTTGAATTTGTGTATTTTACATGAGAGAGCATATTGAGTTGGTGTATATACAAGAAAACAGAGTAGAAAAGGGCATTGTATATTTTTTCTGACTGATTATATTTAGAGCAATATTGCTTTTAACATTGGGCTGCCTAGCTAATATTTACATTTTATTCGATTCACTTAAACATAGAATTTCTGTATTTTACATGAGAGAGCTTATGGAGTTGGTGTATATACTCCAAAAAAGAGTAGAATAGGGCATTGTTTATTTTTTCTGACAGATTATATTTAGAGCAATGTTGTTTTTATCATTGAAATGCCTAGATTATATTTAGATTTATTCGATTTACTTAAATACAGAATTTCTCTATTTTACATGAGAGAGCACACTGAGTTGGTGTATATACGCCAAAACAGAGTAGAATAAGGCATTGTATATTTTTCCTAACAGACTATTTTTAGAGCCATTTTCTTTTAACTTTGGGGTGCCCATATATCGTTTTGATTTTTTTCGATTAGCGTAAAATTAGAATTTCGGTATTTTACATGAGAGAGCATAATGAGTTGGTGTATATAGTCCAAAACAGAGTAGGAAAAAACATTTTATATTTTTTCTGACAGATTATATTCAGAGCAATTTTGCTTTTAACATTGAGGTGCCTAGATAATATATAGATTTTTTTCGATTCACGTAAAATTAGAAACTCGGTATTTTACATGAGAGAGCATACTGAGTTGGTGTATATTCCAAAACAAAGTAGAATAGGGCATTGCATATTTTTTCTGACAGATTATATTCATAGCAATTTTGTTTTGAACATTGTGGTGCCTAGATAATATTTAGATTTTTTAAATTCGGGTAAAATTGCAATATCTGTATTTTACATGAGGGACCATATTGAGATGGTGTTTATACTACAAAACAGAGTAGAAAAAGGCATTGTATATTTTTTCTGACAGATTATATTGAGAGCAATTTTGCTTTTAACATTGGGGTGCCTAGATAATATTTAGATCTTTTTCGATTTGCTTAAATATAGAATTTCTGTATTTTGCATGAGAGAGCATATGGAGTTGGGGTATATACTCCATAACAAAGTAGAATAGGGCATTGTATATTTTTTTATAACAGATTATATTCAGAAAAATTTTGTTTTTAACATTGTGGTGCCTAGATAATATTTAGATTTTTTTTGATTCACGTAAAATTAAAATTTCGGTATTTTACATGAGAGAGCATATGGAGTTGGTGTATACACTCTAAAACAAATTTGAATAGGGCATTGTATATTTTTTCTAACAGACTATATTCAGAGCCATTTTATTTTAACTTTGGGCGCCTAGATATTATCTAGATTATTTTCGATTCGCATAAAATTATAATTTCTGTATTTTACATGAGAGAGCATATTGAGTTTGTGTATATAATCCAAAACACAGTAGAAAAGAGCATTGTATATTTTTTTCTGATAGATTATATTCACAGAAATTTTGCTTTTAACATTGGGGTGTTTAGATAATATTAAATTTTTTTGATTCGCTTAAATATAGAATTTCTGCATTTTACATGAGAGAGCATATGGAGTGTGTGTATATACTCCAAAACAGAGTAGAATAAGTCATTATATATTTTTTCTGACAGATTATATTGAAAGCACTTTTCTTTCTAACATTGGGGTGCCTAGATAATATTTAGATTTTTATCGATTCACGTAAAATTAGAATTTTGGTATTTTACATGAGAGAGCATACTGAGTTGGTGTATATACTCAAAAACAGAGTAGAATTAAGCATTGTATATTTTTTCTAACTGACTATATTCAGAGCCTTATTCTTTTAACTTTGGGGCGCCTAGATATTATTTCAATTTATTTTGATTCGCGTAAAATTAGAATTTCGGTATTTTGCATGGGAGAGCATATTTAGTTGCGGTATATACTCCAAAACAGAGTAGAATAAAGCATTGTATATTTTTTCTAACAGACTATATTCAGAGCCATTTTCTTTTAACTTTGGGGCGCCTAGATATTTTTTAGATTTTTTTCGATTTGTGTAAAATTAGAATTTCGGTATTTTACATGAGAGAGCATACTGAGTTGGTGTATATACTCCAAAACAGAGTAGAAAAGGGCATTGTATATTTGTTCTGACAGATTATATTCAGAGCAATTTTGCTTTTAACATTGGGGTGCCTAGATAATATTTAGATTTTTTCGATTCCGGTAAAATTAGAATTTCTGTATTTTACATGAGAGAGCATATTGAGTTGGTGTATATACTAGAAAACAGAGTGGAAAAGGGCATTGTATATTTTTTCTGACAGATTATATTCAGAGCAATTTGGCTTTTAACATTGTGCTGCCTAAATAATATTTAGATTTTATTGGATTCGCTTAAATATAGAATTTCTGTATTTTACATGAGAGGGCGTATGAAGTTGGTGTATATACTCCAAAACAGAATACAATAGGGCATTATAAATTTTTTCTGACAGATTATATTCAGATCAATTTTGTTTTTCACATTAGGGTGCCTAGATAATATTTAGATTTTTTTCAATTTACATGAAATTAGAATTTCTTTATTTTACATTAGAGAACATTCTGAGTTGGTTTATATACTCTAAAACAAAGTATAATAAGGCATTGTATATTTTTTCTAACAGACCATATTCAGAGCCATTTTCTTTTAACTTTGGGGCTCCTAGATATTATTTAGATTTTTTTGATTCACTTAAAATTTGGATTTCGGTATTTTACATGAGAGAGCATATTGAGTTGGTGTATATACTACAAAACAGAGCAGAAACGGGCATTGTATATTTTTTCTGACAGACTATATTCAGAGCAATTTTGCTTTTAACATTGGGGTGCCTACATAATATTTAATTTTTTTCAATTTACCTAAAATTCGAATTTCTCTATTTTACATGAGAGAGCACACTGAGGTTGTTTATATACAAAAAACAGAGTAGAATAAGGCATTGTATATTTTTTCTAACAGACTATATTCAGAGCCATTTTCTTTTAACTTTGTCGTGCCTAGATATTATTTAGAAATTTTTCGATTCACTTTAAATTAAAATCGGTATTTTACATGAGAGAGCATATGGATTTGGTTTATATACTCCAAAGCAGAGTAGATAAGAACATTGTATATTTTTTCTGACCGATTATATTCAGAGCAATTTTGCTTTAAAAATTGGGGTGCCTTCATAATATTTAGATTTTGTCGATTCGGGTAAAATTAGAATTTCTGTATTCTACATGAGAGAGCATATTGAGTTGGTTTATATGCTACAAAACAAAGTAGAAGAGAACATTTTGTACTTTTTCTGACAGATTATATTCACTGAAATTTTGCTTTTAACATTTGGGAGCCTAGGTTATATTTAGATTTCTGTTGATTCGCTTAAATATAAAATTTTTTTATTTTACATGAGAGAGTATATGGAGTTGGTGTATATACTCTAAAGCAGAATAGAATAGGGCATTGTATATTTTTTCCGAAAGATTATATTCAGAGCAATTTTGTTTTTAACATTCGGGTGCCTAGATAATATATAGATTTTATTTGGATTTGCTTAAATATAAAATTTGTGTATTTTACATGAGAGTGCAAATGGAGTTGGTGTATATACTCCAAAACAGAGTAGAAAAGGACATTGTATATTTTTTATGACAGAATAGATTCAGAGCAATTTTGTTTTTAACATTGTGGTGCCTAGAAAATATTTAGATTTTTTTTGATTCGCTTAAATATAGAATTTCTGTATTTTACATGAGAGAGCATATGGAGTTGGTGTATATACTCCAAAACAGAGTAGAATGGGGCATTGTATGTTTATTCTGACAGAATAGATTCAGAGCAATTTTGTTTTTAAAATTGGGTGGCCTAGGTAATATTTAAATTTATTTCGATTCATGTAAATTTAGAATTTCTGTATTTTACTTGAGAGAGCATACTTAGTTGGTGTATATACTCCAAAACAGAGTAGAATAAGGCATTGTATATATTTTCTAACAGACTATATTCAGAGCCATTTTTTTGTAACCTCTGGGCGCCTAGATATTATTTAAATTTTTTTCCATTCGCGAAAGATTAGAATTTCGGTATTTTACATGAGAGAGCATATTGAGTTTGTTTATATACTACAAAACAGAATTTAAAAAAGCATTGGATATTTTTTATGACAGTTAATACTCAGAGCAATTTTGCTTTTAACATTGGGGTGCCTAGATAATATTTAGATTTTTTTCGATTTGCTTAAATATAGAATTTCTGTATTTTACATGAGAGAGCATATGGAGTTGGTATATATACTCCAAAACTGAGTAGAATAGGCCATTGTATATTTTTTATGACAGATTATATTCAGAGCAATTTTGTTTTTAACATTAGAGTGCCTAGATAATATTTAGATTTTTTTCGATTCGCTTAAATAAAGAATTTCTGTATTTTACATGAGAGAGCATATGGAGTTGGTGTATATACTCCAAAACTGAGTAGAATAGGGCATTTTATATTTTTTCTGACAGACTATATTCAGAGAAATTTCTCTTTCAACATTGGAGTGCCTAAATAATATTTAGATTTTTTTGATATGGGTAAAATTAGAATTCCTGTATTTTACATGGGAGAGCAGGTATAGATGGTGTATATACTCAAAAACAGAGTAGAATAGGGCATTGTATATTTATTCTTACAGATTATATTCTGAGCAATTTTTTTTTTAACATTGGGGTGCCTAGATAATATTTAGATTTTTTCGATTCGGGTAAAATTAGAATTTTGGTATTTTACATGAGTTGGTGTATATACTCCAAAACATACTAAAAAAAGGCATTGTATATTTTTTCTAACAGACTATATACAATGCAATTTTTTTTCTAACATTGGGGTGCCTAGATAATATTTAGATTTTCTCGATTCGGGTAAAATTAGAATTTCGGTATTTTACATGAGAGAGCATACTGAGTTGGTGTATGTACTCCAAAACAGAGTAAAATAGAGTATTGTATATTTTTTCTAAGAGACTATATTCAGAGCCATTTTCTTTTAACTTTGGGGTGTCTAGATATTATTTAGATTTTTTTCGATTAGCGTAAAAGTAGAATTTTTTATTTTACATGAGAGAGCATATTGACTTGGTGTTTATACTCCAAAACAGAGTAGAAATTGGCATTGTATATTTTTTCTGACAGATTATATTCAGAGATATATTTCTTTTAACATTGTTGTGCCTAGATAATATTTAGATTTTTTTCGATTCACTTAAATAAACATTTTTATTATTTTACATGAGAGAGCATATGGAGTTGGTTTATATACTCCAAAACTAAGTAGAATAGGGCATTATATATTTTTTCTGACAGATAATATTCAGAGCAATTTTGTTTTTATCATTGGGATGCCTAGATATTATTTAGATTTCTTTCGATTCGCTTAAATATCGAATTTCAGTATTTTACATGAGAGAGCATATTGAGTTGGTGTATACACTCCAAAACAGAGTAGAATAGGGCATTGTATATTTTTTCTGACAGATTATATTCAGAGCAATTTTGTTTTTAACATTTGAGTTGCTAGATAATATTTAGATTATTTTGATTCAGGTAAAATTATAATTTCAGTATATTACATGAGAGAGCTTACTGAGTTGGTGTATATACTGCAAAAAAGAGTAGAAAAGGGCATTGTATATTTTTTCTGACAGATTATATTCAGAGCAATTTTACTTTTAACATTGGGGTACATAGAAAATATTTAGAATTTTTTCGATTCACCTAAAATTAGAATTTCGGTATTTTACATGAGAGAGCATACTGAGTTGGTTTATAGAATCCTAAAGAGAGTAGAATAGAACATTGTATATTTTTTCTGACAGATTATATTCAGAGCAATTTTCTTTTTAACACTGGGGTGTCAAGATAATATTTAGATTATTTTCTATTCGCTTAAATATAGAATTTCTGTATTGTACATGAGAGAGAATATGGAGTTGGTGTATATACTGCAAAAAAGAGTAGAAAAGGGCATTGTATATTTTTTCTGACAGATTATATTCAGAGCAATTTTGCTTTTAACATTGGGGTACATAGAAAATATTTAGAATTTTTTCGATTCACCTAAAATTAGAATTTCGGTATTTTACATGAGAGAGCATACTGAATTGGTTTATAGAATCCTAAAGAGAGTAGAATAGAACATTGTATATTTTTTCTGACAGATTATATTCAGAGCAATTTTCTTTTTAACACTGGGGTGTCAAGATAATATTTAGATTATTTTCTATTTGCTTAAATATAGAATTTCTGTATTGTACATGAGAGAGAATATGGAGTTGGTGTATATACTCCATAAAATAGTAGAATAGGGCATTGTATATTTTTTCTGACAGATTATATTCAGAGCAATTTTGCTTTAAATATTGGGATGCCTAGATAATAGTTAAATTTTTTCAATTCGGGTAAAATTAGAATTTCTGTATTGTGCAAGATAGAGCATACTGAGTTGGTGTATATACTCCAAAACAGAGTAGAATAAGGCATTGTATATTTTGTTCAACAGACTATATTCAGAGCCATATTCTTTTAACTTTGGGGATCCTAAATATTATTTAGATTTTCTTCGATTCGTGTAAAATTATAATTTCGGTATTTTACATCAGAGAGCATACTGAGTTGGTGTATATACTCCAATGCAGAGTAGAATAAGTCATTGTATATTTTTTTAACAAACTATATTCAGAGCCATTTTCTTTTAACTTTCGGGCACCTAGATATTATTTAGAATTTTTTCGATTCGTGTAAAATTAGAATTTCAATATTTTATATGAGAGAGCAAATTGAGTTGGTGAATATACTCCATAACAGAGTAGAAGAGGGCATGGTATATCGTTTCTGACAGACTATATTCAGAGCAATTTTGCTGTTAACATTGGGGTGCATAGATAATATTTAGATTTTTTTGATTCGCTTAAATATAGAATTTCTGTATATTACATGGTAACATAGGGAGTTGGTATATACTCCAAAACTGAGTAGAATATGGCATTGTATATTTATTCTAATAGATTATATTCAGAGCAATTTTGTTTTTAACATTGCGGTGCTTAAAGAATATTTAGATTTTTTTCGATTCGCTTAAATATGGAATTTCTGTATTTTACATGAGAGAGCAGGTATAGTTGATGTATATACTCAAAAACAGAGTAGAATAGGGCATTGTATATTTTATCTTACTGATTATATTCAGAGCAATTTTGTTTTTAACATAGGGTGCCTAGATAATATTTAGATTTTTTTGATTCGTGTAAAATTAGAATTTCGGTATTTTACATGAGAGAGCATACTGAGTTGGTGTATGTACTCCAAAACAGAGTAGAATAAAGCATTGTATATTTTTTCTAACAGACTATATTCAGAGCCATTTTCTTTTAACTTTAGGGTTCCAAGATATTATTCAGATTTTTATCGATTCACGTAAAATTATAATTTCATTATATTTCATGAGAGAGCATATTGAGTTGGTGTATATACTCCAAAAAAAAGTAGAAAAAAGTATTGTATATTATTTCTGACAGATTATATTCAGAGCAATTTTGCCTTTAACATTGGGGTATCTAGATAATATAAAGATTTTTTTCGATTTGCTTAAATATAGAATTTCTGTATTTTACCGAGAGAGCATATGGAGTTGGTGTATATACTCCAAATCAAAGTAGAATTGGGCATTGTATATTTTTTCTGACAGATTATATTCAGAGCAATTTTGTTTTTTACATAGGGGTGCCTAGATAATATTTAGATTTGTTTTGATTCGCTTAAATATTGAATTTCTGTATTTTACATGAGAGAGCATATAGAGTTGTTTTATATACTCCAAAACAGAGTAGAATAGGGCATTGTATATTTTTTCTAACAGACTATATTCCGAGCCATTTGTTTTTAACATTGGAATTCCTAGATAATTTTTAGATTTTTTTGATTCGGGTAAAATTAGAATTTCTGTAGTTTACATGAGAGAGCATACAGAGTTGGTGTATATACTCCAAAACAGAGTAGAATAGGGCATTGCATATTTTTTGTACCAGACTATATTCAGAGCCATTTTCTTTTAACTTTGTTGCGCCTAGATACTATTTATATTTTTTCTATTTGCGTAAAATTAGAATTTATGTATTTTACACGAGAGAGCATATTGAGTTGGTGTACATATTCCAAAACAGAGTAGAATATGGCATTGTATATTTTTTCTGACAGATTATATTCAGAGCAATTTTGCTTTTCACATTGGTGTGCCTAGATAATATTTAGATTTTTTCAATTCACATGAAATTAGAATTTCTTTATTTTAAAAGATAGACCATACTGAGTTGGTGTATATACTCCAAAACAGAGTAGAATAGGGCATGGTATATTGTTTCTGACAAACTATATTCACAGCCATTTTGCTGTTAACATTGGGGTGCCTAGAAAATATTTAGATTTTTTTCGATTCGCTTAAATATAGAATTCCTGTATTTTACATGGGAACATATGGAGTTGGTGTATATACTTTAAAACAGGGTAGAATAGGGCATTGTATATTTTTTCTGGCAGATTATATTCAGAGCAATTTTGTTTTTAACATTGGGGTGCCTAGATAATATTTAGATTCTTTTCGATACGCTTAAATAGAGAATTTCCGTATTTTAAATGAGTGAGCATATTGAGTTTGTGTATATACTCCAAAACAAAGTAGAATAGTGAATTGTATATTTTTTCTGACAGATTATATTCAGAGCAATTTTGTTTTTAATATTGGGTTGCCTAGATAATATTTAGATATTTTTGATACAGGTAAAATTTCAATTTCTTTATTTTACATGAGAGAGCATAATGAGTTGGTGTATATACTGCAAAAAAGAGTAGAATAAGGCATTGTATATTTTTTCTAACAGGCTATATTCAGAGCAATTATGCTTTTAACACTGGGGTACCTAGATAATATTTAGATGTTTTTCGATTCGCTTAAAATTAGAATATCGGTATTTTACATGAGAGAGTATGTTTAGTTGGTGTATATACTACAAAACAGAGTAGAAAAGGGCATTGTGTATTTTTTCTGACAGAATATATTCAGGGCAATTTTGCTTTTAACATTGGGTGCCTAGATAATATTTAGATTTTTTTCGATTTGCTTATATATAGAATTTCTGTATTTTACATGAGAGAGCAGGTAACGTTGTTGTATATATTCCAAAACAGAGTAGAATAGGGCATTTTACATTTTTTCTTACAGATTATATTCAGAGCAATTTTGTTTTTAACATTAAGGTTCCTAGTAATATTTAGAATTTTTTGATTCGTGTAAAATTAGTATTTCAGTATATTACATGACAGAGCACACTGAGTTGGTGTATGTAGTCCAAAACAAAGTAGAATAAAGCATTGTATATTTTCTCTAACAGACTATATTCAGATCCATTTTCTTTTAACTTTGGGGTGCCTAGATAATATTTAGATTTTTATCGATTCACGTAAAATTAGAATTAAATATTTTACATGAGAGAGCATATTGAGTTGGTTTATATACTCCAAAAAAGAGTAGAAAAAAGCATTGTATATTTTTTCTGACAGATTATATTCAGAGAAATTTTGCATTTAACATTGGGGTGCCTAGATAATATTTAGATTGTTTTCAATTCGCTTAAATATAGAATTTCTGTATTTTACATGAGAGACCATATGGAGTTGGTGTATATACTCGCAAACAGAGTAGAATAGGGCATTGTTTATTTTTTCTGACTGATTATATTCAGAGCAATTTTTTTTAACATAGGGGTGCCTAGATAATATTTAGATTTGTTTCGATTCGCTTAAATATATAATTTCTGTATTTTACATGAGAGAGCATATGGAGTTGTTTTATATACTCCAAAACAGAGTAGAATAGCGCATTGTATATTTTTTCTGACAGATTATAGTCAGAGCAATTTTGTTTTTTACATTGTGGTGCCTAGATAACATTTAGATTTTTTCGATCCACGTAAAAATAGAATTTTGTTATTTTATATAAGAGAGCATACTGAGTTGGTGTATATAGTCCAAAACGGAGTATAATAAGGCATTTTATATTTTTTTTAACAAAATATATTCAGAGTCATCTTTTTTTAACTTTGGGGCTCCTAGATACTATTTAGATTTTTTTCGATTCATGAAAAACTAGAATTTCGATATTTTACATGAGAGAGCATATTGAGTTGTTGTATATACTACAATACAGAGTAGAAGAGAGCATTGTATATTTTCTCTTACAGATTATATTGAGACTAATTTGAATTTTAACATTGGGGTGCTTAGATAATATTTAGATTATTTTTGATTCACTTAAATATAGAATATCTATATTTTACATGAGAGAGCATATGGAGTTGGTGTATATTCTCCAAAACAGATTATAATAGGGCATTGTATATTTTTTCTGACAGACTATATTCAGAGCAATTTTGTTTTTAACATTGGGCTGCCTAGATAATATTTAGATTGTTTCGATTCGGTTAAATACAGAATTTCTGTATTTTATATGAGAGAGCGTATGGAGATGGTGTATATACTCAAAAACAAAGTAGAATTGGTCATTGTATATATTTGTTCTGGCAGATTATATTCATAGCAATTTTTTTTAACATTGGGGTGCCTAGATAATATTTAGATTTTTTTCTATTCGCTTAAATATAGAATTTTTGTATTTTACATGAGACAGCATAAAAAGTTGGTGTATATACTGCAATACAAAGTAGAATAGGGCATTGTATATTTTTTCTGACAGATAAAAGTTAGAGCAATTTTGTTTTTAACATTGGGGTGCCTAGATAATATTTAAATTTTTTCGATTCACTTAAATATAGAATTTCTGTATTTTACATGAGATAGCATATTGAGTTGGTGTATATACTCCAAAACTGTGTAGAATAAGGCACTGTATATGTTTTTTAACAGAATATATTCAGAGCCATTTCCTTTTAACTTTGGGGCGCCTAGATATTATTTAGATTTTTTCTGATTCGCGTAAAATTAGAATTTCAGAATTATACATGAGAGAGCATATTGAGTTGGTGTATATATTCGAAAAAAGAGTAGAAATGGGCATTGTATATTTTTTCTGACAGATTATATTCAGAGCAATTTTGCTGTTAACATGGGAGTGCCTAGATAATATTTAGATATTTTTCGATTTGCTTAAATATAGAATTTTTCTATTTTACATGAGAGAGCATAGAAAGTTGGTGTATATACTCTAAAACAGAGTAGAATAGGGCACTGTATATTTTCTCTGACAGATTATATTCAGAGCAATTTTGCTTTAACATTGGGGTGCCTAGATAATATTTTGATTTTTTCAATTCTGGTAAAAGTAGAATTTCTGTGTTTTACATGAGAGAGCAATTTGTGTTGGTGTATATACTACAAAACAGAGTAGAAAAGGGCATGGAATATTTTTTCTCAAAGATTATATTTAGAGCAATTTTTCTTTAGCATTGGGGTGCCTAGATAATATTTAGATTTTTTTCGATTCGCTTAAATATAGAATTTCTGTATTTTATATGAGAGAGCATATGGAGTTGGTGTATATACTTCAAGAAAGAGTAGAATATAAAATTGTATATTTTCTCTGACAGATTATATTCAGAGCAATATTGTTTCTAACATTGGGGTGCCTAGATAATATTTAGATTTTTTTGCGATTTTCGTAAAATTAGAATTTCTGTGTTTTAAATGAGAGAGCATACTGAGTTGGTGTATATACTCCAAAACAAAGTAGAAAAGGGTATTGTATATTTTTTTTGACAGATTATATTCAGAGTAATTTTGTTTTAATATTGGGGTGCCTAGATAATATTTAGATTTTTTTCGATTCACATAAAATTAGAATTTCGGTATTTTACATAAGAGAGTATACTGAGTTGGTGTATATACTCTAAAATAGAGTAGGATAAGACACTGTACATTTTTTTTAACAGAATATATTCAGAGCCATTTTCTTTTAACTTAGGGGTGCCTAGATAATATTTAGATATTTTTCGATTCTCTTAAATATAGAATTTCTGTATTTTACATGAGATAGCATATTGAGTTGGTTTATATACTCCAAAACAGAGTAGAATTGGGCATTGTATATTTTTTCTGATAGATTATATTCAGAGCAATTTCGTTTTTAACATTGGGGTGCCTAGATTATATTTAGATTTTTTTCGATTCACTTAAATATAAAATTTCTGTATTTTACATGAGAGAGCATATGGAGTTGGTGTATATAATCCATAACAGGGTAGAATAAAGCATTGGATATTTTCTTTGACAGATTATATTCAGATAATTTTGTTTTTCACATTGGGGTGCCTAGATAATATTTAGATTTTTTTCAATTCACGTAAAATTAGAATTTCGCTATTTTACATTAGAGAGCATACAGAGTTGGTGTATATACTCCAAAACAAAGTACAATAAGGCATTGTATATTTTCTTCTAACAGAATATATTCAGTGCCATTTTCTTTTAAATTTGGGGTGCCTAGATATTATTTAGATTCTTTTTGATTCGCATAAAATTAGAATTTCGATATTTTACATGATAGAGCATATTGAGTTGGTGTATATACTTCAAAACAGTGTAGAATTAGGCATTGCCTATTTTTTCTAACAGACTATATTCAGAGCAATTTTGTATTTAACATTGGGGTGCCTAGATAATATTTAGATATTTTTGATTCGGGTAAAATTAGAATTTCTGTATTTTAAATGAGAGACCATATGGAGTTGGTTTATATACTCCAAAGCAGAGTAGAATAGGGCATTGTATATTTCTTCTGACGGATTATATTCAGAGCAATTTTTTTTAATACTGGGGTGCCTAGATAATATTTAGATTTTTTCGATTTGGGTAGAATTAGAAGTTCTGTATTTTACGTGAGAGAGCATATTGAGTTCGTGTATATACTGCAAAACAGAGAAGTAAAGGACATTGTATATTTTATCTGACCGATTATATTAAGAGCAATTTTGCTTTACACATTGGGGTGCCTAGATAATATCTAGAATTATTTCGATTTGCTTAAATATAGAATTTCTTTATTTTACATGACAGAGCATATGGAGTTGTTGTATATACTCGAAAATCAGAGTAGAATAGGGCCTTGTATATTTTGTCTCATAGATTATATTCAGAGCAATATTGTCTTTAACATTGAGGTGCCTAGATAAAATTTAGATTTTAACGATTCGGGTAACATTAGAATTTCTATATTTTACATGAGAGAGCATCCTGAGTTGCGGTATATACTCCAAAACAGAGTAGAATAAGGCATTGTATATGTTTTCTAACAGACTATGTTCAGAGCCAATTTCTTTCAACTTTGAAGTGCCTAGATATTATTTAGATGTTTTTCGATTCACGTAAAATTTGAATTTCTGTATTTTACATGAGAGAGCATATGGAGTTGGTTTATATACTCTAAAACAGAGTAGAAAAAAGCATTGTATATTTTTTTGACGGATTATATTCAGAGCAATTATTTTTTATAACACTGGGATGCCTAGATAATATTTAGATTTTCGTTGATTCACGTAAAATTAGAATTTCGGTATTTTACATGAGAGAGCATACTGAGTTGGTGTATATAATGCAAAACATAGTAGAAAAGGGCATTGTATATTTTTTCTGACAGATTATATTCAGAGTAATTTTGCTTTTAACATTGGGGTGCTTAGATAATATTTAGATTATTTCGATTCCTGTAGAATTAGAATTTCTGTATTTTACATGACAGAGCATATTGAGTTGGTGTTTATACTACAAAACAGAATAAAAGAGGGCATTGTATATTTTGTCAGACATATGATATTCAGAGCAATTTTGCTTTTAACATTGGGGTTCCTAGATAATATTTAGATTTTTTCCATTCGTGTAAAATTAGAATTTCTGTATTTTACATGAGAGAGCATATTGAGTTGGTGTATGTACTAGAAAACAGAGTAGAATAGGGCATTGTATATTTTTTCGGACGGATTATATTCAGAGCAATTTTGTTTTTAACATTGGGGTGCCTAGATAATATTTAGATTTTTTTGATTTGGGTAGAAGTAGAATTTCTGTATTTTACATGAGAGAGCATATTTAGTTGGTGTGTATACTACAAAACAGAGTAGAAAAGGGCATTGTATATTTTTTTCTGACAGATTATATTCAGAGCAATTTTGTTTTTAACATTGGGGTGCCTAGATAATATTTAGGTTTTTTTCGATTCGCTTAAATATAGAATTTCTGTATTTTACGTGAGAGAGCATATGCAGTTGTTGTATTTACTCTAAAACAGTAGAATAGGGCATTATATATTTTTTCTGACAGATTATATTCAGAGCAATTTTGTTTTTAACATTGAGGAGCCAAGATAATATTTAGACTTTTCGATTCGGATAAAATTTGAATTTGTATATTTTACCTGAGAGAGCATCCTGAGTTTCTGTATATACTCCAAAACAAAGTAGAATAAGGCATTGTATATTTTTTCTAACAGAGTATATTCAGAGCCATTTTTTTAATCTTTGGGGCGCCTAGATATTATTTAGATCTTTTTTGATTCGCCTAAAATTAGACTTTCTGTATTTTACAGAAGACAGCATATTGAGTTGGTGTATATACACCAAAACAGGGTAGAAAGGGCATTGTATATTTTTTCTGACAGATTTTATTAAGAGCAATTTTGCTTTTAACATTGGGGTGCCTAGATAATATTTAGATATTTTTCGATTCTCTTAAATATAGAATTTCTGAATTTTACATGAGCTTGCATATGGAGTTGGTGTATATACTTTAAAGCAGAGTAGAATAGGGCATTGTATATTTTTTCTGACATATTATATTCAGAGAAATTTTTTCTGAACCTTGGGGTGGCTAGATAATATTTAGATTTTTTTCAATTTATGTGAAATTAGAATTACGGTATTTTACCTTAGAAAGAATAGTGAGTTGGTGTATATACTCTAAAACAGAGTAGAATAAGGCATTGTATATTTTTTCTAACAGACTATATTAAGAGCCATTTTCTTTTACCTTTGGGCCTCCTAGATATTATTTAGATTTTCTTCGATTCGCGTAAAATTAGAATTTCGTTATTTTACATGAGAGAGCATACTGAGCTGGTGTATATACCCCAAAACAGAGTAGAATAGGGTATTGTATATTTTCTCTGACAGATTATATTCAGAGAAATTATGTTTTTAACATGGGGTGCCGAGATAATATTTAGATTTTTTTCAATTCGCTTAAATATAGACTTTCTGTATTTTACATGAGAGAGCATATTGAGGTGTTGTATATACTCCAAAACAGAGTAAAATCGAGCATTGTATATTTTTTCTGACAGATTATATTCAGAGCAATTTTGTTTTTAACATTGTATTGCCTAGATAATATTTACATTTTTTCGAATCTGGTAAAATTAGAATTTCTCTATTTTACATGAGAGAGCATCCTGAGTTGGTGTACATACTCCAAAACAGAGTAGAAAAGGTCATTGTATATTTTTTCTGACACATTGTATTCCGAGCAATTTTCCTTTTAACATTCGGTTTCCTAGATAATATTTAGATTTATTTCGATTCACGTAAAATTAGAATTTCTGTATTTAACTGAGAGAGCATACTGAGTTGGTTTATATACTCCAAAGCTGAGTAGAATAGGGCGTTGCATATGTTTCATGAGAGACTATATTCAGAGCAATTTTGTTTTTAACATTGGGGTGCCTAGATATTATTTAGATTTCTTCGATTCGGGTGAAATGAGAATTTCTGTATTTTACATGAGAGAGCATATTGAGTTGGTGTATATACTCCAAAACAGATTAGAATAAGGCATTGTATATTTTCCCTAACAGACTATATTCAGAGACATTTTCTTTTAAATTTGGGGCGCTTAGATATTATTTAGACTTTTTTGCGGTTCACGTAAAATTAGAATTTTGGTATTTTACTGTAGAGAGCATATTGAGTTTGTGTATATACTCGAAAACAGAGTAGAAAAGGGCATTGTATACTTTTTCTGACAGATTATATTAAGAGCAATTTTGCTTTTAACATTCAGGTGCCTAGAAAATATTTAGATTTTTTTCCAATCACGTAAATTTAAAATTTCGGTATTCTATATGAGAGAGCATACTGAGTTGGTGTATATACTCCAAAACAGAGTAGAATAAGGCATTGTTTATTTTTTCTAACAGAGTATATTCGTAGCCATTTTCTTTTAACTTTGGGGCGCCTAGATATTATTTGAATTTTTTTTGATTTGCGTAAAATTAGAATTTCTGTATTTTACATGAGATAGCATATTGAGGTAGTTTATATACTACAAAACAGATTAAAAAAGGGCATTGTCTATTTTTTCTGACTGATTTTATTCAGAGAAATTTTGCTTTTAACATTGGGGTGCCTAGATATTATTTAGATTTTTTTCGATTCGGTCAAATATAGAATTTTTGTATTTTACATGAGAGAGCATATGGAGTTGGTGTATATACTCCATGACAGAGTAGAATAGGGCATCGTATATTTTTTCTGACAGATTATATTCAGAAAAATTTTCTTTATAACATTGGGGTGCCTAGCTAATATTTAGATATTTTTTGATTCGCGTAAAATTATAATTTCAGTATTTTACATGAGAGAGCATACTGACTTGGTGTATATACTCCAAAACAGAGTAGAATAAGGCATTGTATATTTTTTCTGACAGATTATATTCAGAGAAATTTTGTTTTTAACATTGGGGTGCCTAGATAATATTTAGATTTTTTCGATTCGGGTAAAATTAGAATTTTTGTATTTTACATGATAGAGCCTATGGAGTTGGTGTATATACTCCAAAACAGAGTAGAAAAAAGCATTATACATTTTTTCTGACAGATTATATTCAGAGAAATTTTGCTTTTAACATTCGGGTGCCTAGATAATATTTAGATTTTTTTTGATTCGCTTAAATATAGAATTTCTGTATTTTACATGAGAGAGCATATGGAGTTGGTGTATGTACTACAAAACAGAGTAGAATAGAACCTTGTATATTTTTTCTGACAGATTATATTCAGAGCAAGTTTGTTTTTAACATTAGGGTGTCTAAATAATATTTAAATTTTTTCGACTCGGGTGAAATTAGAATTTTGGTATTTTACATGAGAGAGCACACTGTGTTGGTGTATATACTCCAAAACAGAGTAGAAAAGGTCATTGTATATTTTCTGTAACAGACTATATTCAGAGCCATTTTTTTTAACTTTGTGGCGCCTAGATATTATTTAGGTTCTTTCCATTCGTGTAAAATTAGAATTTCGGTATTTTAAATGAGAGAGCATATTGAGTTGGTGTATATACTCCAAAACAGAGTAGGAAAGGTCATTGTATATTGTTTCTGACACATTGTATTCCGGGAAATTTTCCTTTTAACATTGAGTTTCCTAGAAAATATTTAGATTTATTTTGATTCACGTAAAATTAGAATTTCGGTATTTTACCTGAGAGAGAATACTGAGTTGGTTTATATACTCCAAAACAGATTAGAATAGGGCATTGCATATGTTTTCTGACAGATTATATTCAGAACAATTTTGTTTTTAACATTGAAGTGCCGAGATATTATTTATATTTTTTTGATTCAGGTGAAATTAGAATTTCTGTATTTTACATGAGAGAGCATACTGAGTTTGTGTATAGACTCCAAAACAGAGTAGAATAAGGCATTGTATATTTTCTCTCACAGACTATATTCAGTGCCATTTTCTTTTAAATTTGGGGCGCCTAGATTTTATTTAGACTTTTTTTGATTCACGTAAAATTAGAATTTCAGTGTTTTACCTGAGAGAGCATATTGAGTTGGTGTATATACTCTAAAAAGAGTAGAAAAGGCATTGTATGTTTTTTCTGACAGTTTGTATTCAGAGCAATTTTGCTTTTAACATTCGTGTGCCTAGATAATATTTAGAATTTTTTCAATTCACCTAAATCTAGAATTTCGGTATTCTATATGAGAGAGCATACTGAGTTGGTGTATATATTGCAAAACAGAGTAGAATAAGGCATTGTATATTTGTTCTAACAGAGTATATTCATAGCCATTTTCCTTTAACTTTGGGGCGCCTAGATATTATTTGGATTGTTTTCGAATCGCGTAAAATTATAATTTCGGTATTTTACATGAGATAGCATATTGAGGTAGTGTATATACTACAAAACAAAGTAGAAAAGGGCATTGTGTATTATTTCTGACAGATTCTATTCAGAGCAATTTTGCTTTTAACACTGGGGAGCCTAAATATTATTTAGAATTTTTTCGATTCGGTTAAGTGTTGAATTTTTGTATTTTACATGAGAGAGCATATGGAGTTGGTTTATATACTCCAAAAAAGAGTAAAATAGAACATTGCATATGTTTTCTGACAGACTATATTCAGAGAAATTTTGTTTTTACCATAGGGGTGCCTAGATAATATTTAGATTTTTTTGATTCAGGTGAAATTAGAATTTCTTTATTTTACATGAGAGAGCATACTGAATTGGTGTATATACTCCAAAATAGAGTAGAATAAGGCATTGTATAATTTTTTTAACAGAGTATATTCATAGCCATTTTCTTTTAATTTTGGGGCGCCTAGATATTATTTAAATTTTTTTCGATTCACGTAAAATTATAATTTCGGTATTTTACATGAGATAGCATATTGAGGTTGTGTATATACTACAAAACAGGGTAGAAAGGGGCATTGTATATTTTTTCTGACAGATTATATTCAGAGAAATTTTGCTTTTAACACTGGGGTGCCTAGATATTATTTAGATTTTTTTCGATTCGGTCAAATATAGAATTATTGTATTTTACATGAGAGAGCATATGGAGTTGGTGTATATACTCCAAAACAGAGTAGAATAGGGCATTGTATATTTTTTCTGACAGATTATATTCAGAGCAATTTTGTTTATAACATTGGGGTGCCTAGCTAATATTTAGATATTTTTCGATTCACGTAAATTTATAATTTCAGTATTTTACATGAGAGAGCATACTGACTTGGTGTATATACTCCAAAAAAGAGTAGAGTAAGGCATTGTGTATTTTTTCTGACAGATTATATTCAGAGCAATTTTGTTTTTAACATTGGGATGCCTAGATAATATTTAAATTTTTTCGATACGGGCAAAATTAGAATTTCTCTATTTTACTTGAGAGAGCCTATGGAGTTGGTGTATATACTCAAAACAGAATCGAATAGGGCATTGTATATTTTTTCTGACAGACTACATTTAGAGCAATTTTTTTTTAACATTCGGGTGCCTAGATAATATTTAGATTTTTTTCGATTCATGTAAAATTACAATTTTGGTATTTTACATGAGAGAGCATACTGAGTTTGTGTATATACTCCAAAACAGAGTAGAAAAAGGCATTTTATATTTTTCCTAACAGACTATATTCAGAGTCATTATGTTTTAACTTTTGGGCGCCTAGATATTATTTAGATTATCTTCGATTCGCGTAAAATTAGAATTTCGGTATTTTACATGAGAGAGCATATTGAGTTGGTGTATATACTACAAAAAAGAGTAGAAAAGGGCATTGTATATTTTTTCTGACAGACAATGTTTCGAGAAATTTTGCTTTTAACATTGTGATGTCTACCAAGTATTTAGATTTTTTTCGATTCACGTAAAATTAGAATTTCGGTATTTTACCTGAGGGATCATACTGAGTTGGTGTATATACCCCAAAATAGGGTAGAATAGGGCATTGTATATTTTTTCTGACAGATTATATTCAGGGCAATTTTGCTGATAACACTGGAATGCCTAGATATTATTTAGATTATTTTTGATTCGGTCAAATATAGAATTATTGTATTTTACATGAGGGAGCATATGGAGTTGGTTTATAAACTACAAAACAGTGTAGAATAAGGCATTGTATATTTATTCTGACAGATTATATTCAGAGCAATTTTTTTTATAACATTGGGGTGCCTAGCTAATATTTAGATATTTTTCCATTCGTGTAAAATTATAATTTCAGTATTTTACATGAGAGAGCATACTGAGTTGGTTTATATACTCCAAAACAGAGGAAAATAGGGCATTGCATATGTTTTCTGACAGATTATATTCAGAGAAATTTTGTTTTTAACATTGGGGTGCCTAGAAAATATTTAGGTTATTTTTGATTCGGGTGAAATTAGAATTTCTGTATTTCACATGAGAGAGCATACTGAGTTGGTGTATATACTCCAAAACAGAGTAGAATAAGGCATTGTATATTTTCCCTAACAGACTATATTCAGAGCCATTTTTCTTTTAAATTTGGGGCAACTAGATATTATTTAGACTTTTTTGATTCACGTAAAATTAGAATTTCTGTATTTTACCTGAGAAAGCCTATTGAGTTTGTGTATATACTCGAAATCCGAGTACAAAAGTGCATTGTATATTTTTTCTGACAGATTATATTCAGCGCAATTTTGCTTTTAACATTGGGGTGCCTAGATAATATTTAGATTTTTTTCGATTCGCTTAAATATAGAATTTCTGTATTTTACATGAGAGAGCATATGGAGTGGGTGTACATGCTCCAAAAATGAGTAGAATAAGGCATTGTATATTTTTTCTGACAGATTATATTCAGAACAATTTTGTTTTTATCATTGGGGTGACTAGATAATATTTAGATTTTTTAGATTCGGGTAAAATTATAATTTCTCTATTTTACATGAGAGAGCGTAATTAGTTGGTGTATATGGTCCAAAACAGAGTAGAATAAGGTATTGAATAATTTTTCTAACAGACTATATTCAGAGCCATTTTCTTTTAACTTTGGGGCGCCTAGATATTTTTCAGATTTTTTTCGATTCGCGTAAAATTAAAATTTCGATATTTTACATGACAGAGCATATTGATTTGGTGTATATACTACAAAACAGAGTATAAACGGGCATTGTATATTTTCTCTGATATATTATATTCAGAGCAATGTTGCTTTTAACATTGGGGTGCCTAGATAATATTTAGATTATTTTCGATTCACGTATAATTAGAATTTAGGTATTTTACATTAGAGAGCATACTGAGGTGGTTTATATACTCAAAAACAGAATAGACAAAGGCATTGTATATTTTCTCTAAGAGACTATATTCAGAGTCATTTTCTTTTAACTTTGGGGAGCCTAGATATTATTTAGATTTTTTTTGATTCACGTAAAATTAGAATTTCGGTATTTAACATGAGAAAGCATATTGAGTTGGTGTATATATTACAAAACAAAGTAGAAAAGGGCATTGCATATTTTTTCTGACAGATTATATTCAGAGCAATTTTGCTTTTAACATTGGGGTGCCTAGATAATATTTAGATATTATTCGACTCGCTTAAGTTTAGAATTTCTGTATTTTACATGAAAAAGGATATGGAGTTGGTGTATATAGTCCAAAACAGAGTATAATAGGGCATTGTGTATTTTTTCTCACAGATTATACTCAGAGCAATTTTGTTTTTAACATTGGGGTGCCAAGATAATATTTGGATTGTTTTCGATTCACGTAAAATTAGAATTTCTGTATTTTACATGAGAGAGCATACTGAGTTGGTGTATATACTTCAAAACAGATTAGAATAGGGCATTGTACATTTTTTCTGACAGATTATGTTCTGAGTAATTTTGTTTTTAACATAGGGTTGCCTAGGTGATATTTAGATTTTTTCGATTCGGGTAAATATAGAATTTCTGTATTTTATATGAGAGAGCACACTGAGTTTTTTTATATACTCCAAAACAGAGTAGAATAGGGCATTGTATATTTTTTCGAACAGACTATCTTAAGAGTCATTTTCTTTTAACATTGGGGCCGCTAGATATTATTCAGATTTCTTTCGATTCGCTTAAAATTAGAATTTTCGTATTTTACATGAGAGAGCATATGGAGTTGGTGTATATACTCAAAAACAAAGTAGAATAGGGCATTGTATATTTGTTCTGACAGATTATATTAAGAGCAATTTCATTTTTAACATTGGGGTGCCTAGATAATATTTAGGTTTTTTTCAATTCACGTGAAATTAGAATTTCGGTATTTTACATGGGAGAGAATATTGATTTGGTATATATACTCCAAAACAGAGTAGAAAAGGACATTGTATATTTTTTCTGACATATTTTATTCAGAGAAATTTTGCTTTTAACATTGGGGTGCCTAGATAATATTTAGATTTTATTCGATTCAGGTAAAATTAGAATTTCGGTATTTTACATGAGAGAGCATACTGTGTTGGTTTATGTACTTCAAAACAGAGTAGAATAGGGCATTGTATATTTTTTCTGACAGATTATATTCATAGCAATTTTGTTTTCAACATTCGGTGCCTAGATTATATTTAGATTTTTTCGATTAGGGTAATATTTCAATTTCTGTATTTTACAAGAGAGAGCATTTTGCGTTGGTGTATATAATAAAAAACAGAGTAGAAAAGGGCATTGTATATTTTATCTGACAGAATGTATTCAGAGCAATTTTTCTTTTACCATTAAGGTGCCTAGATAATGTTTAGATTTGTTTCAATTCACTTAAATGTAGAATTTCTGTATTTTACATGAGAGAGCATATGGAGTTGGTGTATGTACTCTAAAACAGAGGAGAAAATGCATTGTATATTTCTTCTGACATATTATATTCAGAGCAATTTTGTTTTTAACATTGGGGTGCCTAGATAATATATAGATTATTTGGATTTACTTAAATATAGAATTTCTTTGTTTTACATAAGAGAGAATATCAAGTTGGTATATATACTGCAAAACAGATTAGAAAAGGGCATTTTATATTTGTTCTGACAGATTATACTCAGTGCAATATTGTATTTAACATTGGGGTACCTAGATAATATTTACATTTTTTCGATTCACGTTACATTAGAATTTCTGAATTTTACATGAGAGAGCATACTGAGTTTGTGTATATTCTCCAAACCTGAGTAGAATAGGGCAGTGTATATTATTTCTTACAGATTGTATTCAGAGCAATTTTGTTTTTAACATTGAAGTACCTAGATAATATTTAGATTTTTTGTATTCACAAAAAATTAGAGTTTTGGTATTGTACATGAGGGACCATACTGAGTTGTTGTAAATACTCCAAAACAGAGAAGAATAAGGCATTGTATATTTCTTCTAACAGACTACATTCAGAGGTATTTTATTTTAACTTTGAGGCGTCTAGATATTATTTAATTTAATTTCGATTTGCGTAAAATTAGAATTTCGGTATTTTACATGACAGAGCATATTGAGTTGGTGTCTATACTCCATAACAAAGTAGAAAAGGGCATTTTATTTTTTCTCTGACAGATTATATTCAGAACAATTTTGCTTTTAACATTGGGGTGCCTTGATAATGTTTAGATTTTTTCGATTCGGGTAACATTAGAATTTCTGTATTTTACATGAGAGAGCATACTGAGTTGGTGTATATACTCCAAAACAGAGTAGAATATGGCATTGTACGTTTTTTCTGACAGATTATATTCAGAGTAATTTTTTTTTTAACATAGGGGTGCCTAAATGATATTTATATTATTTCGATTCGGGTAAACTTAGAATTTCTGTATTTTACATGAGAGAGCATACTGAGTTTTTGTATATACTCCAAAACAGAGTAGAATAGGGCATTGTATATTTTTTCGAACAGACTATCTTAAGAGTCATTTTATTTTAACATTGCGGCAGCTAGATATTATTCAGATTTTTTTCGATTCGCGTAAAATTAGAATTTCGGTATTTTACATGAGAGAGCATATGAAGTTGGTGTATATACTCAAAACAAAGTAGAATAGGGCATTGTATAATTTTTATGACAGATTATATTCAGAGCAATTTCATTTGTAACATTGGGGTGCCTAGATAATATTTAGTTTTTTTTCAATTCACGTGAAATTAGAATTTCAGTATTTTACATGGAAGAGATTATTGAGTTGGTATATATACCCCAAAACAGAGTAGAATAAAACATTGTATATTTTTTCTGACAGATTATATTCAGAGCAATTTTGCTTTTAACATTGGGATGCCTAGATAATATTTAGATTTTATTCGATTCAGGTAAAATTAGAATTTCGGTATTTTACATGAGAGAGCATACTGAGTTGGTGTATATACTCCAATAGAGAGTAGAAAAGGGCATTGTATATTTTTTCTGATATATTATATTCAGAGCAATTTTGCTTTTAACATTGGGGTGCCTAGATAATATTTAGCTTTTTTTCGATTCACGCAAAATAAGAATTTCTGTATTTTACATGAGAGAGCATATGGAGTTGGTATATATACTTTAAAACAGAGTAGAAAAGGGCACTGTATTTTCACTGATAGATTATATTCAGAGCAATTTTGCTTTTGACATTGGGGTGCCTAGATAATATTTAGATTTTTTTCGATTCACATATAAGTAGAATTTCGGTATTTTACATGAGAGAGCATAGTGAGTTGGTGTATATACTACATAAAATTGTAGAATTAGGCATTGCATATTTTTTCTAACAGACTATATTCAGAGCCATTTTGTTTTAACTTTTGGGTGCCTAGATATTATTTAGATTTTTTTAGATACGCGTAGAATTACAATTACGGTATTTTACATGAGATAGCATATTGAGTTGGTGTATATTCTCCAAAACAAAGTGGAAAAGGGCATTGTATATTTTTTCTGACATTATATTTAGGGCATTCTGCTTTTAACATTGGGGTGCCTAGATAATATTTACATTTTTTTTGATCCCGTTAAATATAGAATTTCTGTATTTTACATGAAAGAGCATACGGAGTTGGTGTATATACTCCAAAACAGAGTAGAATAAAGCGTTGTATATTTTTTCTCAAAGATTATATTCAGAGCAATTTTGTTTTCTACAGTGGGGTGCCTACATAATATTTTGATTTTTTGATTCGGGTAAAATTAGAATTTCGGTATTTTACATGAGAGAGCATACTGAGTTGGTGTATATACTTTAATACAGAGCAGAATACGGCATTGTATATTTTTTCTGACAGATTATATTCACAGCAATTATTTCTTTAACAATGCCGTGCCTTCATAATATTTAGATTTTTCGATTCAGATAAAATTAGAATTTCTGTATTTTACATGAGAGACCATATTGAGTTAGTGTATATACTACAAAATATAGTAGAAAAGGGCATTGTATATTTTTTCTGACAGATTATATTCAGAGCAATTTTGTTTTTAACATTGGAGTGCCAAGACTATATTTATTTTTTTTCGATTCGGGTAGAATTTGAATTTCTGTATTTTACATGAGAGAGCATATGGAGTTGGTGTATATACTCCAAAACAGAGTAGAAAAGGGCATTGTATATTTTTTCTCAAAGATTATATTCAGAGCAATTTTGTTTTTAACCTTGGTGTGCTTAGATAATATTTAAATTGTTTTCGATTCGCTTAAATGTAGCATTTCTGTATTTTACATAATAGAGCATATGGAATTGGTGTATATACTCCAAAACAGAGTAGAATATTGCATTTTATATTTTTCTTGACATATTATATTCAGAGATATTTTGTGTTTAGCATTGGGTTTTCTAAATAATATTTAGATTTTTTCGATTCGGGTAAAATTAGAATTTTTGTATTTTACATGACAGAGCGTACCGTGTTGGTGTATATACAACAAAACAGAGTACAAAAGGGCATTGTATATTTTTTCTGACACATTATATTCAGAGCAATTTTGCTTTTAACATTGGGGTGCCAGGATAATATTTAGATTTTCTTCGATTCCCTTAAATATAGAATTTCTGTATTTTACATGAGAGAGCATATGGAGATGGTTTATATACTCCAAAACAGAGTAGAATAGGGCATTGTATATTTTCTCTGACAAATTATATTTAGAGCAATTTTATTTTTAACATTGGGGTGCCTAGACAATATTTATATTTTTTCGATTCGGGTAGAATTAGAATTTTTGTATTTTACATGAGAGAGCATATGGAGTTGGTGTATATACTCCAAAACAAAGTAGAATAAGGTGCCTAGATATTATTTAGATTTTTTTCGATTCACGTAAAATTATAATTTCGGTATTTGACATGAGATAGCATATGGAGTTTTTCTATATATACTCAAAAAAAAAGTAGAATAGGGCATTGTATTTTTTTCTGAGAGATTATATTCAGGGCAATTTTGTTTTTATCATTGGGGTGCCTACATAATATTTAGATTTTTTCGGTTTTGCCAAAATTAGAATTTCTGTATTTTACATGAGAGGGCATACTGTGTTGGTGTATATACTCCAAAACGTAGTAGAATCAGGCATTGTATATTTTTTCTGATAGATTATATTCAGAGAAATTTTGCTATTAACATTGAGGTGCCTAGATAATATTTAGATAATTTTTTTTTCCTTAAATATAGAATTTCTGTATTTTACATGAGAGAGCATAAGGAGTTGGTATATATACTCCAAAACAGAGTAGAATAGGGCTTTGTATATATTTTCTGGCAGATTATATTCAGAGAAATTTTGCTTTTATCATTGAGGTGCCTAGATAATATCTCGATTTTTTTCGATTCGCTTAAATGTAGAATTTCTGTATTTTACATGAGAGAGCATATGGAGTTGGTGTATATACTCAAAAACAGAGTAGAATAGGGCATTGTATAGTTTTTCTGACGGATTATATTCAGAGCAATTTTGCTTTTAACACTGGGTTGCCTAAGGAATATATAGATTTTTATGGATTCCCGTAAAATTAGAATTTTGGTATTTTACATGAGAGAGTATACTGAGTTGGTGTATATACTTTAAAACAGAATAGAATAAGACATTGCATATTTTTTCTAACAGACGATATTCAGAGCCATTTTCTTTTAACTTTTGGGTGTCTAGATACTATTTAGATTTATTTCGATACGCGTATAAATAGAATTTCGGTATTTTACATGACAGAGCATATTGAGTTGGTGTTTATTCTCCAAAACAAAGTAGAAAAGGGCATTGTATATTTTTCCTGACAGATTATATTCAGAGCATTCTGCTTTTGACATTGGGGTGCCTAGATAATATTTAGATTTTTTCAAATCGGGTAAAATTAGAATTTCTGTATTTTACATGAGGGAGCATATTGAGTTGGTGTATATACTCCAAAACAGAGTAGAATAAGGCATTGTATATTTTTTCTAACAGACTATATTCAGAGCCATTTTCTTTTAACTTTGGGGTGCCTAGATATTATTTAGATTTTTTTTGACTCATGTAAAATTAGAATTTCGGTATTTTACCTGAGAGCATATGCAATTTTTGTATATACTCCAAAACAGAGTAGAATAGGGCATTGTATATTTTTTCTGACTGATTATATTCAGAGCACATTTGTTTTTAACATTGTGGTGCCTACAGAATATTTAGATTTTTCGATTAGGTTAATATTAAAATTTCTGTATTTTACATGAGAGCGCAAACTGAGTTGGTGTATATACTCCAAAACAGAGTAGAAAAGGGCATTGTATATTTTTTCTGACAGATTATATTCAGGGCCATATTGCTTTTCACATTGGGGTATCTAGATTACATTTAGATTTTCTTCGATTCACTTAAAATTAGAATTTCTGTATTTTACATGAGAGAGCATACTGAGTTGCTTTATATACTCCATATCAGAGTAGAATAAGGCATTGTATATTTTTTCTAACAGAATATATTCAGAACCCTTTTCTTTTAACCTTGGGGCGCCTAGATATTATTTAGATTTTTTTCGATTCGCGTAAAATTAGAAATTCGGTATTTTACATTACAGAGCATATTGAGTTGGTGTATATACTCCAAAACAAAGTGGAAAAGGGCATTGTATATTATTTCTGACAGATTATATTCATATCAATTTTGCTTTTATCATTGGAGTGCCTAGATAATATTTAGAATTTTTTCGGATCCCTTAAATATAGAATTTCTGTATTTTACATGAGAGAGCATATGGAGTTGGTGTATATACTCCAAAAAAGAGTAGAATACGGCATTGTATATTTTCCCTGAGAGATTATATTCAGAGCAATTTTGTTTTTAACATTTGGGTGCCTAGATAATATTTAGATTTTTTCGATTTTGTTAAAATTAGAATTTTGGTATTTCACATGAGAGAGCATATCGAGTTGGTGTATATGCTCCAAAAAAGAGAATAGGGCATTGTATTTTTTTTCTGACAGATGATATTCAGAGCAATTTTGTTTTTAACATTGCTGTGCCTAGATAATATTTAGATTTTTTCGATTCGGGTGAAATTAGAATTTCTGTATTTTACATGAGAGAGCATACTGAGTTGGTGTATATATTCCAAAACAGAGTAGCATAAGGCATTGTATATTTTTTCTGACAGACTATAGTCAGAGCCATTTTCTTTTAACTTTGGGGTGCCTAGATATTTTTTACATTTTTTTCGATTCGCGTACATTTAGAATATCGGTATTTTACATAAGGGAGCATACTGATTTGGTGTATATGCTGTAAATCAGAGTAGAATAAGGTATTGTATATTTTTTCAACAGACTATATTCAGAGCCATTTTTTTATAAATTTGGGGCGCATAGTTATGTAGATTTTTTTCGATTCGCGTAAAATTAGAATTTCGGTATTTTACATGAGAGAGCATATTGAGTTGTTGTATATACACCAAAACAGAGTAGAAAAGGGCATTGTACATTTTTTTCTGACAGATTATATTCAGAGCAATTTTGCTTTTAACTTTGGGGTGCCTAGATAATATTAAAATTTTTTAGATCCACGTAAATTTAGAATTTCTCTATTTTACATGAGAGAGCATTCTGAGTTAGTTTATATACACCAAAAAAAAGTAGAATAGGGCATTGTATATTTCTTCTGACAGATTACATTCAGAGCAATTTTGTTTTTAACATTGGGTTGCCTAGATCATATTTAGATTTTTTCGTTTTTGGTAAAATTAGAATTTTGGTATTTTACATGAGAGAGCATACTGAGTTGGTGTATATACTCTAAAACAGAGTAGAATAAGGCATTGTATATTTTTTTTACAGACTGTATTCAGAGCCATTTTCTTTTAACTTTGGGGCGCCTAGATATTCCTTAGGTTTTTTTCTATTCATGTAAAATTAGAATTTCGGTATTTTATATGAGAGAGCATATGAAGTCGGTGTATATACCCCAAAACAGTGTAAAAAAGAACGTTGTATATTTTTTCTGAGAGATTATATTCAGAGCAATTTTTCTTTTAACACTGGGGTGCCTAGAGAATATTTAGATTTTTATCGATTCATGTAAAATTAGAATTTTGGTATTTTACATGAGATAGTATACTGAGTTGCTGTATATATTCCAAAACAGAGTAGAATAGGGCATTGTATATTTCTTCTGACAGATTATATTCGGAACAATTTTGCTTTTAACATTGGGGTGCCTAGATAATATTTAGATTTATTTCGATTTGCTTAAATATAGAATTTCGGTATTTTATATTAGAGAGCATATTGAGTCGGTGTATATACCCCAAAACCGAGTATAATAGGGCATTGTATATTTTTTCTGACAGATTATATTCAGAGCAATATTGTTTTTAACATTGGGGTGCCTAGATAATATGGAGATTTATTTCAATTTACATAAAAGTAGAATTTCTGAATTTACATGAGAGAGCATACTGAGTTGGGGTATATACTTCAAAACAGAGTAGAATAAGGCATTGTATATTTTTTCAAACAGACTATATTTAGAACCATTTTGTTTTAACTTTGGGGCCCCTGGATATTATTTAGATTTTTTTCGATTCGAGTAAAATTTGAATTTCGGTATTTTACATGAGAGAGCATATTGAGTTGTCGTATATACTTTAAAACAGAGTAGAAAAGTGCATTGTATATTTTTTCTGACAGATTATATTCAGAGCAATTTTGCTTTTAACATTGGGGTGCCTAGATAATATTGAGATTTATTTCCATTCACGTAAAATTAGAATTTCTGTATTTTACATGAGAGACCATACTGAGTTGTTGTATATACTCCAATACAGGGTAGAATAAGGCATTCCATATTTTTTTTTACAGACTATATTGAGAGCCATTTTGTTTTAACATTGGGGCGCCTAGATATTATTTAGATTTTTTTGATTCACATAAAATTATAATTTCGGTATTTTACATGAGAGAGCGTCCTGAGTTGGTGTATATACTCCAAAACAGAGTAGAAAAGGGCCTTGTATATTTTCTCTGACAGAATATATTCAGAGCAATTTTGCTTTTAAAATTGGTGTGCCTAGATAATATTTAGATTTTTGTGGATTCGCTTAAATATAGAATTTCTGTATTTTACATGAGAGAGCATATGGAGTTGGTGTATATACTCCAAAACAGAGTAGAATAGGGCATTGTATATATATATTTTTAAAATTTTTATTGGATTTAAGTTTTGGGGTACATGAGCAGAGCATGCAAGACAGTTGTGTAGGTACACAGATGGCAGTGTGCTTTGCTTTTCTTCTCCCCTTCACCCACATTTCGCTTTTCTCCTCAGGCTATCCCTCTCTGCCTCCCCCTCCCACTGGCCCTCCCCTTTTCCCCCCAGTAGATCCCAGTGTTTAGTACTCCCCTTTCCGTGTCCATATGTTCTCATTTTCCATCACCCACCTATGAGTGAGAATATGCGGTGTTTCATTTTCTGTTCTTGTGTCAGTTTGCTGAGGATGATGTTCTCCAGATTCATCCATGTCCGTACAAATGACACAAACTCATCATTTCTGATTGCTGCATAATATTATGGTGTATATGTGCCACATTTTTCCAATCCGGTCTATTATCAATGGGCATTTGGGTTGATTCCAGGTCTTTGCTATTGTAAACAGTGCTGCAATGAACATTCGTGTACATGTGTCCTTCTAGTAGAAGGATTTATAGTCTTTTGTATATATACCCAGTAATGGGATTGCTGGGTCAAAAGGAATTTCTATTTCTTTTTTTTTTTTTCTTTTTGAGTCGGAGTTTCGCTCTTGCTACCCAGGCTGGAGTGCAATGGCGCGATCTTGGCTCACCGCAATCTCCGCCTCCTGGGTTCAGGCAATTCTCCTGCCTCAGCCTCCCGAGTAGCTGGGATTACAGGCACCCACCACTGTGCCCAGCTAATTTTTTGTAATTTTAGTAGAGACGGGGTTTCACCATGTTGACCAAGATGGTCTCGATCTGTTGACCTCGTGATCCACCCGCCTCGGCCTCCCAACGTGCTGGTATTACAGGCTTGAGCTACCGCGCCTATCCTGGAATTTCTATTTCTAAGGCCTTGAGGAATTGCCACACTGTCTTCCACAGTGGTTGAACTAATTTACACTCCCACCAACAGTGTAAAAGTGTTCCTTTTTCTCCACATTTTCTCCAGCATCTGTTGTCTCCAGATTTTTTTTTTAACTTTCTTATTGGATTTTAGGTTTTGGGGTACATGAGCAAAGCATGCAAGAAATTTGCGTAGGTACACACATGGCAGTGTGCTTTATTTTTTTTCTCCTCTTCACCCACATTTGGCATTTCTCCCCAGGCTATCCCTCCCAACCTTTCCCTCCCACTAGCCCTCCCCTGTTTCCCCAAATAGACCCCAGTGTTTAGTACTCCCCTTTCTGTGTCCATGTGTTCTCATTTTTCATCACCCACCTATGAGTGAGAATAGGGCATTGTATATTTTTTTGACAGATTATATTCACAACAATTTTGTTTTTAACATCGGGTTGCGTAGATAATATTTAGATTTTTTACGATTCACATAAAATTATAATTTCTGTATTTTACATGAGAGAGCATTCAGAGTTAATTTATATAGTCCAAAACAGAGTAGAATAAGGTATTGTGTATTATTTCTAACAGACAATATTCAGAGACATTTTATTTTTACATTGAAGCGCCTAGTTATTATTGAGATTTTTTTCAATTCGTGTAAAATTAGAATTTCGGTATTTTACATGAGAGAGAGTACTGAGTTGGTGTATATACTTCAAAACAAAGTAGAATAGGGCATTGTATATTTTTTCTGACAGATTATATTCAGAGCAATTTTGCTTTTAACATTGTGGTGCCTAGATAATATTTAGATTTATTTCGATTGGCTTAAATATAGAATTTCGGTATTTTACATGAGAGAGCATATGGAGTTGGTGTATATACTCCGCAACAGAGTAGAATAGGGCATTGTATATTTTTTCTGACAGATTATATTCAGAGAAATTTTGCTGTTAACATTGGAGTGCCTAGATAATATTTAGATATTTTTCGATTCTCTTAAATATACAATTTTTGTATTTTACATGAGAGAGCATATGGAGTTTGTGTATATACTCCAAAACAGAATAGAAAAGGGCATTGCATATTTTTTCTGACAGATTATATTTAGAGCAATTTTTTTTTCACATTAGGGTGCCTAGATAATATTTAGATTTTTTCAACTCGATTAAAATTACAATTTCTGTATTTTCCATGAGAGAGCATATTGAGTTTTTGTATATACTCCAAAACAGAGTTGAATAGGGCATTGTATATTTTTTCTGACACAATATATTAAGAGCCATTTTGTATTTAACATTGGGGTGCCTAGATAATACTTAGATTTTTTCGATTCCGGTAAAATTAGAATTTCTGTATTTTCCATGAGAGAGCATATGGAGATGGTGTATATACTCCAAAAAAGAGTAGAACTGTGCATTGTATAGTTTTTCTGACAGATGATATTCAGAGCAATTTTCCTTTTAACATTGGGGTGCCTAGATAATATTTAGATTTTTTCAATTCAGGTAAAATTAGAATTTCTGTATTTTACATGAGGCAGCATATGGAGTTGGTGTATATACTCCAAAACAAGTACAATCGGGCATGATATATTTATTCTGACAGATTATATGAAGAGCAATTTTGTTTTTAACATTGGGGTGCCTAGATAACATTTAGATTGTTTTTGATTCACGTAAAATTAGAATTTTGGTATTTTACATGAGAGACCATACTGAGTTGTTGTATATATTCCAATACAGAGTAGAATAAGGCATTGCATATTTTTTCTTACAGACTATATTCAGAGCCATTTTATTTTACCTTTGGGGCGCCTAGATATTATTTAGAATTTTTTCGATTCGAGTATAATTTGAATTTCCGTATTTTACATGAGAGAGCATATTGAGTTGGTGTATACACTTCAAAACAAAGTAGAAAAGGGCATTGTATATTTTTTCTGACAGACTATATTAAGAGCAATTTTGCTTTTAACATTGGGGTGCCTAGATAATATTTAGATTTTTTTCGATTCACGTAAAATTAGAATTTCGGTATTTTACATGATAGAGCATACTGAGTTGGTATATACGCTCCAAAACAGAGTAGGATAAGGCATTGTATATTATTTCTTACAGACTATATTCAGAGCCATTTTCTTTTAACTTTGGGGCACCTAGATATTATTTAGATTTTTTCGATTCACGAAAAATTAGAAATTCGGTATTTTACATTACAGAGCATATTGAGTTGGTGTATATACACCAAAACAGAGTAGAAAAGGTTACTGTATATTTTCTCTGACAGATTATATTTAAAGCAATTTTGGTTTTAACTTTGGGGTTCCTAGATTATATTTAGATTTTTTTAGAATCACGTAAATTTAGAATTTCTCTATTCTACATGAGAGAGCATACTGAGTCAGTTTATATACACCAAAATGAGTAGAATAGGGCATTGTATATTTTTTCTGACAGATTAAATTCAGAGTAATTTTGTTTTTAACATTGGGGTGCCTAGATCATATTTAGATTTATTCGATTCGGGTAAAATTAGAATTTCGGGATTTACATGAGAGAGCATACTGAGTTGGTATATATACTCCAAAACAGAGTAGAATAAGGCATTGTATATTTTTTCTTACAGACTATATTCAGAGCCATTTTTTTTTAACTTTGGGGCGACTAGATATTATTTAGATTTTTTCGATTCGCTTAAATATAGTATTTTTGTATTTTACATGAGAGAGCATATGTAGGTGGTGTATATACTCCAAAACAGAGTAGAATAGGGCATTCTATATTTTTTATGACAGATTATATTCAGAGAAATTTTGTTTTTTACAATAGGGTGCCTAGAAAATATTTAGATTTTTTCGATTCGGGTAATATTAGAATTTCGGTATTTTACATGAGAGAGCATTCTTTCCTTTGGTATATTCTCCAAAACAGAGTAGAATAAGGCATTGTATATTTTTTCTAACAGAATATATTCAGAAACATTTTCTTTTAACTTTGGGGCGCCGAGATATTTTTATGATTTTTTTCGATTCGCGTAAAATTAGAATTTCGGTATTTTATATGACAGAGCATATTGAGTTGGTGTATATACTCCAAAACAGAATAGAAAGAAACATTGTATATTTTTTCGGCCAGATTATGTTCAGAGCAATTTTGCTTTTAACATTCGATGCCTAGATAATATTTAGATTTTTTTCGATTCACGTAAAGTTGGAATTTCGGTATTTTACATGACAGAGCATATTGAGTTGGTTTATATACTCCAAAACTGAGTAGAATAAGGCATTGTATATTTTCTCCAGCAAATTATATTCAGAGCCATTTTCTTTTAACTTTGGGGAGTCTAGATATTATTTAGATTTTATTCGATTCACGTAAATTTAGAATTTCGGTATTTTACATGAGAGAGCTTACTGAGTTGCTGTATATACTCCGAAACAGAGTAGAATAGGGCATTGTGTAGTTTTTCTGACAGATTATATTCAGAGCAATTTTGCTTTTAACATTAAGGTGCCTAGATAATATTTAGATTTATTTCGATTCGCTTAAATATAGAATTAAGGTATTTTATATGAGAGAGCATATGAAGTCGGTTTATATACCCCAAAACTGAGTAGAATAGGGCATTGTATATTTTTTATGACAGATTATATTCAGAGCAATTTTGTTTCTCACATTGGGGTGCCTAGATAATATTTAGGTTATTTTCGATTCAAGTAAATTTAGAATTTCTGTATTTTACATCATAGAGCATACTGAGATGGTTTATATACTCCAAATCAGTGTAGAATAAGGCACTGTATATTATCTCTATCAACTAAATTTAGAACCATTTTCTTTTAACTTTGGGGCGCCTAGATATTATTTAGATTTTTTTCGAATCGAGTAAAATTTGAATTTCCGTATTTTACATGAGAGAGCATATTGAGTTGGTGTATACACTCCAAAACAAAGTAGAAAAGGGCATTATATATTTTTACTGAAAGACTATATTCAGAGTAATTTTGCTTTTAACATTGGGGTGCCTAGATAATATTTAGATTTTTTTCGATTCGCGTAAAATTAGTATTTCTGTATTTTACATGAGAGAGCATACTGAGTTTATATATATACTCCAAAAAAAGTAGAAAAGGGCATTGTATATTATATTCTCTGACAGATTATATTCAGAGCATTCTGCTTTCAACAATGGGGTGCCTACATAATATTTACATTTTTTTAGATTCACGTAAAATAAGAACTTCTGTATTTTACATGAGAGAGCATATGCAGTTGCTGTATATACTCCAAAAAAGAGTAGAATAGGGCATTGTATATTTTTTCTGAGAGATTATATTCAGAGCAAATTTGTTTTTAACATTTGGGTGCCTAGATAATATTTAGATTTTTTGATTTTGTTAAAATTAGAATTTCGGTATTTCACATGAGAGAGCATATGGAGTTGGTGTATATGCTCCAAAAAGGAGTAGATTGGGCATTGTATTTTTTTTCTGACAGATGATATTCAGAGCAATTTTGTTTTTAACCTTGCGGTGCCTAGATAATATTTAGATTTTTTCGATTCGGGTGAAATTAGAATTTTTGTATTTTACATGAGAGAGCATACTGAGTTGGTGTACATACTACAAAACAGAGTAGAAAAGGGCATTGTATATCTTTTCTGACACATTGTATTCAGAGCAATTTTGATTTTAACATTTGGGTGCCTAGATAATACTTAGATTTTTTTCGATTCGCTTAAATATAGAATTTCTGTATTTTACATAAGAGAGCATATGGAGTTGGTGTATATACTTTAAAACAAAGTGGAATAGGGCATTGTATATTTTTTCTGACAGATTATATTACGAGCAATTTTGTTTTTAAAATTGGGGTGCCTAGATAATATTTAGATTTTTTAGATTCTGGTAAAAATTTGAATTTTTCTATTTTACATGAGAGAGCATACTGAGTTGGTATGTATACTCCAAAACAGAGTAGAATAAGGCATTGTAAAAGTTTTCTAACAGAGTATATTCAGAGCCATTTTTTTTTAACTTTGGGCCCCCTGGATATAATTTAGATTTTTTTGATTCGCTTAAATATAGAATTTATGTATTTTCGATTAGAGACCATATAGAGTTCGTCTATATACTCCAAAACAGAGTAGAACAGGGCATTGTATATTTTTTCTTACAGATTATATTCAGAGCAATTTTGTTTTTAACATTAAGTTTCCTAGATAATATTTAGATTTTTCGATTCGGGTATAATTAGAATTTGATATTTTACATGAGAGAGCATAGTGAGTTGGTGTATATACTTCAAAACAGTGTAGAATAAGACATTGTATATTTTTTCTAACAGGCTATATTCAGAGCCATTTTCTTTTATCTGTGGGTCGCCTAGATATTCTGTAGATTTTTCTCGATTCGCGTAAAATTAGAATTTCAATATTTTACATGAGACAGCATTTTGAGTTGGTGTATATACTCCAAAACAGAGTAGAATAAGGCTTTGTATATTTTTACTAACAGACTGTATTCAGAGCCATTTTCTTTTAACTTTGGGGCGCCTTGATATTATTTAGATTTTTGTCGATTTGCGTGAAATTAGAATTTTGGTATTTTACATGAGAGAGCATACAGAGTTAATGTATATACTTGAAATCAGAGTAGAATAAGGCAATGTATATTTTTTCTAACAGAGTATATTCAGAGACATTTTCTTTTACCTTTGGGGAGCCTTGATAATATTTAGAATTTTTTCGATTCACTTAAATATAGAATTTCGGTATTTTACATGAGAGAGCATATGGAGTTGGTTTATATACTCCAAAAAAGAGTAGAATAGGGCATTGTATATTTTATCTGACAGATTATATTTAGACCAGTTTTGTTTTTAACATTGTGGTGCCTAGATAATATTTAGATTTTTTCGATTTGGGTAAAATTAGAATTTCTGTATTTTGCATGAGAGAGCATATGGTGTTGTTGTATATACTCCAAAAATGTGTAGAATAGGGCACTGAATATTTTCTCTGAGAAAGTATATTCAGAGCAATTTTGTTTTTAACATTTGGGTGCCTAGATTATATTTAGATTTTTTCGATTTTGTTAAAATTAGAATTTCGGTATTTCACATGAGAGAGCATACTGAGTTTGTTTATATACTTTAAGAGATAGTAGAATAAGGCATTGTATATTTTTTCTAACACACTACATTCAGAGCCATTTTCATTTAACTTTAGGACGCGTAGATATTATTTAGATTTTTTTCGATTCACGTAAAATTAGAATTTCGGTATTTTACATGACAGAGCATTTTGAGTTGGTGTATATACTCCTATACAAAGTAGAAAAGGGCATTGTATATATTCTCTGACAGATTATATTCAGAGAAATTTTGTTTTTAACGTTGGGGTGCCTAGATAATATTTAGATTTTTTTGATTCGGGTAAAATTAGAATTTCTGTATTTTACATGAGAGAGCATATTGATTTGGTGTATACACTCCAAAACACAGTAAAATGAGGCATTGTGTATTTTTTCTGACAGACTATATGCAGAGCAATTTTTCTTTATTTTTTAAGCGCCTAGATATTACTTCGATTTTTTTCGATTCGCATAAAATTAGAATTACGGTATTTTACATAAGAGAGCATATTGAGTTGCTGTATATACTCCAAAACAGAGTAGAAATGGACATTGTATATTTTTTCTGACAGATTATATTCAGAGCAATTTTGCTTTTACCATTGGGGTGCCTAGAAAATTTTTAGATTTTTTTCCATTCTCTTAAATACAGAATTTTGTATTTTACATGAGAGAGCATATGGAGTTGGTGTATATACTCCAAAACAGAGTAGAATAGGGCATTGTATATATTTTCTGACAGACTATATTCAGAGCAATTTTGCTTTTAACATTGGGGTGCCTAGATTATATTTAGATTTGTTTCTATTTGCTTAAATATAGAATTTCTGTATTTTACATGAGAGTGCATATGGAGTTGGTGTATATACTTCAAAGCAGAGTAGAATAGGGCATTCTATATTTTTTCTAACACATTATATTGAACGCAATTTTGTTTTTCACATAGCGGTGCCTAGATTATATTTAGATTTTTTCGCTTCGGGTAAAATTAGAATTTCTGTATTTTACATGAGAGAGCATATTGAGTTGATATATATACTACAAAACAGAGTAGAAAATGGCATTGTATATTTTTTTGTGACAGACTATATTCAGAGCAATTTTGCTTTTATCATTGGGGTGCCTCGATAATATTTAGATTTTTTTCGATTCGGTTAAATATAGAAATTTTTTATTTTACATAAGAGAGCATAGTGAACTGGTGTATATACTCCAAAACAGAGTAGAATAAGGCATTGTATATTTTTTCTAACAGACTATATTCAGACCCATTTTCTTTTAACTTGGGGCGCCTTGATATTATTCAGATTTGTTTCGATTCACGTAAAATTAGAATTTCGTTATTTTACATAACAGAGCATATTGAGTTGGTGTACATACTCCAAAACAGAGTAGAATAGGGCATTGTATATTTTTTCTGACTGATTATATTCACAGCATTTTTCTTCTTCACATTGGGGTGCCTAGAAAATATTTAGATTTTTTTCGATTCTGGTAAAATTAGAATTTCTGTATTTTATATAAGAGAGCATATGGAGATGGTGTATATATTACAAAATAGGGTAGAATAGGGCATTGTATATTTTTTCTGACTGATTATATTCAGAGCAATTTTGCTTTCAACATTACGGTGCCTAGATAATATTTAGATTGTTTTTGATTTGCTTAAATATAGAATTCCTGTATTTTATATGAGAGAGCATATGGTGTTGTTTTATATACCCCAAAACTCAGTAGAATAGGGAATTGTATATTTTTTCTGACAGACTATATTCAGAGCAATTTTGTTTTTATGATTGTGGTGCCTAGATATTATTTAGATTTTTTTGGATTCGCATAAAATAAGAATTTTGGTATTTTACATGAGAGAGTATATTGAATTGGTGTATACATTCCAAAACAAAGTAGACAAAAACATTGTATATTTTGTCAGACATATTATATTCAGAGCAATTTTGCTTTAGACATCGGGGTGCCTAGATAATATTTAGATTTTTTTGGATTCACGTAAGAATTGAATTTTGGTATTTTACATGAGAGACCATACTGTGTTGGTGTATATACTCCAAAACAGAGTAGAAAAGGGCATTGTATATTTTTTTCTGACAGATTATATTGAGAGCAATTTTGTTTTTAACATTAGGGTGCCTAGATAATATTTAGATTTTTTTGGATTCGCTTAAATATAGAATTTCTGCATTTTACATGAGAGAGCATGTAGAGTTGGTTTATATACTTAAAAACAGAGTAGAACAGGGCATTGTATATTTTCTCTTAGAGTTTATATCCAGAGCAATTTTGTTTTTAACATTGGGGTGCCTTGATAATATTTAGATTTTTTCGATTCGGGTAAAATTAGAATTTCTCTATTTTACACGAGAGAGCATAATGAGTTGGTGTATATACTTCAAAACATAGTAGAATAAGGCATTGTATATTTTTTCTAAGGTACTGTATTCAGAGGCATTTTCTTTTAACTTTGGGGCGCCTAGATAGTATTTAGATTTTTTTTGATTTGCTTAAATATAGAATTTCTGTATTTTTCTTGGGAGAGCATGTAGAGTAGGTGTTTATACTCAAAAAAAGAGTAGAATAAGGCATTGTATATTTTTTCTGAGAGTTTATATTCAGAGCAATTTTGTTTTTAACATTGGGGTGCCTTGATAATATTTAGATTTTTTGGATTTGGGTAAAATTAGAGTATCTGTATTTTACACGAGAGAGCATAGTGAGTTGGTGTATATACTCCAAAATATAGTAGAATAAGGCATTGTATATTTTTTCTAACATACTATATTCAGAGCCATTTTCTTTTAACTTTGGGGTGCCTAGATATTATTTAGATTTTTTTCGATTCGCTTATAAGTAGAATTTCTGTATTTTACATGAGAGAGCATAAGGAGTTGGTGTATATACACCAAAATAGAGTAGAAAAATCTATTGTATATTTTTTCTGACAGATTATATTCAGAGCAATTTTGCTTTTAACATAGGGGTGCCTAGATAATATTTAGATATTTTTCGATTCACTTAAATATAAAATTTCTCCATTTTATATGAGAGAGCATATGGAGTTGGTGTATATACTCCAAAACAGACTATAATAGGGCATTGGATATTTTTTTTGACAGATTATACTCAAAGCAATTTTGTTTTTAACATTGGAGTGCCTAGATTATATTTAGATTTTTTTGATTCGGGTAAAATTAGAATTTCTGTATTTTACATGAGAGAGCATATTGAGTTGGTGTATATACTACAAAAAAGAGTAGAAAAGGGCGTTGTATATTTTTTCTGACCGAATATATTCACAGCACTTTTTCTTTTAACGTTCGGGTGCGTAGAAAATATTTATATTTTTATCGATTCGCTTTAATATAGAATTTCGGTATTATACACGAGAGAGCATATGGAGTTGGTGTATATAGTCCAAAACAGAGAATAAAAAAGCATTGTATATTTTTTCTGACAGATTATATTCAGAGCAATTTTGTTTTTAACATTGGGGTGCCTCGATAATATTTAGATATTTTCGATTTGCTTAACAATTAAATTTCTGTATTTTACATGAGAGAGCATATTGAGTTTGTGTATATACTCCTAAACAGAGTAGAATAGGGCATTGTATATTTTTTCTGACAGTTTTATATTCAGGGCAATTTTGTTTTTAACATTGGGGTGCATAGATAATATTTAGATTATTTCGATTCGGGTAAAATTAGAATATCTGTATTTTACACGAGAGAGCATACTGAGTTGGTGTATATACTCCAAAACATAGTAGAATAAGGCATTGTATATTTTTTCTAACAGACTATATTTAGAGCAATTTTCTTTTTACATTGGGTCGCCTAGATATTATTTAAATTTCTTTCGAATTACATAAAATTAGAATTTCGGTATTTTACATGAGAGAGCATATTGAGTTGCTGTATATACTCCCAAACAGAGTAGACAAGGGCATTTTATATTTTGTGAGACAGACTATATTCAAAGCAAGTTTGCTATTAACATTGGGGTGCCTAGATAATATTTAGAATTTTTTTGATTCGCTTCATTATAGAATTCCTGAATTTTAAATGAGAGAGCATATGGAGATGGTGTATATACTTCAAAACAGAGTAGAATAGGGCATTGTATATTTTTTCTGACAGAGTATATTCAGAGCAATTTTGTTTTTAACATTGGGGTGTCTAGATAATATTTAGATTTTTTCGATTCGCTTGAATATAGAATTTCTGTATTTTACATGAGAGTGCATATGGAATTGGTGTATATACTCCAAAATAGAGTAGAATAAAGCATTCTATATTTTTTCTAACTGACTGTATTCACAGACATTTTCGTTTTACTTTGTGCTGCCTGGATATTATTTAGATTTATTTGGATTCACTTAAAATTAGAATTTCGGTATTTTACATGAGAGAGCATATTGAGTTGGTGTATATATTCCAAAACAAAGTAGAAAAGGGCATTGTATATTTTTTCTGACAGATTATATTCAGAGCAATTTGTTTTTAACATTGGAGTGCCTAGATAATATTCAGATTTTTTTGATTCTGGTAAAATTAAATTCCTGTATTTTACATGAGAGAGCATACGGAGTTGTTGTATTTATTCCAAAACAGAGTAGAATTAGGTATTGTATATTGTCTCTAACAGACCATATTCATACTTATTTTCGTTTAACTTTGGGGTGCATAGATATTATTTAGATTTTTTTCGATTGGTGTAAAATTAGAATTTCAGTATTTTACATGAGAGAGCATATTGATTTGGTGTATATACTGCAAAGCAGGGTAGAAAAGGTCATTGTATATTTTTTCTGACATATTATTTTAAGAGCAATTTTGTTTTTAACATTGGGGTACCTAGCTAATATTTAGATTTTTTTCGATTTGCTTAAATATCGAATTCCTCTATTTTATATGAGAGAGCATATGGAGTTGGTGTATATACTCCAAAACAGAGTAGAAAAGGGCATTGTATATTTTTTCTGACAGATTATATTCAGAGAAATTTTGTTTTAAACATTGGGGTGCCTAGATAATATTTAAATTTTTTTCGATTCGCTTAAATATAAAATTTCTGTATTTTACATTAGAGAGCAGGTAGAGTTGGTGTATATACTCAAAAACAGAGTAGAATAGGGCATTGTATATGTTTTCTGACAGTTTATATTCAGAGAAATTTTGCTCTTAACATTGGGGTGCCTAGATAATATTTAGATTTTTTTGATTCGGGTAAAATTAGAATTTCTGTATTTTACACGAGAGAGCATACTGAGTTGGTGTATATACTCCAAAACACAGTAGAATAAAACATTGTATATTTTTTCTAACAGACTATATTCAGAGCCATTTTCTTTTAACATTGGGGCGCCTAGATATTATTTAGATTTTTTTTGATTCACGTAAAATTAGAATTTCGGTATTTTACATGAGAGAGCATATAGAGTCGGTGTATATACTCCAAAACAGTACAAAACGACATTGTATATTTTTTATCACAGATTATATTCAGAGCAATTTTGTTTTTAACATTGGGTTGCCTAGATAATATTTAGATTTTTTTCCATTTGCTTACATATATAATTTCTGTATTTTACATGAGAGAGCATATAAAGTTGGTGTATATACTCCAGAACAGAGTAGAATAGGGCATTGTATATCTTTTATGACAGAGAGTATTCAGTGCAATTTTGTTTGGAACATTGGGGTGCATATATAATATTTCAATTTTTTTCATTTGCTTAAATATTGAATTTCTGTATTTTACATGCGAGAGCGTATGGAGGTGGTGTATATACTCCAAAACGTAGTAGAAAATGGCATTGTATATTTTTTCTGACAGATTATATTCAGAGCAATTTTGCTTTTACATTGGGGTGCCTAGATAGTATTTAGAATATTTTCGATTCACGTAAAATTTGAATTTCGGTATTTTACATGAGATAGCATATTGAGTGGGTGTATATACCCCAAAACAGAGTAGACAAGGGCAATTTATATTTTGTCAGACAGACTATTTTCATAGCAATTTTTCTTTCAACATTGAAGTGCATAGATAATATTTAGATTTTTTTCGATTCGCTTAAATATAGAAATTCTGTATTTTACATGAGAGAGCTTATTGAGTTGGTGTATATACCCCAAAACACAGTAGAAAAGGGCATTTTATATTTTTTCTTACAAAGTATATTCAGAGAAATTTTGTTTTTAACATTGGGGTTTCTAGGTAATATTCAGATTTTTTCAATTCGCTTAAAGTTAGAATGTCTGTATTTTACATGAGAGAGCATATGGAGTTGGTCTAAATACTCGAAAACAGAGTAGAATAGGGCATTGTATATTTTTTCTGACAGATTATATTCAGAGGAATATTATTTTTAACATTTGGGGGCCTAGATAATATTTAGAATTTTTCGATTCTGGTAAAGTTAAATTTCTGTATTTTACATGAGAGAGCACAGGGAGTTGGTGTATTTACTCCAAACCAGAGTAGAATAAGACATTGTATATTTTTTCTAACAGACTATATTCATACCCATTTTCGTTTAACATTGGGGCACCTAGATATTATTTAGATTTTTTTTGATTCGCGTAAAATTAGAATTTCGGTATTTTACATGTGAGAGCATATTGATTTGGTGTATATATTCCAAAGCAGAGTCGAAAAAGACATTGTATATTTTTTCTGACAGATTATATTCAGAGCAATTTTGCTTTTAACTTTGGAGTGCCTAGATTATATTTAGATTTTTTTTGATTTGCATAAGTATATAACTTCTCTATTTTACATGAGAGTGCATATGGTGTTGGTGTATATACTCCAAAACAGAGTAGAATAGGGCATTGTATATATTTTATGACAGATTATATTCAGAGCAATTTTGTTTTTAACATTGGGGTAGCTAGAGAATATTTAGATTTCTTCGATTTGCTTAAATATTGAATTTCTCTATTTTACATGAGAAAGCATATGGAGTTGGTGTATATACTTCAAAACAGAGTAGAAAAGAGCATTCTATATTTTTTCTGACACATTACCTTCAGAGCAATTTTGCTTTTAACTCTGGGGTGCCTAGATAATATTTAGATTTTTTTCGATTTGCTCAAATATAGAATTTCTCTATTTTACATGAGAGTGCATATGGAGTTGGTGTATATACTCCAAAACAGAGTAGAATAGGGCATTGTATATGTTTTCTGACAGTTTAAATTCAGAGCAAGTTTGCTTCTAACATTGGGGTGCCTTGATATTATTTAGATATTTTTGATTCCTGTAAAATTATGATTTCTGTATTTTACTTGAGAGAGCATACTGAGTTGGTGTATATACTCCAAAACAGAGTAGAATGAGACAGTGTATATTTTCTATAACAGACTATATTGAGCAGCATTTTCTTTTAACTTTGGGGAGGACAGGTATTATTTAGATTTTTTTTGTTTCGCGTAAAATTAGAATTTCGGTATTTTACATGAGAGAGCATACTGAGTTGCTGTATATACTCCAAAACATAGTAGAATAAGGCATTGTATACTTTCTCTGACAGACTATATTCAGAGCCATTTTCTTTTAACTTTGGGGCGCCGAGATATAATTTCGATTTTTTTGGTTCACGTAAAATTAGAATTTTGGTATTTTACATGAGAGAGCATATTGAGTTGGTGTATATAATCCAAAACAGAGTAGAAAAGGGCATTGTATATTTTTTCTGACAGATTATATTCAGAGCAATTTTGCTTTCAACATTAAGGTGCCTAGATAATATTTAGATTTTTTTCGATTCCCTTAAGTATAGAATTGCTGCATTTTAAATAAGAGAGCATTTGGATTTCATGTATATACTACAAAACAGAGTAGAAAAGGGCATTGTATATTTTTTGACAGATTATATTCAGAGCAATTGTGTTTGTAAGATTGGGGTGCCTAGATAATATTTAGATTTTTTTCGATTTATGTTAAATTAGAATTTCGCTATTTTAAATGAGAGAGTATACTGAGTTGGTTTATATACTTCAAAACAGAGTAGAATAAGACATTGTATATTTTTTCTAAAAGACTATATTCAGAGGCATTTTATTTTAACTTTGGGGTGCCTAGGTATTATTTAGATATTTTTCAATTCACGTAAAATTTGAATTTCAGTATTGTACATGACAGAGCATATTCAGTTGGTGTATATACTATAAAACAAAGTAGAAAAGGGGATTGTGTATTTGTTCTGACAGATTGTATTCAGAGCAATTTTGCTTTTAACATTGCGGTGCCTAGATAATATTTGGATTATTTTTGATTCACATAAAATTAGAATTTCGGTATTTTACATGAGAGCATACTGAGGTGGTGTATATACTCAAAAAGAGAGTAGAAATAAGCATTGTATATTTTTTGTAACAGACTATTTTCAGAGCCATTGTCTTTATACTTTGGGGCGCAGAGATATTAATTAGATTTTTATCGATTTGTGTAAAATTAGAATTTCGGTGTTTTACATGGGAGAGCATATTGAGTTGGTGTATATACTACAAAACAGTAGAATAGGGCATTGTATTTTTTTTCTGACATATTATATTCAAAGAAATTTTATTTTTAACATTTGGGTGCCTAGATAATATTTTGATTTTTTCCGATTCTTGCAAAATTAGAATTTCTATATTTTACGTGAGAGAGCATACTGAGTTGGTGTATATACTCCAAAACAGAGTAGAATGAGACAGTGTATATTTGCTCTAACAGACTATAATGAGCAGCATTTTGTTTTAACTTTGGGGAGGATAGGTATTATTTAGATTTTTTTCGATTCGCGTAAAATTAGAATTTCTGTATTTTACATAAGAGAGCATACTGAGTTCGTTTATATACTCCAAAGCAGAGTAGAATAAGGCATTGTATATTTTTTTTAACAGGCTATATTCAGAGCCATTTTCTTTTAACTTTGGGGCGCTGAGATAAAATTTCGATTTTTTTCGGTTCGCATAAATTTAGAATTTCGGTATTTTACATGAAAGAGCATATTGAGTTGGTGTGTATACTACAAAAAAGAATACAAAATCGCATTGTATATATTTTCTGACAGATTATATTCAGAGCAATTTTGCTTTAAACATTCGTGTGCCTAGATAACACTTAGATTTTTTTCGATTCACATAAAATTAGAATTTCTGTATTTTACATGAGGGAGCATACTGCATTGGTGTATATTCTCCAAAACCGAGTAGAATAAGGAATTGTATATTTTTTCTCACAGACTATATTCAGAGCCATTTTCTTTTAACTTTGAAGTGACTAGATATTATTTAGATTTTTTTCAATTTGCATAAAATTAGAATTTCTATATTTTACATGAGAGAGCATACTGCGTTGGTGTATATACTCCAAAACAGAGTAGAATACGGCATTGTATATTTTTTCGGACAGATTATATTCAGAGCAATTTTGTTTTTAACACTGGGGTGCCTTGATAGTATTTAGATTTTTTTCGATTCGCTTAAATATAGAATTTCTGTATTTTACATGAGAGAGCATAATGAGTTGGTGTATATACTCCAACAGAGAGTAGAAAAGGGCATTGTATATTTTTTCTGATATATTATATTCAGAGAAATTTTGCTTTTAACATTGGGGTGCCTAGATAATATTTAGATTTTTTTTAATTCCGTTAAATATAGAATTTCTGTATTTTACATGAGAGAGCATATGGAGTTGGTGTATATACTCCAAAACAGAGTAGAATAGGGCATTCTATATTTTTTCTCAAAGATTATATTCAGAGCAATTTAGTTTTCTACATTGGGGTGCCTACATAATATTTTGATTTTTTTGATTCGGGTAAAATTAGAATTTCGGTATTTTACATGAGAGAGCATACTGAGTTGGTGTATATACTTTAAAACAGAGTAGAATACGGCATTGTATATTTTTTCTGACAGATTATATTCACAGCCATTTTTTTTTTAACATTGGCGTGCCTACATAATATTTAGATTTTTCGATTCAGATAAAATTAGAGTTTCTGTATTTTACATGAGAGACCATATTGAGTTGGTGTATATACTGCAAAATATTGTAGAAAAGGGCATTGTATATTATTTCTGACAGATTATATTCAGAGCAATTTTGTTTTTAACATTGGAGTGCCAAGACTATATTTATTTTTTTTCGATTCGGGTAGAATTAGAATTTCTGTATTTTACATGAGAGAGCATATGGAGTTGGTGTATATACTCCAAAACAGAGTAGAATAGGGCATTGTATATTTTTTCTCAAAGATTATATTCAGTGCAATTTTGTTTTTAACCTTGGTGTGCTTAGATAATATTTAAATTGTTTTCAATTCGCTTAAATATAGCATTTCTGTATTTTACATAATGGAGCATATGGAGTTGGTGTATATACTCCAAAACAATGTAGAATATTGCATTGTATATTATTTTCCGACATATTATATTCAGAGATATTTTGTGTTTAACATTGGGTTTCCTAAATAATATTTAGATTTTTTCGATTCGGGTAAAATTAGAATTTTTGTATTTTACATGACAGAGCGTACTGTGTTGGTGTATATACAACAAAACAGAGTACAAAAGGGCATTGTATATTTTTTCTGACACATTATATTCAGAGCAATTTTGCTTTTAACATTGGGGTGCCAGGATAATATTTTGATTTTTTTCGATTCCCTTAAATATAAAATTTCTGTATTTTACATGAGAGAGCATATGGAGATGGTTTATATACTCCAAAACAGAGTAGTATAGGGCATTGTATATTTTCTCTGACAGATTATATTTAAAGCAATTTTATTTTTAACATTGGTGTGCCTAGACAATATTTATATTTTTTCGATTCTGGTAGAATTAGGAATTTTTGTATTTTACATGAGAGAGTATATGGAGTTGGTGTATATACTGCAAAACAAAGTAGACTAAAACGCCTAGATATTATTTAGATTTTTTTCGATTCACGTAAAATTATAATTTCGGTATTTTACATTAGAGAGCATATGGAGTTTCTGTATATACTCTAAAAGAAAGTAGAATAGGGCATTGTATATTTTTTCTGAGAGATTATATTCAGGGCAATTTTGTTTTTAACATTGGGGTGCCTACATAATATTTAGATTTTTTCGATTTGGCCAAAATTAGAATTTCTGTATTTTACATGAGAAAGCATACTGTGTTGGTGTATATACTCCAAAACGTAGTAGAATCAGGCATTGTATATATTTTCTGACAGATTATATTCAGAGAAATTTTGCTTTTATCATTAAGGTGCCTAGATAATATTTAGATATTTTTTGTTTTCCTTAAATATAGAATTTCTGTATTTCACATGAAAGAGCATAAGGAGTTGGTATATATACTCCAAAACAGATTAGAATAGGGCTTTGTATATTTTTTCTGGTAGATTATATTCAGAGAAATTTTGCTTTTAACATTGAGGTGCCTAGATAATATCTAGATTTTTTTCGATTCGCTTAAATGTAGAATTTCTGTATTTTACATGAGAGAGCATATGGAGTTGGTGTATATACTCAAAAAGAAAGTAGAATAAGGCATTGTATAGTTTTTCTGACGGATTATATTCAGAGCAATATTGTTTTTAACATTTGGGTGCCTAGATCATATTTAGATTTTTTCAATTTTTTGAAATTAGAATTTCGGTATTTCACATGAGAGAGCATACTGAGTTTGTTTATATACTTTAAGAGATAGTAGAATAAGGCATTGTATATTTTTTCTAACACAGTACATTCAGAGCCATTTTCTTTTAACTTTAGGGCGCCTAGATATTATTTAGATTTTTTTCGATTCACGTAAAATTAGAATTTCGGTATTTTACATGACAGAGCATTTTGAGTTGGTGTATATACTCCAATACAAAGTAGAAAAGGGCATTGTATATTTTCTCTGACAGATTATATTCAGAGAAATTTCTTTTTTAACGTTGGGGTGCCTAGATGATATTTAGATTTTTTCGATTCGGGTAAAATTAGAATTTCTGTATTTTACATGAGAAAAAATACTGATTTGTTGTATAGACTCCAAAACAGAGTAAAATAAGGCATTGTATATTTTTTTTGACAGACCATATTCAGAGCAATTTTTCTTTATATTTTGGGCGCCTAGATATTATTTCAATTTTTTTCGATTTGCGTAAAATTAGAATTACGGTATTTTCACATAAGAGAGCATATTGAGTTGGTGTATATACTCCAAAACAGAGTAGAGAAGGACATTGTATATTTTTTCTGACAGATTATATTCAGAGCAATTTTGCTTTTAACATTGGGGTGCCTAGATAATCTTTAGATTTTTTTCCATTCTCTTAAATACAGAATTTTTGTATTTTACATGAGAGAGCTTATGGAGTTGGTGTATATACTCCAAAACAGAGTAGAATAGGGCATTGTATATATTTTCTGACAGATTATATTCAGAGAAATTTTGCTTTTAACATTGGGGTGCCTAGATTATATTTAGATTTGTTTCGATTTGCTTAAATATAGAATTTCTGTATTTTACATGAGAGTGCATATGGAGTTGGTGTATATATTCCAAAGCAGAGTAGAATAGGGCATTCTATATTTTTTCTAACACATTATATTCAACGCAATTTTGTTTTTCACATAGAAGTGCCTAGATTATATTTAGAATTTTTCGCTTCAGGTAAAATTTTAATTTCTGTATTTTACATGAGAGAGCATATTGAGCTGATATATATACTACAAAACAGAGTAGAAAATGGCATTGTATATATTTTAAGACAGACTATATTCAGAGCAATTTTGCTTTTAACGTTGGGGTGCCTAGATAATATTTAGATTTTTTTCGATTCGCTTAAATATAGAATTTTTCTATTTTACATGAGAGAGCATTGTGAACTGGTGTATATACTTCAAAATAGAGTAGAATAAGGCATTGTATGTTTTTTCTAACAGACTATATTCAGACCCATTTTCTTTTAACTTGGGGCGCCTTGATATTATTCAGATTTTTTTCGATTCACGTAAAATTACAATTTCGTTATTTTACATAAGAGATCATATTGAGTTGGTGTACATACTCCAAAACAGAGTATAATAGGGTATTGTATATTTTTTCTGACTGATTATATTCGCAGCATTTTTGTTTTTAACATTGCGGTGCCTAGATAATATTTAGATTTTTTTGATTCTGGTAAAATTAGAATTTCTGTATTTTACATGAGAGAGCATATGGAGATGGTTTATATATTACAAAATAGAGTAGAATAGGGCATTGTATATTTTTTCTGACAGATTATATCCAGAGAAATTTTGCTTTCAACATTACGGTTCCTAGATAATATTTAGATTGTTTTTGATTTGCTTAAATATAGAATTCCTGTATTTTATATGAGAGAGCATATGGTGTTTTTTTATATACCACAAAACACAGTAGAATAGGGCATTGTATATTTTTTCTGACAGATTATATTCAGAGCAATTTTGTTTTTATCATTGTGGTGCCTAGATATTATTTGGATTTTTTCGATTCACGTAAAATAAGAATTTCGGTATTTTACATGAGAGAGCATATTGAATTGGTGTATACACTCCAAAACAAAGTAGACAAAAACATTGTATATTTTTTCAGACATATTATATTCAGAGCAATTTTGCTTTAGACATTGGGGTGCCTAGATAATATTTAGATTTTTTTCGATTCACGTAATATTTGAATTTCGGTATTTTACCTGAGAGACCATACGGTGTTGGTGTACATACTCCAAAACAGAGTAGAAAAGGGTATTGTATATTTTTTCTGACAGATTATATTGAGAGCAATTTTGTTTTTAACATTAGGGTGCCTAGATAATATTTAGATTTTTTTGAATTCGCTTAAATATACAATTTCTGTATTTTACATGAGAGATCATGTAGAGTTGGTGTATATACTCAAAAACAGAGTAGAATCGGGCATTGTATATTTTCTCTTAGAGTTTATATCCAGAGAAATTTTGCTTTTAACATTGGGGTGCCTAGATAATATTTAGATTTTTTTTGATTCACTTAAATATAGAATTTCTGTATTTACATGAGAGAGCATATGGAGTTGGTGTATATACTCCAATACAGAGTAGAATAGGGCATTGTATATTTTTTATGACAGATTATATTCAGAGCAATTTTGTTTTTAACATTGGGGTGCTTGGTTATACTTATATTTTCTTTGAATCGCTTAAATATAGAATTTTTGTATTTTATATGAGAGAGCATATGGAGTGGATGTATATTCTCCAAAACAGAGTAGAATAGGGCATTGTATATTTTTTCTAACAGACTATATTCAGAGCCATTTTCTTTTAACTTTGGGGCGACTATATATTCTTTAGATTTCTCTCGATTCGCGTAAAATTAGAATTTCAGTCTTTTACATGAGACAGCATTTTGAGTTGGTATATATACACCAAAACAGAGTAGAATAGGGCATTGTATATTTTATCTGACAGATTATATTCAGACCTGTTTTGTTTTTAACATTGTGGTGCCTAGATAATATTTAGATTTTTTCGATTCGGGTAAAATTAGAATTTCTGTATTTTGCATGAGAGAGCATATGGAATTGGTGTATATACTCCAAAAAAGAGTAGAATAGGGCACTGAATATTTTTTCTGAGAGAATATATTCAGAGCAATTTTGTTTTTAACATTTGGGTGCCTAGATCATATTTAGATTTTTTCAATTTGTTAAAATTAGAATTTCGGTATTTCACATGAGAGAGCATACTGAGTTTGTTTATATACTTTAAGAGATAGTAGAATAAGGCATTGTATATTTTTTCTAACACAGTACATTCAGAGCCATTTTCTTTTAACTTTAGGGCGCCTAGATATTATTTAGATTTTTTTCGATTCACGTAAAATTAGAATTTCGGTATTTTACATGACAGAGCATTTTGAGTTGGTGTATATACTCCAATACAAAGTAGAAAAGGGCATTGTATATTTTCTCTGAAAGATTATATTCAGAGAAATTTCGTTTTTAACGTCGGGGTGCCTAGATGATATTTAGATTTTTTCGATTCGGGTAAAATTAGAATTTCTGTATTTTACATGAGAAAAAATACTGATTTGTTGTATAGACTCCAAAACAGAGTAAAATAAGGCATTGTATATTTTTTTTGACAGACCATATTCAGAGCAATTTTTCTTTATATTTTGGGCGCCTAGATATTATTTCAATTTTTTTCGATTTGCGTAAAATTAGAATTACGGTATTTTCACATAAGAGAGCATATTGAGTTGGTGTAGATACTCCAAAACAGAGTAGAGAAGGACATTGTATATTTTTTCTGACAGATTATATTCAGAGCAATTTTGCTTTTAACATTGGGGTGCCTAGATAATCTTTAGATTTTTTTCCATTCTCTTAAATACAGAATTTTTGTATTTTACATGAGAGAGCTTATGGAGTTGGTGTATATACTCCAAAACAGAGTAGAATAGGGCATTGTATATATTTTCTGACAGATTATATTCAGAGAAATTTTGCTTTTAACATTGGGGTGCCTAGATTATATTTAGATTTGTTTCGATTCGCTTAAATATAGAATTTCTGTATTTTACATGAGAGTGCATATGGAGTTGGTGTATATATTCCAAAGCAGAGTAGAATAGGGCATTCTATATTTTTTCTAACACATTATATTCAACGCAATTTTGTTTTTCACATAGAAGTGCCTAGATTATATTTAGAATTTTTCGCTTCAGGTAAAATTTTAATTTCTGTATTTTACATGAGAGAGCATATTGAGCTGATATATATACTACAAAACAGAGTAGAAAATGGCATTGTATATATTTTGTGACAGACTATATTCAGAGCAATTTTGCTTTTAACGTTGGGGTGCCTAGATATTATTCAGATTTTTTTCGATTCGCGTAAAATTAGAATTTTGTTATTTTACATAAGAGATCATATTGAGTTGGTGTACAAACTCCAAAACAGAGTAGAATAGGGCATTGTATATTTTCTCTGACTGATTATATTCGCAGCATTTTTGTTTTTAACATTGCGGTGCCTAGATAATATTTAGATTTTTTCGATTCTGGTAAAATTAGAATTTCTGTATTTTACATAAGAGAGCATATGGAGATGGTTTATATATTACAAAATAGAGTAGAATAGGGCATTGTATATTTTTTCTGACAGATTATATCCAGAGAAATTTTGCTTTCAACATTACGGTTCCTAGATAATATTTAGATTGTTTTTGATTTGCTTAAATATAGAATTCCTGTATTTTATATGAGAGAGCATATGGTGTTTTTTTATATACCACAAAACACAGTAGAATAGGGCATTGTATATTTTTTCTGACAGATTATATTCAGAGCAATTTTGTTTTTATCATTGTGGTGCCTAGATATTATTTGGATTTTTTCGATTCACGTAAAATAAGAATTTCGGTATTTTACATGAGAGAGCATATTGAATTGGTGTATACACTCCAAAACAAAGTAGACAAAAACATTGTATATTTTTTCAGACATATTATATTCAGAGCAATTTTGCTTTAGACATTGGGGTGCCTAGATAATATTTAGATTTTTTTTGATTCACGTAATATTTGAATTTCGGTATTTTACCTGAGAGACCATACGGTGTTGGTGTACATACTCCAAAACAGAGTAGAAAAGGGCATTGTATATTTTTTCTGACAGATTATATCCAGACCTGTTTTGTTTTTTACATTGTGGTGCCTAGATAATATTTAGATTTTTTTGGATTCGCTTAAATATACAATTTCTGTATTTTACATGAGAGATCATGTAGAGTTGGTGTATATACTCAAAAACAGAGTAGAATCGGGCATTGTATATTTTCTCTTAGAGTTTATATCCAGAGAAATTTTGCTTTTAACATTGGGGTGCCTAGATAATATTTAGATTTTTTTTGATTCACTTAAATATAGAATTTCTGTATTTACATGAGAGAGCATATGGAGTTGGTGTATATACTCCAATACAGAGTAGAATAGGGCATTGTATATTTTTTATGACAGATTATATTCAGAGCAATTTTGTTTTTAACATTGGGGTGCTTGGTTATACTTATATTTTCTTTGAATCGCTTAAATATAGAATTTTTGTATTTTATATGAGAGAGCATATGGAGTGGATGTATATTCTCCAAAACAGAGTAGAATAGGGCATTGTATATTTTTTCTGACAGATTATATTCAGAGCAATTTTGTTTTTATCGTTGTGGTGCCTAGATATTATTTGGATTTTTTCGATTCACGTAAAGTAAGAATTTCGGTATTTTACATGAGAGAGCATATTGAATTGGTGTATACACTCCAAAACAAAGTAGACAAAAACATTGTATATTTCTTCAGACATATTATATTCAGAGCAATTTTGCTTTAGACATTGGGGTGCCTAGATAATATTTAGATTTTTTTCGATTCACGTAATATTTGAATTTCGGTATTTTACCTGAGAGACCATACGGTGTTGGTGTACATACTCCAAAACAGAGTAGAAAAGGGCATTGTATATTTTTTCTGACAGATTATATTGAGAGCAGTTTTGTTTTTAACATTAGGGTGCCTAGATAATATTTAGATTTTTTGGATTCGCTTAAATATACAATTTCTGTATTTTACATGAGAGATCATGTAGAGTTGGTGTATATACTCAAAAACAGAATAGAATCGGGCATTGTATATTTTCTCTTAGAGTTTATATCCAGAGAAATTTTGCTTTTAACATTGGGGTGCCTAGATAATATTTAGATTTTTTTTGATTCACTTAAATATAGAATTTCTCTATTTACATGAGAGAGCATATGGAGTTGGTGTATATACTCCAATACAGAGTAGAATAGGGCATTGTATATTTTTTATGACAGATTATATTCAGAGCAATTTTGTTTTTAACATTGGGGTGCTTGGTTATACTTATATTTTCTTTGAATCGCTTAAATATAGAATTTTTGTATTTTATATGAGAGAGCATATGGAGTGGATGTATATTCTCCAAAACAGAGTAGAATAGGGCATTGTATATTTTTTCTAACAGACTATATTCAGAGCCATTTTCTTTTAACTTTGGGGCGACTATATATTCTTTAGATTTCTCTCGATTCACGTAAAATTAGAATTTCAGTCTTTTACATGAGACAGCATTTTGAGTTGGTATATATACACCAAAACAGAGTAGAATAGGGCATTGTATATTTTATCTGACAGATTATATTCAGACCTGTTTTGTTTTTTACATTGTGGTGCCTAGATAATATTTAGATTTTTTCGATTCGGGTAAAATTAGAATTTCTGTATTTTGCATGAGAGAGCATATGGAATTGGTGTATATACTCCAAAAAAGAGTAGAATAGGGCACTGAATATTTTTTCTGAGAGAATATATTCAGAGCAATTTTGTTTTTAACATTTGGGTGCCTAGATCATATTTAGATTTTTTCAATTTGTTAAAATTAGAATTTCGGTATTTCACATGAGAGAGCATACTGAGTTTGTTTATATACTTTAAGAGATAGTAGAATAAGGCATTGTATATTTTTTCTAACACAGTACATTCAGAGCCATTTTCTTTTAACTTTAGGGCGCCTAGATATTATTTAGATTTTTTTGATTCACGTAAAATTAGAATTTCGGTATTTTACATGACAGAGCATTTTGAGTTGGTGTATATACTCCAATACAAAGTAGAAAAGGGCATTGCATATTTTCTCTGACAGATTATATTCAGAGAAATTTCGTTTTTAACGTCGGGGTGCCTAGATGATATTTAGATTTTTTCGATTCGGGTAAAATTAGAATTTCTGTATTTTACATGAGAAAAAATACTGATTTGTTGTATAGACTCCAAAACAGAGTAAAATAAGGCATTGTATATTTTTTTTGACAGACCATATTCAGAGCAATTTTTCTTTATATTTTGGGCGCCTAGATATTATTTCAATTTTTTTCGATTTGCGTAAAATTAGAATTACGGTATTTTCACATAAGAGAGCATATTGAGTTGGTGTAGATACTCCAAAACAGAGTAGAGAAGGACATTGTATATTTTTTCTGACAGATTATATTCAGAGCAATTTTGCTTTTAACATTGGGGTGCCTAGATAATCTTTAGATTTTTTTCCATTCTCTTAAATACAGAATTTTTGTATTTTACATGAGAGAGCTTATGGAGTTGGTGTATATACTCCAAAACAGAGTAGAATAGGGCATTGTATATATTTTCTGACAGATTATATTCAGAGAAATTTTGCTTTTAACATTGGGGTGCCTAGATTATATTTAGATTTGTTTTGATTCGCTTAAATATAGAATTTCTGTATTTTACATGAGAGTGCATATGGAGTTGGTGTATATATTCCAAAGCAGAGTAGAATAGGGCATTCTATATTTTTTCTAACACATTATATTCAACGCAATTTTGTTTTTCACATAGAAGTGCCTAGATTATATTTAGAATTTTTCGCTTCAGGTAAAATTTTAATTTCTGTATTTTACATGAGAGAGCATATTGAGCTGATATATATACTACAAAACAGAGTAGAAAATGGCATTGTATATATTTTGTGACAGACTATATTCAGAGCAATTTTGCTTTTAACGTTGGGGTGCCTAGATAATATTTAGATTTTTTTCGATTCACTTAAATATAGAATTTTTCTATTTTACATGAGAGAGCATTGTGAACTGGTGTATATACTTCAAAATAGAGTAGAATAAGGCATTGTATATTTTTTCTAACAGACTATATTCAGACCCATTTTCTTTTAACTTGGGGCGCCTTGATATTATTCAGATTTTTTTCGATTCGCGTAAAATTACAATTTCGTTATTTTACATAAGAGATCATATTGAGTTGGTGTACATACTCCAAAACAGAGTAGAATAGGGCATTGTATATTTTCTCTGACTGATTATATTCAGAGCATATTTCTTTTTAACATTGGGGTGTCTAGATAATATTTAGGTTTTTTCGATTCTGCTAAAATTAGAATTTCTGTATTTTACATAGGAGAGCATATGGAGTTGGTGTATATATTACAAAATACAGTAGAATAGGACATTGTATATTTTTTCTGACAGATTATATTCAGAGCAATTTTGCTTTCGACATTAGGGTGCCTAGATATTATTTAGGTTTTTTGCGATTTACGTAAAATTAGAATTTCGGTATTTTCATGAGAGAGCATACTGAGTTGGTGTATATACTCCAAAACAGAGTAGAAAAGGGCATTGTATATTTTTTCTGACAGATTCTATTGAGAGAAATTTTGTTTTTAACATTGGGGTTCCTAGATAATATTTAGATTTTTTTCGATTTCATTAAATATAGAATTTCTGTATTTTACAAGAGAGAGCATACTGAGTTGGTGTATATACTCCAAAACAGAGTAGAATAAGGCATTGTATAATTTTTTCTAACACACTATATTCATAGCCATTTTCTTTTAAATTTGGGGCAACTAGATATTATTTAGATTTTTTTCAATTCGCGTGAAATTAGAATTTCTGTATTTTACATGAGAGCATATTGAGTTTGTGTATATACTTTAAAAAAAAGTAGAAAAGGGCATTATATATTTATTCGGACAGGGTATATTTAGAGCAATTTTACTTTTAACATTGCGGTGCCTAGATAATATTTAGCTTTCTTTCGATTCATGTTAAATTAGGATTTCGTTATTTTACATGAGAGAGCATACTGAGTTGGTGTATATACTCCAAAACAGAGTCGAATGGGGCATTGTATATTTGTTCTGATAGATTATATTCAGAGCAATTTTTCCTTTAACATTGGGGTGCCTAGATATTATTTAGATTTTTTTCGATTCGAGTAAAATTAGAATTTCGGTATTTTACATGAGAGAGCATATTGAGTTTGTGTATATACTACAAAACAAAGTAAAAACGGGCATTGTATATTTTTTCTGACAGATAATATTCAGAGCAATTTTGCTTTTAAAATTTGGGTGCCTAGATAATATTTAGAATTTTTTTGATACGCAAAAATATTGAATTTCTGTATTTTACATGAGAGAGCATATAGAGTTGGTGTATATAAACCAAAACAGTGTAGAAGAGGGCATTGTATATTTTGTCTGACAGATTATATTCAGAGCATTTTTGTTTTTAACATTGGGGTGCCTAGATAATATTTTCATTTTTTCAATTCGGGTAAAATTAGAATTTCTGTATTTTACATGAGATAGCATATTGAGTTGGTGTATATACTACAAAACAGAGTAGAAAAGGGCATTGTATATTTTTTCTGACAGATGGTATTCAGAGCAAATTTGCTTTTAACATTGGGGTGCCTAGATAATATTTAGATTTTATTCGATTCACGTAAAATTTGAAGTTCGGTATTTTACATGAGAGAGCATATTGATTTGGTGCATATACTGCAAAACATAGTAGAAAAGGGCGTTGTCTATTTTTTCTGACAGATTATATTCAGAAAAATTTTGCTCTTAACATTGGGGTGTCTAGATAATATTTATATTTTTTTGATTCGCTGAAATATAGAATTTCTGTATTTTACATGAGAGAGCAGGTAGAGTTGGTGTATATACTCAAAAACAGAGTAGAATAGGGCACTGTATATTTTTTCTGATAGTTTATATTCAGAGAAATTTTGTTTTTAACATTAGGGTTCCTGATAATTAGATTTTTTCGATTCTGGTAAAATTAGAATTTAAGTATTTTACATTAGGGAGCACACTGAGTTGCTGTATTTACTCTAAAACAGAGTAGAATAAGGCATTGTATATTTTTTCTAACAGATTATATTCAGAGGCATTTTCTTTTGACTTTGAAGCGTCTAGATATTATTTAGATTTTTTTTGATTCGTGTAAAATTAGAATTTGTGTATTTTACATGAGAGAGCATATTGAGTTGGTATATATACTCCAATAGAGAGTAGAAAGGGGCATTGTATATTTTTTCTGACAGATTATAATCAGAGCAATTTTGCTTTTAACATTGGGGTGCCTAGATAATATTTAGATTTTTTCGACTTGGGTAAAATTAGAATTTTTGTATTTCACACGAGAGATCATATTGAGTTGGTGTATATACTACAGAACAGAGTAGAAAAGGGCATTGTATATTATTCCTGACAGATTATATTCACAGCAACTTTGCTTTTAACATTGGGGTGCCTAGATAATATTTAGATATTTTTCGATTCACGTAAAATTAGAATTTCCGTATTTTACATGAGAGAGCATACTGAGTTGGTGTATTTACTCCAAAACAGAGTAGAATAAGGCATTGTATATTTTTTCTAACAGACTATATTCAGAGAAATTTTCTTTTTACTTTTGAGCGCCTAGATATTATTTAGATTTTTTCTGATTCACCTAAAATTAGAATTTGTGTATTTTACATGAGAGAGCATATTGAGTTGGTGTATATAATCCAAAAAAGAGTAGAAAAGGGCATTGTATATTTTTTCTGACAGATTATATTCAGAGCAAGTTTGTTTTTAACATTGGGGTGCCAAGATAAAATTAAATGTTTTCGGTTCATGTAAAATTAGAATTTCGATATTTTACATGAGAGAGCATGTTGAGTTGGTGTATATACTCCCAAACAGAGTAGAAAATGCCATTTTATATTTTTTCTGATAGATTATATTCAGAGCAATTTTACTTTTAACATTGGGGTGCCTAGATAATATTTAGATTTTTTTCGATTCGCGTAAATTTACAATTTCAGTATTTTACATGAGAGAGCATATTGAGTTCGTGTATATACACCAGCACCATGCAGAAAAGGGCATTGTGTATTTTCTCTGACAGACTATATTAAGAGCAATTTTGCTTTTAACATTGGGGTACCTAGATAATATTTAGATATTTTTCGACGAGTCAAATTAGAATTTCGGCATTTTACATGAGAGAGCATATTGAGTTGGTGTATATACGCCAAAATAGAGTAGTAAAGGGCATTGTATATTTTTTCTGACAGATTATACTCAGAGCAATTTTGCTTTTAACATTGGGGTGCCTAAATATTATTTAGATTTTTTTCGATTCGCGTAAATTTAGAATTTCGGTATTTCACATGAGAGAGCATATTGAATTTGTTTATATACTCCAAAATAGAGTAGAAAAAGGCATTGTAGATTTTTTCTGAGAGATTATATTCAGAGCAATATTGCTTTTAACATTGGTTTGCCTAGATAATATTTAGATTTTTTTCGATTCGCGTAAAATTAGAATTTCCGTATTTTACATGAGAGAGCATATTGAGTTGTTGTATATACTCCAAAAAAAAGTAGAAAAGGGCATTGTGTAATTTTTCTGACGGATTGTATTCAGAGAAATTTTGCTTTTAACCTTGGGGTGCCTAGATAATATTCAGATTTTTTCAATTTGCGTAAATTTGAATTTTGGTATTTTACATGAGAGAGCATATTGAGATGGTGTGTATACTCCAAAACTGAGTAGAAAAAGCATTGTATATATTTTCTGACATATTATATTCATAGCAATTTTGCTACTTCCATTGGGGTGCCTCGATAATATTTATATTTCATATGATTAGCGTAAATTTAGAATTTCGGTATTTTACATGAGAGAGCATATTGAGTTGGTGTATATACTACAAAACAGAGAAGTAATGGGCATTGTATATTTTATCTGACAGATTATATTAAGAGCAATTTTGCTTTTCACATTTGGGTGCCTAGTTAATATTTAGATTTTATCGATTTGGGTAAAATTAGAATTTCTGTATTTTACACGAGAGGGCATAATGAGTTGGTTTATATACTCCACAACACAGTAGAAAATGGCGTTGTATATTTTTTCTGAGAAATTATATTCAGAGAAATTTTGCTTTGAACATTGTGGTGCCTAGATAATATTTAGATTTTATTCGATTCTCGTAAATTTAGAATTTCGGTATTTTACATGAGAGGGCATATTGAGTTGGTGTATATACTGCAAAGCAGAGCATAAATGGGCATTGTATATTTTTTCTGACAAATTGTATTCAGAGAAATTTTGCTTTCAACATTTGGGTACATAGATAAGATTTAGATTTATTTCGATTAGCGTAAAATTAGAATTTCGGTATTTTACGTGAGATAGCATTTTGAGTTGTTGTATATACTCCAAAACAGAGTAGAATATTGCATTGTATATTTTTTTTGACACATTATATTCAGAGAAATTTTTCTTTTAACATTGCGCTGCCTAGATAATGTTTATATTTTTTTCAATTCGCGTAAATTTATTATTTTGATATTGTACATGAGAGAGCATATTGAGTTGGTGTATATACTCCAAAACAGAGTAGAATAGGGCATTGTATATTTTTTCTGACGGATTATATTCAGAGCAATTTTTTTTTAACACTGGGGTGCCTAGATAATATTTAGATTTTTTCTATTTGGGTAGAATTAGAATTTCTGTATTTTACATGAGAGAGCATATTGAATTGGTGTATATACTACAAAACAGAGGAGTAAAGGGCATTGTATATTTTATCTGACAGATTATATTAAGAGCAATTTTGCTTTTCACATTGGGGTGCCTAGATAATATCTGGAATTATTTTGATCCGCTTAAATATAGAATTTCTGTATTTTACTAGAGAGAGCACATGGAGTTGGTGTATATACTTCAAAACAGAGAAAAATAAGGCATTGTATATTTTTTTTTACAGAGTATATTCAGAACCATTTTCTTTTAACAATGGGGTGCCAAATTAACATTTAGATTTTTTTCAGTTTGAGTGCATTTAGAATTTCTGTATTTTACATGAGAGAGCATATTGAGTTAGTGTATATAATCCAAAACAAAGTAGAAAAGGGCATTGTGTATTTTTTCTGACGGATTGTATTCAGAGAAATTTTGCTTTTAACCTTGGGGTGCCTAGATAATATTCAGATTATTTCAATTTGCGTAAATTTGAATTTTGGTATTTTACATGAGAGAGCATATTGAGATGGTGTGTATACTCCAAAACTGAGTAGAAAAAGCATTGTATATATTTTCTGACATATTATATTCATAGCAATTTTGCTACTTCCATTGGGGTGCCTTGATAATATTTATATTTCATATGATTAGCGTAAATTTAGAATTTCGGTATTTTACATGAGAGAGCATATTGAGTTGGTGTATATACTACAAAACAGAGAAGTAATGGGCATTGTATATTATATCTGACAGATTATATTAAGAGCAATTTTGCTTTTCACATTTGGGTGCCTAGATAATATTTAGATTTTATCGATTTGGGTAAAATTAGAATTTCTGTATTTTACATGAGAGGGCATAATGAGTTGGTGTATATACTCCACAACACAGTAGAAAAGGGCATTGTATTTTTTTTCTGAGAAATTATATTCAGAGAAATTTTGCTTTGAACATTGTGGTGCCTAGATAATATTTAGATTTTATTCGATTCTCATAAATTTAGAATTTCGGTATTTTACATGAGAGGGCATATTGAGGTGGTGTATATACTGCAAAGCAGAGTATAAAAGGGCATTGTATATTTTTTCTGACAAATTATATTCAGAGCAATTTTGCTTTCAACATTTGGGTACATAGATAAGATTTAGATTTATTTCGATCAGCGTCAAATTAGAATTTCGGCATTTTACGTGAGATAGCATTTTGAGTTGTTGTATATACTCCAAAACAGAGTAGAATATTGCATTGTATATTTTTTTTGACACATTATATTCAGAGAAATTTTTCTTTTAACATTGCGCTGCCTAGATAATGTTTATTTTTTTTCAATTCGCGTAAATTTATTATTTTGGTATTGTACATGAGAGAGCATATTGAGTTGGTGTATATACTCCAAAACAGAGTAGAATAGGGCATTGTATATTTTTTCTGACGGATTATATTCAGAGCAATTTTTTTTTGACACTGGGGTGCCTAGATAATATTTAGATTTTTTCTATTTGGGTAGAATTAGAATTTCTGTATTTTACATGAGAGAGCATATTGAGTTGGTGTATATACTACAAAACAGAGGAGTAAAGGGCATTGTATATTTTATCTGACAGATTATATTAAGAGCAATTTTGCTTTTCACATTGGGGTGCCTAGATAATATTTGGAATTATTTCGATCCCCTTAAATATAGAATTTCTGTATTTTACTAGAGAGAGCACATGGAGTTGGTGTATATACTTCAAAACAGAGAAAAATAAGGCATTGTATATTTTTTTTTACAGACTATATTCAGAACCATTTTCTTTTAACAATGTGATGCCAAATTAATATTTAGATTTTTTTCAATTTGAGTGAATTTAGAATTTCTGTATTTTACATGAGAGAGCATATTGATTTAGTGTATATACTCCAAAACAAAGTAGAAAAGGGCATTGTATATTTTTTCTAACATTTTATATTCAGAACAATTTTGGTATTAACATTGGGGTGCCTAGATAATATTTAAATTTCCTTTGATTAACGTAAATTTATAATTTTGGTATTTTTCATGAGAGAGAATTCTGAGTTGGTATATGTACTCCAAAACAGAGTAGAAACGGCATTGTATATTTTTTCTGACAGATTATATTCAGAGCCATTTTTTATCAACATTTGGGTGCCTAGATAATAATTAGATTTTTTCGATTGTGTATATATAGAATTTCAGTGTTTTACATGAGAGACCATATTGGGTTGGTGTATATACACCAAAACATGTTAGAAAAAGGCATTGTACATTTTTTTCTGTAAAATAAAATTCTTAGCAATTTTGCTTTTAATATTTGGGTGCGTAGATAATTTTTAGAGATTTTTTGATTCGCGTCAGTTTAGAATTTCGGTATTTTACATGAGAGAGCATACTGAGTTGGTGTATATACCCCAAAACAGAGTATAAAAGGGCATTGCATATTTCTTCTGACGGATGATATTCAGAGCAATTTTGCTTTTAATATTGGGCTTCCTAGATAATATGTAGATTTTTTTCGGTTCGTGTATATTAGAATATCGGTATTTTACATGGAAGAGCATACTGAGTTGGTGTATATACTTCAAAACACAGTAGAAAAGGTCATTGTATATTTTCTCTGACAGATTATATTTAGAGCAATTTTACTTTTAACATTGGGGTGCCAAGATAACATTAAATTTTTTCGGTTCATGTAAAATTAGAATTTCGATATTTTACATGAGAGAGCATGTTGAGTTGGTGTATATACTCCCAAACAGAGTAGAAAATGCCATTTTATAATTTTTCTGATTGATTATATTCAGAGCAATTTTGCTTTTAGCATTGGGGTGCCTAGATAATATTTAGATTTTTTTCGATACGCTTAAATTTAGAATTTCAGTATTTTACATGAGAGAGCATATTGAGTTGGTGTATATACACCAGCACCGTGCAGAAAAGGGCGTTGTGTATTTTCTCTGACAGACTATATTAAGAGCATTTTTGCTTTTAACATTGGGGTACCTAGATAATATTTAGATATTTTTCAATGAGTCAAATTAGAATTTCGGTATTTTACATGAGAGAGCATATTGAGTTGGTGTATATACGCCAAAATAGAGTAGTAAAGGGCATTGTATATTTTTTCTGACAGATTATACTCAGAGCAATTTTGCTTTTAACATTGGGGTGCCTAAATAATATTTAGATTTTTTTCGATTCGCGTAAATTTAGAATTTCGGTATTTCACATGAGAGAGCATATTGAGTTTGTTTATATACTCCAAAATAGAGTAGAAAAGGGCATTGTAGATTTTTTCTGAGAGATTATATTCAGAGCAATTTTGCTTTTAACATTGGTTTGCCTAGATAATATTTAGATTTTTTCGATTCGCGTAAAATTAGAATTTCCGTATTTTACATGAGAGAGCATATGGAGTTGTTGTATATACTCCAAAAAAAAAGTAGAAAAGGGCATTGTGTATTTTTTCTGATGGATTGTATTCAGAGAAATTTTGCTTTTAACCTTGGGGTGCCTAGATAATATTCAGATTTTTTCAATTTGCGTAAATTTGAATTTTGGTATTTTACATGAGAGAGCATATTGAGATGGTGTGTATACTCCAAAACTGAGTAGAAAAAGCATTGTATATATTTTCTGACATATTATATTCATAGCAATTTTGCTACTACCATTGGGGTGCCTCGATAATATTTATATTTCATATGATTAGCGTAAATTTAGAATTTCGGTATTTTACGTGAGAGAGCATATTGGGTTGGTGTACATACTCCAAAACATAGTAGAAAATGGCATTGTATATTTTTTCTGGAAGATTATATTCAGAGCAATTTTGCTTTTAACAATGGGTGCCTAGATAATATTTAGATATTTTTCGATTCACGTAAAATTAGAATTTCTGTATTTTACATGAGAGAGCATATGGAGTTGGTGTATATACTCCAAAACAGACTAGGAATCGGCATTGTATATATTTTCTGACAGATTGTATTCAGAGCAATTTAGTTTTTATCATTGGGTTGCCTAGATAATACTTAGATTTTTTCAATTCTGTTAAAATTTGAATTTCTGTATTTTACACGAGAGAGCACAGTGAGTTCGTGCATATCTTCCAAAACATAGTAAAGTAAGGCATTGTATATTTCTTCTAACAGACTATATTCAGAGCCATTTTGTTTTAACTTTGGGGTAAATTGATATTATTTAGATTTTTTTCGATTCTCGTAAAAGTAGAATTTGAATATTTTACATGAGAGAGCATATTGAGTTGGTGTATATACTTTAATACAGAGTAGAAAAGGGCACTGTATATTTTTATGACAGATTATATTCAGAGCAATATTGATTTTAACATTGTGGTGCCTAGATAACATATTGATTTTTTTCGATTCACTTTAAATTAGAATTTCGATCTTTTACATGATAGATAATACTGAGTTGGTGTATATACTCCAAAACAGAGTAGAATAGGGCATTTTATATTTTATTTTACAGATTGTATTCAGAGCAATTTTTTTTAACATTGGGGTGCCTAGATTATATTTAGATTATTTCGATTTGGCTAAAATTATAATTTCTGTATTTTACATGAGCCAGCATATTGAGTTGGTGTATATACTCGAAAACAGAGTATAATAGGGCACCGTGTATTTTTTCTGGCAGATTATATTCAGAGAAATTTTGTTATTAACATCAAGGTGCCTAGATAATATTTAGATTTTTTCGATTCAGGTAAAATTAGAATTTCGGTATTTTACATGAGAGAGCATACTGAGTTGGTGTATGTACTCCAAAACAGAGTACAAAAAGGCATTGTATATTTTTTCTGACAGATTACATTCCGAGCAATTTTGTGTTTAACCTTGGGGTGCCTAGATAATATTTAGATGTTTTTTGATTCGCTTAAATATAGAATTTCTGTATTTTACATGTGAGAGCATATGGATTTGGTGTATATACTCCAAAACAGAGTATAATAGGGCATTGTATATTTTTTCTGACAGATTATATTCAGAGCAATTTTGTTTTTAACATTGGGGTGCCAGGATAATATTTAGATTGTCTCGTTTCGGGTAAAATTAAAATTTTTGTATTTTACATGAGAGAGCATATTGAGTTGGTGTATATACTCCAAAACAGAGTAGAATAAGGCATTGTATATATTTACTAACAGACTATATTCAGTGCCATTTTCTTTCAACCTTGGGGCGCCTAGATATTATTTAAATTTTTATCAATTCACCTAATATTAGAATGTAAGTATTTTACATGAGAGAGCATATTGAGTTGGTGTATATACTCCACTACAAAGTAGAATAGGGCATTGTATATTTTTTCTGAAAGATTATATTCAGAGCAATTTTGCTTTTAATATTGGGGTGCCTAGATAATATTTAGATTTTTTTCGATTCACGTAAATTTTGAATTTCGATATTTTAGCTGACAGAGCATATTGAGTTTGTGTATATACTTCAAAACAGAGTAGAAAAGAACATTGTATATTTTTTCTGACATATTATATTCAGATCAATGTTGCTTTTAACATTGGGGTGCCTAGTTAATATTTAGATTTATTTCAATTCGCGTAAAATTAGAATTTCGGTATTTTACATTAGAGAGCATATTCTGTTGTCTATATACTGAAAACCACAGTAGAAAAGGGAATAGTATATTTTGATTGACAGGTTATATTAAGAGTCATTTTCTTTTAACATTGGTTTCCTAGAGAGTATTTAGATTTTTTTCGATTAGCGTAAAATTATAATTTCGGTATTGTACATGAGAGTGCATGTTGAGTTGATGTATATACACCAAAACAGAGTAGAAAAAGGCATTGTATACTTTTTCTGACAGATTATATTCAGAGCAATTTTGCTTTTAACATTGGGGTGCCTAGATAATATTTAGATTTTTTTCGATTCATTTGAAATTAGAATTTTGTTATTTTACATGAGAGTTCATATTGAGTTGGTGTATATAATACAAAAAAGAGTAGAAAAAGGCATTGTATATTTTTTTCTGACAGATTATATTCAGAGCAATTTTGTTTGTAACAAACGAATGCCTAGATAATATTTAGATTTTTTTCAAGTCGCTTCAATATAGAATTTCTGTATTTTACATGAGAGAGCATATGGAGTTGGTGTATACTCCAAAACAGAGAAGAATCGGGTATTGTATCTTTTTTCTAACAGATTATATTCAGAGCAATTTTGTTTTTAACATTGGGGTGCCTAGATAATATTTAGATTTTTTCGATTTGGGTAAAATTAGAATTTCTGTATTTTATATGAGAGAGCATCCTGAGTAGGTGTATTTACTTCAAAACAGAGCAGAATAAGGCATTGTATATTTTTTCTTACAGACTATATTCAGAGCCATTTTCTTTTAACTTTGAGGTGCCTAGATATTATTTAGAATTTTCGATTCACGTAAAATTATAATTACGATATTTTACGTGAGAGAACATTTTGAGTTGGTGTATATACTCCAAAACAGAGTAGAAAGGGGCATTGTATATTTTCTCTGACAAATTATATTCATAGCAATTTTCTTTTAACACTGTGGTGCCTGGATAATATTTAGAATTTTTTTGATTCACGTAAAATTAGAATTTCTGTATTTTACATGAGAGAGCATATGGAGTTGGTGTATATAATCTAAAACAGAGTAGAAAAGGGCATTGTATATTTTTTCTGACAGATTATATTCAGAACAAGTTTGTTTTTAACATTGGGGTGCCTAGATACTATTTAGATATTTTTCGATTCTCTTAAATATAGAATTTCTGTATTTTACATGAGAGAGCATATGGAGTTGGTATATATACTCCAAAACAGAGTAGAATAGAGCATTGTATATTTTTTCTGACGGATTATATTCAGAGCAATTTTCTTCTTAACACTGGGGTGCCTAGATAATATTTAGATATTTTCGATTTGGGTAGAATTAGAATTTCTGTATTTTACATGAGAGAGCATATTGAGTTGGTGTATATACTACAAAACAGAGAAGTAATGGGCATTGTATATTTTATCTGACAGATTATATTCAGAGCAATTTTGTTTTTCACATTTGGGTGCCTAGATAATATTTAGATTTATTTCGATTCGGGTAAAAGTAGAATTTCTGTATTTTATATGAGAGGGCATACTGAGTTGCTGTATATACTTCAAAACAGAGTAGAATAAGGCATTGTATATTTTTTCTAACAGACTCTATTTAGAGCCATTTTGTTATAACTTTGGGGCGCCTGGATATTATTTAGATTTTTTTCGATTCGAGTAAAATTTGAATTTCGGTATTTTACATGAGAGAGCATATTGAGTTGCTCTATATACTTTAAAACAGAGTAGAAAAGGGCATTGTATATTTTTCTGACAGATTATATTCGGAGCAATTTTGCTTTTAACATTGGGGTGCCTAGATAATATTTAGATATTTTTCAATTCACGTAAAATTCGAATTTTGCTATTTTACTTGAGAGAGCATACTGAGTTGGTGTTTATACTCCAAAACAGAGTAGAATAAGGCATTGCATATTGTTTCTAACACACTATATTCAGAGCCATTTTCTTTTAACACTGGGATGCGTAGATATTATTTATATTTTCTTTGATTCACGTAAAATTATAATTTCGATATTTTATATGAGAGAGCATACTGAGTTGGTATATATACTCCAAAAGAGAGTAGAAAAGGGCATTTTATATTTTATCTGACTGATTATATTCAGAGCAATATTGCTTTAAACATTGGGGTGCCTACATAATATTTAGATTTTTTTTGATTAACGTAAAATTAGAATTTCTGTATTTTACATGAGAGAGCATACTGAGTTGGTGTATATACTCGAAAGCAGAGTAAAAAAGGGCATTGTATATTTTTTCTGACAGATTATATTGAGAGCAATTTTGCTTTTAACATTGGGATGCCTAGAGAATATTTACATTTTTATCGATTCACGTAAAATTAGAATTTTGGTATTTTACAGGAGAGAGTATACAGTGTTGGTGTATATACTCCAAAACAGAGTAGAATAGGGCATTGTATATTTTTTCTGAGAGATTATATTCGGAGCAATTTTGCTTTTAACATTGGGGTGCCTAGATAATATTTAGATATTTTTCAATTCACGTAAAATTCGAATTTTGCTATTTTACATGAGAGAGCATACTGAGTTTGTGTATATACTCCAAAACAAAGTAGAATAAGTCATTGCATATTTTTTCTAACACACTATATTTAGAGCCATTTTCTTTTAACTCTGGGATTCCTAGATATTATTTAGATTTTTTTCGATTCACGTAAAATTAGAATTTCGGTATTTTAAATTAGAGAGCATACTGAGTTGGTATATATACTCCAAAAAAGAGTAGAAAAGGGCATTGTATATTTTCTCCGACTTATTATATTCAGAGCAATTTTGCTTTTAACATTGGGGTGCCTAGATAATATTTAGATTTTTTTTTGATTAACGTAAAATTAGAATTTCTGTATTTTACATGAGAGAGCATATTGAGTTGGTGTATATACTACAAAAAGAGAGTAGAAAAGGGCATTGTATATTTTTTCTGACCGAACATATTCACAGCACTTTTTTTTTTAACGTTGGGGTGCGTAGATAATATTTAGAATTTTTTCGATTCGCTTTAATACAGAATTTCGGTATTGTACAGGAGAGAGCATATGGAGTTGGTTTATATAGTCCAAAACAGAGAAGAAAAAAGCATTGTATATTTTGTCTGACAGATTATATTGAGAGCAATTTTGTTTTTGACATTGGGGTGCCTAGATAATATTTAGATTTTTTTCGATTCACATTAATATAGAATTTCTGTATTTTACATGAGATAGCATATGGATTTGGTTTATATACTCTAAAACAGAATAGAATAGGGCATTTTATATTTTTTCTGACAGATTTTATTCAGAGGAATTTTGTTTTTAACATTGAGGTGCCAGGATAATATTTAGATTTTTTCGATTCTGGTAAAGCTAGAATTTCTGTATTTTACATGAGAGAGCATATTGAGTTGGTGTATATAATGCAAAACAGAGTAGAAAAGGGCATTGTATATTTTTTCTGTCAGATTATATTCAGAGCAATTTTACTTTTCACATTGGGGTGCCTAGATAATATTTATATTTTTTTCGATTCACGTAAATTTAGAATTTTTGTATTTTACATGAGAGAGCATACTGAGTTGCTTTATATACTCCAAATCAGAGTAAAATAAGGCATTGTATATTTTTTCTTACAGACTATATTCAGACCCATTTTCTTTTAACTTTTGGGCGCCTAGATATTATTTAGATTTTTTTCGATTCACGTAAAATTAGAAATTCGGTATTTTACATTACAGAGCATATTGAGTTGGTGTATATACTCCAAAACAAAGTGGAAAAGGGCATTGTATATTAATTCTGACAGATTATATTCAGATCAATTTTGCTTTTAACATTGGTGTGCCTAGATAATATTTAGAAATTTTTTGGATCCCTTAAATATAGAATTTCTGTATTTAACATGAGAGAGCATATGGAGTTGGTTTATATAATCCAAAAGAGAGTAGAATAGGGCATTGTATATTTTTCCTGAGAGATTATATTCAGCGCAAGTTTGTTTTTAACATTTGGGTGTCTAGATAATATTTAGATTTTTTCGATTTTGTTAAAATTAGAATTTCGGTATTTCACATGAGAGACCATATTGAGTTAGTGTATATGCTCCAAAAACGAGTAGAATAGGGCATTGTATTTTTTTTCTGACAGATGATATTCAGAGCAATTTTGTTTTTAACATTGCGATGCCTAGATAGTATTTAGATTTTTTCGATTCGGGTGAAATTAAAATTTCTGTATTTTACATCAGAGAGCATACTGAGTTGGTATATATACTCCAAAACAGAGTAGAATAAGGCATTGTATATTTTTTCTGACAGACTATAGTCAGAGCCATTTTCTTTTAACTTTGGGGCGCCTAGATGTTTTTTACATTTTTTTCGATTCACGTACATTTAGAATATTGGTATTTTACAGGAAGGAGCATACTGAGTTGATGTATATACTGTAAAACAGAGTAGAATAAGGTGTTGTATATTTTTTCAACAGACTACATTCAGAGCCATTTTCTTTTAACTTTGGGGCGCGTAGATATTTATATTTTTTTCGATTCGCGTAAAATTAGAATTTCGGTATTTTACATGAGAGAGCATATTGAGTTGTTGTATATACACCAAAACAGAGTAGAAAAGGGCATTGTATATTTTTTCTGACACATTATATTTGGAGCAATTTTGCTTTCAACATTGGATTGCCTAGATAATATTTAGATTTTTCTCTATACGCTTAAATATAGAATTTCTGTTTTTTACATGAGAGAGCATATGGAGTTCGTGTATATACTCCAAAACAGAGTAGAATAGGGCATTGTATATTTTTTCTGACAGATTATATTCAGAGAAATTTTGCTTTTAACTTTGGGGTGCATAGATAATATTTAGATTTTTTTAGATCCACGTAAATTTAGAATTTCTCTATTTTACATGATAGAGCATACTGAGTTAGTTTATATACACCAAAAAAAAGTAGAATAGGGCATTGTATATTTTTTCTGACAGATTATATTCAGAGCAATTTTGTTTTTAACATTGGGGTGCCTAGATCATATTTAGATTTTTTTGACTCGGGTAAAATTAGAATTTCGGTATTTTACATGAGAGAGCATACTGAGTTGGTGTATATACTCCAAAACAGAGTAGAATAAGGCATTGTATATTTTTTTTTACAGACTGTATTCAGAGCCATTTTCTTTTATCTTTGGGGTGCCTAGATATACTTTAGGTTTTTTTCCATTCACGTAAAATTAGAATTTCGGTGTTTTACGGGAGAGAGCATATTGAGTTGGTGTATATAATACAAAACAGAGTAGAAAAGAAATTGTTTATTTTTTCTGACAGACTATATTCAGAGCACTTTTGCTTTTTACATTGGAGTGCCTAGATAATATTTAGATTTTTTTCGATTCACGAAAAATTAGAATTTCTGTATTTTACATGAGAGAGCATATTGAGTTTTTCCATATACACCAAAACCGAGGAGAATAAGGCATTGTAAATTTTTTCTAACAGACTATATTCAGAGTTATTTTCTTTTAACTTTGGGGCGCGTAGATATTATTTAGATTTTATTCGAATCGCATAAAATTAGGATTTTGGTATTTTACATGAGAGAGCATATTGAGTTGGTGTATATACTCCAAAACAGAGTAAAAACTGGCATTGTATATTTTTTCTGAAAGATTATATTCAGAGTAATTTTGCTTTTATCATTGGGGTGCCTAGATAATATTTAGATTTTTTTCGATTCACGTAAAATTACAATTTCTGTATTTTACATGAGAGAGCATACTGAGTTGATGTATATACTCCAAAACAGAGTAAAATAGGGCATTGTATATTTTTTCTGACAGATTATATTCAGAGCAGTTTTTTTTTTAACACTGGGGTGCCTAGATAATATTTAGATTTTTTCAATTTGGGTAAAATTAGAATTTCTGTATTTTACATGAGAGAGCATAGTGAGTTGGTGTATATACTACAAAACAAAGTAGAAAAGTGCATTGTATATTTATTCGGGCAGATTATATTCAGAGCAATTTTGCTTTTAACATTGTGTTACCTAGATATATTTATATTTTTTTCGATTTGCTTAAATATAGAATTTCTGGATTTTACATGAGACAGGATATGGAGTTGGTGTATATACTCCAACACAGAGTAGAGAAAAGCATTGTATATTTTTTTCTGACAGATTATATTCAGAACAATTTTTTTTTAACATTGGGGTGCCAAGATAATACTTAGATTTTTTACGATTCGCTTAAATATGGAATTTCTGTATTTTACATGAGAGAGCATATAAAGTTGGTGTAAATACTACAAAAAAGAGTAGAATAAAGCATTGTATATTTTTTCTGACAGATTATATACAGAGCAATTTTTTTTTTAACATTTGGATGCCTAGGTAATATTTAGATTTTTCGATTCGGTTAAAATTAGAATTTTGCTATTTTTCATGTGAGAGCACACTGAGTTGGTGTATATACTCCAAAACAAGGTAAAATAGTGCATTGTAGATTTTAACTGACAGATTATATTCAGAGAAATTTTGTTTTTACCATTGGGATGCCTAGATAATATTTAGATATTTTTGATTCGGGTAAAATTAGAATTTCTGTATTTTACATGAGAGAGCAAATTGAGTTGGTTTATATACTACAAAAAAGAGTAGAAAAGGGCATTGTATATTTTTTCTGACAAATTATATTCAGAGCCATTTTCTTTTACCTTTGGGGCGCCTAGATATTTAGATTCTTTTCGATTGGCGTAAAATTAGAATTTTGGAATTTTACATGAGAGAGCATATTGAGTTGGTGTATATACTCCAAAACAGAGTAGAAATGGGCATTGTATATTTTTTCTGAAAAATTATATTCGGAGCAATTTTGCTTCTAACATTGGGGTGCCTACATATTTAGATTTTTTTCGATTAATGTAAATTTATAATTTTTGTATTTTACATGAGAGAGCATACTGAGTTGGTGTATATACTCCAAAACAGAGTAGAATAGGGCATTGTATATTTTTTCTGACAGATTATATTCAGAGCAATTTTGTTTTTAACATTGGGGTGCCTAGGTAATACTTAGATTTTTTTCAATACCCGTAAAATTGGAATTTCGGTATTATACATGAGAGAGCATACGAAGTTGCTGTATATACTCCAAAACAGAGTAGAATAGGGCATTGTATATTTTTTCTGACAGCTTATATTCAGAGCAATTTTGTTTTTAATAATGAAGTGCCTAGATAACATTTAGATTTTTTTCGATCCACGAAAAATTAGAATTTCGGTATTTTACATGAGACAGCATACTGAGTTGGTGTATATACTCCAAAACAGAGTACAATAGGGCATTTTATATTTTTTCTGAAAGATTATATTCAGAGCAATTTTGTTTTTAACATTGACGTGCCTACATAATATTTAGATCATTTCGATTCAGATAAAATTTGAATTTCTGTATTTTACATATAAGAGCATATTGAGTCTGTGTATATACTACAAAACACAGTAGAAAAGGGCATTGTGTATTTTTCCTGACAGATTTTATTCCGAGCAATTTTGCTTTTAACATTGGGGTGCCTAGATACTATTTAGATATTTTTCGATTCACTTAAATATAGAATTTCTGTATTTTACATGAGAGTTCACCCTGAGATGGTGTATATACTCCGAAACAGAGTAGAATAAGGCATCGTATATTTTTTCTAACAGACTATATTCACAGCCATTTTCTTTAAACACTGGGGCGCCTTGATAATATTTAGATATTTTCGATTTTGGTAGAATTAGAATTTCTGTATTTTACATGAGAGAGCTTATTGAGTTGGTGTAAATACTACAAAACAGAGAAGTAATGGGCATTGTATATTTTATCTGACAGATTATATTAAGAGCAATTTTGCTTTTCACATTTGGGTGCCTAGATAATATTTAGATTTTTTCTATTTGGGTAGAATTAGAATTTCTTTATTTTACATGAGAGAGCATAATGAGTTGGTGTATATACTACAAAACAGAGAAGTAAAGGGCATTGTATATTTTATCTGACAGGTTATATTAAGAGCTATTTTGCTTTTCACATTGGGGTGCCACGTTAATATCTGGAATTATTTCGATCTGCTTAAATATAGAATTTCTGTATTTTACTAGAGAGAGCATATGGAGTTGGTGTATATACTTCAAAACAGAGAAGAATAAGGCATTGTATTTTTTTTTTTACAGACTATATTCAGAACCATTTTCTTTTAACAATGGTATGCCAAATTAATATTTAGATTTTTTTCAATTTGAGTTTATTTAGAATTTCTCTATTTTACATGAGAGAGCACATTGAGTTAGTGTATATACTCCAAAACAAAGTAGAAAAGGGCATTGTATATTTTTTCTGACAGATTATATTCAGAGAAATTTTGTTTTTAAGATTGGGGTGCCGAGATAATATTTAGATTTTTTTCGATTCACGTAGATTTCAAATTTCGGTATTTTACATGAGAGAGCATATTGAGTTGGTGTATATACTCCAAAACAGAGTAGAAAAGGGCATTGTATATTTTTTTTGACAGACTATATTCAGAGCAATTTTGCTTTTAAACTTCGGGTTCCTAGATAATATTTAGATTTTTTTCGTTTCGGGTAAAATTGGAATTTCTGTATTTTACATAAGAGAGCATACTGAGTTGGTGTATATATTCCAAAACAGAGTAGAATAGGGCATTGTATATTTTTTCTGAGAGATTATATTCGGAGCAATTTTGCTTTTAAAATTGGAGTGCCTAGATAATATTTAGATTTATCTTTCCTCGCTTATATGTAGAATTTCTGTATTTTACATTATAGAGCATATTGAGTTGGTGTATATACTCCAAAACAGAGTAGAATATGGCATTGTATATTTTTTCTGACAGATTATATTCAGTGCAATTTTGCTTTTAACTTTGGGGTGTCTAGATAATATTTCGATTTTTTCAGATTCACGTAAATTTAGAATTTTTCTATTTTAGAGGAGAGAGCATACTGAGTTTGTATATATACTCCAAAACAGAGTAGAATAAGGCCTTCTATATTTTTTTAACAGACTATATTCAGAGACATTTTCTTTGAACTTTGGGGCGCATAGATATTATATAGATTTTTTTCGATTCACGTAAAATTAAAATTTCGATATTTTAGATGACAGAGCATATTGAGTTGGTGTATATACTACAAAACAGAGTATAAAAGGGCATTCTATATTTTCTCTGATAGATTATATTCAGAGCAATGTTGCTTTTAACATTCGGGTGCCTAGATAATATTTAGATTGTTTTCGATTCACGTAAAATTAGAATTTCGGTAATTTACATGAGAGAGTATACTGAGGTGGTTTATATACTCGAAAACAGAATAGACAAAGGCCTTGTATATTTTCTCTAAAAGACTATATTCAGAGTCATTTTATTTTAACTTTGGGGAGCCTAGATATTATTTAGATTTTTTTTGATTCGCGTAAAATTACAATTTCGGTATTTTACATGAGAGAGCCTATTGAATTTGTGTATATATTACAAAACAGAGTAGAAAAGGGCATTGTGTATTTTTTGACAGATTATATTCAGAGCCATTGTGTTTGTAAGATTGGGGTGCTTAGATAATATTTAGACTTTTTTCGATTTATGTTAAATTAGAATTTCGGTATTTTAAATGAGAGAGCATCCTGAGTTGGTTTATATACTTCAAAACAGAGTAGAATAAGACATTGTATATTTTTTCTAAATGACTATATTCAGAGCCATTTTCTTTTAACTTTGGGGTGCCTAGGTATTATTTAGATATTTTTCGATTCACATAAAATTTGAATTTCGGTATTTTACATGACAGAGCATATTCAGTTGTTGTATATACTATAAAACAAAGTAGAAAAGGGGATTGTGTATTTGTTTTTACAGATTATATTCAGAGCAATTTTGCTTTTAACATTGTGGTGCCTAGATAATATTTGGATTATTTTCGATTTACATAAAATTAGAATTTCGGTATTTTACATGAGAGCATACTGAGGTGGTGTATATACTCAAAAACAGAGTAGAAATAGGCATTGTATATTTTTTCAAACAGACTATATTCAGAGCCATCTTCTTTTAACTTTGGGGCGCCTAAATTCTTTTTAGATTTTTTTCGATTGGCGTAAAACTAAAATTTCGGTATTTTACATGACAGAGCATATTGAGTTGGTGTATATACTCCAGAACAGAGTAGAAATGGGCATTGTATATTTTTCATGACATTCTATATTCAGAGAAATTTTTCTTTTAACATTGGGGTGCCTAGATAATATATAGATTTTTTTCGATTCGCTTAAATATAGACTTTCTGTATTTTACATGAGAGCATATGGAGTTGATGTATATACTCCAAAACAGAGTAGAATAAAGCATTGTATATATTTTTTGACGGATTATATGCAGAATAATTTTGTTTTTAACATACGGGTGGCTCAATGATATTTATATGTTTTCGATTCGGGAAAGTTAGAATTTCTGTATTTTACATGAGAGAGCATACTGAGTTAGTGTATATACTCCAAAATAGAGTAGAATAAGGCATTGTGTATTTGTTCTAACAGAATATATTCAGAGCCATTTTCTTTACCATTGGGGCGCCAAGATATTATTTAGATTTTGTTCGATTCGTGTAAAATTAGAATTTCGGTATTTTACATGAGAGAGCATACTGAGTTGGTGTATATACTGCAAAACAGAGTAGAATAGGGCATCGTATGTTTTTTCTGACAGATTATATTCAGAGCAATTTTGTTTTTATCATTGGGGTGCCTAGATAATATTTAGATTTTTTAGATTCGGGTAAAATTAGAATTTCGGTATTTTACATGAGAGAGTATACTGAGGTGGTTTATATACTCGAAAACAGAATAGACAAAGGCATTGTATATTTTCTCTAAAAGACTATATTCAGAGTCATTTTCTTTTAATTTGGGGAGCCTAGATATTATTTAGATTATTTTTGATTCACGTAAAATTACAATTTTGTTATTTAACATGAGAGAGCCTACTGAGTTTGTATATATATTACAAAACAGAGTAGAAAAGGGCATTGCATATTTTTTCTGACAGATTATATTCAGAGCAATTTTGCTTTTAACATTGGGGTGCCTAGATAATATTTAGATATTTTTCGATTCGCTTAAGTTTAGAATTTCTGTATTTTACATGAAAGAGCATATGGAGTTGGTGTATATACTCCAAAACATAGTATAATAGGGCATTGTGTATTTTTTCTCACAGATTATACTCAGAGCAATTTTGTTTTTAATATTGGGGTGCCAAGATAAAATTTGGATTTTTTTCGATTCACGTAAAATTAAAATTTCTGTATTTTACATGAGAGAGCATACTGAGTTGGTGTATATACTCAAAATCAGAGTAGAATAGAGCATTGTACATTTTTTGTGACAGATTATATTCAGAGTAATTTTGTTTTTAACATAGGGGTGCCTAGATGATATTTATATTTTTTTGATTCGGGTAAATTTAGAATTTCTGTATTTTACATGAGAAAGCATACTGAGTTGGTGTATATACTCCAAAACAGAGTAGAATAGGGCATTGTATATTTTTTCTGATAGATGATATTCAGAGCAATTTTGCTTTTAACATTGGGGTGCCTAGATTATACTTAGATTTTTTTCGATTCGTGTAAAATTAGCATTTCTGTATTTTACATGAGAGAGCATACTGAGTTTATATATATACTCCAGAAGTAAGTAGAAAAGGGCATTGTATATTTTCTCTGACAGATTATATTCAGAGCAATTTTGCTGTTAACATTGGGGTTCCTAGATAATATTTAGATTTTTTTCAACTCGAATAAAATTAATATTTCTGTATTTTACATGAGAGAGCATATTGAGTTATTGTATATACTCCAATACAGAGTAGAGTAGGGCATTGTATATTTTATCTCACTGATTATATTCAGAGCAATTTTGTATTTAACATTGGGGTGCCTACATAATACTTAGATTTTTTCGATTCGGGTAAAATTAGAATTTACTATTTTATATGAGAGAGCATATTGAGTTCGTGTATATACTCCAAAACAGATTAGAATTGTGCATTGTATAGTTTTTCTGACAGATTATATTCAGAGCAATTTTTCTTTTAACATTGGGGTGCCTAGATAACATTTAGATTCTTTTCGACTCACGTAAAATTAGAATTTCTGTATTTTACATGAGAGACCATACTGAGTTTTTATATATACTCCAATACAGAGTAGAATAAGGCATTGCATATTTTTTGTTACAGACTATATTCAGAGCCATTTTGTTTTAACTTTGGGGCGCCTAGATACTATTTAGATCTTTTTGATTCACGTAAAATTAGAATTTCGGTATTTTACATGAGAGAGCATACTGAGTTATTGTATATATTCCAAAACAGAGTAGAAGAAGGCATTGTATATTTTTTCTAACAGACTATATTCAGAGCCATTTTCTTTTAACTTTGGAGTGCATAGATATTATTTAGATTTTTTTGGATTCGCGTAAAATTAGAATTCCAGTATTTTACGTGAGAGAGCATATTGAGTTGGTGTATATACCCCAAAAAAAAGTTGAAAAGGGCATTGTATATTTTTTCTGACAGTTTATATTCAGAGAAATTTTGCTTTTAACATTCGGGTGCCTAGATATTATTTAGATTCTTATGGATTCACGTAAAATTATAATTTCAATATTTTACATGAGGGAGCTTACTGAGTTGGTGTATACACTCGAAAACAGAGTAGAATAAGGCATTGTATATTTTTTTGACAGGTTATATTTAGAGCAATTTTGTTTTTAACATTACGGTGCCTAGATAATATTTAGATTTTTTTCATTCGGGTAAAATTAGAATTTCTGTATTTTACAGGAGAGATCATATGAAGATGGTGTACATACTCCAAAACAGAGTAGCATAGGGCATTGTATATTTTTTCGGAAAGATTATATTCAGAGCAATATTGTTTTTAACATTGGGGTCCCTAGATAATATTTAGATTTTTTTTATTTGTCTAAAACTGGAATTTCTGTATTTTATATGAGAGACCATACTGAGTTGGTGTATATACTCCAGAAAAGAGTAGAATAATGCATTGTTTATTATTTCTAACAGTCTGTAGTCAGAGCCATTTTCTTTTATCTTTTGGGCGCCTAGATATTATTTAGATTTTTTTCGATTCTCATAAAATGAGAATTTCGGTATTTTACATGAGAGAGCATATTGAGTTAATGTATATACTTCAAAACAGAGTAGAAAAGGGCATTGTATATTTTTTCTGACAGATTATGTTCCGAGCAATTTTGCTTTTAACATGGGATGCCTACAAAGTATTTAGATTTTTTTCGATTCACGTAAAATTAGAATTTCGGTATTTTACCTGAGAGATCATACTGAGTTGGTGTATATACTCCAAAACAGGGTAGAATAGGGCATTGTATATTTTTTCTGACAGATTGTATTCAGAACAATTTTGCTTTTAACTTTGGGGTGCCTAGATAATATTTAGATTTTTTCAATTCGGATAAAATTAGAATTTCGGTATTTTACAAGAGAGTGCATACTGAGTTGGTTTATATACTCCAAAACAGATTAGAATAAGGCATTCTATATTTTTTGTGACAGATTATATTCAGAGCAATTTTTTTTAACATTGGGGTGCCTAGACAATATTTAGATTTTTTCAATTCGAGTAAAATTAGAATTTTTTTATTTTACATGAGAGAGCATATGGAGTTGGTGTATATATTCCAAAAAAGAGTAGGATAGGGCATTGTATATTTTTCCTGACAGATTATATTCAGAGCAATTTTTTTTTTAACATTGGGGTGCCTAGATAATATTTAGATTTTTTCGATTCGGGTAAAATTAGAATTTCTTTATTTTAAATGAGAGAGCATATGGAGTTGGTGTATATACTCCAAAAAAAGAGTAGAATACGGCATTGTATATTTTTTCTGACAGATTATATTCAGAGAATTTTTTTTTATCATTGGGGTGCGTAGATAATATTTAGATATTGTTGATTCGGGTAACATTAGAATTTCTGTATTTTATATGAGAGAGCATACTGAGTTGGTGTATATACTCCAAAACAGCGTAGAATAAGGCATTGTATATTTTTTCTAACAGATTATATTCAGAGCCATTTTCTTTTACCTTTGGGGCTCCAAGATATTATTTAGATTTTTTTCGATTTGCGTAAAATTAGAATTTCGGTATTTTACGTGTGAGAGCATACTGAGTTTGTGTATATACTCCAAAACAGAGTAGAATAAGTCATTGTATATTTTTTGTAACAGACTACATTCAGAGCTATTGTCTTTTAACTTTGGGGAGACTAGATATTATTTAGATTTTTTCGATTCGGGTAAAATTAGAATTTCTGTGTTTTACATGACAGAGCATATTGAGTTGGTGTATATACTCCCAAATAGAGTAGAATAGGGCACTGTATATTTTTCTGATATATTATATTCAGAGAATTTTTTTCTTAACATTGGGGTGCCTGGATAATATTTAGATTTTTTTCAATTCATGTAAAATTAGAAGTACGGTATTTTACATTAGAGAGCATTGTGAGATGGTGTATATACTCTAAAACAAAGTAGAATAAGGCATTGTATATTTTTTCTAACAGACTATATTCAGAGCCATTTTCTTTTACCTTTGGGCCTCCTAGGTATTATTTAGATTTTCTTAATTTGCGTAAAATTAGAATTTTGTTATTTTACATGAGAGAGCATACTGAGTTGGTGTATATACTCCAAAACGAAGTAGAATAAGGCATTGTATATTATTTCTAACAGACTATATTCACAGCCATTTTCTTTTAACTGTGGGGAGCCTAGATATTATTTAGATTTTTTTCGATTTGCGGAAAATTAGAATTTTGGTATTTTACATCAGAGAGCAAACTGAGATGGTGTATATACTCCAAAACAGAGTAGAATATGGCATTGTATCTTTTTCTAACAGACTATATTTGGAGCCATTTTCTTTTAACTTTGGGCTTCTTAGATATTTAGATATTTTTGCGATTCTTGTAAAATAAGAATTTCGGTATTTTACATGAGAGAGTATACTGAGTTGGTGTATATACTCCCAAACAGAGTAGAATAGGGCCTTTTATATTTTTTCTAACAAAATATATTCAGAGCAATTTTGTTTTTAACACTGGGGGGCCTAGATATTATTTAGATATTTTGGATTCGGGTAAAATTAGAATTTTAGTATTTTACATGAGATAGCGTATTGAGTTGAGATTGTGTATATACTACAAAACAGAGAGTAGGGCATTGCATATTTTTTCTGAGAGTTTATATTCAGAGCAATTTTGTTTTTAACATTGGGGTGCCTAGGTAATATTTAGATTTTTTCGATTTGGCTAAAATTAGAATTTCTGTATTTAACATGAGAGAGCATATTGAGATGGTGTATATACTAAAAACAGAGTAGAAAAGGGCATTGTATATTTTATCTGACAGATTATATTCAGAGAAATTTTGCTTTTAACATTGAGGTGCCTAGATAATATTTAGATATTTTTTGTTTTCCTTAAATATAGAATTTCTGTATTTTACATGAGAGAGCATATAAAGTTGGTGTATATACTCCAATAACAGAGTAGAATAGGGCTTTGTATTTTTTTTCTGACAGATTATATTCAGAGAAATTTTTCTTTTAACATTGAGGTGCCTAGATAATATCTAGATTTTTTTCGATTTGCCTAAATGTAGAATTTCTGTATTTTACATGAGAGAGCATATAGAGTTAATGTATATACTCCAAACCAGAGTAGAATAGGGCATTGTATATTTTTTCTGACAGATTATATTCAGAGAAATTTTGTTTTTAACATTGGGTTGCATAGATAATATTTAGATATTTTTCGATTCACGCAAAATTAGAATTTTGGTATTTTACGTGAGAGAGCATACTGAGTGTACTTTGGGGCGCCTAGATATTATTTAAATTATTTTCGATATGTGTAAAATTACAATTTCGGTAATTTACATGAGAGAGCATATGGACTCGGTGTATATACTACAAAACAGAGTAGAGTTAGACATTGTAAATTTTTTGACAGATTATTTTCAGAGCAATTTTGCTTTCCACATAGGGGTGCCTAGATAATATTTAGATTTTTTTAGAGTCCCTTAAATATAGAATTTCTGCATTTTACATAAGAGAGCATACTGAGTTGGTGTATATACTCCAAAACAGAGTAGATTAAGGCATTGTACATTTTTTTTAACAGACTGTATTCAGAGCCATTTTCTTTTAACTTTGGGGTGCCTAGATATTATTTATATTTTTTTTGATTCGCGTAAAATTAGAATTTTAGTACTTTTCATGAGAGAGCATATTGAGTTGGTGTATATACTCCAAAATAGAGTAGAAAAGGGCATTGTATATTTTATCTGAACAGATTATATTCAGAGCAATTTTTCTTTTAACATTGGGGTGCCTAGATACTATTTAGATATTTTTCGATTCGCTTAAATATAGAATTTCTGTATTTTACATTATGGGGCATATGGAGATGGTGTATGTAGTTTAAATCAGGTTAGAATAGGGAATTGTATATTTCTTCTGATTTTTGAAGGAACTATATTCAGAGCCATTTTCTTCTAACTTTGGTGTGCCTTGATATTATTTAGATTTTTTTTTTGATTAGCGTAAAATTTGAATTTCGGTTTTTTACATGAGAGAGCTTATTGAGTTGGTGTATATACTACATAACAGAGTAGAAAAGAGCAGTGTATATATTTTCTGACATACTATATTCAGAGCAATTTTGCGTTTAACATTGGGGTGCCTAGATAGTATTTCGATTTTATTTGATTCGCTTAAATATAGAATTTCTGTATTTTACATGAGAGAGCATACTGAGTTGGTGTATATACTCCAAAACGGAGTAGAAGTAGGCATTGTACATTTTTTCTAACAGACTATATTCACAGCCATTTTCTTTTACCTTTGGGGCACCTAGATATTATTTAGATTTTTTTCGATTGGCGTAAAATTAGAATTTCGGTATTTTTCTAGAGGGAGCATATTGAGTTGGTGTATATACTATAAACACAGTAGAATAGGGCATTGTATATTTTTTCTGACAGATTATATTTAGAGTAATGTTGTTTTTTACATTGGGGTGCCTAGATAATATTTAGATTTTTTCGATTCGGGTAAAATTAGAATTTCTGTATTTTACCTGAGAGAACATACTGAGTTGTTTTATATACTCCAAAACAAAATAGAATAAGGCATTGTATATTTTTTCTAACAGACTATATTCAGTGCCATTTTCAATTAACTTTGGGGCGTCTAGATATTATTTAGATGTTTTTCAATTTGCGTTAAATTTGAATTTTGTTATTTAACATGAGAGAGCATATTGAGTTGTATATTCTAAAAAACAGAGTAGAAAAGGGAATTGTATATTTTTTCTGACAGAATATATTCAGAGCAATTTTGCCTTTAACATTGGGGTGCCTAGATAATATTTAGATTTTTTTTGATTCGCTTAAATATAGAATTTCTGTATTTTACTTTAGAGAGCATATGGAGTTGGTTTATATACTCCAAAACAGAGTAGAAAAGAACATTGTATATTTTTTCTGACAGATTATATTCAGAGCAATTCTTCTTTTAAGATTGGGGTGCCAAGATAATATTTAGACTTTTTTCGATTTGCGTAGAATTAGAATTTCAGTATTTTACATGATTGAGCATACTGAGTTGGTGTATATACTCTAAAACAGAGTATATTACGGCATTGTATATTTTTTCTGACTGGTTATATTCAGAGCAATTTTGTTTTTAACATTGGGGTGCCTAGATAATATTTGGATTTTTTTCGATTCGTGTAAAATTTGAATTTTGTTATTTAACATGAGAGAGCATATTGAGTTTGTGTATATTCTACAAAACAAAGTAGGAAATGGCATTGTATATTCTTTCTGACAGATTATATACAGAGAAATTTTGTTTTTAACATTGGGATGCCTAGATAATATTTAGATTTTTTTTGATTCGCTTAAATAAAGAATTTCTGTATATTTCATGAGAGAGCATACTGAGTTGGCGTATAAACTCCAAAACACAGTAAAATATGGCATTGTATATATTTTCTGATAGACGATAATCAGAGCAATTTTGTTTTTCACATTGGGGTGCCTAGATAATATTTAGATTTTTTTCGATTCTCTTAAATATAGAATTGCTGTATTTTACATGAGAGAGCATACGGAGTTGGTGTATATACTCCAAAACACAGTTGAATAAAACATTGTATATTTTTTCTGGCAGATTATATTCAAAGCAATTTTTTTTTAACATTGGGGTGCCTAGATAATATTTAGAATTTTTTGATTCCGGTAAGATTAGAATTTCGGTATTTTAAAAGGCAGAGCATATTGAGTTGGTGTATATACTCCAAAACTTAGTAGAAAAGGGCATTGTGTATTTTTTCGGACAGATTATATTCAGAGCAATTTTGCTTTTAACAGTGGTCTGCGCAGATAATATTTAGATTATTTTCGATTCATGTAAAATTAGAATTTCGGTAGTCTACATGAGAGAGCATACTGAGTTGGTGTATATACTCTAAAACATAGTAGAATAAGGCATTGTAGATTTTTTGTAACAGACTATATTCAGAGTCATTTTCTTTTAACTTTGAAACGCCTAGATATTATTTAGATTTTTTTGGTTCACGTAAAATGAGAATTTCGATATTTTACATGAGAGAGCATATTGAGTTGGTGTATATACTCGAAAACAGAGTAGAATAAGGCATTGTATATTTTTTCTAACAGACTATATTCAGAGACATTTTCTTTTAACTTTGGGGTGCCTAGATATTAATTAGACTTTTTTCGATTCTTGATTCACGTAAAATTAAAATTTCGGTATTTTACAAGAGAGAGCACATTGAGTTGGTGTATATACTCGAAGATAGAGTAGAATAGGGCATTGTATGTTTTTTATAACAGATTATATTCAGAGCAATTTTGTTTTTAACATTGGGGGGGTTAGATAATATTTAGATATTTTCAATTCGCTTAAAATTTGAATTACTGTATTTTACATGAGAGAGCATACTTAGTTGGTGTATATACTCCAAAACAGAGTAGAATAAGGCATTGTATATGTTTTCCAATACACTAGATTCAGAGCCATTTTCTTTTAACTTTGGGGCGCCTAGATATTTAAATTTTTTTCGATTCACGTATAATTAGAATTTCGGTATTTTACATGAGAGAGCATATGCAGTCGGTGTATATACTCCAAAAAAGAGTAGAATAGGGCATTGTATATATTTTCTGACAGAATATATTTAGCGCCATTTTGCTTTTACCATTGGGGTGCCTAGAGAATATTTATATTTTTTTCGATTCGCTTAAATATAGAATTTCTGTATTTTACATGAGAGAGCATATGGAGTTTGTGTATATTCTCCAAAACAGAGTAGAATAGGTCATTGTATATTTTTTCTGACAGATTAAAGTCAGAGAAATTGTTTTTTTAACATTGGGGTGTTTAGATAATATTTAGATTTTTTCGACTCGGGTAAAATTAGAATTTCTTTGTTTTACATGAGAGAGCATACTGAGTTAGTGTATATACTCCAAAACAGAGTAGAATAAGGCATTGTATATTATCTTTAACACACTATATTCAGAGTCATTTTCTTTTAACGTTGGGGTGCCTATATATAATTTAGATTTTTTTAGATTCGCGTAAAATTTGAATTTCGGTATTTTACATATGAGAGCATACTGGGTTGTGTATATACTCCAAAACAGAGTAGAATAAGGCATTGTATGTTTTTTCTTACCGACTATATTCAGAGCCATTTTCTTTAACTTTGGGGCTCCTAGATATCATTTAGATTTTTTTCAATTCACGTAAAATTAGAATTTCTGTATTTTACATGAGAGCATATTGAGTTGGTGTATATATTAAAAATCAGAGTACAAAAAAGCACTGTATATTTTTTCTGACAGATTATATTCAGAGAAATTTTGCTGTTAACATTTGGGTGCCTAGATAATATTTAGAATTTTTTTAATTTGTGTAAATTTATAATTTCGGTATTTTACATGAGAGAGCATATTGAGTTGTTGTATTTAGTTTAAAACAGAGTAGGAAAAAGAACTGTATATTTTTTCTGACAGATTATATTCAGAGCAATTTTGCTTTTAACATTGGGTGCCTAAATAATATTTAGATTTTTTTTGATTCGTGTAAATTTAGAATTTTGGTATTTTATATGAGAGAGCATATTGGGTTGGTGTATATAATCCAAAACTGAATACAAAAGGGCATAGTATATTTTTTTCTGAAAGACTATATTCAGAGCAATTTTGCTGTTAACATTGGGGTGCCTAGATAATATTTAGATTTTTTTCGTATCGCTAAAAATAGAATTTCTGTATTTTACATGAGAGAGCATATGAAGTTGGTGTATATACTCCAAAACAGAGTAGAATAGGGCATTGTATATTTTTTGTGACAGATTATATTCAGAGCAATTTTGTTTTTAACATTGGGTTGCCTAGATAATATTTAAATCTTTTTTATTTGGGTAAAATTAGAATTTCTTTATTTTACGGGATAGAGCATACTGAGTTGGTGTATATACTCCAAAACAGAGTAGAATCAGGCATTGTGTATTTTTTTTAACAGACTATACTCAAAGCCATTTTATTTTAACTTTGGGGCGACTAGATATTATTTAGATTAATTTCGACTCAAGTAAAATTTGAATTTCGGTATTTTACATGAGAGAGCATATTGAGTTGGTGTATATACTTTAAAACAGTGTAGAAAGGGGCATTGTATAATTTTTCTGAGTGATTATATGCAGAGCAATTTTGTTTTTAACATTTGGGTGCCTAGATAATATTTAGGTTTTTTCGATTCCGGTAATATTATAATTTCGGTATTTTACATGAGAGAGCATACTGAGTTGCAGTATATACTGTAAAACAGAAAAGAATAAGGCATTGTATATTTATTCTAACAGACTATATTCAGAGCCATTTTCTTTTAACTTTGGGGCGCCTAGATATTATTTAGATTTTTTTCGATTCACGTAAATTTCTAATTTCTGTATTTTACGTGAGAGAGCATATTGAGGTGGTGTATATACAACAAAAGAGTGTACAAAAGGGCATTTTATATTTTTTCTGTCTAATTATATTCAGAGAAATATTGCTTTTAACATTGGGTTGCCTAGAATATATTTAGATAATTTCGATTCGGGTAAAATTATTATTTCGTTATTTTACATGAGAGGGCATATTGAGTTGGTGTATGTACTCCAAAACAGAGTAGAAAAGGGCATTGTATATTTTATCTGACAGAATATATTCAGAGCAATTTTGCTTTTAACATTGGGGTGCCTAGATAATTTTAGATTTTTTTTTGATTCACTTAAATATAGAATTTCTGTATTTACATGAGAGAGCATATGTAGTTGGTGTATATACTCCAATACAGAGTAGAATAGGGCATTGTATATTTTTTCTGACAGATTATATTCAGAGCAATTTTGATTTTAACATTGGGGTGCCTAGATTATACTTATATTTTCTTTGAATCGCTTAAATATAGAATTTTTGTATTTTATATGAGAGAGCATATGGTGTGTATGTATATTCTTTAAAACAGAGTAGAATAGGGCATTGTATATTTTTTCTAAGAGACTATATTCAGAGCCATTTTCTTTTAACTTTGGGGCGACTATATATTATTTAGATTTTTTTCGATTCGTGTAAAATTATAATTTCGGTATTTTACATGAGGGAGCATATGGAGTTGGTTTATGTATTTTAAAACAGAGTAGAATAGGGCATTGTATATTTTTTCTGACAGATTATATTCAGAGCAAATTTGTTTTTAACATTGGGGTGCCTAGATAATATTTAGATTTTTTCGATTAGGGTAAAATTAGAATTTCTGTATTTTATACGAGAGCATATTGAGTTGGTGTACATACTAAAAAACAGAGTAGAAAAGGGCATTGTATATCTTTTCTGACAGATTGTATTCAGAGCAATTTTGATTTTAACATTTGGGTGCCTAGATAATACTTAGATTTTTTTGATTCGCTTAAATATAGAATTTCTGTATTTTACATAAGAGAGTATATGGAGTTGGTGTATATACTTTAAAACAAAGTAGAATAGGGCATTGTATATTTTTTCTGACAGATTATATTCAGAGCAATTTTGTTTTTAACATTGGGGTGCCTAGATAATATTTAGATTTTTTAGATTCTGGTAAAATTAGAATTTCTGTATTTTACATGAGAGAGCATACTGAGTTGGTGTGTATACTCCAAAACAGAGTAGAATAAGGCATTGTATATTTTTTCGAACAGACTATATTCAGAGCCATTTTCTTCTAACTTCGGGGTGCCTAGATATTCTTTTGAATTTTTTCAATTCGTGTAAAATTAGCATTTCCGTATTTTACATGAGAGAACATATTGAGTTGGTGTATATAATCCAAAACAGACTAGATTAGGTCATTGTATATTTTTTATGAAAGATTATATTCAGAAAAATTTTGCTTTTAACATTCGGGTGCCAAGATAATATTTAAACTTTTTTCGATTCACGTAAAATTAGAATTTCGGTATTTTACATAAGAGAGCACACTGAGTTGGTGTAAATACTTCAAATAAGAGTTGAATTAAGCATTGTATAATTTTTCTAACAGAGTATATTCAGAACCATTTTTTTTTAACTTCGGGCCCCCTGGATATAATTTAGATTTTTGTTGATTCGCTTAAATATAGTATTTATGTATTTTCGATTAGAGACCATATGGAGTTCGTGTATATACTCGAAAACAGAATAGAATAGGGCATTGTATATTTTTTCTTACAGATTATATTCAGAGCAATTTTGTTTTTAACATTGGCTTGCCTAGATAATATTTAGATTTTTTCGATTCGGGTATAATTAGAATTTGATATTTTACATGAGAGAGCATAGTGAGTTGGTGTATATACTCCAAAACCGTGTAGAATAAGGCATTGTATATTTTTTCTAAGAGGCTATATTCAGAGCCATTTTCTGTTAACTTTAGGGCGCCTAGATATTCTTTAGATTTTTCTCGATTCACGTAAAATTAGAATTTCAGTGTTTTACATGAGACAGCATTTTGAGTTGGTATATATACACCAAACCAGAGTAGAATAGGGCATTGTATATTTTATCTGACAGATTATATTCAGACCTTTTTTGTTTTTAACATTGTCGTTCCTAGATAATATTTAGATTTTTTCGATTCGGGTAATATTAGAATTTCTGTATTTTGCATGAGAGAGCATATGGAGTTGCTGTATATACTCCAAAAAAGAGTAGAATAGGGCATTGTATATTTTTTCTGAGAGATTATATTCAGAGCAATTTTGTTTTTAACATTTGGGTGCCTAGATCATATTTAGATTTTTTCGATTTTGTTAAAATTAGAATTTCGGTATTTCACATGAGAGAGCACACTGAGTTTGTTTATATACTTTAAGAGATAGTAGAATAAGGCATTGTATATTTTTTCTAACACACTACATTCAGAGCCATTTTCTTTTAACTTTAGGGCGCCTAGATATTATTTAGATTTTTTTCGATTCACGTAAAATTAGAATTTCGGTATTTTACATGACAGAGCATTTTCAGTTGGTGTATATACTCCAATACAAAGTAGAAAAGGGCATTGTATGTTTTCTCTGACAGATTATATTCAGAGAAATTTCGTTTTTAACGTTGGGGTGCCTAGATAATATTTAGATTTTTTCGATTCGGGTAAAATTAGAATTTCTGTATTTTACATGAGAAAGAACACTGATTGGTTGTATACACTCCAAAACAGAGTAAAATAAGGCATTGTATATTTTTTCTAACAGACTATATTCATAACAATTTTTCTTTATATTTTGGGAGCCTAGATATTATTTCAATTTTTTTCGATTTGCGTAAAATTAGAATTACGGTATTTTAAGAGAGCATATTGAGTTTGTGTATATACTCCAAAACAGAGTAGAGAAGGACATTGTATATTTTTTCTGAGAGATTATATTCAGAGCAATTTTGCTTTTAACACTGGGGTGCCTACATAATTTTTAGATTTTTTTCCATTCTCTTAAATACAAAATTTTTGTATTTTACATGAGAGAGCTTATGGAGTTGGTGTATATACTCCAAAACAGAGTAGAATAGGGCATTTTATATATTTTCTGACAGATTATATTCAGAGCAATTTTTATTTTAACATTGGGGTGCCTAGATTATATTTAGATTTGTTTCGATTCGCTTAAATATAGAATTTCTGTATTTTACATGAGAGTGCATATGGAGTTGGTGTATATACTCCAAAGCAGAGTAGAATAGGGCATTCTATATTTTTTCTAACACATTATATTCAACGCAATTTTGTTTTTCACATAGGGGTGCCTAGATTATATTTAGAATTATTCGCTTCAGGTAAAATTAGTATTTCTGTATTTTACATGAGAGAGCATATTGAGCTGATATATATACTACAAAACAGAGTAGAAAATGGCATTGTATATATTTTGTGACAGACTATATTTAGAGCAATTTTGGTTTTAACATTGGGGTGCCTAAATAATATTTAGATTTTTTTCGATTCGCTTAAATATAGAATTTTTCTATTTTACATGAGAGAGCATTGTGAACTGGTGTATATACTTAAAAATAGAGTAGAATAAGGCATTGTATATTTTTTCTAACAGACTATATTCAGACCCATTTTCTTTTAACTTGGGGCGCCTTGATATTATTCAGATTTGTTTTGATTCACGTAAAATTAGAATTTTGTTATTTTACATAAGAGAGCATATTGAGTTGGTGTACATACTCCAAAACAGAGTAGAATAGGGCATTGTATATTTTTTCTGACTGATTATATTCGCAGAATTTTTGTTTTTAACATTGCGGTGCCTAGATAATATTTAGATTTTTTCGATTCTGGTAAAATTAGAATTTCTGTATTTTACATAAGAGAGAATATGGAGATGGTTTATATATTACAATATAGAGTAGAATAGGGAATTGTATATTTTTTCTGACAGATTATATCCAGAGAAATTTTGCTTTCAACATTACGGTTCCTAGATAATATTTAGATTGTTTTTGATTTGCTTAAATATAGAATTCCTGTATTTTATATGAGAGAGCATATGGTGTTTGTTTATATATCACAAAACACAGTAGAATAGGGCATTGTATATTTTTTCTGACAGATTATATTCAGAGCAATTTTGTTTTTATCATTGTGGTGCCTAGATATTATTTAGATTTTTTCGATTCATGTAAAATAAAAATTTCGGTATTTTACATGAGAGAGCATATTGAATTGGTGTATACACTCCAAAACAAAGTAGACAAAAACATTGTATATTTTGTCAGACATATTATATTCAGAGCAATTTTGCTTTAGACATTGGGGTGCTTAGATAATATTTAGATTTTTTTCAATTCACGTAAAATTTGAATTTCGGTATTTTACATGAGAGACCATACGGTGTTGGTGTATATACTCCAAAACAGAGTAGAAAAGGGCATTGTATATTTTTTCTGACAGATTATATTGAGAGCAATTTTGTTTTTAACATTAGGGTGCCTAGATAATATTTAGATTTTTTTGGATTCGCTTAAATATACAATTTCTGTATTTTACATGAGAGAGCATGTAGAGTTGGTGTATATACTCAAAAACAGAGTAGAATCGGGCATTGTATATTTTCTCTTAGAGTTTATATTCAGAGAAATTTTGTTTTTAACATTGGGGTGCCTTGATAATATTTAAATTTTTTCGATTTGGGTAAAATTAGAATTTCTCTATTTTACACGAGAGAGCATACTGAGTTGGTGTATATACTCCAAAACATAATAGAATAAGGCATTGTATATTTTTTCTAAGATACTGTATTCAGAGCCATTTTCTTTTAACTTTGGGGCGCCTAGATATTATTTAGGTTTTTTTTTATTTGCTTAAATATAGAATTTCTGTATTTTTCATGAGAGAGCATGTAGAGTTGGTGTATATACTCAAAAAAAGAGTAGAATAAGGCATTGTATATTTTTTCTGAGAGTTTATATTCAGAGCAATTTTGTTTTTCACGTTGGGGTGCGTTGATAATATTTAGATTTTTTCGATTCGGGTAAAATTAGAATTTCGTTATTTTACATGAGAGAGCGAATTGAGTTGGTGTATATAGTACAAAAGAGAGTAGAAAAGGGCATTGTATATTTTTTCTTACAAAGTATATTTAGAGCAATTTTATTTTTAACATTGGGGTGTCTAGGTAATATTCAGATTTTTTCAATTCGCTTAAAGTTAGAATTTCTGTATTTCTCATGAGAGAGCATATGGAGTTGGTCTAAATACTCAAAACCAGAGTAGAATAGGGCATTGTATATTTTTTCTGACAGATTATATTCAGAGGAATTTTTTTTTAACATTGGGGTGCCTAGATAATATTTAGAATTTTTCGATTCTGGTAAAATTAAATTTCTGTATTTTACATGAGAGAGCATACGGAGTTGGTGTATTTACTCCAAAAAAGAGTAGAATAAGGCACTGTATATTTTTTCTAACAGACTATGTTCATACCCATTTTCGTTTAAAATTGTGGCGAATAGATATTATTTAGACTTTTTTCGATTCACGTAAAATTAGAATTTCGCTATTTTACATGAGAGAGCATATTGATTTGGTGTATATATTCCAAAGCAGAGTAGAAAATGACATTGTCTATTTTTTCTGACAGATTATATTCAGAGCAATTTTGCTGTTGAAATTGGGGTGCCTAGATAATATTTAGATTTTTTTCGATTCACTTAAATATAGAATTTCTGTATTTTACATGAGAGAGCATATTGAGTTGGTGTATACATTTTAAAACAGATCGGAATAGGGCATTGTATATTTTTTCTGACAGATTATATTCAGAGCAATTTTGTTTTTAACATTGAAGTGCGTAGATGATATTTAGATATTTTTTGGTTCACGTAATATTAGAATTGCTGTATTTTACATAAGAGAGCATACCGAGTTGGTTTATATACTCCAAAACAGAGTAGAAAAGGGCATTGTATATTTTTTTGACAGATTATATTCAGAGCAAATTTGTTTTTAACATTGGGTTGCCTAGACAATATTTAGATTTTTTCAATTTGGGTAGAAGTAGAATTTCTGTATTTTACATGAGAGAGCATATTTAGTTGGTGTGTATACTACAAAACAGAGTAGAAAAGTCATTGTATATTTTTTTCTGACAGATTTCATTCAGAGCAATTTTGTTTTTAACATTGGGGTGCCTAGATAATATTTAGGATTTTTTCGATTTGCTTAAATATAGAATTTCTGTATTTTACATGAGAGAGCATATTGAGTTGTTGTATATACTCTAAAACAGAAGAATAGGGCATTGTATATTTTTTCTGACAGATTATATTCAGAGCAATTTTGTTTTTAACATTGAAATGCCTAGATAATATTTAGAATTTTCGATTCGGGTAAAAGTTGAATTTGTATATTTTACCTGAGAGAGCATTCTGGGTTGCTGTATATACTCCAAAACAAAGTAGAATAAGGCATTGTATATTTTTTCTAACAGACTATATTCAGAGCCATTTTTTTTTAACTTTGGGGCCCCTAGATATTATTTAGATCTTTTTTGATTCACCTAAAATTAGACTTTCTGTATTTTAAGTGAGACAGCATATTGAGTTGGTGTATATACACCAAAACAGGGTAGAAAAGGGCATTGTATATTTTTTCTGACAGATTTTATTAAGAGCAAATTTGCTTTTAACATTGGGGTGCCTAGATAATATTTAGATTTTTTTTGATTCGCTTAAATATAGAATTTCTGAATTTTACATGGGAGTGCATATGGAGTTGGTGTATATACTTTAAAGCAGAGTAGAATAGGGCATTGTATATTTTTTCTGACAGATTATATTCAGAGCAATTTTGTTTTTAACATTGGGGTGCCTAGATAATATTTAGATTATTTTTGATTAACGTAAAATTAGAATTTCTGTATTTTACCTGAGAGAGCACACTGATTTGGTGTATGTACTTCAAAAAGAAGTAGAATAAGGCGATGTATTTTTTTTTCTAACAGACTATATTCAGAGCCATTATCTTTTATCTTTGGGGCATCTAGATTTTATTTAGATTTGTTTCGAATCACGTAAAATTTGAATATCTGTATTTTACATGAGTGAGCATATTGAGTTGCTGTATATACTACAAAACAGAGTAGAAAATAGCATTGTATATTTTTTCTGACAGAATTTATTCAAAGCAATTTGGTTTTTAACATTGGGGTGCCTATATAATATTTAGATTTTATTCGATTAATGAAAACTTAGAATTTCTGTATTTTACATGAGAGAGGATACTGAGTCAGTGTATATAATCAAATACAAAGTAGAATAAGGCATTGTATATTTTTTTTAACAGACTATATTCAGAGCCATTTTTTTTACCTTTGGAGAGCCTACATATTATTTAGATTTTTTTGGATTCACATAAAATTAGAAATTCGGTATTTTACATGAGAGACCATATTGAGTTGGTGTATATACTCCAAAACAGAGTTGAAAAGGGCATTGTATGTTTTTTATGATATATTGTATTCAGCGCAATTTTGCTTTTAACATTGGGGTGCCAAGATGATATTAAATTTTTTTCACTTCTGTTAAATATAGAATTTCTGTATTTTTCATGAGAGAGCACATGGAGTTGGTGTATATACTCCAAAAAAGATTAGACTAGGGCATTGTATATTTTTTCTGACAGCTTATATTCAGAGAAATTTTGTTTTTAGCATTGGGGTGCCTAGATAATATTTAGATTTTTACATTTTGTGAAAATTAGAATTTCTGTATTTTACATGAGAGAGCATCCTGAGTTTGTGTATATACTCCAAAACAGAGTATAATAAGGCATTGTATATTTTTTCTAACAGACTATATTCAGATCCATTTTCTTTTACCTTTGGGCTGCCTAGATATTATTTAGATTTTCTTCGATTCACGTAAAATTATAATTTTGTTATTTTACGTTGGAGAGCATATTGAGTTGGTGTATACACTCCAAAACAGAGTAGAAAAGGGCATTGTATATTTTCTCTGACAGACTATATTCAGAGCCATTTTCTTTTAACTTTGGAGCACATAGATATTATTTAGATTTTTTTCGATTCACCTAAATTTAGAATTGCAGTATTTTACATGAGAGTGCATACTGAGTTCGTGTATATACTCCAAAACAGAGTAGAATAGGGCATTGTATATTTTTTCTGACAGATTATATTAACAGCAATTATTTTGTAACATTGGGGTGCCTAGATAATATTTAGATTCTTTTCTATTTACGTAAAATTTGAACTTCGGTATTTTACATGAGAGAGCATACTGAGTTGGTGTATATACTACAAAACAGAGTAGAAAAGGGCATTGTATATTTGTTCCGATGGATAATATTCAAAGCAATTTTGTTTTTAACATTCGGGTGCCTAGATAATATTTAGATATTTCGACTCGGCTAAAATTAGAATTTCTGTATTTTCCATGAGAGAGCATATTGAGTTGGTGTATATACTCCAAAACAGAGTAGAAAATGGCATTGTATATTTTTTCTGACATTATATTCAGAGTAATTTTGCTTTTAACATGGTGGATTGTAGATAATATTTAGATTTTTTTTTTTATTCACTTACATATAGAATTTCTGTATTTCACATGAGAGGGCATATGGAGTTGATGTATATACTTTATAATACAGTAGAATAGGGCATTGTATATTTTTATGACAGATTAAAATAAGAGCAATTATGTTTTTAACATTGGGGTGCCTAAAGAATATTTGGATTTTATTCAAGTCACGTAAAATTAGAATTTCGGTATTTTACATGAGAGAGCATACTGAGTTGGTATATATACTCCAAAACAGGGTAGAATAAGGCACTGTATGTTTTTTCTGACAGACTATATTCAGAGGCATTTTCTTTTAACTTTGGGTCACCTACATAATATTTAGATTTTTTTAGATTCGGGTAAAATTAGAATTTTGGTATTTGACATGAGAGAGCTTATGAAGTTGGTGTATATACTCCAAAAAAGAGTAGCAAAGGGCAGTTTATATTTTTGCTGACAGATTATATTCAGCGCAATTTTGCTTTTGCCATTCGGGTGCCCAAATAATATTTAGAATTTTTCAATTCATGTAAAATTTGAATTTCGGTATCCTACATGAGAGAGTATACTTAGTTGGTGTATACACTCCAAAACAGAGTAGAATAAGGCATTGTATATTTTTTCTAACACACTACATTGAGAGCAATATTCTTTTAATTTTGGGGCGCCTAGATATTATTTAGATTATTTCGATTAGCGTAAAATTAGAATTTTGCTTTTTTATATGAGAGAGCATATGGAGTTGGTGTATATACTACAAAACAGAGTAGAAAAGGGCATTATATATTTTTTATGACAGATTATATTCAGGGCCATTTTGCTTTAACATTGGCATCCCTGGATAATATTTAGATTTTTTTCAATTCGCTTAAATACAGAATTTCTGTATTTTATATGAGAGAGCATATGGAGTTGGTGTATATACTCCAAAACAGAGTAGAAAAGGGCATTGTATATTTTTTCTGACACATTATAATGAGACCAATTTTGCTTTTAACATTGGGGTGCCTAGATAATATTTAGATTTTTTTCAATTCGCTTAAATATAGAATTTCTGTATTTTACATGAGAGGGCATACAGAGTTGGTGTATATACTCCAAAATAGAGTAGAATAAGGCATTGTATATTTTGTCTAACAGACTATATTCAGAGCCATTTTCTTTTAACTTTGGGGCACCTTGATATTAGTTAGATATTTATCGATTCACGTAAAATTAGAATTTTGGTATTTTACATGAGAGAGCATATGGAGTTGTGTATATACTCCAAAAAAAGTAGAATAAGGCATTGTTTATTTTTTCTAACAGACTATATTTAGGGCCATTTTTGTTGATCGTTGAGGCGCCTAGATATTATTTAGATTTTTTTGATTCACGTAAAATTTGAATTTCTGTATTTTACATGAGAGAGCATATAGAGTTGCTGTATATACTCCAAAACAGAGTAGAATAAGGCATTGTATATTTTTTTAACAGACTATATTCTGAGCCATTAACTTTTAACTTCGGGACGCCTAGATATCATTTAGATTTTTTCGATTTGGGCAAAATTAGAATTTCTGTATTTTACATGAGAGAGTATATTGAGTTGGTGTATATGCTAAAAACAGGGTAGAATAGGGCATTATATAATTTTTCTGACAGATTATATACAGAGAAATTTTATTTTAACATTGGGGTGCCTAGATAATATTTAGACTTTTTCCGATTCACGTAAAATGAGAATTTCGGTATTTTACACGAGAGAGCATACTGAGTTGGTGTATATACTCCAAAACAGAGTAGAAAATGGCATTGTGTATTTTTTTTGACAGACTATATTCAGAGCCATTTTCCTTTAACTTTGTGGCACCTATATATTATTTAGATTTTTTTTGATTCGCGTAAAATTAGAATTTCTGTACTATACATGAGAGAGCATATTGAGTTGGTGTATATACTACAAAACAGTAGAAAAGGGCACGGTATATTTTTTCTGACAGATTATATTTAGAGCAATTTTGCTTTCAACATTGGGTTGCCTAGATAATATTTAGATATTTTTCGATTCACTTAAATATAGAATTTCTGTATTTTAGAAAAGAGAGCATATGGAGTCGGTGTATATATTCCAAAACAGAGTAGAATAGGGCATTGTATATTTTCTCTGACAGATTATATTCAGAGCAATTTTGTTTTTAACATTGGGTTGACTAAATAATATTTAGATTTTTTTGATTCGGGTTAAATTAGAATTTCTGTATTTTACATGAGAGATCATACTGTGTTGGCTTATATACTCCAAAACAGAGTAGAATAAGGCATTGTTTATTTTTTCTAACAGACTATATTCAGAGCCATTTTCTTTTAACTTTGGGGTGCCTAGATATTATTTAGATTTTTTTCGATTCGTGTAAAATTAGAATTTCGGTATTTTACACGAGAGAGCATATTGAGTTGGTGTATATACTCAAAAACATAGTAAAATAGGGCATTGTTTATTATTTCTGACAGATTACATTCAGAGCAATTTTGTTTATAACGTTGGGTTGACTAAATAATATTTAGATTTTTCTATTCGGGTAGAAATAGAATTTCTGTATTTTACATGACAGAGCATATTGTGTTGATGTATATAATACAAAACAGAGTAGAAAGGGCATTGTACCATTTTTATGACAGATTTTCTTCAGAGCAATTTTGTTTTTTACATTGCGGTGCCTACATAATATTTAGAAACTTATCGATTAACTTAAAATTAGAATTTCGGTATTTTACATGAGAGATCATACTGAGTTGTTGTATATACTCCAAAACAAAGTAGAATAGGGCATTGTATATTTTTTCTGACAGATTATATTCAGAGTTATTTATTTTTTAACATTAAGGTGCCTAGATAATATTTAGATTTTTCGATTTTTGTAGAATTGTAATTTCTGTATTTTACATGAGAGAGCATATTGAGTTGGTGTATATACTACAAAACAGTGAAGTAAAGGGCATTGTATATTTTATCTGACAGATTATGGTAAGAGCAATTTTGGTTTTAAAATTGGGGTGCCTAGATAATATCTAGAATTTTTTCGATTCGCTTAAATATACAATTTCTGTATTTTACATGAGAGAGCATATGGAGTTGGTGTATATACTTTAAAACAGAGTAGAGTAGGGCATGGTATATTTTTTCTGACAGAATATATTCAGAGCAATTTTGTTTTTAACATTGGGGTGCCTAGATAATATATAGATTTCTTTTGATTCACGTAAAATTAGAATTTATATGATTTACATGAGAGTATACTGAGTTGGTGTATATACTCCAAAAAAGAGTAGAATAAGGTATTGTATATTTTTTCTAACAGACTATATTCAGAGCCATTTTCTTTTAAGTTTGGGGCGCCTAGATATAATTTAGATTTTTTTTGATTCACCTAAAATTAGAATTTTGGTATTTTATATGATAGAGCATATTGAGTTTGTGTATATACTCTAAAACAGAGTATAAAAGGGCATTGTATATTTTTTCTGACAGATTATATTCAGAGCAATTTTGCTTTTAACATTGGGGTGCCTAGATAATATTTAGATTTTTTTCGATTAGAATTTCTGTATTTTACATGACAGAGCATATTGAGTTGGTGTTTATACTATAAAACAGAATAGAAGCGGGCAGTGTATATTTTCTCTGACAGATTATATTCAGAGCAATTTTGCTTTTAACATTAAGGTGCCTAGATAATATTTAGATTTTTTCGATTCGGGTAAATTTAGAATTTCTGTATTTTACATGACAGAGCATATTGAGTTGGTGTATGTACTACAAAACAGAGTAGAAAAGGGCATTGTATATTTTTTCTGACAGATTATATTCTGTGCAATATTGCTTTTAACATTGGGGTGCCTAGATAATATTTAGATTTTTTTCGATTTGCTTAAATATAGAATTTCTGTATTTTACATGAGAGAGTACACTGAGTTGTTGTATATACTCCAAAACCGAGTAGAATAGGGCATTGTATAATTATTGTGACAGATTATATTCAGAGCAATTTTGTTTCTAACATTGGGTTTCCTAGATAATATTTAGAATTTTTTTGATTCACGTAAAATTATAATTTCTGTATTTTACATGAGAGAGCATATTGAGTTGCTGTATATACTCCAAAGCAGAGTAGAAAAAGGAATTGTATATTTTTTCTGACAGATTATATTCAGAGCAACTTTCCTTTTAACATTGGGGTGCCTAGATAATATTTAGATTATTTTGAATCTGGTAAAATTAGAATTTCTGTGTTTTACATGAGAGAGTATATTGAGTTGGTGTATATACTACAAAACAGAGAAGTAAAAGGCATTGTAGATTTTATCTGACAGATTATATTAGGAGCAATTTCGCTTTTCACATTGGGGTGCCTAGATACTATCTAGAATTTTTTCGATTCGGTTAAATATAGAATTTTTGTATTTTACATGAGAGAGCATATGGAGTTGGTGTATATAGTTTACAACAGAGTAAAATAAGGCATTGTATATTTTTTCTGACAGATTATATTCAGATAAATTTTGTTTTTAACATTGGGGTGCCTAGATAATATTTAGATTTCTTTTGATTCACGTAAAATTAGAATTTTTTTAATTTACATGAGAGAGCATACTGAGTTGGTGTATATACTCCAAAAAAGAGTAGAATAAGGCATTGCAAGTTTTATCTAACAGACTATATTCAGAGACATTTTCCTTTAACTTTGGGGCATCTAGATATTATTTAGATTTATTTCGATTCACGTAAAAATTAGAATTTCGGTATATTACATGAGAGAGCATATTGAGTTTGTGTATATACTACAAAACAGAGTAGAAAAAGGCATTGTATATTTTTTCTGACAGATTACTATCAGAACAATTTTTCTTTTAACATAGGCTTGCCTAGATAATATTTCGATTTTTTTCGATTCACTTAAATATAGAATTTCTGTATTTTACATGAGAGAGCATATGGAGTTGGTGTATATACTCCAAAACAGAGTAGAATAGGGCATTGTATATTTTTTCTGACAGATTATATTCAGATCGATTTTGTTTTTAACTTTGGGGTGCCTAGATAATATTTAGATTTTCTTCGATTTGCTTAAATATAGAATTCCTGTATTTTACATGAGAGAGAATGTAGAGTTGGTTTATATACTCCAAAACAAATTAGAATAGGGCATTGTATATTTTCTCTGAGAGATTATATTCTGAGCAATTTTTTTTTAACACTGAGGTGCCTAGATAAAATTTAGATTTTTTCGATTCCAGTAAAATTAGAATTTCTGTATTTTACATGAAAGCATATTGAGTTGGTGTTTAAACTTTAGAACAGATTAGAATAGGGCATTGTACATTTTTTCAGACAGATTATATTCAGAGCAATTTTGTTTTTAACATTGGGGTGCGTAGATAATATTTAGATTTTTTTGATTCACGTACAATTAGAATTGCTGTATTTTACATAAGATAGCATACTGAGTTGGTGTATATACTCCAAAAGAGAGTAGAATAAGGCATAGCATATTTTTTCTAACAGACTATATTCAGAGCCAATTTCTTTTAACTTTGGGGCATCTAGATATTATTTAGATATATTTCGATTCGCGTCAAATTAGAATTTCTTTATTTTACATGAGAGAGCATATGGAGTTAATGTATATACTCCAAAAAAGAGTACGAAAGGGCATTGTATGTTTTTTCTGACAGATTATATTCAGAGCAAATTTTATTTTAACATTGGGGTGCCTAGATAATATTTAGATTTTTTTCGATTCACGTGAAATTAGAATTTTTGTATTTTACATGAGAGAGCATACTGAGTTGGTGTATATATTCCAAAACAGAGTAGAATAGGGCATTGTATATTTTATCTGACAGATTATATTCAGAGCAATTTTGTTTTTAACATTGGCGTGCCTACATAATATTTAGATTTTTTCGATTCGGGTAAAATTAAAGTTTCTGTATTTTACATGAAAGAGCATATTGAGTTGGTTTATATAATACAAAACAGAGTAGAAAATGGCATTCTGTATTTTCGCTGACAGATTTTATTCAGAGCAATTTTGCTTTTAACATTGGAGTGCCTAGATAATATTTAGATATTTTTCGATTCGCTTAAATATAGAATTTCTGTATTTTAAATGAAAGACCATATGAAAGAGGTGTATATACCCCAAAACAGAGTAGAATAGGGTATTTTATATTTTCTCTGACAGATTATATTCAGAGCAATTTTGTCTTTAAAATGGGGTGCCGAGATAATATTTAGATGTTTTTAAATTCGCTTAAATATAGACTTTCTGTATTTTAAATGAGAGAGCATATTGAGTTGTTGTATATGCTCCAAAACAGAGTAGAATAGGGCATTGTATATTTTTTCTGACAGATTATATTCAGAGCAATTTTGTTTTTAACATAGTGTTGCCTAGATAATATTTAGATATTTTCGATTAGTGTAAAATTAGAATTTCTCTCTTTTACATGAGAGAGCAACCTGAGTTGGTGTATATACTCCAAAACAGACTAGAATAATGCATTGTATATTTTTTCTAACAAACTATATTTAGAGCCATTTTCTTTGAACTCTGAGGCGGCTAGATATTATTTAGATTTGTTTCAATTCGCATAAAATTAGAATTTCTGTATTTTATATAAAAGAGCATATGGAGTTGGTGTATATACACCAAAACAGAGTAGATTCGGGCATTGTATATTTTTTCTGACGGATTATATTCAGAGCAATTTTACTTTTAACATTGGGGTGCATAGATAATATTTAGATTTTATTCGATTCACGTAAAATTAGAATTTCTGTATTTTACATGACAGAGCAAACTGAGTTGGTGTATATACTCCAAATCAGAGTAGAATAGGGCATTGTTTATTTTTTCTGACAAATTATATTCAGAGCAATTTTGTTTATAACATTGGGGTACCTAGGCAATATTTAGATATTTTCGATTAGGGTAGAATTAGAATTTCTGTAATTTACATAAGAGAGCATATTGAGTTGGTGTATATACTACAAAACAGAGAAGTAAAAGGCATTGTATATTTTATCTGACAGATTATATTAAGAGCAATTTTGCTTTTCACATTGGGGTGCCTGATAATATCTAGAATTATTTAGATTCGCTTAAATATAGAATTTCTGTATTTTACTTGAGAGAGCATATGGAGTTGGTGTATATACTTCTAAACAGAGAAGAATAAGGCATTGTATATTATTTCTTACAGACTTTATTTAGTACCATTTTCTTTTAACTTTGGGGCGCCTAGATATTATTTAGATTTTTTTTGTTTCGCATAAAATTAGAATTTCGGTATTTTTTATGAGAGAGCATATTGAGTTGGTGTATATACTACAAAACAGAGTAGAAAAGGGCATTGTATATTTTTTCTAACAGATTTCATTCAGAGCAATTTTTTTTTAACATTGGGGTGCCTAGATAATATTTAGAATTTTTTCGATTCACTTAAATATAGAATTTCTGTATTTTACATGAGAGAGCATATGGAGTTGTTGTATATACTCGAAAACAGAGTAGAATAGGGCATTTTATATTTTTTATCATAGATTATATTCAGAGCAATTTTGTTTTTAACATTGAGGTGCCTAGATAATATTTAGATTTTTACGATTCGGGTAAAATTAGAATTTCGGTATTTTACATGAGAGAGCATATTGAGTTGGTGTATATACTACAAACCAGAGAAGTAAAGGGCATTGTATATATTATGTGACAGACTATATTAAGAGCAATTTTGCTTTTCACATTGGGGTGCCTAGATAATATGTAGAATTTTTTCGATTTGCTTAAATATAGAATTTCGGTATTTTACATGAGAGAGCATACTGAGTTAGTGTATATACTCCAAAAAAGAGTAGAATAAGTCATTGTAAATTTTATCTAACAGACTATATTCAGAGCCATTATCTTTTAACTTTGGGGCATCTAGATATTATTTAGATTTGTTTTGATTCGCGTAAAATTTGAATTTCAGTTTTTTACATGAGAGAGCGTATTGAATTGGTGTATATACTACAAAAGAGAGTAGAATAGGGCATTGTATATTTTTTCTGACAGATTATATTCAGAGCAGTTTTTCTTTTAACATTGGGGTTCCTATATAATATTTAGATTTTTTTCGATTCCCTTAAATATAGAATTTCTGTATTTTACAGGAGAGAGCATATGGAGTTGGTGTATATACTCCAAAACAGAGTAAAATAGGACATTGTATATTTTTTCTGACAGATTATATTCAGAGAAATTTTTTTTAACACTGAGGTGCCTAGATAATATTCATATTTTTTCGATTCCAGTAAAATTAGAATTTTTATATTATACATGAGAGTGCACACTGAAATGGTTTATATACTCCGAAACAGAGTAGAATAAGGCATTATATATTTTTTTAACAGACTCTATTCAGAGCCATTTTCTTTTAACTTTGGGGAGCCTAGATATTTTGTAGATTTGTTTCGATTCACGTAAAATTAGAATTTCTGTATTTTACATGAGAGAGCATATTGAGTTGGTGTATATATTACAAAACTGTGTAGAAATGGGCATTGTATATTTTTTCTGACAGATTATATTCAGAGCAATTTCGCTGTTGAAATTGGGGTTTCTAGATAATATTTAGATTTTTTTTGGTTCACGTAATATTAGAATTGCTGTATTTTACATAAGAGAGCATACTGAGTTGGTTTATATACTCCAAATCAGAGTAGAAAAGGGCATTGTATATTTTTTCTGACAGATTATATTTAGAGCACATTTGTTTTTAACTTGGGGGCGCCTGGATATTATTTAGATTTTTTTTGATTCGCCGAAAATTAGAATTTCGGTATTTTACATGAGAGAGAATATGGAGGTGGTGAATATACTCCAAAACAGAGTAGAAAAGGGCATTCTATATTTTTTCTGACAGATTTTACTCAGAGCAATTTTGCTTTTAACATTGGGGTGCCTAGATAATATTTAGATTTTTTCTATTCGGGTAGAATTGGAATTTCTGTATTTTACATCACAGAGCATATTTAGTTGGTGTCTATACTACAAAACAGAGTAGAAAAGGGCATTGTATTTTAATTCTGACAGATTATATTCAGAGCCATTTTGCTTTTAACATTGGGGTGCCTAGATAATAGTTAGATTTTTTTCGATTCGCTTAAACTTAGTATTTCTGTATTTTACATGAGTTAGCATACTGAGTTGGTGTACATACTCCAAAACAGAGTAGAATAGGGCATTGTATATTTTTTCTGCCAGATTATATTCGGAGCAATTTTGCTTTTAACATTAAGGTGCCTAGATAATATTTAGATTTTTTCGTATCCGGTGGAATTTGAATTTCTGTATTTTACATGACAAAGAATATTGTGTTGGTGTTTATTCTACAAAACAGAGTAGAAAAGATCATTGTATATTTTTACTGACAGATTGTATTTAGAGCAATTTGCATTTAGCATTGGGGTGCCAAGATAATATTTAGAATTTTTCGATTCGGGTAAAATAAAAATTTCTGTATTTAACATGAGAGAGCATATTGAGTTGGTGTATATACTACAGTAGAATGTAGAAAAGTGCATTCTACATTTTTTCTGACAGATTATATTCAGAGCAATTTTGCTTTTAACATTGGGGTGCCTAGATAATATTTAGATTTTTTTCGATACACGTAAAATTAGAATTTCTGCATTTAACATGAGATTGCATACTGAGTTGGTTTATATACTCCAAAACAGAGTAGAATAAGGCATTTTATATTTTTTCTAACAGACTATATTCAGAGCCATTTTCTTTTAACTTTGGGGCGCCTAGATATTATTTAGATTTTTTTCGATTCACGTAAAATTAGAATTTCCATATTTTACATGAGAGAGCATATTGAGTTGGTGTATATACTACAAAACAGAGTAGAAAAGGGCACTGTATATTTTTTCTGACAGATTATATTCAGAGCAATTTTCCTATTAACATTGTAGTGCCTAGATAATATTTAGATTGTTTTTGATTCGCTTAAATATGGAATTACTGTATTTTACATGAGAGAGCATATGGAGTTGGTGTATATTCACCAAAACAAAGTAGAATATGGCATTTTGTATATTTTCTGACCGATTATATTCAGAGCAATTTTGTTCTTAACATTGGGGTGCCTACATAATATTTTGATTTTTTCGATTTGGGTAACATTAGAATTTCTGTATTTTACATGAGAGAGCATATTGAATTGGTGTATATACTAAAAATAGGGTAGAAAAGGGCATTGTATTTTTTTTCTGACAGATTATATTCAGAGAAATTTTGCTTTTAACATTCGGGTGTCTAGATAATATTTACATTTTTTTCGATTGTCTTAAATATAGAATTTCTGTATTTTACATGAGAAAGCATACTGAGTTGGTTTATATACTCCAAAACAGAGTAGAATAGGGCATTTTATATTTTTTCTGACAGATTATATTCAGAGAAATTTTGCTGTTAACATTGGTGTGCCTAGATAATATTTAGATTTTTTCGATTCGCTTAAATATGGAATTTCTGTAATTTACATGAGAGAGAATATGGAGTTGGTTTGTATACTTTAAAACAGAGTAGATTAGTGTATTGTATATTTTTTCTGACAGATTATATTCAGAGAAATTTTGTTTTTAACATTGGGGTGCCTAGGTAATATTTAGATTTTTTTCAATTCGCTTAAATATATAATTTCTGTATTTTACATGAGAGAGCATATTGAGTTGGTGTATATACTTCAAAACAGAGTAGAATAAGGCATTGTATATTTTTTCTGACAGATTATATTCAGAGCAAATTTGTTTTTAACATTGGGTTGCCTAGATAATACTTAGATGTTTTCTATTCATTTAAAATTAGAATTGTTGTATTTTACATGAAACAGCATATTAAGTTGGTGTATATAAACAAAACAGAGTAGAAAATGGCATTTTGTATTTTCTCTGACAGATTATACTCAGAGAAATTTTGTTTTTAACATTGACGTGCCTACATAATATGTAGATTTTTTTCGATTCGGTTCCAATTAGAATTTCTGTATTTTACATATCAGAGCATATTGAGTTGGTGTATACACTACAAAAAAGAGTAGAAAATGGCATTGTGTATTTTTTCTTACAGACTATATTCAGAGAAATTTTTCTTTTAATATTGGGGTGCCTAGATAATATTTAGATTTTTTTCGATTCGCTTAAATATAGAATTTCTGTATTTTACATGAGAGAGCATATTGAGTTGTTGTATATACTACAAAACGAAGTAGAATAGGGCATTCTATATTTTGTCTGACAGATTATATTCAGAAAAATTTTGTTTTTAACATTGGGTTGATTAAATAATATTTAGATGTTTTCGATTCGGGTAAAATTAGAATTTCTGTATTTTACATGTGAGAGCATACTGAGTTGGTGTACATACTCCCAAACAGAGTAGAATAGGGCATTGTTTATTTTTTCTGACAAATTTTATTCAGAGGAATTTTGATTTTAACTTTCGGGTGCCTAGATAATATATAGATTTTTTTCGATTTGCTTAAATATGGAATTTCTGTATTTTACATGAGATAGCATATGGAGTTTGTGTATATATTCCAAAACACAGTAGAATAGGGAATTTTATATTTTTTCTGACAGATTATATTCAGAGCAATTTTGTTTTTAACATTGGGGTGCCTACATAATATTTTGATTTTTTTCATTTGGGTAAAATTAGAATTTTGGTATTTTACATGAGAGAGCATATGGAGTTGGTGTATATACTCCAAAACAGAGTAGAATCGGGCATTGTATATATTTTCTGACAGATTATATTCAGAGCAATTTTGCTTTTAACATTGGTGTGCCTACATAATATTTAGATTTTTTTCGATTCACGTTAATTTAGAATTTCTGTATTTTACATGACAGAGCATACTGAGTTGGTGTATATACTCCAAAACAGAGTAGAATAGGGCATGGTTTATTTTCTCTGACAAATTATATTCAGAGCAATTTTGTTTTTAACATTGGGGTGCCTACATAATATTTTCATTTTTTCAATTCGGGTAAAATTAGAATTTCTGTATTTTACAGGAGAGAGCATACTGAGTTGGTGTATATACTCCAAAACAGAGTAGAATAAGGCATTGTATATTTCTTCTAACAGATTATATTCAGAGCCAATTTCTTTTAACTTTGGGGCGCCTAGATATTATTTAGATTTTTTTCAATTCGCGTAAAATTAGAATATCAATATTTTACATGAGAGAACATATTGAGTTAGTTTATATACTACAAAACTGAGTAGAAAGGGCATTCTATGTTTTTTATGGCAGATTATATTCAGAGCAATTATGCTTTCAACATTGGGGTCCCTAGATAATATTTAGATTTTTTTCGATTCAAGTAAAATTAGAATTTCGGTTTACATGAGAGAGCACACTGAGTTGGTGTATATACTCGAAAACCGAGTAGAATAGGTCATTATATATTTTTTCGACAGATTATATTCAGAGAAATTTTTTTTTAACATTGGGGTGCCTAGATAATATTTAGATTTTTTAGATTTGCTTAAAATTGGAATCTCTAATTTTTACATGAGAGAGAACACTGAGTTGGTGTATATACTCCAAAACACAGTAGAATAAGGCATTGTATATTTTTTATAACAGACTATATTCAGAGCCATTTTCTTTTAAGTTTGGGGCACCTCGATATTATTTATATTTTTTTGATTCGCATAAAATTAGAATTTTGTTATTTTACATGATAGAGCATATTGAGTTGGTGTATGTACAACAAAACAGAGTGGAAAAGGGCATCTTATATTTTTTCTGAGAGATTTTATTCAGAGCAAATTTGCTTTTAACATTGGGGTGCCTAGATAATATTAACATTTTATTCGATTCGCTTAAATATAGAATTTTTGTATTTTACATGAGAGAGCGTATGGAGTTGGTGTATATAGTCCAACACAGAGTAGAAAATGGCATTGTGTATTTTCTCTGACACATATATTCAGAGCAATTTTGCTTTTAACATTGGGGTGCCTAGATAATATTTAGATATTTTCGATTATTTTAAATATGGAATTTCTGTATTTTACATGAGAAAGCATATGGAGTTGGTTTGTATACTTTAAAACAGACTAGATTAGTGTATTGTATATTTTTTCTGACAGATTATATTCAGAGCAATTTTGTTTTTAACATTGGGGTGCCTAGATAATATTTAGATTTTTTTCAATTCGCTTAAATATAAAATTTCTGTATTTTACATGAGAGAGCATATTGAGTTGGTGTATATACTCCAAAACAGAGTAGAATAAGGCATTGTATATTTTTTCTAACAGATTATATTCAGAGCAATTTTGTTTTTAACATTGCGTTTCCTAGATAATATTTAGATGTTTTCGATTCGTTTAAAATTAGAATTTCTGTATTTTACATGAAAGAGCTTATTATGTTGGTGTATATAAACAAAACAGTAGAAAATGGCATTCTGTATTTTCTCTGAAAGATTATACTCAGAGCAATTTTGTTTTTAACATTGACGTGCCTACATAATATTTAGATTTTTTCGATTCGGATAAAATTAAAATTTCTGTATTTTACATATCAGAGCATATTGAGTTGGTGTATATACTACAAAACAGAGTAGAAAATGGCATTGTGTATTTTTTCTGACAGATTATATTCAGAGCAATTTTGCTTATAACATTGGGGTGCCTAGATAATATTTAGATATTTTTCGATTCTCGATTAGCTTAAATATAGAATTTCTGTATTTTAGATTAGAGAGCATAGGGAGTCGGTGTATATACTCCAAAACAGAGTAGAATAGGGCATTCTATATTTTTTCTGACAGATTATATTCAGAGAAATTTTGTTTTAAACATTGGGTTGACTAAATAATATTTAGATTTTTTTGATTCGGGTAAAATTAGAATTTCTGTATTTTACATAAGAGAACATACTGAGTTGGTGTATATACTCCAAAACATAGTAGAATTTGGCATTGTTTATTTTTTCTGACAGATTTTATGCAGAGCAATTTTGCTTTAACATTGGGATGCCTAGATAATATTTAGATATTTTTAATTCACGTAAATTTATAATTTTGTTATTATACTTGTGAGAGCAAACTGAGTAGGTGTATATACTCCCAAAGAGAGTAGAATAAGGCATTGTGTATTTTTTCTAAAAGACTATATTCAGAGCCATTTTCTTTTAACTTTGTGGCTCCTAGATATTATTTCATTTTTTTCGATTCGCGTAATATGAGAATTTCGGTATTTTACATGAGAGAGCATATTGAGTAGGTGTATATACTCAAAAACAAAGTAGAATAGGGCATTGTATATTTTTTCTGACAGACTATATTCAGAGCAATTTTGTTTTTAACATTGGCGTGCCGAGATAATATTTAAATTGTTTTCCATTCACTTAAATATAGAATTTTTGTATTTTACATGATAGAGCATATGGAGTTGGTGTATATACTCGAAAAGAGAGTAGAATAGTATATTGTATATTTTTTCTGACTGACTATATTCAGAGAAATTTTGTTTTTAACATTGGGTTGCCTAAATAATATTTAGATTGTTTCGATTCAGGTAAAATTAGAATTTCTGTATTTTACATGAAAGAGCATACTGAATCGGTGTATATACTACAAAGCAGAGTAGAAAAGGGCATTGTATATTTTATCAGACAGATTATATTCAGAGAAATTTTTCTTTTAAAATTGGGGTGTGTAGATAATATTTAGATTTTTTTTGGATTCCCTTAAATATATAATTTCTGTATTTTACATTAGAGAGCATATGGAGTTGGTGTATATACTCCAAAACAGAGTAGAATAGGGCATTGTATATTTTTTCTCACAGAGTTTATTCAGAGCAATTCTGCTTTTGATATTGGGGTGCTTAGATAATATTTAAATTGTTTTCGATTCGCTTAAATATAGAATTTTTGTATTTTACATGATATAGCATGTAGAGTTGGTGTATATACTCCAAAACAGAGTAGAATAGTGCATTGTATATTTTATTCTGACAGATTATATTCAGAGAAGTTTTGTTTTTGACATTGGGTTGCCTAAATAATATTTAGATTTTTTCGATTCGGGTAAAATTAGAATTTTTGTATTTTACATGACAGATCATACTGAGTTGGTGTATATAAAACCAAACAGAGTACAAAAGGGCATTGTATATTTTTACTGACAGATTATATTCAGAGCAATTTTGCTTTTCAAATTGGGGTGCCAGGATAATATTTACATTTTTTCGATTCTCTTAAATATAGAATTTCTGTATCTTACATGAGAGAGCATATGGAGTTGGTGTATATACTCCAAAACACAGATTATATTCAGGGCAATTTTGTTTTTAACAGTGGGGTGCCTAGACAATATTTATATTTTTTCGATTTGGGTAGAATTAGAATTTTTGTATTTTACATGAGAGAGCATATGGAGTTGGTTTATATACTCCAAAACAAAGTAGAATAAGGCATTGTATATTTTTTATAACAGAATATATTCAGAGCTATTTTTTTGGAATGTTGTGGCGCCTAGATATAATTTAGATTTTTTTTGATTCGTGTAAAATTAAAATTTCGCTATTTTACTTGAGAGAGCATATGGAGTTTCTGTATATACTCCAAAAAAGAGTAGAATAAAGCATTGTATATTTTTTCTGACAGATTATATTCAGAGCAATTTTGTTTTTAACATTGGGGTGCCTACATAATATTTGGATTTTTTCGATTCGGCTAAAATTAGAATTTCTGTATTTTACATGAGAGCATATTTAGTTGGTGTATATACTAAAAACAGAGTAGAAAAGGGCATTGTATATTTTTTATGACAGATTATATTCAGAAAAGTTTTGCTTTTAACATTCGGGTGCCTAGATAATATATAGATTTTTTTCGATTCGCTTAAATATACAATTTTTGTGTTTTACATGAGAGAGCATACTGAGTTGGTGTATATACTCCAAAACAGAGTACAATAAGGCATTGTATATTTTTTCTAACAGACTATATTAAGAGCCATTTTCTTTAAACTTTTGAGACGACTAGGTATTATTTAGATTTTTATCGATTCGCGTAAAATTAGAATTTCGGAATTTTACATGAGAGAGCATATTGAGTGGGTGTATATTCTACAAAAGAGAGTAGAAAATGGCATTGTGTATTTTTTCTGACAGATTATATTCAGAGAAATTTTTCTCTTTACATTGGGGTGCCTAGATAGTATTTAGATATTCTTCGTTTTCCTTAAATATAGAATTTCTGTATTTTACATGAGAGAGCATATGGAGTTGGTGTATATACTCCAAAACGAAGTAGAATAAGGCATTGTATGTTTTTTCTGACAGATTATATTTAGAGAAATTTTGCTTTTAACATTGAGGTGCCTAGATAATATTTAGATTTTTTTTGATTCGCTTAAATGTAGAATTTCTGTATTTTACATCAGAGAGCATATGGAGTTGGTGTATATACTCAAAAACAGAGTAGAATAGCGCATTGTATAGTTTTTCTGACGGATTATATTCAGAGCAATATTGCTTTTTACATTGGGGTGCCTAGATGATATTTAGATTTTTTTCGATTCACGTAAGATTAGAATTTTTGTATTTTACATGAGAGAGCATCCTGAGTTGGTGTATATACTCCAAAACAGACTAGAATAAGGCATTGTATATTTTTTCTAACAAACTATATTCAGAGCCATTTTCTTTGAACTCTGAGGCGCCTAGATATTATTTAGATTTTTTTTGATTTGCATAAAATTAGAATTTCGGTATTTTATATAAGAGAGCATATGGAGTTGGTGTATATACTCCAAAACAGAGTAGAATCAGGCATTGTACATTTTGTCTGACAAATTATATTTAGAGCAATTTTGTTTTTAAAATTGGGGTGCCTAGGCAATATTTAAATATTTTCGATTCGGGTAGAATTAGAATTTCTGTAATTTACATAAGAGAGCATATTGATTTGGTGTATACAGTACAAAACAGAGTAGAAAATGGCATTATATATTTTTTATGACACATTATATTCAGAGAAATTTTGCTTTTAACCTTGTGGTGCCTAGATAATATTTAGATTTTTTTCGATTCGCTTAAATATGGAATTTCTGTATTTTACATGAGAAAGCATACTGAATTGGTGTATATACTAAAAACCGGGTAGAAAAGGGAATTGTATATTTTTTCTGACAGATTATATTCAGAATAATTTTGCTTTTAACAATCGGGTGCGTAGATAATATTTAAATTTTTTTCGATTCGCTTAAATACAGAATTTCTGTATTTTACATGAGAGAGCATACCGAGTTGCTGTATATACTCCAAAACAGAGTAGAATAGGGCATTGTATATTTTTTCTGGCAGATTATATTCAGAGGAATTTTGTTTTTAAAATTTGGTTGACTAAATAATATTTAGATTTTTTCGATTCGGGTAGAATTAGAATTTCTGTATTTTACATGACAGAGCATATTGTGTTTTTGTATATACTACAAAACAGAGTAGAAAACGGCATTGTATATTTTTTCTGACATATTATATTCAGAGCAATTTTTCTTTTAACATTGGAGTGCCTAGATAATATTTAGATTCTTCTCGATTCGCGGAAAATTAGAATTTCTGTATTTTACATGAGAGAGCATTTGGAGTTGGTGTATATACTACAAAACAGAGTAGAAAATGGCATTGTACATTTTTTATGACAGATTTTATTCAGAGCAATTTTGTTTTTAACATTGCGGTGCCTAGGTAATATTTAGAAGTTTATCGATTCACTTAAAATTAGAATTTCGGTATTTTACATGAGCGAGCATACTGAGTTGGTGTATATACTCGAAAACAGAGTAGAATAAGGCATTGTATATTTTTTATAACAGACTATATTCAGAGCCATTTTCTTTTAACTTTGGGGCGCCTCGATATTATTTAGATTTTTTTCATTTCACGTAAAATTAGAATTTCGGTATTTTTCCTGAGAGAACATATTGATTTGGTGTATACACCCCAAAACAGAGGAGAAAAGGGCATTGTATATTTTTTCTTGCAAATTATATTCAGAGCAATTTTGCTTTTAACCTTGGGGTGCCTAGATAATATTTAAATTATTTTCGATTCGATTAAATATAGAATTACTTTATTTTACATGAGATAGAAGGTAGAGTTGGTGTATATACTCAAAAACAGAGTAGAATAGGTCATCGTATATTATTTCTGACATATTATATTCAGAGAAATTTATTTTTTAACATTGGGGTGCCTAAAAATATTTAGATTTTTTCGATTCACGTAAAATTAGAATTTCGGTATTTTACATGAGAGAGCATACTGAGTTGGTGTATATACTCCAAAACAGAGTAGAATAAGGCATTGTATATTTTTTCCAACAGACTATATTCATAGACATTTTCTATTAACTTTGGGGTGCCTAGATATTTTTTAAATTTTTTTTCGATTCGTGTAATATTAGAAATTCGATATTTTACATGAGAGACCATATTGAGTTGGTGTACATACTCCAAAATACAGTACAATAGGGCATTGCATATTTTTTCTGACAGAATATATTGAGAGCAATTTGCTTTTACCGTTTGGGTGCATACATAATATTTAGATTTTTTTCGATTCACGTAAAATTAGAATTTCGGTATTTTACATGAGAGAGCATACTGAGGTGGTGTATATACTGCAAAACAGAGTAGAATAGGGCATTGTATATTTTTTCTGACAGATAATATTCATTGTAATTTTGCTTTTAACATTGGGGTGCCTAGATAATAATTAGATTTTTTCGATTCGGTGGAATTCAAATTTCTGTATTTTACATGACACAGCATATTGAGTTGGTGTTTATACTACAAAACAGAGTAGAAAAGTGCATTGAATATTTTTTCTGACAGATTATATTCAGAGCAATTTTGCGTTTAACACTGGGGTGCCTTGAAAATATTTAGATTTTTTCAATTCGGGTAAAATTAGAATTTCTGTATTTTCCATAAGAGAGCATATTGAATTGGTGTATATGCTACAATACAGATTAGAAAAGTGCATTGTATATTTCTTCTGACAGATTATATTCAGAGCAATTTTGCTTTTAACATTGGGGTGCCTAGATAATATTTAGATTTTTTTTCGATTCGGTGAAATATATAATTTCTGTATTTACATGAGAAAGCATACTGAGTTGGTGTATATACTCCAAAACAGAGTAGAATAGGGCATTGTATAATTTTTCTAACAGATTATATTCAGAGCAATTTTGTTTTTAACATTTGGGTGCCTAGAGAATATTCAGATTTATTCGATTCGGGTGAAATTTGTATTTCTGTATTTTACATAAGAGAGCATCCTGAGTTGGTGTATATACTCCAAAACACAGTAGAATAAGGCATTGTATATTTTTTCTAACAGAGTATATTCAGAGCCATTTTCTTTTAACTTTGGGGCGCCTAGATATTATTTAGATTTTTTTCGATTCGCGTAAAATTAGAATTTCGGTAATTTACATGAAAGAGCATAGGGAGTTGGTGTATATACTCCAAAAAAGAGTAGAATAGGGTATTGTATATTTTTTCTGACAGATTATATTTAGAGCAATTTTGTTTTTAACATTGGGGTGCCTAGATAATATTTAGACTTTTTCGATTTGGGTAGAATTAGAATTTCTGTATTTTACATGAGAGAGCATATTGAGTGGGTGTATATGCTACAAAACAGAGAAGTAAAGGAAATTGTATATTTTATCTGACAGATTATATTAAGAGCAATTTTGCTTTTCACATTGGGGTGCCTAGATAATATCTAGAATTTTTTTGATTCGCTTATAGAATTTCTGTATTTTACATGAGAGAGCAAATGGAGTTGGTGTATATACTTTAAAACAGAGTAGAATAGGGCACTGTATAGTTTTTCTGACAGATTATATTCAGAAAAATTTTGTTTTAAACATTGGGGTGCCTAGATAAAATTTAGATTTCTTTTGACTCACGTAAATTTAGAATTTCTGTAAATTATATGAGAGAGCATACTGAGTTGGTGTATATACTTTAAAAAAGAGTAGAATAAGGCATTGTATATTTTATCTAACAGACTATATTCAGAGACATTTTCTTTTAACTTTGGGGTGTCTAGATATTATTTAGATTTTTTTCGATTCACGTAAAATTAGAATTTCGGTATTTTACATGAGAGAGCATATTGAGTTGTTGTATATACTCCAAAACAGAGTAGAAAAAAGCATTCTATATTTTTTCTGACGCATTACCTTCAGAGCAATTTTTCTTTTAACATTGGGGTGCCTAGATAATATTTAGATTTTTTTCGATTCGCTTAAATATAGAATTTCTGTATTTTACATGACAGGGCATATGGAGTTGGTGTATATACTCCAAAACAGAGTAGAAAAGGACATTGTAGATTTTTTCTGACAGACTATATTCAGAGCAATTTTGCTTTTATCAATGAGGTGCCTAGATTATATTTACATTTTTTTTGATTTACGTAAATTTAGATTTTCGGTATTTTACATGAGAGAGCATATTGAGTTGGTGTATATACTCCAAAACAGAGTAGAAGAAGGCATTGTATATTTTTTTGGACAGATTTTATTCAGAGCAATTTTGATTTTAACATTGGGGTGCCTAGATAATATTTAGATTTTTTTTGATTCTCATAATATTTGAATTTCGTTATTTTACATGAGACAGCATATTGAGTTGGTGTATATACTCCAAAAGAGAGTAGAAAAGGGCATTGTGTATTTTTTATTACAGATGATATTCAGTGCATTTGTTCTTTTAACATTGGTGTGCCTAGATAATATTTAGATTTTTTTCTATTTGCGTAAATTTAGAATTTCGGTATTTTGCATGAGAGAGCCAATTGATTTGGTGTATATACTCCAAGAAAGAGTAAAAAAGGGTATTGTATATTTTCTCTTACATACTATATTATGTGCAATTTTTCTTTTAACGTTGGTGTACATAGAAAATATTTATATTTTTTGTAACCACGTAAATTGAGAATTTATATATTTTACATGATAGAGCTTATTGAGATGGTGTATATACTCCAAAACAGAGTAGAAAAGGGCATTGTATGTTTTTTGGAACAGATTTTCTTTAGAGCAATTTTGCTTTTAACATTGTGGTACATAGATCATATTTATATATTTTTTTATCCAGTAAATTTAGAATTTTAATATGTTACATGAGAGAGCATATTGATTTGGTATATATACTCCAAAAGAGTGTGGAAAAGGGCATTGTATATTTTTTCATACAGATTATCATTACAGCAATTTTGCTTTCAGCATTTGGGTAAATATATCATATTTATATGTTTCTCTATTCACGTAAATTTAGAGTTTTGTTATTTTACATGACAAAAAATATTGAGATAGTGTATATACTCCAAAAGAATGTAGGAGAGGGCATTGTATATTTTTTCTAAGAGATTATTTTTCGAGCAATTTTCCTTATATTATTCGGGGACATAGAGGATATTTATATTTATTTCTAACAGCGTAAATTTAGATTTTCAGTATTTTACATGAGAGAGAATATTGAGATGGTATATATACACCATAAGAGAGTAGAAAAGAGCATTGTATTTTTTTCTAACATAGTATCTTCCACGCAATTTTGTTTTTTACATTGGGGTGCATAGAGAATATTTATATTTGTGTCTAACCACGTAAATTTAGAATTTTTGTATTTTACATGTGAGAGAATATTGAGATTGTGTATATACTAAGAAAGATAGTAAAAAAAAGCATTGTGTATTTTTTCTAACAGAGTGTCTTTAGAGTAATTTGGTTTTTAACATTGAAGTCAAAGGGAATACTTACATTTTCTCTATCCACGTAATAATAGAATTTCCATGTTTTACAAGAGGGAATATGGAGATGGTGTATATACCTTAAAACAGGATAGAAAAGGGCATTGTATATTTTTTCTAACAGAGTATTGTCAGAACAATTTTGTTTTTAACGTTGGGGTAAAAATAGAATATTTATATTTTTAGTAATTTTGTGTTTAACATTTGTGTTAAAATGAGTATGTATATATTCTGTAACCGCATAAAATTAGAATTTTCATATTTTACAAGATAGAGAATATTGAGTCGGTGCATATACTTTAAAACATAGTAGAAAATTGCATTGTATATTTTTTCTATCAGAGTGTCTTCAGAGTAATTTTTTTAAGGTTAAATTAGAGTATTTATATTTTCTGTAACTGCATAAAAATAGAATTTTTGTATTTTACAAGACAGCCAATATTGAGACGGTGTATATACTTTAAAATAGTGTAGAAAAGGGCCTTGTATATTTTTTCTAACACAGTATTTTCATAGTAATTTACATTGTGTGAGGGGAGCAAATTTCTCAAATCCTTTTGAACATATTCTCCCTCTCCCCTGTTTTTCTCTTAGCTCACTATTGAATCATTTTCAGGTTTCTTGATTTCTTATCTTTTCCCAATGAGCATTTTAGCTTCTGTCCACTTCTACTTTCAGAATTCTTCAGCTACCAAGACCCAACTCCTCAGAGAGTTGCTGGAGATTTTAGTAACAAAAATTTTCTCTGTCACATTTAGGAGACGTGCTTCCTTATCTTTATTCTATCAAGCTGGGTGAATTTACACAAAACACTTTATATCTTAGAACCAGGTTCCTCTCTGTAGAATGTAGCTAACCTCTATTCTGTGGTCACAAGGATCCTCAAAATAAAAAATAATCATAGTTAATATGTGTGGCTTACTAACCATGTTCTAGAAACCATGTCAAGTGCTTTCTGCAGATGGTTCCCCTTTTATTTTACTATTGGAACTATCGTCAACCCTACTTCGCAGACTACTAAATTGAGTGTCTGAGCTGCTAAGCCACTTGTCCAACGATATACAGCCACTAAGTAACAGAATGAAAATCAGCATTTGAGATAGAAATATTCTACACAAAATGTACTGTTAGAGTGAAACTAGAGTGGTATCATCTCAGATAAGCGTTCATGCCTGTTCGCTTATCGAATCGGCGGAATACATTTAATGCATTCAGGAGATTGGGAGACATCGTTTAAATTTTCTCCAAAACCCAGAAGAACTCAAAAGTACTCATTGTCTTGGCCTTATTGGTATTTGACTACGAATACAATAGATCCCACAGAAGCAAGTCTAGTAGAGTGGCCTTGGCAAAAGGCTAGGATTTAGGAGCAGGTTTAGGCAACTCAAGCCTTCTCGGCTTCCATTTTCTCATCTGTACTTTCATAATTCTGATTTTTAAGAGCACCTTTGTTGAAAGTAAAGGTTCAGTGAAACAGCACAGATGAAGTCCTTCCTATTTGGTCTGGCAGGTAGTAGTTGCTCAACACGTCTTGTCTATTAATGACGACCACAATGATCATAGTGGACTAATAATGAATTGATAAAATATGATTATGTAAGTTCAAATGAGATTTGCTCCCACCCCTCTCCTCTGTTTCAGAGGCTGTATGGTTTTTATGTTCTACATTGTATGGCTTAACGTTGGCAGGTGGGGGATTTTGATAGACACATGATAAAATCAGAAGCCCCAAGACTTGTATTTTCATCACAGAAATGTATTACTTCCTTGAGTTGTGACCTGGAGAGAGTTACTTTGTCTAAGTTAACCTTACTTGTAAAAATAATCATAAATATACCTGCCCTTTCTCGTCATCTCAGCCTCTCCGCAGTCAGTGTGAGGTACCATTGGTATAGTGTATATGAAGGGGTTTGCAAGCTCTGGAGTGCTGTATGTATGCTATTTTGCCTCTTCAATTGTGAGTGGTGTTTTCCCATTCTCCTTAAATGACCCAACACTACGCTCTCGGTAAAATACATGCATTTGTGCATGAACATTTGGCAAATAATAAGAGCTGCATTTGCAAGAATTTTTCCCTTGAACAGCCAAGTGAGCCACTATGAGCTGCACTGTAGCAGTGACATTTACAATAATTTGTTCAGAAGAGCAATTGCCAACTTGCCTATTTGACTTGTATGGAGTGCTATACGTTGTTTAGGGTGATGAGATTATTAAACCAGCAATTTGGTAGAGCCATCAGAGAAGAGGATGAAAAGAAATGAATATCTGAGATCCTGAGTTTCCAATCAGATCAAGAAAAGAAGCCTATAAGAATAGGTCCCATTTATTTGGGGGAGAAACATACACCACTTTGTATGAAGGCTTCATTTTCTAGGAATATTTTCTAATGCTTTCAAAAACATTGTGATATATGTAGGACTATTCCCATTTTACAGATGAGAAAACTGAGGCTATGAGGTTTAAGTCACTAGTCTGCTCCTTCTTCCATTCTGGTTTTTAGAAAATGGTGCCACCACCTATACAGTCACACAAGCCAAAGTCCTATGAGTGAGCTCTGGTTTATCCCTTTCTCTCTCACTTCTCATATCTAACTTACCATTCAGGCCTGCTGATTTTAGTTCTTAAATATCCCTTAGCTTCTGTTTTTTCTTTCCATTAAAATTCTCATTGCAGCCCTTCTGTGGATTACCTCCTGGCCTTCCACCTGTGTGTCTGTGTCCATGTTGTCTCCAGTCTGTCCTCCACATAAGTCAGACCATGCCCCATACCTCCCAGTCCTTCTGAGAATGAGCACAAACCTCCTCACCATGGCCACAGTCTTCTTTCCATTTCTCTGTCCTCATGGCGTGCCCCTCCTCTCTGCTCTACACTGCAAAGACTCAGCATCTTGTACTGGCCAAGGTCCAGGTCCCCCTGCACCACATATTTGCCAGGAATGCCAGATCGTCCTTACTTTGCCCACTTACTGCCCACTCATGCTTCTGATCTCGGTCCCTCCCTAGGGGAAACCTTTCCTGACCTTTGTAACTAAAGCAAAGCCTTCTCCTGGGTGCTCTCATTGTTCCAGAGACCTGCCTGCACAGCACTTGTACCAGTTAAACCTTTACATTAACTGGAGTGACAGATATGTTAGTGTCCACTGCTGCCTTGCAGGAATAAAGCCAGAAAAGGTAAGGCCCTATCTGTGTGCATTTCTACAGTCTAGTGTGCTTAGTGAGATATTGTTTAAGAAGAATGAGTTGGACATGACAGCATGGCTAGAAAGTGATGGATTGAGGATTTAAACATACTTCTTTCTGGTTCTAGAGAGTTGGCTGCTAACACTATTCCCTTTGGGACAGTGTCATTTTAGGACTGATAAGGGTACTTTTTGCTAAGATCAAATATATTTTGGGTCCATCAGATGAAGTTTGATAAAAGTGGGTTATTCAGAACCCACTGATAAGCAGAGCTGCCTGACCAAGATTTTCAGATTTTGCATCAAAGAGAAAAGTAATGAAAGTGGGCTGATGGGAAGGGAAGGAGGGCTGAAAAGTGAAGCAGGAACAGCTATTTCTATAGTGCCCTTGACCCTGCCTTTCTCTGTTCTTCACTCTGGCTGAAATTGACCACCCTGAGTGCATTCAGATAATGATAAATTATCTCTGCCACACTGTGTGTGTGTGTGTGTGTGTGTGTGTGTGTGTGTGTGTGTGTGTGTTTCGCTATGTACAAAGAGGCAGCTTCTGTGAATAAATGAAGCCTTGTAATTAAGGAATTTGTTGTAAATGGCAAGATGCATTGGTGCTTGGTCCTTAGTACTCCTCGCTGAGGCCACATTTCCTTGAACTGGCTCGTATTTGCCACTGACACTACTAGCAGCAGGATGGAGGGGAGGAAGGAAGACACCAGGTGTTGCAATGCTTAGCGCCTGCTTTCAGCTTTGCTGCAAACTAAAACACTGACTGACTTTGGTTAACCCCCTAACCTCTTTGAGCCTCAGTTTTTTCATCTGAAAAAATCAATGATGGTTTGAATTTCTTCCGAATATGACATTCAGTTATCTCTCTCTCCATTGTGGAAGCACTGGGAGCTATTGTTCTCCTGTCTCTGGTGGCCGTTATGATTTCTGCATTATCAAGGGGCCCTCTCTAACCGAAATAACCCCCCAAAGAAATTAAGTTTGTAATCATTTCTGCCTGGTAAGGGAAATGACAAGAGAAAAGAGTTAGTTGTCAATAGCCCTGTGGATGGCGAATTAATGGGATCTGTGCAAACAGTTGCTTATAGAGCCATAATTTGCCTTTCGTTTTCCTTTGCAACTCAGAAAAAAGTGAATAATTTTCAAAGAGCCTCTCATTGAACATATTTTTTAAAAACATGTCATTGGCAAAAGGGGCACTTGGTTGCTTGATTGCCATATATCTCTGAGTATGTGGAACAGTTATTTTTAGCTGGGGGTAACTAGCTGAGAAGAAAGCTGCAGCATCCTGGAGGCAGAAGAATCTTTGTATGTCTTATGTTGGCATGGAGAAAGCAAAGCGAAAGGGCAGAGTATAAAAGGTTGTTAACTAGATAAGGGGTCAGCTGCATTTCCTCTGGCTGCTCAGAGGTGAAGCCCTAAAGCAATGGAGACAACATTGTGGGTGGGAATGTGTTTGCAGGGTCTAATTAGTTTACCCAAGAAAAGCAAAAAAGAGAAAGGGCTAAAAATATGTAGATTGTAAAATTCATGGCTTCATTTGCTCTTCTTTGCCTTTGAAACCTTTTTAAAACCTTATAGTAGAACAATTTGTAATCCTTGAAGCCTTTTTGCTACCACTCTTGTCAGCTTGTCTAAAGCCACCGTAACTTATCAGCTACTGGGGAAAGTTGTTTAAACTCTCTAAGCCTCCTTTTTTCCCACTGGTTCACTTAGGGGCACCAATTCCTAATGTTTCTGCCTGAGTTATTGTTTTTCAGATCCCATAATTGTTTGCATATGTGCTCTATAAGATGCGTCACCTAGCACACGTTGTGGGCAACCTCAAATGTAGAAGTTAGGACATCTTTGTGCCTGGATTTGGCTGTTACTAACAAGACGGACCGGGGAGGAAGGGCAGAGTAGACTACTGTAGAACTTTTCTGGATTCTTTTGGTTTCTCCAGAAAATGATACTGTTCTTATATTTAAAGATAACTATCTGCCTAGGCATATTGAAATTCTAAGGTTGACACCACTTTGCATTGATCCTAGGGCAGGGTTTCAGGATTGCTGGAGCAGCATCATCCTTTTACAGTACAGATTTCAGTCAGCAGGCTGGTCATGGCCTCCTCAGTGTGCAATCTTCTTACTGATGGTGGGCGTCAGTGGGCTGGACTCACAGTTTCCATCTCTTAGGCTGGGCAGGCCCATGGTGGCAATGGTAAAAATTTCATGGGAACATACATCAGAAGTAATAAGAAATCCATCTTCTTAAAGCCTTCATAGGAGATTTCCTGAAGATTTATAAAAGGCACTTCATTGATCAAATGACTCTGATGTTTCCCCTCACTGGAAGAAATTCAGGTCACCAGCCCACGTAAAATCATTGTGTTCTCCTTTTGCAGTAACCTCTGCTCATGTAATTTCTTTATGGCATATTATATACTATTAACTTAATATCCTGATTAGTGGAGCTAGCAAACACTCAGTATCACTATAAACTGCAGTATCATAACTGACTTCCTTTAAAAATCATCTAATGTTTCTTTAAAATCACTGGTGCTTTTGTAAAGTAGTTCATATTTAGGAATATGAACATTTTATCATGCTGGAAAATTATTTGAATTTGTTTTCATTTAAAACCTATAGCTTTCTATTTAATCTAGCTTTCACAAATATTTTATTTGCCCACTATAGAAAAATCGAGTTTAGAGATAAATGTAAAGTCACTCATAGTTCCATCCAAAAGTCAACAACTCTTAATATCATTATTTTTGTTCTTGTTCTCAGTATTTTTGCTGAATCTATGTTTCGTAGAGTTTCATCATATGTCAGATAAAACTGCATATATATGAGTTTTTAAACAATACATTTTTGTTGTCATAAATGAAACACACATTTAATATGGTATGACTAGGACATATAGAGATATATAACAAAGAAAATTAAAGTCATTTAAAATCTTACCAAATCTAATAACCATAAACCTTTCGATGTGTTTTCTCAGAATACTTTTTCCTATGCCTTTTATATTTTCTTGATTATCAAGTACTTCAAGCGTATAGAAAAGACAGAAACTAATATAAGCAGCAATGGAAAATTTTAAAATATGGGTATTTTTCTGCATGTGTTTCAGATTGTTTAGTTTTTGTTGTCCTTGGCCCTCCCCACGTGTCCCTTTATTTTCCTGGCAAAACAAAGCATTACCGATATAGTTGCAGCTTCCTATACTCAATTTTATTTTTCTAAAACTTATTGATATTGAAATGTCTACCTCTGGTCTACTTACTTTCCCTGCCGAATAATACTTTACCATATGGAAATACCACGATGTACAATTACATGCATAGTGCCATATACATTTGTTTACAGGTTTCTTGGGAAGAATCTCTCTTACTGTGTTCCCAGAAGAGGGATTGGTAAATTGTAGGGGAGGCTTGTCTTCATTTTTACTATGAATTTCCAATTGTTTAAAGTAGTTGTAACAATTTGTATTCCCACAGGAAATGTGGGGAAACTTGTTTTGTGTTTGGCTTCACTTGATATTTCTAGGCTTTTACTTTTTGTTTGTCAATCTTATGAATGTAAAATGGTATGTTTTAATTTATATTGTGCGCAGACTTTATTATTCGGGAAACATGTAACCTTTCTCATGCACCACTGTCATGGATTTGTTTTCCATTTAACTCATTTATTACGCACGGAAAATTGTGAGGTTTCTCAAAGATGGCGATGAGAACTGCTGATGGATTTGCTGCATTAGATCCACCCTCTCCAGCTCTGGCCCTCTAGTGTCAGTATTTCTGCCTTCCATTTCTAGTGCTTCCTCTTTTCAGGTTCTGGGAACATTCTGGCTGTAGAAATCAGTTGCAGTAATTGGAAGAACTTTTACTAAAGTGACTTAGTTATCTTCTTACCTAGTAATTATGCAGACTGTAAAATATATTTATGAAAAATTCAAGTTATATACAAAACCAGACACTACCAAAGCATATACAAAGTTCATGATCCCTTTTATTTTTCTCTTCTTCCTCTTCCAATATATAACCACTTGTAGAGAGCCCCTACTATTTCCTTTGTATTTATGTTTATGTCCAAATGCAATAGATATTCTCTAACATATCTCCTTGGATCCATGAGAAGAAGGTGAATGTAATTTTAAAAAATGAATATGATATCTCTACCTCAGCACAGTATTGCATTATACGGAAATAAGAGAAAGAATCTAACTCTTCCATGGACATTTAGGTTGCTTGTAGTTTTCTATTATTTTAAACAGTGTTGTGGAAAACATTCTTGTAAATGTCTTTGGACATCGATGTGAAAATTGTCTTAGGAGATATTTGTAGAAATGCTATTTACATGGTCTTTTTTGCCTACTGTATTCATTTTTATTTAGAACATTTTATAGAACTTTAGGAATTGGTGACTTCTAAGTAGGTGTAAAACACAGTACCAGGCCAGGCATGGTGGATCACACCTGTGTAATCCCAGCACTTCGGGAGGCCGAGGCAGGTGGATCACGAGGTCAAGAGATCGAGACCATCCTGGTCAACATGGTAAAACCCCATCTCTACTAAAGATACAAAAAATTAGCTGGGCATGGTGGTGCGTTTCTGTAGTTTCAGCTACTTGGGAGGCTGAGGCACGAGAATTGCCTGAACCCAGAAGGCGGAGCTTGCAGTGAGCCGAGATCACGCCATTGCACTTCAGCCTGGGTGGCATGAGCAAAACTCCATCTCAAAAAAAAAAAAACACAGTACCTGGATTCTCTGAGCTTTATGTTCTGTTTGAAGCAGGGGAAGTGACAGTAACTACCTGTTAGGGTGAGGATTAGATGAGATACTGTGTACAAAGTTTATAGCATGGGTTTGGATCACAGCAGAGACTAGAAAGTTCAGTTTTGCCTCCTCTTAGTCGGTCCCGAACCCAAATATACTTTTAAATATTTTTTCAGCACAGATTTTAAAGTTTGATAGAAATAGAATTATATTGTGATTACTCCATATGTAAGGTTTCTTTTAGTCAAGAAAATGTTTTTGATATTCAGCCATGTTGTTGCACATGTCAATAGTTCTTTCCTTTTTTATCCTCCTATTTCAGGTCTTAAAAAAGGAATACTGCAAAAAAAATGAAACAATATTTCCACTTGTATTCGGTTTTGGTCTACAGTTGACATTGTTCTCAAGTATCACTAACAGGTTCCCATGGAGAGAAAAATTTATTTTCTGTCCACAACATAACAGGAATGATAACAGATGCAGAAGGCCTACTAGCCCTGTGTGAAAATCATCATGTTGACTATATTTCTCAAAAGTTAAGCTCAGGTGTAGGGGCAGCTGTCAGTCTTTGTTTCCTCACTATCAATCCCACCACTTTTATTTTTTCATTTGGGGAAAAATAATAATGACTGTAAGAACAATGAAAAAATAATCAAAGGACAGTAAAAAGGTTGAATGCACTGGCTGTGGCAGGGAGCAATCAGAAATGGTTTGTTATTTCCCTTCACTTTATCAAAGTTGCTACGTGGACTCATTCTTACCCACCTGTTGGGTAGAATCTTTGATATTTTCTATTTCACTGAGCAATTTAAGATATTAAGAAATTCTGTCTAGTTCAAAACAGGAGCAGAAAACCAAGCACCACACTTTCTCACTCATAATTGGGAGTCGAACAGTGAGAACACATGGACACAGGGAGGGAACAACACACATTGGGGCCAGTTGGGGGTCAGAGGAGGGTGAGACGGGGAGACCATTAGGACAAATAGCTAGTGCATGTGAAGCTTAAAACCTAGATGAACGGTTGATAGGTGCAGCAAAGCACCATGGTACACATATACCTATATAATAAACCTACACATTCTGCACCTGTATCCTGGAACTTAAGAAAAATCCTGTTTAGTTTAATTTCCAAACTCAAAAATTTCATTCAGCTGAAAACTTAACCCTTTTTTACATATTTTAACACATAAAATAATCAACAATGAAAACAGGTAGAGGTTGAGCATCTCTGATCCATAAACCCCAAAATCCAAAATATTCCAAGATCTGAAATTCATCCACATCGATGGCTGAGATAGCGATATGTGTGCTTTCTGATGGTTCAATGTATACAAACTTTGATTCGTGCACAAAATTGCTAAAAATATGTAAAATTTTATTTGCGTTATGTTTATGAGGTGTATGTAAACAGGTGAATTTTGTGTTTAGACTTCAGTTATATCTTTAAGAGATCTCTTTATGTATATGTAAATATTCCAAAATATGAAAAAAGTTTAAAATCCAAAACACTTCTAGTCCCAAGGAATTCAGATAAGGAATATTCAACCACTACATCTAATAAGTCATGGATACTTTAAAATGAAATTTTAAAAGTATTTAAAGAGTCCAAAAGACATCAGGAGAAAAGGGACAGGACAAAAAGTGGGGAAGGGGATGCAAACAAAAACAAACAAAATAATGAAACAAACCATTCAATTGTAAGCTTGAATCCAATTACATCATTCAACCACTAATAAATCTATATTTAATAACGTTAAATGTTAATGAATCATACCACATACTCCAATTCAAGTGCAGAGATTGCCAGAATTGATTTAAAAAACCCACAAGACCCAGTGCTGTATATGAAATACACGCTTTGAATAGAAAAAAAAAAGACAAATATACGTAGGTCTAAATAAGTACTTTTGAATTTTTTTAAGACAGTGTCCTACTCTATCTCCCAGGCTGGAGTACAGTGGTGAAGTCTCTGCTCACTGTAAACTCCGCCTCCTGGGTTCGAGCAATTCTCCTGCCTCAGCCTTTTGAGTAGCCGGGAATACGGAAACCTGCCACCACGCCTAGCTAAATGTTGGGGTATTTTTAATAAAGCTGGGGTTTCACTGCATTGGATAGGCTTGTCCTAAACTTTTGACCTCAAGTGATCTACCTGCCTCAGCCTCCCAAAGTGCTGGGATTGCAGGTGTGAGCCACTGTACCTGACCCTAAATGAGTACATTTAAAATGATATACTATACAAACAGTCAGTCATGGAAGTGTGAAGCAGCTATATTAATACCAAATAAAATATGCTTAAGTCAAAACAGTATTTCCAAAGATAAAGAGGGATAGTTCATGATTACAGAAGAGTCATTTCATCAAAAAATGGATTAAAAATAATTTGTGCGTCAATTTGCACAAAACAAAATTGAACTAAAGGAATAAACAAACAATCCACAATTTTGATTGGTGATTTTAATACCCATCTCCCAAGCAATTGATAGATAAACTAGACAAAATCTTAGTCAAGATGCAGATGACCTGAACAACACTCTCCACCATCTTAAACAAACCAATGGAAGACGACACCCAATAACCACAGAATACTGTATGTTTCAAGTACATGTAGTGTTCACTAGGATAGGTCACATGCTAGGTCGTAAAACAAGACTGAATAGATTAAATCAAATTGAATTCGTGCAGTGTATGTTACCTGACCACATTAGGATTAAAACAGAAATTAACAATAAAAGAACTAGGAAAGCTCCAAGTACTTGGAGATTAAATATAATACACAAGCCCAAGAAGAAATCAAAAGGTAGAATATAAAATATTTTATTCTAAGGGATAATCAAAATACAACATGGCAACACTTATGAATTACAGCTATGGGAGTTCCCAGAGGGAAGTATAGCCGTACATGCTTATACTGCAATAGAAGAAAAAGAGAAAGGTCTAAAATCAATGACGTAAATGTTCACCTAAAGATGATTGAAAACACACACACACACACACACACACACACACAGAGCAAAGAAAACTCCAACGAAATAGTAAGAAAGAAACAATAAAGGTAAAAGTGCAGAGATAAACCAAATTGAAGACAGACAAAATAATAGAGAAAACTAACAAAGCAAAGAAGCTGGTTGTTTTAAAATATCAACATTAATAAACCTTAAGCTACTCTGATCAGGAAAAAAAGAGAGGAAACACAAATGGTCAGTATCAATATCAGAAGTGAAAGCGAAGTGAAACTATCACTACAGATCCTGCAGACGTGAAAAGGATAATAAGAGACTATCATAAACAACGTCATGGTGACAAATTCTGCAACTTAGATGAAATGAACAAAGTATCTGAAAAATACAACAAAAACTAACACAAATTTTGCAGAAAATGTGTCTGGGAAAATTAAAAGATACATTAAACAAAAGAATATGCAAGCCACAGCCTGACAGAAAATGGTCATAAATCTATTTTCAGTAAAGAGCCTGATTTCCAGAATATAGAAAGCAGTTTTATAACCTGAAAATAAGGCTGGGCACAGTGGCTCACACCTGTAGTGCCAGTACCTTGGGAGGCCGAGGAGGATGAATGGCTTAAGGCCAGGAGTTTGAGACTAGTCTGGGCAACAAGGTGAGATTCTGACACCTAGTATAAGTACAAGAATTTAGCCTTGTATGTTGGCTAATATCAATACAAAAAGTTAGCCTGGTATCAGCTAATTGGGAGACTGAGGTGGGAGGATCGCTTGAGCCCAGGAAGCAGAGGCTGTAGTGAGCCAAGATTGCATTATTGCCTTCCAGCCTGGATGACAGAACAACTAAAATAATAAAAGATAACAATTACTGTTTAGAAGGGGAAAAAATTTGAGGAGCCACTTAGCAAAGATAATATACAAGTGGGACAAAATGGATAACATCAAGGAAATGCAGATTAAAACCACAGTGAGATACTACTACACACCCCACAAAATAACTAGGTTGGGAAAGACTAAACACCAAATGTTGGCAAGAATACAGCACAACTATAACTATTGCTAATGGGACTATAAAACAGTAAAACTACTTTGTCAAATTTCTGGAATTTTCTTACAGAACGAATATACATCTCATCTATAATAAATGTCCGAGTTAGAAATCTACCCCAATTAGTGAAAATACGTGTTAATAAAAATACTTATAGAAGACCACAATAGCTTTACTCATAATAATCAAAAGTTGAAAATGTTTCTGGTGACCACAAATAGAGGATCAGGTAGCGAACTATGTTATTTCATAGCATGAAATACTACTCAGCAATAAAAATGAAAGAGATACTGATATGTGTAACCTGACTGATAAATATAAAAATTATTTTGTGGACTGAAGGGAGCCTTATATATAGGGTTATCACAACATGATTCAAGTTATGTGGAATTTCTAAAGTTGGCAAACTTAGTCTACAATGAAAAAAATCCAAGGGTACAGAGCTGGAGACTGAGACAAGTCATGAGGAAACTTTCTGGGATTGTATTAGACCGTTTTTTCACTGCTGATAAAGACATACGTGATACTTGGTACTTTATTCAAAAAAGGTTTAAGGGACTTACAGTTGCACCTGGTTGGGGAGGCCTCATCATCACGGCAGAAAGTCAAAGGGACATCTTACATGGTGGCAGACAAGAGAGAAATGAGAAACAAGCAAAAGGGCTGTCCTCTTATAGAAGCATCAGCTCTTGTGAGACTTATTCACTATCACAAGAACAGTATGGGGGAAACTGTCACCATGATTAAATTCTCTCCCACCAGGTCCCTCCCACAACACGTGGGAATTCTGGGAGCCACAATTCAAGAAGAGATTTGGGTGAGGACACAGCCAAACCATATCAGGGATTATAGTAATGTTCTTTATTTGATAGAGTTTTGGGTTACACATATGTATACTTTTGTCAAAATTCGGTAAATACATACTTAAAATTTTTGTATTTCATCATTTGTAAACTTTACACCAAAAGGAAAAAAAAAGGTACCAAATTCTAGTTAATGCACGTTGAGTTACTGATGTCTGCAATTTACTTTAAAATGCCTAAAAACTATAATGGATTACTGGATGGATAGAAAGATGGATCTATGGATGGACATGAGATAAAACAAGACTCCAAGTTGGTGAAGATACAGTTAAAGTGTTCACTGTAAAGTTTTTTCAACTTTGCTGTACGTTCATAAATGTTCATGATAAAATATCAACGAAAACAATTTTCATCCCTCCTCCTCTGTGACAGCCTCAGCCTGAGAAACCCACAGTGGGAAGGGAAAGGAGGGCAGTGTGTTTGTTTATGACCACCCACCCTCACTTCTTAGCAGTGCTTTCTGGCTCTTCTAGGGTTGGATAGGGGCAGGGAGAAAAGAGAGACAGAGGAACAGATAGGGCCTTATTGAATAGTTCAGCTGTATTATGGTGTCACATTTTAGGAGCAGGCATGCAGTTTTGGGCCCTTTCTCATGCGTTCCTGAGAAATTCTCCTGGTAGCGATCTCTGACAGCAGTTCACTACCTCAGGTAATACAGTTTCTAGGAAGCCACTAAGAGCCCTCCTACCACCTGCCTCTGGGGGTCCTTGGCAGCCTCTTCCTTACCCCTGGCAGGAAGCTTTTCAGGGCAGCGTCCTCCTTAAAATCAATGGTTTTCTCGATTATGGAATTCCTATTTGGCCCATATAAAACATGCAAACACCTTTGTTTGGCTTAACTTGAAGTACGGGCCACTCCCAGCTCCAGTCTTTATCACTTCTATCTGCCCCATTATTTCAACTTGGCCACAGCCTTTTGCCTTTGGATTGTATTCAGATGGGATAGCAGTTCCCGTGTTCTCCAGCCTTCAGGGACGTGAGCTAATCAGTTTGAATGGTTAATTAGAAGTTCCTGTTCAGGCAGCTCATTAGCTTTAAAAGGAAGCAGCAGCCTTTTCCCATCCATGAGAATTGGGTGAGGAGGGAGTTCATACAACACACAACCCTTTCAAAAGTCTTCAGTGTAATTAAAAAAAAAATGCCCAGCGTGGTGGCTCACATCTGTAATCCCAGTACTTTGGGCAGCTCAGGTAGGCAGATCATAAGGTCAGGCTTTGGAGACTACCCTGGCAAACATGGGGAGACCCTGTCTCTACTAAAAATTAAAAAATTAGCTGAGTGTAGTGGTGGGCCCCTGTAATTCCAGCTACTCAGGAGGCTTAGGCAGGAAAATCACTTCAACCTGAGAGGCAGAAGTTGTAGTGAGCCGAGATCATGCCACTGCACTCCAGCCTCAGGAAGAGAGCAAGACTCTGTCTTAAAAAAGAGAATTTTTAGTCCTGTCTTATAAAGGTAAGAGGTAGATAATAACCTATTCTGGCAAAACTGGTTCTTGCCCACACCATTTGAAAAGTCTAGAACCTGATTGTAAATGAAAGGATTCTTGACAACTATTGTTTGGCGCTTGATCTTTGACTCCAATGCCAAACATTGAGAAGACAGCATGTTTCCACTGTTCTGAAAACAGTAGCTAATCTGTGCTTCCCTTTGCTGTCTCGAGTATAGTAAAACATTTATGAGGTACAGAGGCTTGCAGAAAAGTATTTTAGAAGTGGAGTCAGAACTCTACTGTGGAAAGGGGGCTGAGAGAATCATGAATCCGATTCCTTCTCTTGCCAGAGAAGACTCAGATTTGTGATGTGGTTTCTCTGGGTAAACATGAGTCAGTAACAGAAGAGATCAGTAAAACTCTGGTCCACTGCTTAGAAATTAGTGTTTTATGACCTCCCCTCTGCCAGGGAAATAAGCATGAAGACAGCGCTTTTCCTCCCACTATTTTTAAAACTCAGATGAGCAGGTGTTCTATTGCTCCACGTGGTGCGCTTTTGAACTGAGAGGGACTGAGCACGGAGAAGCCAGAGTAGCACCGCCCCCACCCCGTGCCACCTGAAACTCATCATGCTGCTTTCTTTGGAGCGGCTGCCCATTTAAAAGAAGACTTAAGGGGTTTCATTTGGCTCTGTGATTCTGCTGGAAGGAGGCCTGAGTAAGGTTGAGCTGAGGTTGCAGAGGAAAGGAGCCGTTTGTCCCACAACCTGAACAAAACAGAACTATGATGAAGCAGCATTGTCCATCTGAGGTAATACCCAAGGTACATTGCCTCATGTCAAGAAAATCAAGGACGTGAATACACATGGAGTGAGGTTAAGAATGGAGGTTTTACAGGCAAAAGAAGAAAAGAGAACATCTCTCTCTTCTGCAGAGAGAGAGGGGGGCTTCTGAGTGTGTTTTCTGGTGAACTGCACAAGGTTTTATAGACTTGTTGAGGAGGTGGTGTTTGATTTACATAGGGTCCAAATATGGGTTGGACCAGGTGAGAGCTTTACATAGCTCGTGAAGAAGCTGGCTATCCACCCGAATCTTCTTATGCATATAGGTTTTCTACTTGGCCAGTGCATGTTGTCTGTCCCTTATTGCACTTGTGGTTGATAAAGAAAAAGGAAGATAAAGCCGTCAGGTTGAGCATGCCTGGCACCCAAGTAGCCTCCTATTGTTACAGCTGCTGGCATTCGCCTGTGCAAGCTTCCAGCTTGCTTGTCTATATCTGCAGCTCGATTTTACAGGCCGCTCTTTGTTAGAAATGGTTTTGGGGCTGCTTTTTATTCAAAGGGAAACCTTACCAAAGACTTCCTTACTTTCAATCTCTGACGAAATAATTTCTTTAGAACTCCTGTATCAATGGGACTTCTGGATTTCAGTTGAAGTAGTTTTGGCTGATCATCAACTCTGCCTCCACTTAATAGTGAATGCTTTTATTTTCTATGTTTCAAGGAGGGTCTCTTTGCTTCTTGCCCTTCTTTAGAATAGCAGTGTGGAAATTGCACTTAAGAACACCTGTTGGGCACAGTGGCTCACACCTGTAATCCTAGAAATTTAGGAGGCTAATATGGGAAAATTGCTTCAGGCCAGGAATTTGAGAGCAGTCTCGGCAACATAGCGGTACCCCATCTCTCAAAAAAAAAATTACTGGGTGTGGGGATGCATACCTGCTGCCCTGTTGGCCCAGCTTCTGTCAGGAGGCCATGGCAGAAAGGTCACTTGAGCTCAGGAGTTTGGGGCTGCAGTGAGCTATGGTCATGCCACTGTACTCCAGCCTGGGTGACTCCATCTCTTGAAAAACACAACAAAAACCAACAAAAGCCCACTTTCTATCTGGAATGGGAACCGGTAGAGCCTTATGACATTGAGTGACTCAGAGGCAGAGCAAACGTTTGGCCACAGTTTTAATGGTGCAATTTGAACCCTGTGTTTGTCCTACTGACCAAGGCTGTGGCTGTCTTAGGGTCCTCCATATGGTCTGGCCTTGGATGAGAAGAAACTGTTCTTGTTCAACACTTTCTGTTTGTGGAGCCCAAGATAAGAACTTTATGTTTGTTTCACAGATGAGAGGGTGCTAAATAGCTTGCTTAGAATCACACCAGTCAGAGGTAGGAGGGCCACGTTCTTTAACCAGTTTGTGAGTAGATGTCTTCCCAAGAACGTACAGCTGATGGCATAATGCTGACCTTAAGCCTAGGTTAATCCAATTCATGTTTAATGAAAAGCAATAGATTTCCTCCTGTAGCCCAAGAAAGAGCCACTTGACTACAGCTAATCGGTGAGAGAAATACCTCTATCAAAGGAATAGGTGATCAGAATTCATGGGCAGCAATGGGACATAGGAATGTGGAAATGAGAGGTGTGGGCTCCAGGGATGCTGGAGAAAACTCCTCCTCCAGTATTCCCTAACTCTCGAATGCTGCTGTCTTTTCAATACAAATACAAACCCACTCTGTTGTTTTGCACTGCCCCGTGCCCTGAATCTCTTGTTTGTGGACTGTATCCTCCAGTAACTTATTCAAGCAAGGATACACTGAAGCAAATTGTTCTGAAATATGACTTTATTTCTTCTTACACTTACATGACTGGTGGGGCATAGAATTTTTGATTGAAAATAATTTCCCATTCAAGTTTTAAAGATACTACTCCATTATTTCCCATCTTCTGGTAGTGCTGTTGAGAAGCTGAAATCATTCTGATTTTTGATTCTTTGTAAATACTGTTTTTTAAAAAACTTTTCTGAAAACTTAGGAGAGCTGTTTTCCTTTGTCATATATTGCAGATTTTCAAGACAATGTTCTTTGGTGTGAGTTTGTGTTCATGTGTTTAAACCTAGGAGGTTATGTTATTCAACTTGAGAAGTTGCCTTTTTTTTTAACTTTTATTTAAGTCCAAAGGTTCAAGCACAGGTTTGTTATTTAGGTAAAGTCTGTCATGAGGTTTGTTGTACAGATCATTTCATTACTCCGGTATTAAGCCTAGTCCCATTTAGTTGTTTTTCCTGAACTTCTTCCTTCTCTCATTCTCCACTCTCTGAAAGGCTCTAGTGTGTGTTGTTCTTCCGCCTGTTGTATGTTCCTGTGTTCTCATCATTTAGCTCCCACTTGCAAGTGAAAATATCTGGTATTTGGATTTTGTGTTCCTGCATTAGTTTGCTAAGAATAATAGTCTCCAGCTTCATCTATGTCTCTGAAGAGAACATGATCGCATTCTTTTGTGGCTGCCTAGGGTTTTTTGTTGTATATGTACCACATTTTCTTTATCCAGTCTACCATTGATGGGCATTTAGCTTGATTCCATATTTTTGCTATTGTGAACAGTGCTTCCATGGACATATGCGTGCACATGTCTCTATAACAGAAGGATTTATATTCTTTTGGGTACATACCTGGTAACCGATTACTAGGTTTGCTGAATCAAATGGTATTTCACTCTTTAGGTCTTTGAGGAATCATGACACTTTTTCACAATGGCAGAACTAATTTGCATTCCCGAATACAGTGTGTAAGTGTTGTTTTTCTCTCTAACCTTGCCAGTATGTGTTTTTTTTTTTTTTTGCTTTAATAATTGCCATTATGACTGGTGTGAGATGGTATCTTATTATAATTTTCATTTGCATTTCTCTAATAATCAGTGACGTTGAACTTTTTTAATATGATTGCTTGTTGCATATATGTCTTGTTTTAAAAGTGTCTGTTTATGTTCTTTGCCCACCTTTTTATGGGTTGTTTGTTTTCCTCTTGTAAATTAAATTTCCCTACCGATGTTTGATATTAGATTTTTGTGGAATGCATAGTTTACAAACATTTTCTCACAATCTGTAGGTTGTCAGTTTTCTCTGTTGATAGTTTATTTTGCTGTGTGAAAGTTTCTCATTTTAATTTGACCCCAGTTTTCAATTTTGCTTTTGTTACCTTTTCTTTTGGCATGTTCATGATGAAATCTTTGCCTGTGCTTATGTTTTGAATGGCATTGTCTCGTGTCTTGCAGAGCTTTTATAGTTTTTGGTTTTACATATCATTGTTTAATCTATCTTGAGCAAATTTTTGTATGTAATGTAAAGAAGGGGTCTAGTTTCAGTCTTTTGCATATGGCTATCCAGTTATCCTGGTATCATTTATTGAATAGGGAGAATCTTTTCCCCCTTGCTTGTTTTTGTTAAGTTTGCCAAAGATCAGATAGTTGTAGAAGCTTGGTTTTGTTTCTGAATTCTCTATTCTGTTCCATTAGTCTATGTGTTTGTTTTTGTACCAGTACTATGCCGTTGTTTCCTGTAGCCGTGTAATGCAGTTTGAAGTCTGGTAGCATGTCGCTTCCAGCTTTGCTCTTCTTGCTTAGGGTTGCCTTGGCTGTTTTTGGTTCCACATAAATTTTTCAAAAGCTGGTTTTCTGAAAAAAATAATAAAACTCAACCTACTTCTTAACATTTTTCAAGAACCCAAATGAAATTATGACTGCTCTTGGAGATGGCACTCTGTATGTTTCAATTTACTACCCAGTAACTGGTCTATTAAAATCATACCGGTTAAAAAATAATAAACTTGAAGCTATACCAATGAAGGAGAAAGGGAAGAGATTCAAATAACCACCATCAAAAACAATAAGGGAAATATTACCACTGACCCCACAGAAATACAAACCACCCTCAGAGAATATGATGTACAACTGTAGGCACCTTTTTTTCTTTAATTTTGAGATGAAGTTTTGTGCTTGTTGTTCAGGCTGGAGGACAATGGTGAGATCTCGGCTTAGTGCAACCTCTGCTTCCTGAGTTCAAGCTATTCTCCTGCCTCTGCTTCCTGAGTAGCTGGGATGACATGCATGTGCCACCATGTCTGGTTAATTGTGTATTTTTAGTAGACATGGGGTTTCTCCATGTTGATCCAGCTTGTCTTGAACTCCCAATCTCAGGTGATCAACCCACCTTGACCTCCCAAAGTTCTGGGATTGCAGATGTGAGCCACTGAACCTGACAAAATTGAGAAATCTAGAAGAAACTGATAAATTCCTGGTCACAACCACCCTCCCTGAGATGCAAGTTTGGTTTAACATATGCAAATTGATCAATGTCATCGTCACATAAACAGAACTAAAGAAAAAAATTACCCACATGATTATCTCAATGGATGCAAAAACAGCTTTTGATAAAATTCAACTTTCATGTGTGTTAAAAAACTGTCAATCAACCAGGTATTGAAGGAACATACCTCAAAATAATAAGAGCCACATGTGACAAAACCACAGCCAGCATCATACTGAATGGACAAAAGCTGAAAGCATTTCCCTTAAAAATTGGCACAAGATAGAGATGCCCTCTCTCCCCACTCCCATTCAGCATAGCTTTGAGGGTGTTCTTTGCTCTTGGATTTCTAATTCTTTTAATTGTGATGTTGGGTAGTTAACTTGAGATCTGAATTTTGTTTTTGAGATGGAGTGTTGTTCTCTCAACCAGGCTGGATTGCAGTGGTGTGATATGGGCTCACTGCAACATTTATCTCCTGGGTTCAAGCAGTTCTCCTGCCTCAGCCGCCTGAGTACCTGGCAATAGAGGTATGTGCCACAACACCAGCTAATTTTTGTATTTTTAGTACAATGGGGTTTCACCATGTTGGTCAGGCTGGTCTCAAACTCCTGACCTTGTAATCTGCCCGCCTTGGCCTCCAAAAGTGCTGAGATTACAAGAGTGAGTCACCGCAGCTGTCCCGAGTTCTCACTTCTCGATGTGAGCATTTAGTACTATACATTTCTCTCAACACTACTTGACTAGCTGCATCCCAGAAACTCTGGTAAGTTGTACCTTTTTTCTCATTACTTTCAAAGAACTTCTTAAACTTCTTGATTTCTGCCTTAATGTCATGATTTACCCAGGAGTCATTCAGGAGCAAGTGACTCAGTTTCCATGTAAGTGTATGGTTTTGAATGAATTTCTTAGTCCTGATTTCAAATGTGATTGCATCTGCTTTGTGACCTAAGGTATCTTCTATACTTATGAATGATCTATGTGTTGAGTTGAAAAAATGTGTATTCTGCAGTCATTGGATGAAATGTTCCTTGAATATCAGTTCCATTTGGTCTGTAATAAATATTAAATTTCATGTTGATTGGTTGGTTTTCTGTCGGGAAGATCTGTCCAGTGCTGAAAGTTGGGTGTTGTAGTCTCCAGCAATTACTGTGTTAGGGTTTATCTCTCTCTTTCTTATTTGCTGCGTGTGTCTGTTCTTTTTTTTCTCTCTCTCTGTCTGTCTTTATTTCTATCTCTGGAATTCTGATCATTTTAGTGTTGAACCTGTTCAAATTTTCTTCCGGATTTCAACTTTTTTCTTATCGCTATTTCTGGAAGACATAAGGTTCATCTACTCAACTTTGTTGTCTTACTATTCTAACAAGAATTTTTCACAAGTTCTGCTGTCATATTTTTAATTTCTAAGCGTTTACTTTTTCTTTAAATTTGGTTCTTGTTTCATGAAAATGGTAACACTTTTATCTCTTCGAGAACATTCATATGGGTTTCAGAAGGTCTTATCTCCTAGCACAGTCCTCATTCAGGCTGCATTTATGTGTCTTCTTGCTCTGGTCTCGGCCAATCATGTTAGAAGCTTTGCTCAGATGCCTGGTGACCCTTAGCTGTCTGTGTCTGTTAGAAAAAAATGGAGCACTGAAAAGCTAAAAGCTGATGGAAGTTCTGTGATTGTAACATTTTGTGGGTGGTGGTCTTGCTGGGTCAGACCTTTTCTTCTTGAGCAAGAGAGATTCTCTCTAGAGAAAAATCATCTTAACTTCTGATCAAGTGTATCTGCCACCCTCATTGTAACTCAGTGGAAGGAAAACCTGGAGGATCTCAGTGTTCAGTGTGTACATTTAAGCACTTGTGTCTAGAGAGCTCCTGCCTAGAGACACCAAATTTTACTGTATAGAGAGAAAACCTTCACCCTGCCACCACCGTGGGATGCAGGCACCGATTCTAGGGAGAGGATCTGGGATCTACCTACTACTGAAACATAAATTCCCTAGGTAAATTTAGCTGCCAACTCTTGAACCGTTGGAAATCCTGGTTGCCTTCCTGCCACTGGCTTGGGATTTAGCATCTCTGGGTCTACTGTCAGGTGTCACTGACAGCTTCTGCTTGCCTGTTTTCTATATGCTGAAGGGATTGTCTTTATTTTCTTTTTATCTTTGTTGGTTTATTTATTTTTAATCATCCCGTGTTAATGTGGTTTAATGATGGAGTGAAGGCATATGCAGGTATTCAACCAAACATCTTAGCTGAAGTCTGTGTATTTCTCTTGTAGTAAAATCTTGATCATTCTATGTTTCAGTTAATCAAATTTTTATATATGCATTCTGATTTGGGGATGATGTGAGGGAAGAAAGAGAAAGAAAGAGAGGCTCAGACGGACAGAGACAGGGTGAGAGAGAGAGGCTACTGTGACAAATCTGTGGGTCTGTGTATTTGGAAGTCAATAGGAATTTAGCGCTGTTTTCTGTCTAAAAAGCAGGAGTGTCCAGAAAATGGATCTGGAACTAGGCTAAGAATCTTTGGCAATGGCGCAGATCCAGTTGTGTTCAATTTTTAGTCCTTAGGCTGAAAGGGAAAATAACGTAAAACACATTTTAAAAAATTTCTGGCTGGGCGCGGTGGCTCAAGCCTGTAATCCCAGCACTTTGGGAGGTCGAGGTGGGTGGATCACAAGATCAAGAGATCGAGACCATCCTGGTCAATATTGTGAAACCCTGTCTCTGCTAAAAATACAAAAAATTAGCTGGGCATGGTGGTGTGTGCCTGTAATCTTAGCTACTCGGGAGGCTGAGGAAGGAGAATTGCCTGAACCCAATAGGCGGAGGCTGTGGTGAGCCGAGATTGTGCCGTTGCACTCCAGCTTGGGCAACAAGAGCGAAACTTCATTTCTAGAAAAAAAAAAAATTTCTGAAAGTGGTGTTTTCTGATTTGCCCTCAGGTAATTAGATATAGAAGGTAGCCATACATTTTTGGCTAACTCAGCATTCGTTGCTCCATTTAGCAAATTCATTTGATATTCATGTTCTTTCTCTCCAGCTTAATATCCAAAATTTAAAAGTGAGGAATGCAGAATAGTTGAACTAAAAGAAACAGATCAACCACAACGTGCCTCTTCTTCCTCTCACCCAAAGAAAACCATTGTTAACATTTTGCTATATTCTCTTTATGTACTTTTCTCAGGTACTTTTATTCGAATATATTTTTGATCATAAAATTGTCTTAGACAATAAGTTGTCAGAGAAGAACACCCACTCTTTTTACACTCCAGGCTTCCAGCTTGAAGGTGACTGACTTGGGAATTCTGTATTTTAACAAGATATGATGTTGATATGGAATCTTTTATTTGACTGTTCTGAGGTGTTCTCTTTTTAGCATACTCTCCTTCATCCCCTTCTTTTCTGCTATGCACACACATACACATTCACACATACACGCATTCTTTCTTTCTCTCTCACATGCACATTCTCATACGCAAATACAAGCATGCTCATACACATGTGCACACACACAGGCACGAGCATGCACACACTCACACTCATATGAACCAACATGCACATACACATTCTCCTTCATCTCTTTCCTCCCTGCTACACACACATACTCTAACACTCATATGCACATGTGCACACACACATATGTACAACATGCAATGTGTCAGAAGGCCATGTAGAAAATGATTGTTACTCTCCAAAAGGAAGGACACCCACACTTTTGCAATGGAAAAAAACAGCTCTGTTTTTGTAAAAAAAAAAAAAAAAAAAAAAAGAATTTTCTATTAGGCCTAGAAAGAAACTTAAAAAGTGTTTCTTCTTTTATCTAATCGGAACTTGTGTATGTGCACACACCCGTGTGACAGAAAGAGCCAGGGAGAGAGGGAGGGAGAGGAGGTGAAGGCAAGAGAGAGAGAGCGATTAAAAAGCAAGTGCACTGTGGCAAGCTCGTCTGGACTAAGTGAGAAGCAGGCGGTTGTGGTGATGAGATAGGAGCTCGGAATGCTTCCTGGTACCAAGACTGTCATAAATGGAATTGGGGTCTGAAAAAGTGACATCAAAATTCAGCGTTCCTTTGACAACCACTTAGAAAATAGAATGTGAGGAAGCAGGAGGAAGGGAAGGTGTGGGGCCAGACATGAGAATGCACCCCGCTGCTCCACAGATGCCTAGAAATGCTGGTCACTTATAGGGCACAGGTGAGGGGAAGTCTGGACTGGTGGCAGTAGTGCTGCCAAGCCATGTAGCCTGCTCTCTCAAGGGTAAATGTTCTTGCATAAGTAGTGGGGAAGATTATTCCCTAGTTTATATAGGCCCCATTTGTCCTAGACACAGATTTTAATGTTCTCAGGTGATCGCTTGCTTGATTGTCTGTGTAACAGATCAGCAATCTTTTTTTTTTCTGGAAAGGTCTAGGCAGTAAATATTTTAGGCTTGGCAGCCCATATGGTCTCTGTCACAGCTACTTATCTCTGCGGTTGTGGTGTGAAAGCAGCCATAGAAATGGGTAATAAAGGAGTGGGGCTGAGTTCCAAAGTACTTTTATGAGAACTGAAAATTGCATTTTATATAATTGTTGACATGTCCCAAAATATTGATACTCTTTTGAATTCTTTCACATTCGTGGCTCATGAGCTGTCTGACAAGAGACGACAGGCAGGAATTGGTGGATGGGCCATGGTTGCCCAAACCCTGTGTCCAAATCGTGGCATTCTACAAGCAGGAGGGATCTCTGACCCTCTCTTTTTTTCCTCTTTCCTTCTTTTCAGTTTCTCATTGTGCTGATTTGGAAACCAGAAATCGAAAGCTCTGGGAAGTGAACTCTTTCTGACTTAACCTGTTAGTGACAGCGTTAGGATAAAATTTCAGGTCTCAAGGAGCACTTCTTAGAGCCCAGATCAGACTGAATGCCGCTTTTGTGATTGCAGAAGGCATACCATCCTCTGGTACACTAGCTCCTTAGCGTCACCCTGAATCTGAAACTTAGTTCTTCATAAACTCTTTTGTTCTATGATTCCTTAGTGCATCATTTGCTAATTTGTGCCAGTTATTCTGTTGAACACAACTGAGATATAGACATAAGCAAAGTTCCTACCCTTTAGGAACTCACTTCTTCAGGGCCTGGTTTTGATAATCCAGACAAAGATACTTAAATGTAGTTTTATCCTTAAAAGCAAAATCGGCTGCACTTATGTAAGTTACAATAATAATTAAGAATTTAGGAAAAATCCATTCTTAAAACAAGAAGGCAAAGAGAATAAAAAATAAACATCCAAGTCACCCTCTGACTGTGCGTTGGTTTTAAAACAACAGTACTATTATTTTAAGTGAACACAAGGAAAATTTTGCTACCAAGCGAGTACAATTTCTAGCAGGTGATACATCGACTCCTCTGATTCCAGACATTTCCGAAAGTGCCCTTACTACCTACATTACTTCCTTCTGTAAAGCTCTACTGATTAAGACTTTATCTTTTGTGGTTGGATTTTTGCTTTTGGAATTACAACCTGCTTTTCAAGTCACATTTTGTAAATTAGTTGAGGGATCTTGCTGAGTGATAAAGTCTGAGTCAAAAACTTCCTGAAAAGTGCCTCGTGAACTCGTGAGGCATCATGGCAAAGATCCCAATTGTTGGACTGAGGTAGAAAGAAGAACACAGACTTTAAGGTCTGACAGATGTAAGTATAGGTCCCACCTCCACCACGTATTGAATGTGTAATGTTAAATGAGCTACTATACCTCTTTGAGCCTCAGCTTTCCTCTCTGTAAAAAGAAGATGTTAAACCTTTCCTTGCACTATTGTTGTAGGGATTAGAGATGATGTCAATAAAAATGTTTCCAGCATGCTCGGTATTCAACGTACTTTGAATAAACTTATTTGGCCAGTTCACTGCAAAGGGTAATATACACGAGTAAGATTTTTTCTTTTCTTCAAAATAGACTTTTTGGGATTAAACTCTTAAAAAGTGTTAAATAAATGAATCAAGATATTTTTCATTTCTGTTGTTGAAGTATTTGCCTTCTTACGTTTGGTAATGTTAGGATTTTCCACAGAAGAAGTTGACACTTTTCTTCTTAATCATACTGGCAATACCAGGTTTCAACACTAGCTACTATTTTCTTTTCGAAAAGTGTGATTTGTGTAGCTTCCCTTGAATAATCAGCTAAATGTCACATTATCCCTGCTTCTGCTAATCTTTCAAAATGCTCACCACCATAGTCATAACATTTACTTCATGCTCAAGTTGATTTAAAAAATGTTCTAAAGACAGTGTTGCTGAATTTTTATTTGTTTAATAAAAATTAGGCTTTTAAATATAAAAATATAGATTTATGATAAAGCCTCTAGAAAGCAAAAAAAATAGGTTTGAAAAATACCTTGTTTAATTACATAAAGCTAGGCAGAGTTAAATCACTGTTTCCATTTTGGTACATTTTATTTTAATCTTTTCACTATTTTAATGTCCTTCTTTATATCCATAATGGTGATAACATGATGTATATATTATATAAATATATAAAATACATAAATATATCTTTGAAAAATGGAATCTGTAGGCCGGGCGCGGTGGCTCAAGCCTGTAATCCCATCACTTTTTGAGGCCGAGGCGTGTGGATCACGAGGTCAAGAGACCGAGACCATCCTGGTCAACATGGTGAAACCCCGTCTCTACTAAAAATACAAAAAATTAGCTGGGCTTGGTGACGCGTGCCTGTAATCCCAGCTACTTAGGAGGCTGAGGCAGGAGAATTGCCTGAACCCAGGAGGCGGAGGTTGCGGTGAGCCAAGATCGCGCCATTGCACTCCAGCCGGGGAAACAAGAGCAAAACTCCGTCTCAAAAAATAAATAAATCAATCAATAATAAAAGATAAAATGGTATCTGTTTATTTATTATATATAAATATATATCTAGTGACTATATATCTACATATCTACTTCTATATTTATATATCTCCATGATAGAAGTTGGAAAATACTGAAAACTGTAGAGGAGTTCGGAGAAACAACCTATAATCTCATTATACAGAAATAATTTTCTTCCCTTTTGCTTCTCCACATTTTGGCTTAGATCAAATTTAGAAATAATTTTCTTAACGTTTTTGGTATTGTGTTTTTAGAGTATCAAGATGTTGCTGCATATTCTAATTTTTATGTATAGTTGTGACAGGAACACCCACAAAAATAATTGTTCTAGAAAAGAATTTGTTAACAAATATTTTCTTCCAGGAAGTGGTGTATTCGCGTTTTAAAAGAAACATTTCTGGACGTCAAAGTAGACATTGGGCTTATATCAACAGCTCAATCTGTTTTAAAATACGCTTTATTTTTAGAGCAGTGTAAAGTTAATAGTGAGGCATAGTGGAAAGTACAGAGAGTTCCTACATTTTCACCTCCCCAAATGCACAGCCTCCTCCACTATCAGCCTTCCTCACTAGAGAGGTACATTTGTTACAATGGATGAACCAACATTGACTTATCACTGTCACCCATAGTTTATAATTGACATTAGGGACCATTCTTGCTGTCGTATATTCAGTGAGTTTTGACAAGGGTGTAATGGCATGTGTCTACCATTATAGTAACACACAGAGTAGTTTCATTGCCCTAAACATCCTCTAGGCTCTGCCCATTTATCCTTTCCCACTTTTCAACCCCCAGCAATCACTGAACGTTTTGATGTCTCTATAGTTTTGCCTTTTCCAGAATGTCATAGTTGGATTCATATAGTAAGTGGTCATTTGAGTTGGTTTCTTTCACTTAGTAGTATGTATTTGAGTTTCCTCTATGTCTTTTAATGGCTTCATAGCTCACGTGCTTTTTTTCTGCAACAAAAGCCACAGTCAAAGATTATTGCTTTCATTGCTGAATAATATTCCACTGTGTCGATGTAGAGGTTTGTTTATCCAGGCACTTACAAGTCTATAGTAACCAGTGTGGAGCCTGGGGAAGCCATAAATGGCCTGGTTGTGGCGAAGGCCTGGAGCCTATGTCGGTAGGAGCCATGGAGGTTGGAGCCATTAGATCTTAGAGCCATAGGGGAAGGCCTGGAGCTTGGGTTGACAGGGTCTGTCCCATAGCCTGTGGCTATAGAAACCTGCCTGGTGTTGAGTTCACTGAATTGTGCCTGGCATTGGAGTTGATGTTGACGTCAGGTGTTACATTACTCTCCTCTCTGCACATACATGGTATCTCTCTCCATGCTGCACTACCCAGGTTTAGGGGCGGGGTAATGCAGATAATAGAAAACTCTCTTTTATACTCTATTTTATGCCGTTTTTCTTACTTTTCTACTCCACAAACGTGCTATAACCTCTCACCTGAATTCCTTGTCTCTTTTGAAGACACTTTGATGCACGGATGGCTGTTCAAATTGATGTTTCTGTGAAGGAATAAATGCTGAAAAGTTCTGTTTTGCCATTTTGTCCATGGCATTCTTCTGTGTTAACTGAAAAAATATTTTTACTGAACAACATATTGTTAAAAATTGTCAGACCCTTGGTTTAGCTCTGGAAGTTTCTCCTTTAGAGCAAGTTCCTTTCATAGTTCTCTATAGAAAGACTATAGTTGTAAAATGTTGGTAGAGATGATATTTTGTGTGTAGAATTAAGGACCGATTACACATAAATGTTTAGCGGACAGTAAACATTTGCGAGTAATCTGTTCTTACACACAAAAAGAAGGTCTATAGCTTTAGGAAAGGGAAAATTATCAAGGTTATTCAGACAATATAAAATGAGTTGAGAAAATTGAAGGGAATGTTTATACTTGAATGAGACCTCATGGAGAAAGACAAAATAAGGAAGCCATGGGAGAATATTTGCATTCTCGGAACCACAAAAGTGAGGAAAGCCAAGAGCACAGCTGGAGTTGCACCAGATCAAGTAGACATTCCATCAGAGCCTGAACTGAGAATGCACGATTCCTAGTCACCTTGATAACAGCCCCTTTTTCTGTTAATAATACTCTATGAGAAAAATCTTGCAAAAATAGAAAAGGCAGAGTCACATGCGGTTCAGTGTGTTCCACCTTGGCAGACGGTCTTAGGAGGAGTTTTGGAAGGATCGTGCTGCAGGCAATGGATGAGATAATGATGAGAAATTTTCCAGCTCTGTATAAAAAGGCAAGCGAAATATATGCTTGTGAATTTTTGGCTGCTTTTTTATGCTGTATGTTCAGATCAATTTTATCCCAGTTAATGTGAATATAAACTCTGATTGTTATGGCTATCTCTCGTGGGGTTTCTATTATTTTGTCAGAAATTGTATCAGGAAATTTATATCAATCACTAAATTACACATTTCCAAGCTGCATATGAATTAGGTATTACTATGATCATTTTACAGATGAAGAAGATGAGACTCAGAGCAATACATAAGTTGCCCAAGGTCAGAGAGCAAGTAAGTACCAGAAGTAAAAGCCAGATAAATCTCATTCCCATAACCTTGCTCTTTCAATGATGTTTCAGAGTTGATTACAGAAGGAATTGTTCTGTGTGCTCAGGATAATTTACTACCTACTATATTTAACCATAGGGCAGTCTTATAAACAGGGTAGAGTATGCAGTTAAGATAAAATTTGAGAGGAAAAAATTAAATTAAAATAGTACATAACCAATGATCAGAATATTCTCTCAGTATTTTAGAAATTTATGTAAGAATAAACTAGATACTGATAAAAAAGTCACATTCTTTATGCACAAATCTTGTAAGTAGCTACTGTTAAAGAGAGGATATTATTTACCTAGAAGAAAGTGGGGTTGTCAACCACTATATAACCATTCGTGAGGTGAATGTCCATTTTATTTTAGGCCTCTGGCTGATGGATCCAAGAGTTAGATGCGTGATGTCAAAATATTTTCTTTTATATGTAATTACAATTTACAATGGAAGATACAGAGGCCACAAGGTAGTAGAGTTATATTAACAGAAAACCTTGTTAGAGAAAAGAACCTCCTCTCACTATCATGTTCAATGGCAAAGATTAATAGAGGGTACAGCAAAATGGACACACATGCGAGTATACCCACATTGATATTGGAAGTAACTTTTTTCTTATATACTATAAATCATATCCCAGAATATACTCATAATGTGTACACTTATTGGGATATTACAATCAACATACAAACTATGTACCATATGTACATTGACTGTGATGTACATATCTGTACACAATACAGATGTACAAAAAATGTACATAATCTGTACAATATGTACATTTATATGTACATAATGTGTACACAGTAGGTATGTACATAATGTGTACAATATGTAAATATATTGTAATATTACAATGATTTCATATAATCACAACAGCATATATAATCACAATACACACATACATGATATCAATATAAATGTACATATTGCACACATTATATACATTTACATTTATTGTGATATTGATATGTACACATGTACATCATGCACACGTGCAGATTTGCAGTATATACACGTGTACATAAGTGTGCACAGTATGTACATATGTACACTACACATATGTTTATATAATGTAGATATGTACCTTCTGTACAGGAGTACACAGTATGTACAATATATACACGTATATACTAGGTACACATATAGGTGTATACCCACTTTGGTAACCGGAGAGATTTCTATCTAATATACTAAATATAAAATCCCAGAATGTAGTCATAGTGTGTACATTTATTGTCGTATTGTGATAAATGTATTAAATAGGCACATTCTGTACATGTACTCTGCTGTACATAGGTGTACACAATGCACATGTACAAAAAATGTACATAATCTGTAAAATATGTACCATATATTTCTATAATGTGTACACAATGCATAGGTACATAATGTGTACACTATGCCCGTTCCTTAAAATATCAGTGATAAAATATATATAATCACAGTAAGATCTATAATCACACTAATACATATATGTCGTGTAATATCACCAAAAAGTACGTATTGTACACATTAGGTATGTATTAGGTACATATGTATAGTGCACATATTATGAAAATATATATGTATCATAACACCGTATGTACACGTATACAAATATGTGCCTACTATTTAAACAATGTACACATGCAGAAATAGGTGCAAACTACGTACCTATGCACAGCAGGCTATTACTACAGTTCTGCTCGTAGCAGCCTCAATGCCCACCCTGGCTGCTTAAAGACCCCCGGCTAGGGGGCTGTACCCACAGCTCCCGCCAGAGGGCCCATAACAGCTACCAGGCCCACGCTGGCTGCTTAGGGACCCCCTGCCTAGGGCGCTGTGCCCACAGCTGCTGGGGCCCGGCTATTTTGAAAATGTGGTGTAATATGATACTGGCAACCATATCACACAGAAATGATAATGTTACTGTGGTTCTTTACATATTAGGCAATAGTTCTAGTTACACATTTGGCATATTGACAAAAATGTCATCCTCACCCCATTGACATTAGAATTGAAAGCATAGGAGGGTTTCACCCCTTGCAACGTTTAATTCAATATAATTGTTTTCTTGTTTACATTAGTGACCATATCAGAGCACGGTGTACATCTCTTGCAGTATTCAGAATATTTCTCTACGGGCAGCAACATTTTTCTCTCCTTATCTGGATATTAGGAAGAATATCACAGGACCGGCTTACAGCGCCAGTCACATCGTGAGCAATGTCATCTGTAATCCCCTAGTTATTAAGAACAATGTAACGGGGGTCTTGTGTGCTTTTGGAGATATTTGGAGAAATATCCTCTTAGTTTCTGGATATTAGAAACAATACTACAGTGGTGGTGTACGCTTCCTGCAATATTAAGAGTATACTCATCCTCTGTCCCTGGGATATTAGGAACTACATCGCAGAAGCCTTATAATATTGGAACAATCACAGAGTGTACACCTTCTTTCATTGTGAGAGAAATACCTACTTAGGATATGATGGATAATATCACAAAATGGACACACATGGGTATATACCCACTGTGATATTGGAAGTCATTTTTATCTAATATACTAAATGTCATAACCCAGAAAAAACTCATAATGTGTACACTTATTGAAATATTACACTCAATGTACAGAATATTTAACATATGTACATTGACTGTGATGTACATACATGTACACAATACAGATGTACAATAAATGTACATAAACTATCATTTGTACGAATATATGTACAAAATGTGCACACAATAGGTATGCACATAATGTGTACAATATGTACATTTATTGTAATATCACAATGTTATATAATCACAACTGCATATAAAATCACAATAGACATGTAATATGTAATATCAATATAAATGTACATATTGCAAACATGTACATTTACATTTACTGTGATATGATATGTAAACATGTACATCATGTACCCATTATGTACAGATGCACAATATATGCAAGTGTACATATGTGGGTACAGTATGTACATATGTACACTACACATGTGTACATATAATGTAGATATGTACCTTCTGTACCCGAGTACATTCTATGCACAATATGTACGCATATAAACTATGTACACACCTGGGTGTACAACCACTTTGGTAACCGGAGAAATTTCTATCTAATATACAAAATATAATAATTCAGAATGTAGCAATAGTGTGTACATTTATTGGCATATTGCAATAAATGTATAAAATAGGTACAATCTGTACATTTACCCTGCTGTACATATGTGTACACACTGCACATGTACAAAAAAGTACATACTCTGTAAAATATGTACCTACATATTTCTATAATGTGTAAACAATGTATAGGTACATAATGTGTACACTATGCACATTCCTTAAAATATCAGTGATAAAATATATATAATCAAAATAACACATATAATCACAGTAATATATATATATCATGTAATATCACAAAAAAGTACATATTGTTCACAGTAGGTACGCATTAGGTCTATATGTATTGTACACATATGTACATATATATTTATCATAACACCATGTGTACACTTATACAAATATGTGTTCATTATTAAAACTATGTACCTGTGCAGAACATGCTATTACCACAGCCCCCCTCGTAGCAGCCCCAAGGCCCACCCTGGCTGCTTAAAGACCCCCTGGCTAGGGAGCTGTAACCACATTCCCCGCCAGAGGACCCGTAACAGCTCCCAGGCTGACGCTGGCTGCTTAGGGACCCCCTGGCTAGGGCGCTGTGCCCGGCTATTTTGAAAATGTGGTGTAATATGATGCTGGCGAACATATCATATGGAAATGATGTTATCCTGGTTTTTGATATACTAGGCAATAGTTCTAGTTACACCTCTGCCATATTGACAAAAATGTCATCCTCACACCCCTGGACATTAGAATTGAAATCATAAGGGGGTTTCACCCCTTGCAATGTTAAATTCAATAGAATTGTTTTCTTGTTTACATTAGTGACCATATCAGAGCACAGTGTACTCCTCTTGCCATATTCAGAGGATTTGCCTATGGGCAGCAACATTATTCTCTCGTTCTCTGGATATTAGGAACAATATCACAGGACCGGCGGACAGCCCCAGTCATATCGTGAGTAATGTCATCTGTAATCCCTTAGTTATTAGAAAAAATATCACGGGGGTCTTGTGTGCTTTATCAGATACTTGGAGTAATATCTTTTCCGTTTTTGGATATTAGACACGATACTACAGTGGTGGTGTACACTTCCTGCGATATTCAGGGTATAATAATCTTTTGTCCCCAGGATATTAGGTAGTACATTAAAGAAGCCTTGAACTTTGCCTGTAATATTGGAACAATCACAGAGTGAACACTTGCTTTCAAAATGAGAGTAATACCTACATAAAATATGATGGATAATATCAAAAAATGGACACACATGGGTGTATACCCACTTTGATATAGAAAGAAATTTTTATCTAATATACTAAAAATCATATATCACAATATACTCATAATGTGTACACTTATTGAGATGTTACAATCAATGTGCAGAATACATACCATATGTACATAGAGGGTTATGTACATATGTGTACACAATACAGATGTACCAAAAACGTACATAATCTGTACAATATGTGCGATTACAGGTACATAATGTGTACACAATAGGTATGTACGAAATGTGTGCAATATGTACATTTATTGTAATATTACAATGATATCACAACAGCATATAAAATCACAATACACAAGTAATACATAATATAAATGTACATATTGCACACATCGTGTACATTTAAATTTATTGTGGTATCACGGTGTGTACACATGCACATCATGTACCCATTATGTACACATGTACAAAATATGCACATGTACATATGTGTGAACAGTATGTGCATGTGCACACTATGTACACATAAATACTTATAATGTTTACATGTACATTTTGTACTTGAGTACCTAATATGCACAATATGTACACGTGTAAACTATGTACACAACTGGGTGTACACCCACTTTGGTCAATGGAGTAATTTCTAATACGGTAAAAATTATATTTTAGAATGTACTCATAATGTGTACATTTATTGGCATATCACAAGAAATGTATAAAATAGGTACAGTCTGTACATTTACTCTGCTGTGCATAGGTGTACACAATACACATGTAGAAAAAGTGTACATAATCTGTAAAATATGTACCTATATATTTCTATATTGTGTACACAATACATAGGTATATAATGTGTACACTATGCACATTCCTTAAAATAATAGTGATAAAATATATTTAATCACAATAAGATATATAATCACAGTAATATATATTGTCTAATATTACAAAAAAGTACATATTGTACACATTAGGTATGCATTAGGTACATATGTATTTTGCACATATTATGTAAATATAAATTTATCGTGATAACTCCATATGTACGCATGTACATATATATGCCCGATATTAAAACTATTTACACATGTAGTAATAGGTGCAAACTATGTACCGATGCACAGCACGCTATTACCAAAGCCCCTCTTATAGCAGCCCCCAGGCCCAGCCTGGCTGCTTAGAGACCCCCTGGCAATTGGGCTGTGCCCACAAACACTGCTCGAATGCCTGTAGCAGCCCCCATGCCCACCCTGGCTGCTTAGGGACCCCCTGATTAGGTGTCTGTGCCCACAGCCCATGCCAGAGTGCCCGTAGAAGCCCCCAGGCCAACCATGGCTGCTCGGGGACCCCTGGCTGGGTCGATGTGCTCACAGACCCCACCAAAAAGCCCAGAGCAGCCCCCAGGCCCACCCTGGCTGCTTAGGGGTCCCCTCGCTTGTGGGCTCTGCCCACAGCTGCTGAGGCCCAGCTATTTTGCAAATCAGGTGTAATATGATACTGGCAACCATATTATATAAAAATGATAATCTTATTCTTTTTTTTGTATATTAGGCAATAGCTCCAGTTACACCTCTGCCATATTGACAAAAATGTCATCCTCACCCCCATTGACATTAGAATGAAAATCATAGGGGAGTTTCATTCCTTGCAATGCTTAATTCAATGTAATTGTTTTCTTGCTTACATTAGTGACCATATCAAAGCATGGTGTACACCTCTTGCCGTATTAAGAGTATTTCCCTATGGGCAGAAACATTTTCCTCTCCTTCTCTGGATATTAGGAACAATATCCCAGGACCAGAGTACAGCCCCAGTCACGTCGTGGGTAATGTCATCTGTAATTCTCTAGTTATTAGAAACAATATCACGGGGGGCTTGTGTGCTTTCTGAGATATTTGGAGTAATATCCTTTCCGTTTTTGAACATTAGAAACAATACTACAGTGGTGGTGTACACTTCCTGCGATATTCAGGGTATGGTCATCCTTTGTCCTCAGGATATTATTAACTACATCACAGACGAGTTTTAGTTTGCCTTGATATTGGAGCAATCCGAGAGTGTAAACCTGCTTTAACAATGAGAGAAATACCTACTCAGGATATGATGGATAATATCACAAAATGGACACACATAAGTGTATACCCACTTTGATATTGAAAGTAATTTTTATCTAACATACTAAAAATCATATCCCAGAATATACTTAAAATGTGTACTCTTACTGAAATATTACAAACAATGCACAGAATATGTACCATATGTACGTTGACTGTGATGTACATATGTGTGCACCATACAGATGTACAATAAATATACATAATCTGTACAATATGTACATTTATGTGTACATAATATGTACACAATAGGTATGTCCATAATGTGTACAATATGTACATTTGTAATATCACAATGATATCAGTACAGCATATACAGTCACAATACACATGTAATACATAATATAAATGTACGTATTTCACACATTATGTACATTTCCATTTATTGTGGTATGACGATGTGTTTACATGTACAGCATGGACACATTATGTACGGATGTACAATAAATTCAGGTGTAGATATATGTACATAGTATGTACATATGTACGCTCTGTACCCATACATACATATAATGTAGATATTTACCTTCTGTACACAAGTACGTAATATGCACAGTATGTACATGCACAAAATATGTGCACACATAAGTTTACACCCACTTTGGTAACCAGAGTAATTTCTATCTTATATTCTAAATGTAATATCACAGAATGTACTCATAATGTGTACATTTATTGGCATATCACAATAAATGTATAAAGTAAGTAAGATCTGTACATTTACTCTGTGTACCCAATACACAAGTAAATAAAATGTACATAACCTGTAAAATAAGTTTCTTTATATTTCTATAATCTGTGCACAATGCATAGGTACGTAATGTGTATAATATGTACATTTGTAATGTTACAATGATATCATATCACAACAGCATATATAATCACAATAAACGTAATACATAATATAAACGTACATATTGCAAACATTATGTATATTTACATTTATTGTGATATGAGTACACATGTACATCATGTACCCATTATGTACAGATGTACAATATATGCACGTGTACATATGTGTGCACAGTATGTACCTATGTATGCTGCGTACACCTATGTATATATAATGTAGACCTGTACATTCTGTACATGAGTACATAGTAAGCACAACTTGTACATGTATAAACTATGTGCGCACCTGGGTGTAAACCCACTTTGGTCACCGGTGTAATTCCTGTCTAATATGCTAAAAATTATATCCCAGAATGTACTCGTGTACATGTATTGTCATATCACAATAAATGTATAAATAGGTATAGTCTGTACATTTACTCTGCTGTACATATGTGTACAAAATACACATGTAGAAAAAATGTACATAATCTGTAAAATATGTACTTATTTATTTCGATAATGTGTACACAACGCATAGGTACATAAAGTGTACTCTACATTTCTAAAAATTTCAGTGGTAACATACATATTATCACAATAAGATATATAATCAATAATATTTAGATATCACATAATATCACCAAAAAGTACATATTGTTTATGTTAGGTACGTATAAAGTACATATTTATTGTACACATATTATGTACATATATGTTTACTGTGATATTATATGTACATGTGTACAAATATGTGCCCATTATGTAAACGATCTACACATGTAGAAATAGGTGCAAACTGTGTACCTGTGAAGAGCAGGGTATCCCCACACCTCCCGCCAAAGGGCCTATAGCAGCTTCCAGCCCCACCCTGGCTACGTAGGGACCCCCTGGTTAGGTGGCTGTGCCCATAGCCCCTGCCAGAGTGACAGTAGCAGCCGCCAGGCCCTCCCTGGATGCTGAGAGACCCTCTGGCTATGTGGCTATTACCACAGCCACCACCAGAGGGCCCGAAGCAGCCCCCAGACAAATCACAAAGGGCCCGTAGCAGCTGCAATGCCCAACCTGGTTGCATAGGGACACCCTCGCTTGGCTGCCATGCCCACAGCTGCTGGGGCCCAGATATTTTGAAAATGTGGTGTAATATGATACTGGCAATCACATCATATGTAAATAATAATTTTATCCTTTTTAATTATATAGTAGACAATAGCTGAAGTTACACCTCCGCCATTTTGACAAAAATGTCCTCTTCAACCTTTTGAAATTACAAGGAAAATTATAGGGGGGGTTAACACCTTGCAATATTTAATTCAATATAATTGTTTTCTTGTTTACATTAGTGAAAATATCACAGCACAGTGTACTCCTCTTGCCGTATTCAGAGGATTTGCCTATGGGCAGAATCATTCCCCTCTCCTTCTGGATATTAGAAATATTATAACAGGACCGGCAAACAGCCGCGGTCATATCGTGAGTAATGTCATCTGTAATCCCCTAGTTATAAAATACAACATCAAGGGGGTCTCGTGCACTTTATGAGATACTTAGAGTAATGTTAGGATTTGGGTAATTTACATGAGGGAGAATATTGAGTTGGTGTATACACTCCAAAACACAGTACAAAAGGGCATTGTATATTTTTTATGACAGATTATATTGAGAGAAATTTTGCTTTTAACATTGGGGTACCTAGATAATATTTAGATTTTTTTCGATTAGCGTAAATTTAGAATTTCAGTATTTTACACAAGAGAGCATATTGAATTGGTGTATATACTCCAAAACAGAGTAGAATAGGGCATTGTATATTATTTCTGACAGATCATATTCAGAGCAAATTTGCTTTTAACATTGGGTTGCCTAGATAATATTTAGATTTTTTTCGATTCACGTAAATTTAGAATTTCCATATTTTAAATTATAGAGCATATTGAGGTGGTGTATATACTCCAAAAGAGAGTAGAAAAGCGCATTTTATATGTTTTCTGACAGATAATATTCAGAGCAATGTTACTGTTAACATTGGGGTGCCTAGATAATATTTAGATTTTTTTTGATTCGCGTAAAATTAGAATTTCGGTATTTTACATGAGAGAGCATATTGACTTGGTGTATATACTCCAAAACAAAGTAGAATAACGCATTGTATATTTTTTCTGACAGATTATATTCAGAGAAATTTTGCTTTTAACAATGGTGTGCCTAGATAATATTTAGATTGTTTCGATTCACGTAAAATTAGAATCTCGGTATTCTACATGAGAGAGCATATTGAGTTAGTGTATATAATCCAAAACAGTGCAGAAAAGGACATTGAATATTTTCTCTGACAGATTATATTCAGAGAAATTTGGCTTATAACATTGGGGTGCCTAGATTATATTTACATTTTTTTCGATTCGTGTAAATTAGAATTTCGGTATTTTACATGTAAGAGCCTATTGAGTTGGTGTATATACCCCAAAACAGAGTAGAATAGGGCATTGTATATTTTTTCTGACAGATTATATTCAGAGCAATTTTGCTTTTAACATTGCTGTGCCTAGGTAATATTTAGAGTTTGTTCGATTCGCGTAAAATTAGAATTTCAGTATTTTACATGAGAGAGCATATTGAGTTGGTGTATATACTCCAAAACAGGGTGGAAAAGAGCATTGTATACTTTTTCTGACAGATTATATTCAGAGAAGTTTAGCTTTTTACATTGGGGTTCTTACATATTATTTAGATTTTTTTCGATTGGTGTAAAATCAGAATTTCGGTATTTTACATGAGAGAGCATATTGAGTTGGTGTGTATACTCCAAAACAGAGTAGAATAAGACATTGTATATATTTTTTGACAGATTATATTTATAGCCATTTTCTTTTAACCTTGGGGTGCCTAGATAATATTTAGAATTTCTTCAATTTGCGTAAAATTAGAATTTCGGTGTTTTACATGAGAGAGCATATTTAGTTGGTGTATATACTCCAAAGCAAAGTACAAAAGGGCATTGTATATTTTCTCTGACAGACTATATTCAGAAAAATTTTGCTTTTAACATTGGGGTGCCTAGATAATATTTAGATTTTTTTTGATTTGCGTAAATTTAGAATTCTGGTATTTTACATGAGAGAGTATATTGAGTTGGTTTATATACTCCAAAACAGAGTAGAAAAGGGCATTGTATTTTTTCTTTGACAGAATATATTCAGAGACATTTTCTTTTAACATTGGGGTGCCTAGATAATATTTAGATTTTTTTCGATTCTCGTAAAATTAGAATTTCTGTATTTTACATGAGAGAGCATATTGAGTTGGTGTATATATTACAAAAGAGAGTAGAAAAGGGCATTGTATATTTTATCTGACGAAATACATTCAGAGCAATTTTGCTATTACCATTGGGGTGCCTAGATAATATTTAGATTTCATTTGATTAACGTAAATTTAGAATTTCGGTATTTTATATGAGAGAGCACAGTGAGTTGGTCCATATACTCCAAAACCAAGGAGAAAAGGGCATTGTATATTTTTTATGACAGATTATAATCAGAGCCATTTTCTTTCAGCATTGGGGTGTCTAGATAATATTTAGATTTTTTTCAATTCGCGTATAATAAGAATTTCGGTATTTTACATGAGAGAGCATATTGGGTTTATTTATATACTCCCAAAAGAAGTAGAAAAGGGTATTGTATATTTTTTCTGACAGACTATATTCAGAGCAATTTTACTTTTAACATTCGGGTGCCTAGATAATTTTTAGATTTTTTTCGATTCTTTTAAATATATAATTTCTGTATTTTACATGAGAGAGCAAGTAGAGTTGGTGTATATAGTCAAAAACAGAGTAGAAAAGGGCATTGAATATTTTTTCTGACAGATTATATTCAGAGCAATTTTGTTTTGAACATTGGGTTGCCTAGATAATATTTAGATTTTTTATGATTCACTTAAATATGGAATTTCTGTATTTTACATGAGAGAGCATATGGAGTTGGTGTATATACTACAAAAAAAGAGTAGAATAAAGCATTGTATATCTTTTCTGACAGATTGTATTCAGAGCAATTTTGTTTTTAACATTGGGGTACCTAGGTAATATTTCGATTTTTCGATTCGGTTAAAATTAGAATTTAGATATTTTCCATGAGAGAGCACACTGAATTGGTGTATATACTCCAAAACAGGGTAGAATAGTGCATTGTATATTTTAACTGACATATTATATTTAGAGAAATTTTGTTTTTAACATTGAGGTGCCTAGATAATATTTAGATATTTTTGATTCGGGTAAAATTAGAATTTCTGTATTTTACATGAGAGAGCAAATTGAGTTGGTTTATATCCACCAAAAAAGAGTAGAAATAAGCATTGTATATTTTTTCTGACAGATTATATTCAGAGAAATTTTGCTTCTAACATTGGGGTGCCTACATAATATTTAGATTTTTTTTGATACATGTAAATTTAGAATTTCTGTATTTTACATGAGAGAGCTTACTGACTTGGTGTATATATTCCAAACAAAGTAGAATAAGGCATTGTATATTTTTTCTAACAGACTATATTCAGAGACCTTTTCTTTTAACTTTGGGGTGCCTAGATAGTATTTAGATTTTTTTCGATTCATGTAATATTAGAATTTCGGTATTTTACATGAGAGAGCATATTGAGTTGGTGTATATATTCCAAAATAGGGTACAATAGGGCATTGTATATATTTTCTGACAGATTATATTCAGAGCAATTTGGCTTTTAACATTGGGATGCCCAGATAATATTTAGATTTTTTTTCTATTCACGTAAATTTAGAATTGCAGTATTTTACATGAGAGAGCATACTGAGTTGGTGTATATACTCCAGAACAGAGTAGAATAAGGGATTGTATATTTTTTCTAACAGACTATATTCAGAGCCATTTTCTTTTACTTTTGTGGGCCTAGATATTATTTAGATTTTTCTGCGATTCGCTTTAAATTAGAATTTCGGTATTTTACATGAGACAGCATATTGAGTTGATGTATATACTACAAAAGAGAGTAGAAAAGGGCTTTGTATATTTTTTCTGACAGATTATATTAAGAGCAATTTTGCTTTTAACACTGGGGTGCCTAGATAATATTTAGATTTTTTCGATTTGGGTAAAGTTATGATTTCGGTATTTTACATGAGAGAGCATACTGAGTTGGTGTATATACTCCAAAACAGAGTAGAATAAGGCATTGTATATTTTCTCTAACAGACTATATTCAGAGCCATTTTCTTTTAATTTTGGGTCGCCTAGATATTTATATTTTTTTCTATTCACGTAAAATTATAATTTCGGTATTTTACCTGAGAGAGCATATGGAGTTGGTGTATATACTCCAAAACAGAGTAGAATAGGGCATTGTATATTTTTTTTGACAGATTATATTCATAGAAATTTTGCTTTTAACATTGGGGTGCCCAGATAATATTTAGATTTTTTTTCGATTCACGTAAAATTAGAATTTCGGTATTTTACGTGAGAGAGCATACTGAGTTGGTGTATATACTCCAAAACAGAGTAGAATAGGGCATTGTATATTTTTTCTGACAGATTATTTTCAGACCAATTTTGTTTTTAACGTTGGGGTTACAAGACAATATTGAGATTTCTTCGATTCGGTAAAATAAGAATTTCTGTATTTTACATTTGAGAGCATATAAGTTGGTATATATACTCCAAAACAGAGTAGAATAGGGCATTGTATATTTTGTCTGACAGATTATATTCAGAGCAAGTTTGTTTTTAACATTAGGGTGCCTAGATAATATTTAAATTTTTTCGAATTGGGTAAAATTAGAATTTTGGTATTTTACAGGAAAGAGCATATTGAGTATGTGTATATACTCCAAAACAGAGTAGAAAACGGCGTTGTATTTTTTTTTGACAGATTATATTAACAGCAATTTGGTTTTAACATTCGGGTGCCTAGATAATATTTAGATTTTTTACAATTCACGTAAAATTTGGATTTCGGTATTTTACATGAGAGAGCATACTGGGTTGGTGTATATACTCCAAAACAGAGTAGAGTGGGGCATTGTATATTTTTTCTGACAGATTATATTCAGAGCAATTTTGCTTTTAACATTGGGTTGCCAAGATAATATTTAGATTTTTTTCAGTACTCTTAAATACATAATTTCTGTATTTTACATGAGATAGCATATGGAGTTGGTGTATATACTCCAAAACGGAGTAGAATAAGGCATTGTATATTTTTTCTAACAGATTATATTCAGAGCCATGTTCTTTTAGCTTTGGGGCACCTAGATGTTATTTACATTTTTTTTGATTCACGTAAAATTAGAATTTCTGTATTTTACATGAGAGAGCAAGTAGAGTTGGTGTGTATAGTCAAAAACAGAGTAGAATAGGGCATTGAATATTTTTTCTAACAGATTATATTCAGAGCAATTTTGTTTTTAACACTGGGGTGCCTAGATTATATTTACATTTTCTTCGTTTCACATAAAATTAGAATTTTGGTATTTTATATTTGAGAGCATACTGAGTAGGTGTATATACTCCAAGAGACTGTAGGCAAAGGTATTCTATATTTTTTCTAACAGACTATGTTCAGAGCCATTTTCTTTTACCTTTGGGGCGCATAGATATTATTTAGAATTTTTTCGATTTGCGTATAATTAGAATTTCCGTATTTTACCTGAGAGAGTATATTGAGTTGGTGTATATACTCGAAAACAGAGTAGAAAAAAGCATTGTATATTTTTTCTGAAAGATTATATTCAGAGCAATTTTTCTTTTAACACTGGGGTGCCTAGATATTATTTAGATTTTCTTCGATTCTCTTAAATATAGAATTTCTCTATTTTACATGAGAGAGCATATGGAGTTGGTGTATGTACTCCAAAAGAAATTAGAATAGGGCATTGTATATGTTTTCTGACAGATTATATTCAGAGCAAGTTTCTTTTTAACATTAGGGTGACTAAATAATATTTAAATTTTTTCGAATCAGGTAAAATTAGAATTTTGCTATTTTACATGTGAGAGCATACTGAGTTGGTGTATATGCTCCAAAACAGAGTAGAATAAGGCATTTTATATATTTTTTGAGAATATATTTATAGCCATTTTCTTTTAACTTTGGGGCGCCTAGATATGATTTAGGTTTTTTTCGATTAGCGTAAAATTAGAATTTCGGTATTTTACATGAGAGAGCATATTGAGTTGGTGTATATACTCCAAAACAGAGTAGAAAAGGTCATTGTATATTTTTTCTGACACATTGTATTCCGAGCAATTTGTGTTTTAACATTCGGGTTCCTAGATAATATTGAGATTTATTTCGATTCACGTAAATTTAGAATTTCAGTATTTTACCTGAGAGAGCATACTGAGTTGGTTTATATACTCCAAAACGAAGTAGAATAGGGCATTGCATATGTTTTCTGACAGATTTTATTCAGAGCAATTTTGCTTTTAGCATTCGGGTGCCTAGATAATATTTAGATTTTTTTCCACTCACGTAAATTTAGAATTTAGGTATTCTGTATGAGAGAGTATAGTGAGTTGGTGTATATACTCTAAAACAGAGTAGAATAAGGCATTGTATATTTTATCTAAGAGAATATATTCATAGCCATTTTCTTTTAACTTTGGGGCCCCTAGATATAATTTAGAATTTTTTCGATTAGCGTAAAATTTGAATTTCGGTATTTTACGTGAGAGAGCATATTGAGTTGGTGTATATACTCCAAAACAGAGTAGAATAAGGCGTTGTATATTTTTTCTAAGAGAATATATTCATAGCCATTTTCTTTTAACTTTGGGGCGCCTAGATATGATTTAGGTTTTTTTCGATTAGCGTAAAATTAGAATTTCGGTATTTTACATGAGAGAGCATATTGAGTTGGTGTATATACTCCATAACAGAGTAGAAAAGGTCATTGTATATTTTTTATGACACATTGTATTCCGAGCAATTTTCCTTTTAACATTCGGGTTCCTAGATAATATTTAGATTTATTTCGATTCACGTAAAATTAGAATTTTGGTATTTTTCCTGAGAGAGCATACTGAGTTGGTTTATATACTCCAAAACAGAGACGAATAGGGCATTGTATATTGTTTGTGAAAGACTACATTCAGAGTAATTTTTTTTTTAACATTCGGGTGCCTAGATAAAACTTAGATTTTTTTCGATTCACGTAAAATTACAATTTCGGCATTTTACATGACAGAGCATACTGAGTTGGTGTATATAATCCAAAACAAAGTAGAAAAAGACATTGTATATTTTTCCCAAAAGACTATATTTAGAGTCATTATCTTTTAACTTTCGGGAGGCTATATACTATTTAGATTTTTGTCGATTCGCGTAAAATTAGAATTTCGGTATTTTACAAGAGAGAGCATATTGAGTTGGTGTATATACTCCAAAACAGAGTAGAAAAGGGCATTGTATATTTTTTCTGACAGATTATATTCAGAGCAATTTTGCTTTTAAACTTCGGGTCCCTAGATAATATTTAGATTTTTTTCGATTCAGGTAAATTTAGAATTTCGGTATTTTACATGAGAGAGCATACTGAGTTGGTGTATATATTCCAAAACAGAATAGAATAGGGCATTGTATATTTTTTCTGACAGATTATATTCAGAGAAATTTTGCTTTTAAAATTGGAGTGCCTAGATAATATTTAGATTTTTCTCTCCTCGCTTATATATAGAATTTCTGTATTTTACATTAAAGAGCATATTGAGTTGGTGTATATATTCCAAAACAGAGTAGAATAAGGCATTGTATATTTTTTCTGAGAGATTATATTCAGAGCAATTTTGCTTTTAACTTTGGGGTGTCTAGATAATATTTAGATTTTTTCAGATTCACGTAAAATTAGAATTTCTCTATTTTACAGGAGAGAGCATACTGAGTTTGTATATATACTCCAAAACAGAGTAGAATAATGCATTCTATATTTTCTCTAACAGACTATATTCAGAGACATTTTCTTTAAACTTTGGGGCGCATAGATAATATTTAGAATTTTTTCGATTCACATAAAATTAGAATTTCGGTATTTTACATGAGAGAGCATACTGAGTTGGTATATATACTCCAATAGAGAGTAGAAAAGGGCATTGTATTTTTTTTCTGACAGATTATATTCAGAACAATTTTGCTTTTAACGTTGGGGTGCCTAGATAATATTTAGATTTTTTCAACTCAGGTAAAATTGGAATTTCTCTATTTCACACGAGAGAGCATACTTTGTTGGTGTATATACTTCAAAACATAGTAGAATAAGGTATTGTATATTTTTTCTCTCAGACGATATTCAGATTCATTTTCTTTTAACATTGGGGTGCCTAGATAATATTTAGATTTTTTCGATTCGGGTAAATATAGAATTTCTGTATTTTACATGAGAGAGCCTATGGGGTTGGTGTATATACTCCAAAACAGAGTCGAATAGGGCATTGTATATTTTTTCTGACAGACTACATTCAGAGCAATTTTGTTTTTAACATTTGGGTGCCTAGATAATATTTAGATTTTTTTCGATTCACGTAAAATTAAAATTTTGGTATTTTACATGAGAGAGCATACTGAGTTGGTGTATATACTCCAAAACAGAGTAGAAAAAGTCATTGTATATTTTTCCTAACAGACTATATTCAGAGTCATTATCTTTTAACTTTCGGGCGCCTAGATATTATTTAGATTTTTTTCGATTTGCGTAAAATTAGAATTTCGGTATTTTACAAGACAGAGCATATTCAGTTGGTGTATATACTACAAAAAAGAGTAGAATAGAGCATTGTATATTTTTTGTGACAGATTATATGCAGAGCAACTTTGCATTAAACATTGTGGTGCCTAGATAATATTTAGATTTATTTCAATATGCTTAAATATGCAATTTCTGTATTTTACATGAGAGATCATATGGAGTTGGTCTATATACTCCAAAAAAGAGTAGAATACGGCATGGTATATTTTATCTGACAGATTATATTCAGAGAAATTTTGTTTTTAACATTGGGGTGCCGAGATAATATTTAGATTTTTTTCGATTCACGTAAATTTAGAATTTCGGTATTTTACATGAGAGAGCATATTGAGTTGGAGTATATACTCCAAAACAGAGTAGAAAAGGGCATTGTATATTTTTTCTGACAGATTATATTCAGAGCAATTTTGCTTTTAAACTTCGGGTTCCTAGATAATATTTACATTTTTTTCGATTCGGGTAAATTTAGAATTTCGGTATTTTACATGAGAGAGCATATGCAGTTGGTGTATACAGTCCAAAACAGAGTAGAAAAGGGCATTGTATATTTATTCTGACAGATTATATTCAGAGAAATTTCTCTTTTAACATTGTGGTGCCTAGATAATATTTAGATTTATTTCAATACGCTTAAATATACAATTTCTGTATTTTAAATGAGAGACCATATTAATTTTTTGTATATACTAGGAAACAGAGTCGAAAATGGCATTGTATATTTTTTTTGACAGATTATATTCAGAGCAATTTTGCTTTTAACATTGGGGTTTCTAGATAATATTTAGATTTCTTGCGATTCGATTTAATATAGAATTTCTGTATTTTACATGAGAGAGCATATGCAGTTGGTGTATACACTCCCAAACAGAGTACAAAAGGGAATTGTATATTTATTCTGACAGATTATATTCAGAGAAATTTCTCTTTTAACATTGGGGTGCCTAGATAATATTTAGATTTCTTTCGATTTGCTTAAATATAGAATTTCTGTATTTTACATGAGAGAGCATATTCAGTTGGTTCATATACTCCAAAACAGAGTAGAATAGGACATTGTATATTTTCCCTGACAGATTATATTCAGAGAAATTTTGTTTTTATCATTGGGGTGCCTAGATAATATTTAGACTTTTTCGATTCGGGTAAAAGTAGAATTTTCGTATTTTACATGAGAGAGCATACTGAGTTGGTGTATATACTCCAAAAGAGAGTAGAATAAGGCATTGTATATTTTTTTCTAACACACTATATTCAAAGACATTTTCTTTTAACTTTACGTCGCCTTGATATTATTTAGATTTATTTCGATTCGAGTAAAATTAGAATTTCGTTATTTTACATGAGAGAGCATATTCTGTTCGTGTATATACTACAAAAGAGAGTAGAAAAGGGCATTGTATATTTTCTCTCACAGATTATATTCAGAGCAATTTTACTTTTAACATTGGGGAGCCTAGATAATATTTAGATTTCTTCGATTTGGGTAAAATTAGAATTTCTGTATTTTACATGAGAGAGCATATTGAGTTAGGGTATATACCCAAAACAAAGTAGAAAAGGGCATTGTATACTTTTTCTGACAGATTATATTCAGAGCAATTTTGTTTTTAACATTCTGATGCCTAGATATTATTTAGATTTTCTCGATTCGGGTGAAATTAGAATTTCTGTATTTTACATCAGAGAGCATATTGAGTTGGTTTATTCACTCCAAAACAGAGTAGACAAGGACATTGTACATTTTGTCAGACAGATTATATTCAGAGCAATTTTGCTTTTAACTTTGGGGTGTCTAGATAATATTTAGATTTTTTCAGATTCACGTAGAATTAGAATTTCTCTGTTTTACAGGAGAGAGCATACTGAGTTTGTGTATATACTCCAAAACAGAGTAGAATAAGGCATTGTATATTTTCTCTAACAGACTATATTCAGAGCTATTTTCTTTTAAATTTGGGGCGCCTAGATATAATTTAGACTTTTTTCGATTCACGTAAAATTAGAATTTTTGTATTTTATCTGAGAGAGCATATTGAGTTGGTGTAAATACTCGAAAAAAGAGTAGAAAAGGGAATTGTATATTTTTTCTGACAGATTATATTCAGAGAAATTTTGTTTTTATCATTGGGGTGCCTAGATAATATTTAGATTTTTTCAATTCGGGTAAAATTAGAATTTCTGTGTTTTACATGAGAGAGTATATTGAGTTGGTGTATATACTCCAAAACAGAGTAGAAAAGATCATTGTATATTTTTTCGTACACATTATTTTAAGAGCAATTTTGCTTATAACCTTCGGGTGCCTAGATAATATTTAGATTTTTTTCGATTCACGTAAAATTAGAATTTCGGAATTTTACATGAGAGAGCATACTGAGTTGGTGTATATACTCCAAAACAGGGTAGAATAGGGCAATGTCATATTTTTTATGACAGATTATATGCCGAGCAATTTTGTTTTCTACATTGGGGTGCCAAGTTAATATTTAAATTTTTTTCAATTCACGTAAATTAAGAATTTCGGTATTTTACATGAGAGAGCATATTGAGTTGGTGTATATACTCCAAAACAGAATAGAAAAGGTCATTGTATATTTTTTCTGACACGTTGTATTCCGAGCAATTTTCCTTTTAACATTCGGGTTTCTAGATAATACTTAGATTTATTTCGATTAATGTAAAATTAGAATTTCGGTATTTTACCTGAGAGAGCATATTGAGTTGGTGTATATGCTCCAGAACTGAGTAGAAAATTGCATTGTTTTTTTTATGACAAATTATGTGCAGAGCAATTTTGCATTTAACATTGTTTTGCATAGATAATATTTAAATTTATTTCAATTCACTTAAATATAGAATTTCTGAATTTTACATGAGAGACCACATATAGTTGCTGTATATACTGCAAAACAGAGTAGAATAGGGCATTGTATATTTTTTCTGAGAGATTATATTCAGAGGAATTTTGTTTTTAACATTGGGGTGCCAGGATAATATTTAAATTTTTTTGCGATTCACGTAAATTAAGAATTTCGGTATTTTACATGAGACAGCATATTGAGTTGGTGTATATACTCGAAAACAGAGTAGAAAAAGGCATTGTATATTTATTCTGACAGATTATATTCATAGCAATTTTGCTTTTAACATTCGGGTGCCTAGATAATATTTAGATTTTTTTCCAATCACGTAAATTTAGAATTTTGGTATTCTATATGAGAGAGAATACTGAGTTGGTGTATATACTCCAAAACAGAGTAGAATTACGCATTGTATATTTTTTCTAACAGAGTATATTCATAGCCATTTTCTTTTAATTTTGGGGCGCCTAGATATTATATGGATTTTTTTCAAATCGCGTAAAATTAGAATTTCTATATTTTACATGAGATAGCATATTGAGGTAGTGTATATACTACAAAACAGAGTAGAAAAGGGCATTGTATATTTTTTCTGACAGATTATATTAAGAGAAATTTTTCTTTTAACATTGGGGTGCCTAGATATTATTTAGATTTTTTTCGATTCGGTTAAATATAGAATTTTTTATTTTACATGAGAGAGCTTATGGAGTTGGTGTATATACTCCCAAACCCAGTAGAAAAGGGCATTGTATATTTTTTCTGACAGATTATATTCAGAGCAATTTTGTTTATAACATTGGTTTGCCTAGCTAATATTTAGATATTTTTCGATTCACGTAAAATTAGAATTTTAGTATTTTACATGAGAGAGCCTACTGACTTGGTGTATATACTCCAAAACAGAGTAGAATAAGGCATTGTATATTTTGTCTGACAGATTATATTCAGAGAAATTTTGCTTTTAATATTGGGGTGCCTAGGTAATATTTAGATTTTTTTGATTCGGGTAAAATTAGAATTTCTGTATTTTACATGAGAGAGCATATGGAGTTGGTGTATATACTCCAAAACAGAGTCGAGTAGAACATTGTATATTTTTTCTGACAGACTACATTCAGAGCAATTTTGTTTTTAACATTCGGGTGCCTAGATAATATTTAGATTTTTTTCGATTCACGTAAAATTACAATTTCGGTATTTTACATGACAGAGCATACTGAGTTGGTGTATATACTCCAAAACAGAGTAGAAAAAGGCATTGTATATTTTTCCTAACAGACTATATTCAGAGTCATTATCTTTTAACATTCGGGCGCCTAGATATTATTTAGATTTTTTTCGATTCACGTAAAATTAGAATTTCGGTATTTTACAAAAGAGAGCATATTGAGTTGGTGTATATACTACAAAAAAGAGTAGAAAAGGGCAATGTATATTTTTTGTGACTGATTGTGTGCAGAGCAACTTTGAATTTAACATTGTTGTGCCTAGATAATGTTTAGATTTATTTCAATATGCTTAAATATACAATTTCTGTATTTTACATGGGGGAGAATATGGGGTTGGTCTATATACTCCAAAAAATAGTAGAATACGGCATTGTATATTTTTTCTGACAGATTATATTCAGAGCAATTTTGTTTTTAACACTGGGGTGCCGAGATAATATTTAGATTTTTTTCGATTCACGTAAATTTAGAATTTCGGTATTTTACATGAGAGAGCATACTGAGTTGGTGTATATATTCCAAAACAGAGTAGAATAGCGCATTTTATATTTTTTCTGACAGATTATATTCCGAGCAATGTTGCTTTTAAAATTGGATTGCCTAGATAATATTTAGATTATTCTCTCTTCTCTTATGTATAGAATTTTTGTATTTTACATTAAAGTGCATATTGAGTTGGTGTATATACTCCAAAACAGAGTAGAATAAGGCATTGTATATTTTTTCTGACAGATTATATTCACAGCAAATTTGCTTTTAACTTTGGGGTGTCTAGATAACATTTAGATTTTTTTAGATTCACGTAAAATTAGAATTTCTCTATTTTACAGGAGAGAGCATACTGATTTTGTATATATACTCCAAAACAGAGTAGAATAAGGCATTCTATATTTTTTCTAACAGACTATATTCAGAGACATTTTCGTTGATTTTTGGCCGCATAGATATTATTTAGATTTTTTTCGATTCTCGTAAAATTAGAATTTCGGTATTTACATGAGAGAGCATATTGTGTTGGTGTATATACTCCAAAAAAGAGTAGAAAAGGACATTGTATATTTTTTCTGACACATTGTATTCAGAGAAATTTTGCTTTTAACATTCGGTTGCCTATATAATATTTAGATTTATTTCGATTTACCTAAAATTATAATTTCGGTATTTTACATGAGAGAGCATACTGAGTTGGTTTATATACTCCAAAACAGAGTAAAATAGGGCATTGCATATGTTTTCTGATAGATCATATTCAGAAAAATTTTGTTTTTAACATTGGGGTGCCTAGATAATATTTAGATTTTTTCAATTCGGGTGAAATTAGAATTTCTGTATTTTACATGAGAGAGCATACTGAGTTGGGGTATATACTCCAAAACAGAGTCGAATAAGGCATTGTATATTTTCTCTAACAGACTATATTCAGAGCCATTTTCTTTTAAATTTGGGACGCCTAGATATTATTTAGAGTTTTTTCGATTCGCGTAAAATTAGAATTTCCGTATTTTACTTGAGAGAGCATATTGAGTTGTTGTATATACTCGAAAACAGAGTAGAAAAGGGCATTGTATTTTTTTCTGACAGATTATATTCAGAGCAATTTTGCTTTTAACATTCGGGTGACTAGATAATATTTAGAGTTTTCTCTATTCGCTTAAATATAGAGTTTCTGTATTTAACATGAGAGAGCATATGGAGTTGGTGTATATACACCAAAACAGAGTAGAATAGGGCATTGTATATCTTTTCTGACAGATTATATTCAGAGCAATTTTGCTTTTCACTTTGGGGTGCCTAGATAATATTTAGATTTTTTTAGATTCATGTAAAATTAGAATTTCTTTATTTTACATGAGAGAGCATACTGAGTTGGTTTATATACACCAAAGCAGAGTAGAATAGGGCATTGTATATTTTTTCTGACAGATTATATTCAGAGCAATTTTGTTTTTCACATTAGGGTGCCTAGATTATATTTTGATTTCTTCGATTCAAGTAAAATTACAATTTCTGTGTTTTACATGAGAGACCATATTGAGTTGGTGTATATACTCCAAAACAGAGTAGAAAAGGGTATTGTATATTTTTTGGTACACATTATTTTAAGAGCAATTTTTCTTATAACCTTCAGGTGCCTAGATAATATTTAGATTTTTTTCGATTCACGTAGAGTTAGAAATTCGGAATTTTACATGAGAGAGCATGCTGAGGTGCTGTATATACTCCAAAACAGAGTAGAATAGGGCATTGTATATTTTTTCTTACAGATTATTTTCAGAGCAATTTTGTTTTTAACATTGGGGTGCCTAGATAATATTTCGGTTTTCTCGATTTGTGTAAAATTAGAATTTCGGTATTTTACATGAGAGACCATACTGAGTTGGTGTATATACTCCAAAACAGAGTAGAATAAGGCATTGTATATTTTTACTAACAGACTATATTCAGAGCCATTTTTTTAACTTTGTGGCGCCTAGATATTATTTAGGTTTTTTCCATTCGCGTAAAATTTGAATTTCGGTATTTTACATGAGAGAGCGTAAGGAGTTGGTGTATATACTCCAAAACAGAGTAGAAAAAAGCATTATATATTTTTTCTGACAGATTATATTCAAAGCAATTTTGCTTTTAACATTCGGGCGCCTAGATAATATTTAGATTTTTTTCGATTCGCTTAAATTCAGAATTTTTGTATTTTACATGAGAGAGCATATGGAGTTGGTGTATATACTCCAAAACAGAGTAGAATAGGGCATTGTATATCTTTTCTGACAGATTATATTCAGAGCAATTTTGCTTTTCACTTTGGGGTGCCTAGATAATATTTAGATTTTTTTAGATTCACGTAAAATTAGAATTTCTTTTTTTTACATGAGAGAGCATACTGAGTTGGTTTATATACACCAAAGCAGAGTAGAATAGGGCATTGTATATTTTTTCTGACAGATTATATTCAGAGCAATTTTGTTTTTCTCATTAGGGTGCCTAGATTATATTTTGATTTCTTCGATTCAAGTAAAATTACAATTTCTGTGTTTTACATGAGAGACCATATTGAGTTGGTGTATATACTCCAAAACAGAGTAGAAAAGGGTATTGTATATTTTTTGGTACACATTATTTTAAGAGCAATTTTTCTTATAACCTTCAGGTGCCTAGATAATATTTAGATTTTTTTCGATTCACGTAGAGTTAGAAATTCGGAATTTTACATGAGAGAGCATGCTGAGGTGCTGTATATACTCCAAAACAGAGTAGAATAGGGCATTGTATATTTTTTCTTACAGATTATTTTCAGAGCAATTTTGTTTTTAACATTGGGGTGCCTAGATAATATTTCGGTTTTCTCGATTTGTGTAAAATTAGAATTTCGGTATTTTACATGAGAGACAATACTGAGTTGGTGTATATACTCCAAAACAGAGTAGAATAAGGCATTGTATATTTTTACTAACAGACTATATTCAGAGCCATTTTTTTAACTTTGTGGCGCCTAGATATTATTTAGGTTTTTTCCATTCTTGTAAAATTTGAATTTCGGTATTTTACATGAGAGAGCATAAGGAGTTGGTGTATATACTCCAAAACAGAGTAGAAAAAAGCATTATATATTTTTTTGAAAGATTATATTCAAAGCAATTTTGCTTTTAACATTCGGGCGCCTAGATAATATTTAGATTTTTTTCGATTCGCTTAAATTCAGAATTTTTGTATTTTACATGAGAGAGCATATCGAGTTGGTGTATGTACTCCAAAACAGAGTAGAATAGGGCTTTGTATATTTCTTCTGACAGATTATACTCAGAGCAAGTTTGTTTTTAACATTAGGGTGCCTAGATAATATTTAAATTTTTTCGAATCAGGTAAAATTAGAATTTTGGTATTTTACATGAGAGAGTATACTGAGTTGGTGTATATACTGTAAAACAGAGTAGAATAAGGCATTGTATATTTTTTCTAAGAGATATATTCATAGCCATTTTCTTTAATTTTGGGGTGCCTAGATATGATTTAGGTTTTTTTCGATTAGCGTAAAATTAGAATTTCGGTATTTTACATGAGAGAGCATATTGAGTTGGTGTATATACTCCAAAACAGAGTAGAAAAGGTCATTGTATATTTTTTCTGACACATTGTATTCCGAGCAATTTGTGTTTTAACATTCGGGTTCCTAGATAATATTGAGATTTATTTCGATTCACGTAAAATTAGAATTTCGGTATTTTACCTGAGAGAGCATATTCAGTTGGTTTATTCACTCCAAAACAGAGTAGACGAGGACATTGTACATTTTGTCAGACAGATTATATTCAGAGCACTTTTGCTTTTACCTTTGGGGTGTCTAGATAATATTTAGATTTTTTCAGATTCACGAACAATTAGAATTTCTCTATTTTACAGGAGAGAGCATACTGAGTTTGTGTATATACTCCAAAACAGAGTAGAAAAAGGCATTGTATATTTTCTCTAACAGACTATATTCAGAGCCATTTTATTTTAAATTTGGGGCGCCTAGATATAATTTAGACTTTTTTCGATTCACGTAAAATTAGAATTTCTGTATTTTAGCTGAGTGAGCATATTGAGTTGGTGTATATACTTGAAAAGAGAGTAGAAAAGGGCATTGTATATTTTTTCAGACAGATTATATTCAGAGAAATTTTGTTTTTATAATTGGGTGCCTTGATTATATTTAGATTTTTTCGATTCGGGTAAAATTAGAATTTCTGTGTTTTACATGAGAGAGCATATTGAGTTGGTGTATATACTCCAAAACAGAGTAGAAAAGGGCATTGTATATTTTTTCATACACATTATTTAAAAAGCAATTTTGCTTATAACCTTAGGGTGCCTAGAAAATATTTAGATTTTTTTTGATTCACGTAAAATTAGAATTTCTGTATTTTACCTGAGTGAGCATATTGAGTTGGTGTATATAATTGAAAAAAGAGTAGAAAAGGGCATTGTATATTTTTTCGAACAGATTATATTCAGAGCAATTTTGTTTTTATCATTGGGGTGGCTAGATAATATTTAGATTTTTTCGATTCGGGTAAAATTAAAATTTATGTGTTTTACATGAGAGAGCATATTGAGTTGGTGTATATACTCCAAAACAGACTAGAAAAAAGCATTGTATATTTTTTCATACACATTATTTAAAGAGCAATTTTGCTGATAATCTTCGGGTGCCTAGATAATATTTAGATTTTTTTCGATTCACGTAAAATTAGAATTTCGAAATTTTACATGAGAGAGCATACTGAGTTGGTGTATATACTCCAAAACAGGGTAGAATAGGGCATTGTATATTTTTTCTTACAGATTATATTCAGAGCAATTTTGTTTTTAACATTGGGGTGCCTAGATAATATTTATGTTTTTTTGATTTGGGTAAAATTTGAATTTCGGTATTTTACATGAGAGAGCATACTGAGTTGGTGTATATACTCCAAAACAGAGTAGAATAAGGCATTGTATATTTTTTCTAACAGGCTATATTCAGAGCAATTTTCTATTAATTTTGGGGCGCCTAGATATTATTTAGACTTATTTCGATTCACGTAAAATTAGAATTTCGGTATTTTACCTGAGAGAGCATATTGAGTTGGTGTATATATTCCAAAACAGAGTAGAAAATGGCATTGTATATCTTTTATGACAGATTATATGCCGAGAAATTTTGCATTTAACATTGTTTTGCCTAGATAATATTTAGATTTTTTTAGATTGACGTAAAATTAGAATTTTTCTCTTTTACATGAGAGAGCATACTGAGTTGGTGTATATACACCAAAACAGAGTAGAATAGGGCATTGTATATTTTTTATGACAGATTATATTCAGAGCAATTTTGTTTTTAACATGGGGGTACCTAGATAATATTTAGGATTTTTCGATTTGGGTAAAATTAGAATTTTGTTATTTTACATGAGAGAGCATACTGAGTTGGTGTATATACTCCAAAACAGAGTAGAATAAGGCCTTGAATATTTTTTATAACAGGCTTTATTCAGAGCCATTTTTTTTAACTTTGTGGCACCTAGATATTATTTAGGTTTTTTCCATTCACGTAAAATTTGAATTTCGGTATTTTACATGAGAGAGCATATGGAGTTGGTGTATATACTCCAAAACAGAGTAGAAAAGGGCATTATATATTTTTTCTGACAGACTATATTTAGAGCAATTTTGCTTTTAACTTTCAGGTGCCTAGATAATATTTAGATTTTTTTCGATTCGCTTAAATATAGAATTTCTGTATTTTACATGAGAGAGCACATGAAGTTGGAGTATGTACTCCAAAACAGAGTAGAATTGGGCATTGTATATTTATTCTGACATATTATATTCATAACAAGTTTGGTTTTAACATTAGGGTGCCTAGATAATATTTAAATTTTTTCGAATCGGGTAAAATTAGAATGTTGGTATTTTACATGAGAGAGCATACTGAGTTGATGTGTATACTCCAAAACAGAGTAGAATAAGGCATTGTATATTTTTTCTAAGAGAATATATTTATATCCATTTTCTTTTAACTTAGGGGCGCCTAGATATGATTTAGGTTTTTTTCGATTAGCGTAAAATTAGAATTTCGGTATTTACATGAGAGAGCATATTGTGTTGGTGTATATACTCCAAAACAGAGTAGAAAAGGTCATTGTATATTTTTTCTGACACGTTGTATTTCGAGCAATTTTCCTTTTAACATTCGGGTTCCTAGATAATATTTAGATTTATTTCGATTCTCATAAACTTAGAATTTCGGTATTTTACCTGAGAGAGCATACTGAGTTGGTTTATATACTCCAAAATAGAGTAGAATAGGGCATTGCGTATGTTTTCTGACAGACTATATTCAGAGAAATTTTGTTTTTAACATTGGGGTGCCTAGATATTATTTAGATTTTCTTGATTCGGGTTAAATTAGTATTTCTGTATTTTACATCAGTGAGCATATTGAGTTGGTGTATATATTCCAAAACTGAGTAGAAAATGGCATTGTATATTTTTTATGACAGATTATATACCGAGCAATTTTGCATTTAACATACTTTTGCCTAGATAATATTTAGATTTTTTTCGATTCACTTAAATACAGAATTTCTGTATTTTACATGAGAGACCAGGTGTAGCTGCTGTATATACTGCAAAACAGAGTAGAATAGGGCCTTGCATATTTTCTCTGAGAGATTATATTCAGAGCAATTTTGTTTTTTACATTGGGGTGCCAGGATAATATTTCAATTTTTTTCGATTCACGTAAATTAAGAATTTCGGTATTTTACATGAGACAGCATATTGAGTTGGTGTATATACTCGAAAACAGAGTAGAAAAGGGCATTGTATATTATTTCTGACCGATTATATTCAGAGCAATTTTGCTTTTAACATTCCGGTGCCTAGATAATATTTAGATTTTTTTCCAATCACGTAAATTTAGAATTTTGGTATTCTATATGAGAGAGAATACTGAGTTGGTGTATATACTCCAAAACAGAGTAGAATTACGCATTGTATATTTTTTCTAACTGAGTATATTCATAGCCATTTTCTTTTAATTTTGGGGCGCCTAGATATTATTTGGACTTTTCTCAAATCGCGTAAAATTAGAATTTCTATATTTTACATGAGATAGCATATTGAGGTAGTGTATATACTACAAAACAGAGTAGAAAAGGGCATTGTATATTTTTTCTGACAGATTATGTTCAGAGCAATTTTGCTTTTAACATTGGGGTGCATAGATATTATTTAGATTTTTTTCGATTCGGTTAAATATACAATTTTTGTATTTTACATGAGAGAGCTTATGGAGTTGGTGTATATACTTCCAAACCGAGTAGAATAGAACATTGTATATTTTTTCTGACGGATTATTTTCAGAGCAATTTTTTTATAACATTGGTGTGCCTAGCTAATATTTAGATATATTTCGATTCACGTAAAATTAGAATTTCAGTATTTTACATGAGAGAGCCTACTGACTTGGTGTATATACTCCAAAACAGAGTAGAATAAGGCATTGTATATTTTTTCTGACAGATTATATTCATAGAAATTTTGCTTTTAACGTTGGGGTGCCTAGATAATATTTAGATTTTTTCGATTCGGGTAAAACTAGAATTTTTTTATTTTACATGAGAGAGCCTATGGAGTTGGTGTATATACTCCAAAACAGAGTAGAATAAGGCATTGTATATTTTTTTGAACAGATTATATTCAGAGGCATTTTTTTTAACTTCGGGGTGCCTAGATATTATTTAGGATTCTTCCATTCATGTAAAATTATAATTTCGGTATTTTACATGAGAGAGCATATAAAGTTGGTGTATATACTCCAAAACAGAGTAGAAAAGGGCATTATATATTTTATCTGACTGATTATATTCAGAGCAATTTTGCTATTAAAATTTCGGTGCCAAGATAATATTTAGATTTTTTTCGATTCGCATAAATAAAGAATTTCTGTATTTTACATGAGAGTGCATATGGAGTTGGTGTATGTACTCCAAAACAGAGTAGAATTGGGCATTGTATATTTTTTCTCACAGATTATATTCAGAGCAAGTTTGTTTTTAACATTAGGGTGCCTAAATAATATTTAAAATTTTTCGAATCGGGTAAAATTAGAATTTTGGTATTTTACGTGAGAGAGCACACTGAGTTGGTGTATATACTCCAAAACAGAGTAGAAAAGGTCATTGTATATTTTTTCTGACACATTGTATTCTGAGCAATTTTCCTTTCAACATTCGGGTTCCTAGATAATATTTAGATTTATTTCGATTCACGTAAAATTAGGATTTCGGTATTTTACCTGAGAGAGCATACTGAGTTGGTTTATGTACTCCAAAACAGAGTAGAATAAGGCATTGCATATGTTTTCTGACAGATTATATTCAGAGAAATTTTGTTTTTAACATTGGGATGCCTAGATATTATTTAGAATTTTTTGATTCGTGTGAAGTTAGAATTTCTGTATTTTACATGAGAGAGCATACTGAGTTGGTGTATATACTCCAAAACAGAGTAGAAAATGTCATTGTATATTTTTTCTGACACATTGTATTCAGAGCAATTTTGCTTTTAACATTCGGTTGCCTATATAATATTTAGATTTATTTCAATTCACGTAAAATTAGAATTTCGGTATTTTACATGAGAGAGCATACTGAGTTGGTGTATATACTGGAAAACAGAGAAGAAAAGAGCATTGTATATTTTTTCTGACAGATAATATTCAGAGCAATTTTGCTTTTAACATTCGGGTGCCTAGATAATATTTAGATTTTTTCGATTAACGTAAAATTAGAATTTCTGTGTTTTACATGAGAGAGCATACTGAGTTGGTGTATATACTCGAAAACAGAGTAGAAAAGAGCATTGTATATTTTTTCTGACAGATAATATTCAGAGCAATTTTGCTTTTAACATTCGGGTGCCTAGATAATATTTAGATTTTTTTCGATTCAGTTAAAATTAGAATTTCTGTGTTTTACATGAGAGAGCATACTGAGTTGGTGTATATACTCGAAAACAGAGTAAAAAAGGGCATTGTATATTTTTTCGTACACATTATTTTAAGAGCAATTATGCTTATAACCTTCGTGTGCCTAGATAATATTTAGATTTTTTTGATTCGCTTAAATATAGAATAAGGCATTGTATATTTTTTTCTGACAGAGTATATTCAGAGAAATTTTGTATTTAACATTGGTGTGCCTAGATAATATTTAGATTTTTTCAATTCGGGTAAAATTAGAATTTCTGTATTTTACATGAGAGAGCACATGGGTTTGGTGTATATACTTTTAAACAGAGTCGAATAGGGCATTGTATATTTTTTCTGGCAGACTACATTCAGAGCAATTTTGTTTTTATCATTCAGGTGCCTAGATAATATTTAGATTTTTTCGATTTGGGTAAAATTAGAATTTCTGTATTTTACATGAGAGAACATACTGAGTTGGTGTATATACTCCAAAACAGATTTAAATAAGGTATTGTATATTTTCTTTAACAGACTATATTCAGAGCCATTTTTTTTAAACTTTGGGGTGCCTAGTTATTATTTAGATTTTTTTCGATTCGCTTAAAATTACAATTTCTGTATTTTACCTGAGAGAGCATATGCAGTTTGTGTATATACTCCAAAACAAAGTACAATAGGGCATTGTATTTTTTTCTGACTGATTATATTTAGAGCAATTTTGTTTTTAACATAGGGGTGCCTAGATAATATTTAGTATTTTTCAATTCGAGTAAAATTTGAATTTCTATATTTTACATGACAGAGCATATGGAGTTGCTGTATATACTCCAAAACAGAGTAAAATAGGGCATGGTATATTTTTTCTGACACATTATATTCAGAACAGTTTTGTTTTTAAGATTGGGGTGCCTACAGAATATTTAGATTTTTTTTGATTCGGGTAATATTAGAATTTCTGTATTTTACATGAGAGCGCTAACTGAGTTGGTGTATATACTCCAAAACAGAGTAGAAAAGGGCATTGTTTATTTTTTCTGACACATTATATTGAGAGAAATTTTGTTTTTAACATTGGGGTGCCTAGATAATATTTAGATTATTTTCGATTCCCTTAAATATAGAATTTCTATATTTTACATGAGAGAGCATATGGATTTGGTGTATGTACTCCAAAACAGAGTAGAAAAGGGCATTGTATATTTTTTATGACAGATTATATTCAAAGCAATTTTGTTTTTAGCATTGGTGTGCCTAGATAATATTTAGATTTTTTCGATTGGGGTAAAATTAGAATTTTGTTATTTTACATGAGAGAGCATACTGAGTTGGTGTATATACTCCAAAACAGATTAGAATAAGGCATTATATATTTTCTCTAACAGACTATATTCAGAGCCATTTTCTTTTAACTTTGGGGCGCCTAGATATTCTTTAGGTTTTTTCCGATTCGCGTAAAATTAGAATTTCGGTATTTTACATGAGAGAGCATATTGAAAGGGTGTATATACTCCAAACCGACTAGATTAGGGCATTGTATATTTTTTATGAAAGATTATATTCAGAGACAAATTGCTTTTAACATTCGGGTGCCTAGATAATATTTAGATTATTTTCAATTCACGAAAAATTAGAATCTTGGTATTTTACATGAGAGAGCATACTGTGTTGGTGTATATACTCCAAAACAGAGTGGAAAAGGGTATTGTATATTTTCTCTGACAGATTATATTCAGAGAAATTTTGCTTTCTACATTGGGGTGCCTAGATAATATTTAGATTTTTTTCGATTCGCTTCAATACAAAATTTCATTATTTTACATGAGTGAGCCTACTGACTTTGTGTATATAGTCCAAAACTGAGTACAATAAGGCATTGTATATTTTTTCTGACAGATTATATTCAGAGCAATTTTGTTTTTAACATTGGGGTGCCTAGATAGTATTTAGATTTTTTCGATTCGGGTAAAATTTGAATTTCTGTATTTTACATGAGAGAGCTTATGGAGTTGGTGTATATACTCCAAAACAGAGTAGAATAGGGCATTGTATATTTTTTCTGACAGACTACATTCAGAGCAATTTGGTTTTTAACATTCGGGTGCCTAGATAATATTTAGATTTTTTTTGATTCACGTAAAATTAGAATTTCGGTATTTTACATGAGAGAGCATACTGAGTTGGTGTATATACTCCAAATGAGAGTAGAATAAGGCATTGTATATTTTTGCTAACACTCTATATTCCGATCCATTTTCTTTTAAGTTTGGGGCACCTAGATATTATTTAGATTTTATTCAATTCATGTAAAATTAGAATTTCGGTATTTTACTTGAGAGATCATATTGAGTTGGTGAATATACTTCAAAACAGAGTAGAAAAAGGCATTGTATATTTGTTTTGACAGGTTATATTCAGAGTAGTTTTTCTTTTAACATTGGGGTGCCTAGATAATATTTAGATTTTTTTTTGATTCACGTAAATTTAGAATTTTATTTTACAGAAGAGAGCATACTGAGTTGGTGTATATACTTGAAAACAGAGTAGAATAGGGCATTGTATATTTTTTCTGACATATTATATTCAGAGCAATATAGTTTTAAATATTGAGGTGCCTAAATAATATTTAGAATTTTTTCGATTCATGTAAAATGAGAATTTTGGTATTTTACATGAGAGAGGAAACTGAGTTGGTGTATATACTCGAAAACAAAGTAGAATAGGGCCTTGTATATTTTTTCTGACAGATAATATTCAGAGCAATTTTGTTTTTAACATTGGGTTGCCTAGATAATACTTAGATATTTTCGATTTGAGAGAAATTAGAATTTCTGTATTTTACATGAGAAGCATATTGAGTTGGTGTATATACTACAAAACAGAGTAGAAAAGGGCATTGTATATTTTTTCTGACAGATTATATTCAGGGCAATTTTGTTTTTACCATTGGGGTGCCTCGATAATATTCAGATTTTTTTTTTTTTTTTGAGACAGAGTTTCACTCTTGTTACCCAGGCTGGAGTGCAATGGCACGATCTCGGCTCACCGCAACCTCTGCCCCCTGGGTTCAGGCAATTCTCCTGCCTCAGCCTCCAGAGTAGCTGAAATTACAGGCACACGCCACTGTGCCCAGCTAATTTTTTGTAGTTTTTAGTAGAGACGGGGTTTCACCTTGTTGACCAGGATGATCTTGATCTGCCGACCTCGTGATCCACCCGCCTCGGCCTCCCAAAGTGCTGGGACTACAGGCTTGAGACACCGCACCCGGCCCAGATTTATCTCTATTCACTTAAATATAGAACTTTTGTATTTTACATGAGAGAGCATATGGAGTTGATGTCTATACTTCAAAACAGAGTAGAATAAGGCATTGTATATTTTTTCTAACAGACTATATTCAGAATTATTTTCTTTTAACTTTGGGCCTCCTAGATATTATTTAGATTTTTTTGATTTGGGTAAAATTAGAATTTCGGTATTTTACATTAGAGAGCATATTGAATTGGTGTATATACTCGAAAACAGAGTAGAAAAAAGCATCGTATATTTTTTGACAGATTATATTCAGAGCAATTTTGCTATTAAAATTCGGGTGCCTAGATAATATTTAGATTTTTTTCGATTCACGTAAAATTAGAATTTCGGTATTCTACATGAGAGAGCATACTGAGTTGGTGTATATACTCCAAAACAGAGTACAATAAGGCATTGTATATTTTTTCTAACAGACTATATTCAGAGCCATTTTCTTTTAACTTTGGGGCACCTAGATATTATTTAGATTTTTTTCGATTCGTGTAAAATTAGAATTTTGGTATTTTACATGAGATAGTATATTGAGTTGGTGTATATACTACAAAACAAAGTAGAAAAGGGCATTGTATATTTTTTATGACATATTATATTCAGAGAAATTTTACTTTTAACATTGGGGTGCCTAGATATTATTTAGATTTTTTTTCGATTCAGTTAAATATAGAATTTCTGTATTTTACATGAGAGAGCATATGGAGTTGGTGTATATACTCCAAAACAGAATAGAATAGCGCATTGTATATTTGTTATGACAGACTATATTCAGAGCAATTTTATTTATAACATTGGGGTGCCTAGATAATATTTACATATTTTTAGATTCACGTAAAATTAGAATTTCTGTATTTTACATGAGAGAGCATACTGAGTTGGTGTACATACTCCAAAACAGAGTAGAAGAGGTCATTGTTTATTTTTTCTGACTAATTATTTTCAGAGAAATTTTGATTTTAACATTCGGGTGCCTAGAAAATATATAGATTTTTTTCGATTTGCTTAAATATGGAATTTCTGTTTTTTACATGAGAGAGCATATGGAGTCGGTGTATATACTCCAAAACAGAGTAGAATAGGACATTGTATATTTTTTCTGACAGATTATATTAAGAGCAATTTTGTTTTTCCCATTGGGATGCCAAGATAATATTTAGATTTATTTCGATTCGCTTAAATATAGAATTTCAGTATTTTACATGAGAGAGCATATTGAGTTGGTGTATATACTCCAAAACAGAGAAGAATAGGGCATTGTATATTTTTTTCGGAGAGATTATATTCAGAGCAATTTTGTTTTTACTATTGGGGTGTCGAGCCAATATTTAGATGTTTTTCGATTCACATAAATTTAGAATTTTGTTATTTTACATGAGAGAGCATATTGAGTTTGTGTATTAATCCAAAAGAGAGTAGAAAAGGGCATTGTATATTTTTTCTGACAGATTATATTCAAAGCAATTTTGCTTTTCAGCTTTGTGTCCCTAGATAATATTTAGATTTTTTTCGATTCGGGTAAAATTATAATTTCTGTATTTTACATTAGAGAGCATACTGAGTTGGTGTATATATTCCAAAGCAGAGTAGAATAGGGCATTGTATATTTTTTCTGACAGATGATATTCAGAGCAATTTTGCTTTTAACATTGGAATGCCTAGATAATATTTAGGTTTTTCTGTCTTTGCTTAAATTTAGAATTTCTGTATTTTACATGAGAGAGCATATTGAGTTTGTGTATATACTCCAAAACATAGTAGAATAACTCATTGTATATTTTTTCTTACAGACTATATTCAGTGCCATTTTCTTTTAACTTTGGGGCACCTAGATATTATTTAGGTTTATTTCAATTAGCGTAAAATTAGAATTTCGGTATTTTACATGAGAGAGCATATTGTGTTGGTGTAGATACTCCAAAACAGAGTAGAATAAAGCATTGTATATTTTTTCTGACACATTATATTCAGAGCAATTTTGCTTTTAACAATATGGTGCCTAGATAATATTTAGATTTTTTTGGATTCGCTTAAATATAGAATTTCTTTATTTTACATAAGATAGCATATGGAGTTGGTGTATATACTCCAAAAAAGAGTAGAATAGGGCATTGTATATTTTTTCTGACAGATTATATTCCGAGCAATTTTTTTTTTAACATTGGGGTGCCTAGATAATATTTAGATTTTTTTGATTCGGGTTAAACTAGAATCTCGGTATTTTACATGGGAGAGCATACTGAGTTGGTGTATATACTTCAAAACAGAGTAGAAAAAGGCATTATATATTTTTCCTAACAGACTATATTCAGAGTCATTATCTTTTAACTTTCAAGCACCTAGATATTATTTCTATTTTTTTTGATTAGCGTAAAATTAGAATTTCGGTATTTTACATGACAGAGCATATTGAGTTGGTGTATATACTTTAAAACAGAGTAGAATATGGCATTGTATATTTTTTCTGACAGTTTATATTCAGCGCAATGTTGCTTTTAACATTGGGGTGCCTAGATAATATTTAGATTTTTTTCGATTCACGTATAATTAGAATTTCGAAATTTTACATGAGAGAGCATACTGAGTTGGTGTATATACTCCAAAACAGGGCAGAATAGGGCATTGTATATTTTCTCTGACAGATTATATTCAGAGCAATTTTGTTTTTAACATTGGTGTGCCAAGATAATATTTGGATTTTTTCGATTCGGGTAAAATTAGAATTTCTGTATTTTACATAAGAGAGAATATTGAGTTAGCGTATATACCCAAAACAAAGTAGAAAAGGGCATTGTATATTTTTTCTGACAGATTATATTCAGAGCAATTTTGTTTTTAACATTGGGATGCCTAGATCATATTTAGATTTTTTCAATTCGGGTAAAATTAGAATTTCTGTATTTTACATGAGAGAGCATACTGAGTTGGTGTATATATTCCAAAAAAAAGTAGAATAAGGCATTGTTTATTATTTCTAACAGTTTATATTAAGAGCCATTTTCTTTTAACTTTGGGGCACCTATATATTTTTTAGATTTTTTTAGATTCGCGGAAAATTAGAATTCCGGTATTTTACATGAGAGAGCATATTGAGTTGGTGTATATACTCCAAAACAGAGTAGAAGAGGGCATTGTATATTTTTCTGACAGATTATATTCGGAGCAATTTTGCTTTTAACATTGGGGTGCCTAGATAATATTTAGATTTTTTTCGATTCACGTAAAATTAGAATTTCTGTATTTTACATGAGAGAGCATACTGAGTTCGTGGTAGAATAGGGCACTGTATATTTTTTATGACAGATTATATTCAGAGCAATTTTGCTTTTAACATTGGGGTGCCTAGATAATATTTAGATTTTTTCTATTCGGGTAAAATTATAATTTCTTTATTTTACATGAGAGAGCATATTGAGTTGGTGTATATAATCCAAAACACAGTAGAATAGTGCATTGTATATTTTTTCTGACAAAATATATTCAGGGCTATTTTGTTTTTAACATTGGGGAGCCGAGATAATATTTAGATTTTTTCGATTCGGGTAAAATTAGAATTTCTGTATTTTACATGAGAAATCATACTGAGTTGGTTTATATACTCCAAAACAGAGTAGAATAAGGCATTGTATAATTTTTCTAACAGAATATATTCAGAGCCAATTTCTTTTTACTTGGGGCGCCTAGATATTATTTAGATTTTTTTCGATTCATGTAAAATTAGAATTTTGTTATTTTACATGTGAGAGCATATTGAATTGGTGTATATACTACAAAAGAAAGTAGAATGGGCATTGTATATTTTTTCTCACAGACTATATTCCGAGCAATTTTGCTTTTAACATATGGTAGCCTAGATAATATTTAGATTTTTTCTATTTGGGTAAAATGAGAATTTCAGTATTTTACATGAGACATTATATTGAGTTGGTCTATATACTCCAAAACAGAGAAGAACAGAACATTGTATATTTTTTCTGAAAGATTATATTCAGAGAAATTTTGTTTTTAACATTGGGGTTCCTAGATAATATTTAGATTTTTTCAATTCGTGTAAAATTAGAATTTCTGTATTTTACATGAGAGAGCATGCTGTGTCCGTGTATATACTCCACAACAGAGTAGAATAAGGCATTGTATATTTTTTCAAACAGACTATATTCAGAGCCATTTTCTTTTTACTTTGGGGTGCCTAGATAATATTTAAAATTTTTTCGATTCACTTAAAATTAGAATTTCGGTATTTTACATGAGAGAGCATATGGAGTTGGTGTATATACTGCATACAGAGTACAATAGGGAATTCTATATTTTTTCTGACAGATTATATTCTGAGCAATTTTTTTTTAACGTTGGACTGCCTAGATAATATTTAGATTTTTTTCGATTCGCTTAAATATAGATTTTCTGTATTTTACATGAGAGAGCATATGGAGTTGGTTTATATACTCCAAAACAGAGTAGAATAGGGCATTTTATATTTTTTCTGACAGAGTATATTCAGAGCAATTTTGTTTTTAACATTGGGGTGTGTAGATAGTATTTAGATTTTATCAATTCGGGTAACATTATAATTTCTGTATTTTACTTGAGAGAGCATTCTGTGTTTGTGTATATACTCCAAAACAGAGTAGAATAAGGCATTGTATATTTTTTCTAACAGACTATATTCAGAGCCATTTTCTTTTAACTTTGGGGCGCCTAGATATTATTTAGATTTTTTTTCGATTAGCGTAAAATTAGAATTTCGGTATTTTACATGAGAGAGCATACTGAGTTGGGGTATGTACACCAAAACACAGTAGAAAAGGGCATTGTATATTTTTTCTGACAGACTATATTTGGAGCAATTTTGCTTTTAACATTGGGGTGCCTAGATAATATTTCGATTTTTTTTGATTCGCTTAAATATAGAATTTCTGTGTTTTACATAAGAGAGCATATGGAGTTGGTGTATATACTCCAAAACAGAGTAGAATAGGGCATTGTATATTTGTTCTGACAGATTATATTCAGAGCAATTTTGTTTTTATCATTGGGGTGCCTAGAAAATATTTAGATTTTTTTAGGTTCACTTAAATATACAATTTCTTTATTTTACATGAGGGAGCATATCGAGTTGGTGTATATACTCCAAAACAGAGTAGAATAGGGCATTGTATATTTTTTCTAACAGACTATCTTCAGAGCCGTTTTCTTTTAACTTTGGGATCGCCTATATAATATTTAGATTTTTTTCGATTCCCTTAAATATAGAAATTCTGTATTTTACATGAGAGAGCATACTGAGTTGATGTATATACTCGGAAACAGAGTAGAATAGGGCTTTGTATATATTTTTGACAGATTATATACAAAGAAATTTTGTTTTTAACGTTAGGGTACCTATATAATATTTAGATTTTTTCAATTCGGGTAAAATTAGAATTTTTTTTTTACATGAGAGAGCATATTGAGTTGGTGTATATACTCCAAAACAGAGTAGAATAAGGCATTGTATATTTTTTTCGACAGATTGTATTTAGAGCAATTTTTTTTTAACTTTGGGGCGCCTAGTTATTATTTAGATTTTTTTCGATTCGCGTACAATTAGAATTTCGGTATTTTACATGAGAGAGCATATTGAGTTGGTGTATATACTCCAAAACAAACTAGATTAAAGCATTGTGTATTTTTTATGAAAGATTATATTCAGAGCAATTTTGTTTTTAACATTGGGGTGTCTAGAAAATATTTAGATTTTTTCGATACGGGTAAAATTAGAATTTCTGTATTTTACATGATAGAGCATACTCAGTTGGTGTATATATTCCAAAACAAATTAGAATAAAACATTGTACATTTTTTCTAACAGATTATATTCTGAGCCATTTTCTTTAACTTTGGGGCGCCTAGATATTATTTAGATTTCTTTTGATTCGTGTACATTTAGAATTTCAGTATTTTACATGAGAGAGCATATTGATTTGATGTATATACTACTAAACCGAGTCGAAAAGGGCATTGTATCTTTTTTCTGACAGATTATATTTAGAGCAATTTTGCTTTTAACATTGGGGTGCCTAGATAATATTTATATTTTTTTCAATTCGCTTAAATATAGAATTTCTGTATTTTACATGAGAGAGCATATTGAGTTGGTGTATATACTCCAAAACAGAGTAGAATAGGGCATTGTATATTTTTTCTGACAGATTATATTCAGAGTAATTTTGTTTTTAACATTGGAGTGCCTAGGTAATATTTAGATTTTTTCGATTCGGGTAAAATTAGAATTTCTCTATTTTACATGAGAGAGCATACTGTGTTAGTGTATATACTCCAAAACAGAGTAGAAAAGGGCATTTTATATTTTCTCCGACAGATTTTATTCAGACAAATTTTCCTTTTTACATTGGGGTGCCTAGATTATATTTAGATTTTTTTCGATTTGTGTATAATTAGAATATTGGTATTTTACATGAGCGAGCATATTGAGTTGCTGGATATACACCATAACAGAGTAGAAAGGGGCATTGTATACTTTTTTTGACAGATTATATTCAGAGGAATTTTGCTTTTAACTTTGGGGTGCCTAGATAATAGATTTTTTTCGGATCGCGGACATTACTATTTCGGTATTTTACATTGGAGAGCATATTGGGTTGGTGTGTATACTCCAAAACAGCACATAATAAAGCATTGTATATTTTTTCTAACACATTATATTCAGAGCAATTTTGCTTTTAACATTGGGGTGCCTAGATAATATTTAGATTATTTTCGGTTCGGGTAAAATTAGAATTTCTGTATTTTACATGAGAGAGCATATGGAGTTGGTGTATATACTCCAAAACAGTGTAGAATAGGGCATTGTATATTTTTTCTGACAGATTACATTCAGAGAAATTTTGCTTTTAACATTGGTTTGCATAGATAATATTTAGATTATTTTTGATTCGAGTAAATATAGAATTTCGGTATTTTAGATGAGAGAGCATATTGAGTTGGTGTATATACTCCAAAACAGAGTAGAATAGGGTATTGAATATTTTTTCTTAGAGATTATATTCAGAGCAATATTGCTTTTAACATTGGGTTCCCTAGATAATATTTACATTTTTTGCAATTCAGGAAAAATTAGAATTTCCGTATTTTACCTGAGAGATCATATTGAGTTGGTGTATATACTGCAAAAAAAAGTAGAAAAGTGCATTGTGTATTTTTTCTGACAGACTATATTCAGAGCAATTTTGCATTTAACATTAGGGTGCCTAGATAATATTTAGATTTTTTTCGATTCGTGTAAAATTAGAATTTCGGTATTTTACATGAGAGAGCATATTGATTTGGTGTATATACTCCAAAACAAAGTGGAAAAAGGCCGTGTATGTTTCTTGTGACAGATTATATTCAGATCAATTTTTCTTTTAATATTGGGGTGCCTAGATAATATTTAGATTTTTTCGATTCGGGTATAACTAGAATTTCTGTATTTCACATCAGAGAACATATTGAGTTGGTTTATATACTTTAAAACAAAGTAGAATAGGGCAATGTATATTATTTCTGACAGATTATGTTCAGAGCAATTTTGCATTTAACATTGGGGTCCCTAGATAATATTTAGATTATTTTGCTATACGAGTAAATTTAGAAATTCGGTATTTTACATGAGAGAGCATACTGAGTTGGTTTATATACTCTAAAACAGAGTAGCAAAAGGCATTTTATATTTTCTCTGAAGAATTATATTCAGAGCAATTTTGCTGTTACCATTGGGGTGCCTAGATAATATTTAGATTTCATTTGATTAACGTGAATTTAGAATTTCGGTATTTTACATGAGAGAGCATATTGAGTTGGTGTATATACTCCAAAACAGAGTAGAAAAGGGCATTGTATATTTTTTGTGTTAGATAATATTCAGAGCCATTTTCTTTCAACATTGGGGTGCCTAGATAATATTTAGATTTTTTTCGAATCACGTGTATATATAATTTTGGTATTTTACATGAGAGAGCATATTGGGTTCGTGTATATAATCCAAAACAGAGAAGAAAAAAGCATTCCATATTTTTTCTGAAAGATTATATTCAGAGCAATTTTGCTTTAAACAATGGGGTGCCTTGATAATATTTAGATTTTTTTCGGTTAGCGTAAAATGCAATTTCGGTATTGTACATGGGAGAGCATATGGAGTTGGTGTATATACTCCAAAACAGGGTAGAAAAGGACATTGTGGATATTCTCTGACAGATTATATTCAGAGTAATTTTGCTTTCAAAATTTGAATGCCTAGATAATATTTAGATTTTTTTCGATTTGAGTAAATTTAGAATTTCTGTATTTTACCTTAGAGAGCATATTGAGTTGTTGTATATACTCCAAAACAGAGCATAAAAGGGCATTGTATATTTTTTCTGACAGAATATATTCAGTGCAATTTTGCTATTACCATTGGGGTGCCTAGATAATATTTCGATTTCATTTGATTAGCGTAAATTTAGAATTTCGGTATTTTACATGAGAGAGCATACTGTGTTGGTGTATATACCCCAAAACGAGTAGAAAAGGGCATTGTATATTTTTTCTGACAGATTATATTAAGATCCCTCTTCTTTCCACATTGAGGTGCCTAGATAATATTTAGATTATTTTCGATTCGCATGTATATAGAATTTTGGTATTTTACATGAGAGGGCATATTGGGTTCGTGTATATACTCCAAAACAGAGAAGAAAAGGGCATTGTATATTTTTTCTGAAAGATTATATTCAGAGCAATTTTGATTTTAACATTGGGGAGCCTAGATAATATTTAGATTTCATTTGATTAGTGTAAATTTAGAATTTCGGTATTTTACATGAGAGAGCATATTGATTTGGTGTATATTCTCCAAAACAGAGTAGAAAATGGCATTGTATATTATTTCTGACAGATGATATTCAGAGCAATTTTGCTTTTAACATTGGGGTTCCTAGATAATATTTCGATTTTTTTTGATTCCCGTAAATTTAGAATTTTTGTATTTTACATGAGAGAGCATATTGAGTTGGTGTATATACTCCAAAAGACAGTAGAAAAAAGCATTGTGTATTTTTTTTGAAAGATTATATTCATAGCAATTTTGCTTTTAACCTTGGGGTGCCTAGATAATAATTAGATTTTTTTTCGATTCACGTAATATTAGAATTTCTGTATTTTACATGAGAGAGCATATTGAGTTGAGGTATATACTCCAAAACAAAGTAGAAAATGGCATTGTATATTTTTTCTCACAGATTATATTCAAAGCAATTATGCATTTAACATTGGTGTGCCTCGATAATATTTAGATTTTTTTCGATTCGAGTAAAATTAGAATTTTGTTATTTTACATGAGAGAGCATATTGTGTTGCTGTATATACCGCAAAACAGAGTAGAAAAGGGCATTGTATATTTTTTCTGACAGACTATATTCAGAGCAATTTTCTTTTTAACATTGGAGTGCGTAGATAATATTTAGATTTTTTTTATTCACGTAAATTTAGAATTTCGGTATTTTACATGAGAGAGCATATTTAGTTGGTGTATATACTCCAAACATGGTAGAAAAGAGCATTGTATATTTTAACTGAGAGATTATATTCAGAGCAATTTTGCTTTGAATATTGAGGTGCCTAGATAATATTTAGATTTTTTTCGATTCACATAAATTTTGAATTCCGGTATTTTTCATGGGAGAGCATGTTGAGTTGGTGTATATACTCCAAAACAGAGTAGAAAAGGGCATTGTATGTTTCTTCTGATAGACTATTTTCAGAGCAATTTTCCTTTTAACATTGAGGTGCCTAGATAATATTTAGATTTTATTCGATTCGCGTAAAATTGGAATTTCGGTATTTTACATGAGAGAGCATATTGAGTTGGTGTATATACTACAAAACAAAGTAGAAAAGGTCGTTGTATATTTTTCTGACAGATTACATTCGTAGCAATTTTGCTTTTATCATTGGGGTGCCTAGATAATATTTAGATATTTTTCGATTGGCTTAAATTTCGAATTTCAGTATTTTACATGAGCGAGCATATTCAGTTGTTGTATATTCTCCTTATCAGAGTAGAAACGGGCGTTGTATATTTTTGCTTTGTGATTAGATTAGAGAAATTTGGATTATTACATTGGGGTGCCTAGATAATATTTAGATTTTATTCGATTCACGTAAATTTAGAATTTCGGTATTTTACATGAGAGAGCATATTGAGTTGGTGTATATACTCCAAAACACAGTAGAAAAGGGCATTGTATATTTTTTCTGACAGATGATATTCAGAGCAATTTTGCTTTTAACATTGAGGTGCCTAGATAATATTTAAATTTTATTCGATTTGCGTAAATTTAGAATTTTGGTATTTTATATGAGGGAGCATATTAAGTTGGTGTCTATACTTTAAAACAGAGTAGAAAAGAGCAGTGTAGATTTGTTCTGAGAGATCATATTCAGAAAAATTTTGCTTTTAATATTGGGGTGCCTAGATAATATTTAGATTATTTTCGATTCGCGTAAAATTAGAATTTCTGTATTTTACATGAGAGAGCATATTGAGTTGGTGTATATACTCCAAACAGAGTAGAAGAAGGCATTGTATATTTTTTCTGACAGATGCTATTCAGTGCAATTTTGCTTTTAAGATTGGGGTGCCTAGATAATATTTAGATTTTTTTATATTGGCGTAAATTTAAAATTTCGTTACTTTGCATGAGAGAGCCTATTTATTTGGTAAATATACTCCAAGAAAGAGTATAAAAGGGCATTGTATATTTTCTCTTACACACTATATTATGTGCAATTTTGCTTTTAACGGTGGTGTACATAGGAAATATTTATATTTTTTGTAACCGCGTAAATTGAGAATTTAAATATTTTACATGAAAGAGCTTCTTGATATGGTGTATATACTCCCAAACAGTGTAGAAAAGAGCATTGTATATTTTTTGGAACAGATTTTCTTTAGAGCAATTTTGCTTTTAACATTGTGTTACATAGATAATGTTTATATATTTCTTTATCTGCGTAAGTTTAGAATTGTAATATTTTACATGAGAGAGAATATTAATTTGGTGTATATACTCCAAAAGAGTGTAGAAAGGGCATTGTATATTTTTTCATACAGATTATCATTAGAGCAATTTTGCTTTCAGCATTTGGGTAAATAGATAATATTTATATGTTTTTCTATTCACGTAAATTTAGAATTTTGGTATTTTACATGGCAAAGAATATTAAGAATGGGTATATACTCCAAAAGAATGTAGAAGAGGGCATTGTATATTTTTTCTAACAGATTATTTTTCGAGCAATTTTGCTTATATCATTCGGGGACATAGAGGATATTTATATTTATTTCTAACAGCGTAAATTTAGATTTTCAGTATTTTACATGAGGGAGAATATTGAGATGTTATATATACACCATAAGAGAGTAGAAAAGAGCATTGTATTTTTTTTCTAACAGAGTATCTTCCACGCAATTTTGTTTTTTACATTGGGGTGCAGAGAGAATATTTATATTTGTGTCTAACCACGTAAATTTAGAATTTTTGTATTTTACATGTGAGAGAATATTGAGATTGTGTATATACTAAGAAAGATAGTAAAAAAAAGCATTGTGTATTTTTTCTAACAGAGTGTCTTTAGAGTAATTTGGTTTTTAACATTGAAGTCAATAGGAAATACTTACATTTTCTCTATCCACGTAATAATAGAATTTCCATGTTTTACAGGAGGGAATATGGAGATGGTGTATATACTTTAAAACAGAATAGAAAAGGGCATTGTATATTTTTTCTAACAGAGTATTGTCAGAACAATTTTGTTTTTAACGTTGGGGTAAAAAGAGAATATTTATATTTTTAGTAATTTTGTGTTTAACATTTGTGTTAAAATGAGTATGTATATATTCTGTAACCGCATAAAATTAGAATTTCCATATTTTACAAGATAGAGAATATTGAGTCGGTGCATATACTTTAAAACATATTAGAAAATTGCATTGTATATTTTTTCTATCAGAGTGTCTTCAGAGTAAATTTTTTAAGGTTAAATTATTTATATTTTCTGTAACTGCATAAAAATAGAATTTTTGTATTTTACAAGACAGCCAATATTGAGACGGTGTATATACTTTAAAATAGTGTAGAAAAGGGCCTTGTATATTTTTTCTAACACAGTATTTTCATAGTAATTTACATTGTGTGTGGGGAGCAAATTTCTCAAATCCCTTTGAACATATTCTCCCTCTCCCCTGTTTTTCTCTTTGCTCACTATTGAATCATGTTCAGGTTTCTTGATTTCTTATCTTTTCCCGATAAGCATTTTAGCTTCTGTCCACTTCTACTTTCAGAATTCTTCAGCTACCAAGACCCACCTCCTCAGAGAGTTGCTGGAGATTTTAGTAACAAAAATTTTCTCTGTCACATTTAGGAGACATGCTTCCTTATCTTTATTCTATCAAGCTGGGTGAATTTACACAAAACACTTTATATCTTAGAACCAGGTTCCTCTCTGTAGAATGTAGCTAACCTCTATTCTGTGGTCACAAGGATCCTCAAAATAAAAAATAATCATAGTTAATATGTGTGGCTTACTAACCATGTTCTAGAAACCATGTCAAGTGCTTTCTGCAGATGGTTCCCCTTTTATTTTACTATCGGACCTATCGTCAACCCTACTTCACAGACTACTAAATTGAGTGTCTGAGCTGCTAAGCCACTTGTCCAACGATATACAGCCAGTAAGTAACAGAATGAGGATCAGCATTTGAGATAGAAATATTCTACACAAAATGTACTGTTAGAGTGAAACTAGAGTGGTATCATCTCAGATAAGCGTTCATGCCTGTTCGCTTATCGAATCGGCCGAATACATTCAATGCATTCAGGAGATTGGGAGACATTGTTTAAATTTTCCCCAAAACCCAGAAGAACTCAAAAGTACTCATTGTCTTGGCCTTATTGGTATTTGACTATGAATACAATAGATCCCACAGAAGCAAGTCTAGTAGAGTGGTCTTGGCAAAAGGCTAGGATTTAGGAGCAGGTTTAGGCAACTCAAGCCTTCTCGGCTTCCATTTTCTCATCTGTACTTTCATAATTCTGATTTTTAAGAGCACCTTTGTTGAAAGTAAAGGTTCAGTGAAACAGCACAGATGAAGTCCTTCCTATTTGGTCTGGCAGGTAGTAGTTGCTCAACACATCTTGTCTATTAATGACGACCACAATGATAATAGTGGACTAATAATGAATTGATAAAATATGATTATGTAAGTTCAAATGAGTTTTGATCTCGCCCCTCTCCTCTGTTTCAGAGGCTGTATGGTTTTTATGTTCTACATTGTATGGCTTAACGTTGGCAGGTGGGGGATTTTGATAGACACATGATAAAATCAGAGCCCCAAGACTTGTATTTTCATCACAGAAATGTATTACTTCCTTGAGTTGTGACCTGGAGAGAGTTACTTTGTCTAAGTTAACCTTACTTGTAAAAATAATCATAAATATACCTGCCCTTTCTCGTCATCTCAGCCTCTCCGCAGTCAGTGTGAGGTACCATTGGTATAGTGTATATGAAGGGGTTTGCAAGCTCTGGAGTGCTGTATGTATGCTATTTTGCCTCTTCAATTGTGAGTGGTGTTTTCCCATTCTCCTTAAATGACCCAACACTATCCCCTTGGTAAAATAAATGCATTTGTGCATGAACGTTTGGCAAATAATAAGAGCTGTATTTGCAAGAATTTTTCCCTTGAACAGCCAAGTGAGCCACTATGAGCTGCACTGTAGCAGTGACATTTACAATAATTTGTTCAGAAGAGCAATTGCCAACTTGCCTATTTGACTAGTATGGAGTATCATGCATTTTTTAGGGTGATGAGATCAGTAAACCAGAAATTTGGTAGAGCCATCAGAGAAGAGGATGAAAAGAAATGAATATCTGAGATCCTGAGTTTCCAATCAGATCAAGAAAAAGAAGCCTATAAGAATAGGTCCCATTTATTTGGGGGAGAAACATACACCACTTTGTATGAAGGCTTCATTTTCTAGGAATATTTTCTAATGCTTTCAAAAACATTGTAATATATGTAGGACTATTCCCATTTTACAGATGAGAAAACTGAGGCTATGAGGTTTAAGTCACCAGTCTGCTCCTTCTTCCATTCAGGTTTTTAGAAAATGGTGCCACCACCTATACAGTCACACAAGCCAAAGTCCTATGAGTGAGCTCTGGTTTATCCCTTTCTCTCTCACTTCTCATATCCAACTTACCATTCAGGCCTGCTGATTTTAGTTCTTAAATATCCCTTAGCTTCTGTTTTTTCTTTTCATTAAAATTCTCATTGCAGCCCTTCTGTGGATTACCTCCTGGCCTTCCACCTGTGTGTCTGTGTCCATGTTGTCTCCAGTCTGTCCTCCACGTAAGTCAGACCATGCCCCATACCTCCCAGTCCTTCTTAGAATGAGGGCAAACTTCCTCACCATGGCCAACAGTCTTCTTTCCATTTCTCTGTCCTCATGGCGTGCCCCTCCTCTCTGCTCTGCACTGCAAAGACTCAGTATCTTGTACTGGCCAAGGTCCAGGTTCCCCTGAACCACATATTTGCCAGGAATGCCAGATCGTCCTTACTTTGCCCACTTACTGCCCACTCATGCTTCTGATCTCGGTCCCTCCCTAGGGGAAACCTTTCCTGACCTTTGTAACTAAAGCAAAGCCTTCTCCTGGGTGCTCTCATTGTTCCAGAGACCTGCCTGCACAGCACTTGTACCAGTTAAACCTTTACATTAACTGGAGTGACAGATATGTTAGTGTCCACTGCTGCCTCGCAGGAATAAAGCCAGAAAAGGTAAGGCCCTATCTGTGTGCATTTCTACAGTCTAGTGTGCTTAGTGAGATATTGTTTAAGAAGAATGAGTTGGACATGACAGCATGGCTAGAAAGTGATGGATTGAGGATTTAAACATACTTCTTTCTGGTTCTAGAGAGTTGGCTGCTAACACTATTCCCTTTGGGACAGTGTCATTTTAGGACTGATAAGTGTACTTTTTGCTAAGATCCAATATATTTTGGGTCGATCAGATGAAGTTTGATAAAAGTGGATTATTAAGAACCCACTGATAAGCAGAGCTGCCTGACCAAGATTTTCAGATTTTGCATCAAAGAGAAAAGTAATGAAAGTGGGCTGATGGGAGGGGAAGGAGGGCTGAAAAGTGAAGCAAAAACAGCTGTTTCTATAGTGCTCTTGATCCTGCCTTTCTCTGTTCTTCACTCTGGCTGAAATTGACCACCCTGAGTGCATTCAGATAATGATAAATTATCTCTTTCACAGTGTGTGTGTGTGTGTGTGTGTGTGTGTGTGTGTGAGTGTGTGTGTGTGTTTGGCTATGTACAAAAGAGGCAGCTTCTGTGAATAAATGAAGCCTTGTAATTAAGGAATTTGTTGTAAATGGCAAGATGCATTGGTGCTTGGTCCTTAGTACTCCTCGCTGAGGCCACATTTCCTTGAACTGGCTCGTATTTGCCACTGACACTACTAGCAGCAGGATGGAGGGGAGGAAGGAAGACACCAGGTGTTGCAATGCTTAGCGCCTGCTTTCAGCTTTGCTGCAAACTAAAACACTGACTGACTTTGGTTAACCCCCTAACCTCTTTGAGCCTGTTTTTTCATCTGAAAAAATCAATGATGGTTTGAATTTCTTCCGAATATGACATTCAGTTATCTCTCTCTCCATTGTGGAAGCACTGGGAGCTATTGTTCTCCTGTCTCTGGTGGCCGTTATGACTTCTGCATTATCAAGAGGCCCTCTCTAACCGAAATAACCCCCCAAAGAAATTAAGTTTGTAATCATTTCTGCCTGGTAAGGGAAATGACAAGAGAAAAGAGTTAGTTGTCAATAGCCCTGTGGATGGCGAATTAATGGGATCTGTGCAAACAGTTGCTTATAGAGCCATAATTTGCCTTTCGTTTTCCTTTGCAACTCAGAAAAAAGTGAATAATTTTCAAAGAGCCTCTCATTGAACATATTTTTTAAAAACATGTCATTGGCAAAAGGGGCACTTGGTTGCTTGATTGCCATATATCTCTGAGTATGTGGAACAGTTATTTTTAGCTGGGGGTAACTAGCTGAGAAGAAAGCTGCAGCATCCTGGAGGCAGAAGAATCTTTGTATGTCTTATGTTGGCATGGAGAAAGCAAAGCGAAAGGGCAGAGTATAAAAGGTTGTTAACTAGATAAGGGGTCAGCTGCATTTCCTCTGGCTGCTCAGAGGTGAGGCCCTAAAGCAATGGAGACAACATTGTGGGTGGGAATGTGTTTGCAGGGTCTAATTAGTTTACCCAAGAAAAGCAAAAAAGAGAAAGGGCTAAAAATATGTAGATTGTAAAATTCATGGCTTCATTTGCTCTTCTTTGCCTTTGAAACCTTTTTAAAACCTTATAGTAGAACAATTTGTAATCCTTGAAGCCTTTTTGCTACCACTCTTGTCAGCTTGTCTAAGGCCACCGTAACTTATCAGCTACTGGGGAAAGTTTTTAAACTCTCTAAGCCTCCTTTTTTCCCACTGGTTCACTTAGGGGCACTAATTCCTAATGTTTCTGCCTGAGTTATTGTTTTTCAGATCCCATAATTGTTTGCATATGTGCTCTATAAGATGCGTCACCTAGCACACGTTGTGGGCAACCTCAGGTGTAGAAGTTAGGATATCTTTGTGCCTGGATTTGGCTGTTACTAACAAGACGGAACGGGGAGAAAGGGCAGAGTAGACTACTGTAGAATTTTTCTGGATTCTTTTGGTTTCTCCAGAAAATGATACTGTTCTTTTATTTAAAGATAACTATCTGCCTAGGCATATTGAAATTCTAAGGTTGACACCACTTTGCATTGATCCTAGGGCAGGGTTTCAGGATTGCTGGAGCAGCATCATCCTTTTACAGTATAGATTTCAGGCAGCAGGCTGGTCATGGCCTCCTCAGTGTGCAATCTTCTTACTGATGGTGGGCGTCAGTGGGCTGGACTCACAGTTTCCATCTCTTAGGCTGGGCAGGCCCATGGTGGCAATGGTAAAAATTTCATGGGAACATACATCAGAAGTAATAAGAAATCCATCTTCTTAAAGCCTTCATAGGAGATTTCCTGAAGATTTATAAAAGGCACTTCATTGATCAAATGACCCTGATGTTTCCCCTCACTGGAAGAAATTCAGGTCACCAGCCCACTTAAAATCATTGTGTTCTCCTTCTGCAGTAACCTCTGCTCATATAATTTCTTTATGGCATATTATATACTATTAACTTAATATCCTGATTAGTGGAGCTAGCAAACACTCAGTATCACTATAAACTGCAGTATCATAACTGACTTCCTTTAAAAATCATCTAATGTTTCTTTAAAATCACTGGTGCTTTTGTAAAGTGGTTCATATTGAGGAATATGAACATTTTATCATGCTGGAAAATTATTTGAATTCCTTTTCATTTAAAACCTATAGCTTTCTATTTAATCTAGCTTTCACAAATATTTTATTTGCCCACTATAGAAAAATCGAGTTTAGAGATAAATGTAAAGTCACTCATAGCTCCATCCAAAAGTCAACAACTCTTAATATCATTATTTTTGTTCTCGTTCTCAGTATTTTTGCTGAATCTATGTTTCGTAGAGTTTCATCATATGTCAGATAAAACTGCATACATATGAGTTTTTAAATAATACATTTTTATTGTCATAAATGAAATACACATTTAATATGGTATGACTAGGACATATAGAGAGATATAACAAAGAAAATTAAAGTCATTTAAAATCTTACCAAATCTAATAACCATAAATCTTTCGATGTATTTTCTCAGAATACTTTTTCCTATGCCTTTTATATTTTCTTTTTTATCAAGTACTTCAAGCGTATAGAAAAGACAGAAAATAATATAAGCAGCAATGGAAAATTTTAAAATATGGGTATTTTTCTGCATGTGTTTCAGATTGTTTAGTTTTTGTTGTCCTTGGCCCTCCCCACGTGTCCCTTTATTTTCCTGGCAAAACAAAGCATTACAGATATAGTTGCAGCTTACTATACTCAATTTTATTGTTCTAAAACTTATTGATATTGAAATGTCTACCTCTGGTCTACTTACTTTCCCTGCCGAATTATACTTTACCATATGGAAATACCACGATGTACAATTACATGCATAGTGCCGTATACATTTGTTTAAAGGTTTCTTGGGAAGAATCTCTCTTACTGTGTTCCCAGAAGAGGGATTGGTAAATTGTACGGGAGGCTTGTCTTCATTTTTACTATAAATTTCCAATTGTTTAAAGTCGTCGTAACAATTTGTATTCCCACAGGAAATGTGGGAAAACTTGTTTTGTGTTTGGCTTCACTTGATATTCCTAGGCTTTTACTTTTTGTTTGTCAATCTTATGAATGTAAAATGGTATGTTTTAATTTATATTGTGCGCAGACTTTATTATTCAGGACACATGTAACCTTTCTCATGCACCACTGTCATGGATTTGTTTTCCATTTAACTCATTTATTACGCACGGAAAATTGTGAGGTTTCTCAAAGATGGCGATGAGAACTGCTGATGGATTTGCTGCATTAGATCCACCCTCTCCAGCTCTGGCCCTCTAGTGTCAGTATTTCTGCCTTCCATTTCTAGTGCTTCCTCTTTTCAGGTTCTGGGAACATTCTGGCTGTAGAAATCAGTTGCAGTAATTGGAAGAACTTTTACTAAAGTGACTTACTTGTCTTCTTACCTAGTAATTATGCAGACTCTAAAATATATTTATGAAAAAATTCAAGTTATATACAAAACCAGACACTACCAAAGCATATACAATGTTCATGATCCCTTTTATTTTTCTCTTCTTCCTCTTCCAATATATAACCACTTGTAGAGAGCCCCTACTATTTCCTTTGTATTTATGTTTATGTCCAAATGGAATAGATATTCTCTAACATATCTCCTTGGATCCATGAGAAGAAGGTGAATGTAATTTTTAAAAATGAATATTATATCTCTACATCAGCACAGTATTGCATTATACGGAAATAAGAGAAAGAATCTAACTCTTCCATGGACATTTAGGTTGCTTGTAGTTTTCTATTATTTTAAACAGTGTTGTGGAAAACATTCTTGTAAATGTCTTTGGACATCGATGTGAAAATGGTTTTAGGAGATATTTGTAGAAATGCTATTTACATGGTCTTTTTTGCCTACTTTATTCATTTTTATTTAGAACATTTTATAGAACTTTAGGAATTGGTGACTTCTAAGTAGGTGTAAAACACAGTACCAGGCCAGGCATGGTGGCTCACGTCTGTAATCCCAGCACTTCGGGAGGTCGAGGCAGGTGGATCACGAGGTCAAGAGATCGAGACCATCCTGGTCAACATGGTGAAACCCCATCTCTACTAAAGATACAAAACATTAGCTGGGCATGGTGGTGCGTTCCTGTAGTCCCAGCTACTTGGGAGGCTGAGGCATGAGAATTGCCTGAACCCAGAAGGCGGAGCTTGCAGTGAGCCGAGATCACACCATTGCACTTCAGCCTGGGTGGCATGAGCGAAACTCCGTCTCAAAAAAAAAAACAAAAATGTCGGGGTCCGGCACGTCTGCCGGGGGACTACCGACCCGCGGGAGTCCCCGAGACCGCCAACGTAGATGTCTCGTTCAACCTGAGAGAGAGAGTGCGCGGAAAAGAAAGAATATAGAAAAGTAGAGTCTGGAGGGCTGCGTGAAGATTATGGCCAAAACGCAGCAAATTTATTTTTGTGGGTTACAGCTTTTATACCTTTTGTCTTGTTTACATTTACCTCATCTCAGCAGAAAGAAACAAATGGGAAGACAGAAAGGAAACAGAAACTCCATAAAATAGATATCCGGGACTTGTGATATCCTGCTCAGGAAGCAGTTTAAGGGGGTTAGTGGTAGTAGTTTACATTTCAATGATTTTACATTCCAAAGATACAATGGCACCCTTAAGGTGGCTGGTTAAACCTGTTTTTCATCAGGAGCTAAAACAAAGGCTTGGCTCCAGAAAAAATATGGGCAGAGGTCCCTGCTCCTCTTAGACATTTCAATTGCAGCAAGTTTATTGCTTACACAGAGACTGAAGGGGGACATGGAAGCAGACAGCACAATGTCCTCATAAACTGCAGGCCTTTGCTTTGCATTCTGTTGTTGCTATTAGTGAGTCAGCTTACGGCCCTGTCTCACTCGACAGCCCTCGAGGTGAGGAAATGCAGTACAGGTCCAGCAGCCAAACTGAGGCAAGTCAACTGTCTCGAACCTTTGGCGCAAACACCACACAAAAAAAAACAAAAAAACACAGTACCTGGATTCTCTGAGCTTTATGTTCTGTTTGAAGCAGGGGAAGTGACAGTAACTACCTGTTAGGGTGATTTTGAGGATTAAATGAGATACTGTGTACAAAGTTTATAGCATGGGTTTTGGATCACAGCAGAGACTAAAAAGTTCAGTTTTGCCTCCTCTTAGTCGGTCCCGAACCCAAATATACTTTTAAATATTCTTTCAGCACAGATTTTAAAGTTTGATAGAAATAGAATTATATTGTGATCACTCCATATGTAAGGTTTCTTTTAGTCAAGAAAATGTTTTTGATATTCAGCCATGTTGTTGCACATGTCAATAGTCCTTTCCTTTTTTATCCTCCTATCTCAGGTCTTAGAAAAGGAATACTGCAAAAAAAATGAAACAATGTTTCCACTTGTATTCGGTTTTGGTCTACAGTTGACATTGTTCTCAAGTATCACTAACAGGTTTCCATGGAGAGAAAAATTTATTTTCTGTCCACAACATAACAGGAATTATAACAGATGCAGAAGGCCTACTAGCCCTGTGTGAAAATCATCATGTTGACTATATTTCTCAAAAGTTAAGCTCAGGTGTAGGGGCAGCTGTCAGTCTTTGTTTCCTCACTATCAATCCCACCATTTTTATTTTTTCATTTGGGGAAAAATAATAATGACTGTAAGAACAATGAAAAAATAATCAAAGGACAGTAAAAAGGTTGAATGCACTGGCTGTGGCAGGGAGCAATCAGAAATGGTTTGTTATTTCCCTTCACTTTATCAAAGTTGCTACGTGGACTCATTCTTACCCACCTGTTGGGTAGAATCTTTGATATTTTCTATTTCACTGAGCAATTTAAGATATTAAGAAATTCTGTCTAGTTCAAAACAGGAGCAGAAAACCAAGCACCACACTTTCTCACTCATAATTGGGAGTCGAACAGTGAGAACACATGGACACAGGGAGGGAACAACACACATTGGGGCCAGTTGGGGGTCAGAGGAGGGTGAGACGGGGAGACCATTAGGACAAATAGCTAGTGCATGTGAAGCTTAAAACCTAGATGAACGGTTGATAGGTGCAGCAAAGCACCATGGTACACATATACCTATATAATAAACCTACACATTCTGCACCTGTATCCTGGAACTTAAGAAAAATCCTGTTTAGTTTAATTTCCAAACTCAAAAATTTCATTCAGCTGAAAACTTAACCCTTTTTTACATATTTTAACACATAAAATAATCAACAATGAAAACAGGTAGAGGTTGAGCATCTCTGATCCATAAACCCCAAAATCCAAAATATTCCAAGATCTGAAATTCATCCACATCGATGGCTGAGATAGCGATATGTGTGCTTTCTGATGGTTCAATGTATACAAACTTTGATTCGTGCACAAAATTGCTAAAAATATGTAAAATTTTATTTGCGTTATGTGTATGAGGTGTACGTAAACATAGGTGAATTTTGTGTTTAGACTTCAGTTATATCTTTAAGAGATCTCTTTATGTATATGTAAATGTTCCAAAATATGAAAAAAGTTTAAAATCCAAAACACTTCTAATCCCAAGGAATTCAGATAAGGAATATTCAACCACTACATCTAATAAGTCATGGATACTTTAAAATGAAATTTTAAAAGTATTTAAAGAGTCCAAAAGACATCAGGAGAAAAGGGACAGGACAAAAAGTGGGGAAGGGGATGCAAACCAAAACAAACAATATAATGTAACAAACCATTAAATTGTAAGCTTGAATCCAATTACATCATTCAACCACTAATAAATCTATATTTAATAACGTTAAATGTTAATGAATCATACCACATACTCCAATTCAAGTGCAGAGATTGCCAGAATTGATTTAAAAAACCCACAAGACCCAGTGCTGTATATGAAATACACACTTTGAATAGAAAAAAAAGACAAATATACGTAGGTCTAAATAAGTACATTTGAATTTTTTTAAGACAGTGTCCTACTCTATCTCCCAGGCTGGAGTACAATGGTGCAATCTCTGCTCACTGTAAACTCCGCCTCCTGGGTTCGAGCAATTCTCCTGCCTCAGCCTTTTGAGTAGCCGGGAATACGGAAACCTGCCACCACGCCTAGCTAAATGTTGGGGTATTTTTAATAAAGCTGGGGTTTCACTGCATTGGATAGGCTTGTCCTAAACTTTTGACCTCAAGTGATCTACCTGCCTCAGCCTCCCAAAGTGCTGGGATTGCAGGTGTGAGCCACTGTACCTGACCCTAAATGAGTACATTTAAAATGATATACTATACAAACAGTCAGTCATGGAAGTGTGAAGCAGCTATATTAATACCAAATAAAATATGCTTAAGTCAAAACAGTATTTCCAAAGATAAAGAGGGATAGTTCATGATTACAGAAGAGTCATTTCATCAAAAAATGGATTAAAAATAATTTGTGCGTCAATTTGCACAAAACAAAATTGAACTAAAGGAATAAACAAACAATCCACAATTTTGATTGGTGATTTTAATACCCATCACCCAAGCAATTGATAGATAAACTAGACAAAATCTTAGTCAAGATGCAGATGACCTGAACAACACTCTCCACCATCTTAAACAAACCAATGGAAGACGACACCCAATAACCACAGAATACTGTATGTTTCAAGTACATGTAGTGTTCACTAGGATAGGTCACATGCTAGGTCGTAAAACAAGACTGAATAGATTAAATCAAATTGAATTCATGCAGTGTATGTTACCTGACCACAATCGGATTAAAACAGAAATTAACAATAAGAGAACTAGGAAAGCTCCAAGTACTTGGAGATTAAATATAATACACAAGCCCAAGAAGAAATCAAAAGGTAGAATATAAAATATTTTATTCTAAGGGATAATCAAAATACAACATGCCAACACTTATGAATTACAGCTATGGGAGTTCCCAGAGGGAAGTATAGCCATACATGCTTATACTGCAATAGAAGTAAAAGAGAAAGGTCTAAAATCAATGACGTAAATGTTCACCTAAAGAAGATTGAAAACACACACACACACACACAGAGCAAAGAAAACTCCAACGAAGTAGTAAGAAGGAAACAATAAAGGTAAAAGTGCAGAGATAAACCAAATTGAAGACAGACAAAATAATAGAGAAAACTAACAAAGCAAAGAAGCTGGTTGTTTTAAAATATCAACATTAATAAACCTTAAGCTACTCTAATCAGAAAAAAAAGAGAGGAAACACAAATGGTCAGTATCAATATCAGAAGTGAAAGCGAAGTGAAACTATCACTACAGATCCTGCAGACGTGAAAAGGATAATAAGAGACTATCATAAACAACGTCATGGTGACAAATTCTGCAACTTAGATGAAATGAACAAAGTATCTGAAAAATACAACAAAAACTAACACAAATTTTGCAGAAAATGTGTCTGGGAAAATTAAAAGATACATTAAACAAAAGAATATGCAAGCCACAGCCTGACAGAAAATGGTCATAAATCTATTTTCAGTAAAGAGCCTGATTTCCAGAATATAGAAAGCAGTTTTATAACCTGAAAATAAGGCTGGGCACAGTGGCTCACACCTGTAGTGCCAGTACTTTGGGAGGCCGAGGAGGATGAATGGCTTAAGGCCAGGAGTTTGAGACTAGTCTGGGCAACATGGTGAGACCCTGACACCTAGTATAAGTACAAAAAATTAGCCTTGCTACAGTAATCAAAACAGCATGGTACTGGTACCAAAGCAGAGATATAGACCAATGGAACAAAACAGAGGCACCGGAGGCAACACAACATACATACAACTATACAATCTTTGATAAACCTGACAAAAACAAGCAATGGGGCAAGGATTCCATGTTTAACAAATGGTGTTGGGAAAACTGGCTAGCCATGTGCAGAAAGCAGAAAATGGACCCCTTCCTGACACCTTACACTAAAATTAACTCCAGATGGATTAAAGACTTAAACATAAGACCTGGCACCATAAAAACCCTAGAAGGAAATCTAGGCAAAACTATCCAGGACATAGGAGTAGGCAAGGACTTCATGAACAAAACACCAAGAGCATTGGCAACAAAAGCCAAAATAGACAAATGGGACCTAATGAAACTCCACAGCTTCTGCACGGCAAAAGAAACAGTCACTAGAGTGGATCGGCAACCAACAGAATGGGAAAAAATTTTCGCAGTCTACCCATCTGACAAAGGGCTGATATCCAGAATTTACAAACAACTCAAGCAGATCTACAGGAAAAAAACAAACAAGCCCATTCAAAAGTGGGCAAAGGATATGAACAGATACTTTACGAAAGAAGACATATATGAGGCCAACAATCATATGAAAAAATGCTCATCGTCACTGGTCATCAGAGAGATGCAAATCAAAACCACATTGAGATACCATCTCACGCCAGTTAGAATGGCGATCATTAAAAAATCTGGAGACAACAGATGCTGGAGAGGATGTGGAGAAAAAGGAACACTTTTACACTGTTGGTGGGAGTGTAAATTAGTTCAACCATTGTGGAAGACAGTGTGGCGATTCCTCAAGGCCTTAGAAATAGAAATTCCATTTGACCCAGCAATCCCATTACTGGGTATATATCCAGAAGACTATAAATCCTTCTACTATAAGGACACATGTACACGAATGTTCATTGCAGCACTGTTTACAATAGCAAAGACCTGGAACCAACCCAAATGCCCATTGATGATAGACTGGATTGGAAAAATGTGGCACATATACACCATGGAATATTATGCAGCAATCAGAAATGATGAGTTCGTGTCGTTTGTAGGGACATGGATGAATCTGGAAAACATCATCCTCAGCAAACTGACACAAGAACAGAAAATGAAACACCGCATATTCTCACTCATAGGTGGGTGATGAAAAATGAGAACACATGGACACAGGGAGGGGAGTACTAAACACTGGGGTCTATTGGGGGGAAAAGGGGAGGGCCAGTGGGAGGGGGAGGTGGGGAGGGATAGCCTGGGGAGAAATGCCAAATGTGGGTGAAGGGGAGAAGAAAAGCAAAGCACACTGCCATGTGTGTACCTACGCAACTGTCTTGCATGCTCTGCTCATGTACCCCAAAACCTATAATCCAATAAAAAATTAAAAAAAAAAAAAAAAAAAAAAAAAAGAAGTGGGACCTTTAGGAGAGGGTGATTAAGTCATGAGAGAACAACCTTCACAAATGGTATTAGCAACTGTATAAAAAGCTGGAGGGAGCTAGGTAGTTCTTTTTTTCTTTTGCATCCCTTTTACCATGTGAATATACAGCATTCTTCTCCTAGGGAACACAGCAATAAGGTACCATCTTGGAAGCAGAAAGCAGACCTCACCAGACACTGAACCTACCAGCACCTTGATCTTGGACTTCCCAGCCCCCAGAACTGTGAGAAATAAATTTCTATTATTTAAAAAAAAAAAAAAAATTAGCCTTGTATGTTGGCTAATATCAATACAAAAAGTTAGCCTGGTATCAGCTAATTGGGAGACTGAGGTGGGAGGATCGCTTGAGCCCAGGAAGCAGAGGCTGTAGTGAGCCAAGATTGCACCATTGCCTTCCAGCCTGGATGACAGAACAACTAAAAGAAAAAAGATAACAATTACTGTTTAGAAAAGGAAAAAATTTGAGGAGCCACTTTGCAAAGATAATATACAAGTGGGACAAAATGGTTAACATCAAGGAAATGCAGATTAAAACCACAGTGAGATACTACTACACACCCCACAAAATAACTAGGTTGGGAAAGACTAAACACCAAATGTTGGCAAGAATACAGCACAACTATAACTATTGCTAATGGGACTATAAAACAGTACAACTACTTTGTCAAATTTCTGGAATTTTCTTACAGAACGAATATACATCTCATCTATAATAAATTTCCGAGTTAGGAATCTACCCCAATTAGTGAAAATACATGTTAATAAAAATACTTATAGAAGACCACAATAGCTTTACTCATAATAATCAAAAGTTGAAAATTTTCTGGTGACCACAAATAGAGGATCAGGTAGCGAACTACGTTATTTCATAGCATGAAATACTACTCAGCAATAAAAAATGAAAGAGATACTGATATGTGTAACCTGACTGATAAATATAAAAATTATTTTGTGGACTGAAGGGAGCCTTATATATAGGGTTATCACAACATGATTCAAGTTACGTGGAATTTCTAAAGTTGGCAAACTTAGTCTACAATGAAAAAAATCCAAGGGTACAGAGCTGGAGACTGAGACAAGTCATGAGGAAACTTTCTGGGATTGTATTAGTCCGTTTTTTCACTGCTGATAAAGACATACGTGATACTGGGTCCTTTTTTAAAAAAGGTTTAAGAAACTCACAGTTGCACCTGGCTTGGGAGGCCTCATCATCACGGCAGAAAGTCAAAGGGACATCTTACATGGTGGCAGACAAGAGAGAAATGAGAAACAAGCAAAAGGGCTTTCCTCTTATAGAAGCATCAGCTCTTGTGAGACTTATTTACTATCACAAGAACAGTATGGGGGAAACTGTCACCATTATTAAATTCTCTCCCACCAGGTCCCTCCCACAACACGCGGGAATTCTGGGAGCTACAATTCAAGAAGAGATTTGGGTGAGGACACAGCCAAACCATATCAGGGATTATAGTAATGTTCTTTATTTATAGAGTTTTGGGTTACACATATGTATACTTTTGTCAAAATTTGGTAAATACATACTTAAAATTTTTGCATTTCATTATTTGTAAACTTTACACCAAAAGGAAAAAAAACTGGTACCAAATTCTAGTTAATGCACGTTGAGTTACTGATGTCTGCAATTTACTTTAAAATGCATAAAAACTATAATGGATTACTGGATGGATAGAAAGATGGATCTATGGATGGACATGAGATAAAACAAGACTCCAAGTTGGTGAAGATACAGTTAAAGTGTTCACTGTAAAGTTTTTTCAACTTTGCTGTACGTTCATAAATGTTCATGATAAAATATCAACGAAAACAATTTTCATCCCTCCTCCTCTGTGACAGCCTCAGCCTGAGAAACCCACAATGGGAAGGGAAAGGAGGGCAGTGTGTTTGTTTATGACCACCCACCCTCACTTCTTAGCAGTGCTTTCTGGCTCTTCTAGGGTTGGATAGGGGCAGGGAGAAAGGAGAGAAAGAGGAACAGATAGGGCCTTATTGAATAGTTCAGCTGTATTATGGTGTCACATTTTAGGAGCAGGCATGCAGTTTTGGGCCCTTTCTCATGCGTTCCTGAGAAATTCTCCTGGTAGGGATCTCTGACAGCAGTTCACTACCTCAGGTAATACAGTTTCTAGGAAGCCACTAAGAGCCCTCCTACCACTTGCCTCTGGGGGTCCTGGGCAGCCTCTTCCTTACCCCTGGCAGGAAGCTTTTCAGGGCAACGTCCTCCTTAAAATCAATGGTTTTCTCTATTATGGAATTCCTATTTGGCCCATATAAAACATGCAAACACCTTTGTTTGGCTTAACTTGAAGTACGGGCCACTCCCAGCTCCAGTCTTTATCGCTTCTATCTGCCCCATTATTTCAACTTGGTCACAGCCTTTTGCCTTTGGATTGTATTCAGATGGGATAGCAGTTCCCGTGTTCTCCAGCCTTCAGGGACTTCAGCTAATCGGTTTGAATGGTTAATTAGAAGTTCCTGTTCAGGCAGCTCATTAGCTTTAAAATGAAGCAGCAGCCTTTTCCCATCCATGAGAATTGGGTGAGGAGGGAGTTCATACAACACACAACCCTTTCAAAAGTCTTCAGTGTAATTAAAAAAAAAATGCCCAGCGTGGTGGCTCACATCTGTAATCCCAGTACTTTGGGCAGCTCAGGTAGGCAGATCATAAGGTCAGGCTTTGGAGACTACCCTGGTAAATATGTGGAGACCATGTCTCTACTAAAAATTAAAAAATTAGCTGAGTGTAGTGGTGGGCCCCTGTAATTCCAGCTACTCAGGAGGCTTAGGCAGGAAAATCACTTCAACCTGAGAGGCAGAAGTTGTAGTGAGCCAAGATCATGCCACTGCACTCCAGCCTCGGGAACAGAGCAAGACTCTGTCTTAAAAAAGAGAATTTTTAGTCCTGTCCTATAAAGGTAAGAGGTAGATAATAACCTATTCTGGCAAAACGGGTTCTTGCCCACACCATTTGGAAAGTCTAGAACATGATTGTAAATGAAAGGATTCTTGACAACTACTGTTTGGCGCTTGATCTTTGACTCCAATGCCAAACTTAGAGAAGACAGCATGTTTCCACTGTTCTGAAAACAGTAGCTAATCTGTGCTTCCTTTTGCTGTCTCGAGTATAGTAAAACATTTATGAGGTACAGAGGCTTGCAGAAAAGTATTTTAGAAGTGGAGTCAGAACTCTACTGTGGAAAGGGGGCTGAGAGAATCATGAATCCGATTCCTTCTCTTGCCAGAGGAGACTCAGATTTGTGATGTGGTTTCTCTGGGTAAACATGAGTCAGTAACAGAAGAGATCAGTAAAACTCTGGTCCACTGCTTAGAAATTAGTGTTTTATGACCTCCCCTCTGCCAGGGAAATAAGCATGAAGACAGCGCTTTTCCTCCCACTATTTTTAAAACTCAGATGAGCAGGTGTTCTATTGCTCCACGTGGTGCGCTTTTGAACTGAGAGGGACTGAGCACGGAGAAGCCCGAGTAGCACTGCCCCCACCCCGTGCCACCTGAAACTCATCATGCTGCTTTCTTTGGAGCGGCTGCCCATTTAAAAGAAGACTTAAGGGGTTTCATTTGGCTCTGTGATTCTGCTGGAAGGAGGCCTGAGTAAGGTTGAGCTGAGGTTGCAGAGGAAAGGAGCCGTTTGTCCCACAACCTGAACAAAACAGAACTATGATGAAGCAGCATGGTCCATCTGAGGTAATACCCAAGGTACATTGCCTCATGTCAAGAAAATCAAGGACGTGAATACACATGGAGTGAGGTTAAGAATGGAGGTTTTACAGGCAAAAGAAGAAAAGAGAACATCTCTCTCTTCTGCAGAGAGAGAGAGGGGCTTCTGAGTGTGTTTTCTGGTGAACTGCACAAGGTTTTATAGACTTGTTGAGGAGGTGGTGTTTGATTTACATAGGGTCCAAATATGGGTTGGACCAGGTGAGAGCTTTACATAGCTCGTGAAGAAGCTGGCTATCCACCCGAATCTTCTTATGCATATAGGTTTTCTACTTGGCCAGTGCATGTTGTCTGTACCTTACTGCACTTGTGGTTGATAAAGAAAAAGGAAGATGAAGCCGTCAGGTTGAGCATGCCTGGCACCCAAGTAGCCTCCTATTGTTACAGCTGCTGGCATTCACCTGGGCAAGCTTCCAGCTTGCTTGTCTATATCTGCAGCTCGATTTTACAGGCCGCTCTTTGTTAGAAATGGTTTTGGGGCTGCTTTTTATTCAAAGGGAAACCTTACCAAAGACTTCCTTACTTTCAATCTCTGACTAAATTTCTTTAGAACTCCTGTATCAATGGGACTTCTGGATTACAGTTGAAATAGTTTTGGCTGATCATCAACTCTGCCTCCACTTAATAGTGAATTCTTTTATTTTCTATGTTTCAAGGAGGGACTCTTTGCTTCTTGCCCTTCTTCAGAATAGCAGTATGGAAATTGCACTTAAGAACACCTGTTGGGCACAGTGGCTCACACCTGTAATCCTAGAAATTTAGGAGGCTAATATGGGAAAATTGCTTCAGGCCAGGAATTTGAGAGCAGTCTCGGCAACATAGCGGTACCCCATCTCTCAAAAAAAAAATTACTGGGTGTGGGGATGCATACCTGCTGCCCTGTTGGCCCAGCTTCTGTCAGGAGGCCATGGCAGAAAGGTCACTTGAGCTCAGGAGTTTGGGGCTGCAGTGAGCTATGGTCATGCCAGTGTACTCCAGCCTTGGTGACTCCATCTCTTGAAAAACACAACAAAAACCAACAAAAGCCCACTTTCTATCTGGAATGGGAACCGGTAGAGCCTTATGACATTGAGTGACTCAGAGGCAGAGCAAACGTTTGGCCACAGTTTTAATGGTGCAATTTGAACCCTGTGTTTGTCCTACTGACCAAGGCTGTGGCTGTCTTAGGGTCCTCCATATGGTCTGGCCTTGGAGGAGAAGAAACTGTTCTTGTTCAACACTTTCTGCTTGTGGAGCCCAAGATAAGAACTTTATGTTTGTTTCACAGATGAGAGGGTGCTAAATAGCTTTCTTAGAATCACACCAGTCAGAGGTAGGAGGGCCATGTTCTTTAACCAGTTTGTGAGTAGATGTCTTCCCAAGAACGTACAGCTGATGGCATAATGCTGACCTTAAGCCTAGGTTATTTCAATTGATGTTTAATGAAAAGCAATAGATTTCCTCCTGTAGCCCAAGAAAGAGCTTGACTACAGCTAATCGGTGAGAGAAATACCTCTAACAAAGGAATAGGTGATCAGAATTCATGGGCAGCAATGGGACATAGGAATGTGGAAATGAGAGGTGTGGGCTCCAGGGATGCTGGAGAAAACTCCTCCTCCAGTATTCCCTAACTCTCGAATGCTGCTGTCTTTTCAATACAAATACAAACCCACTCTGTTGTTTGCACTGCCCCGTGCCCTGAATCTCTTGTTTGTGGACTGTATCCTCCAGTAACTTATTCAAGCAAGGATACACTGAAGCAAATTGTTCTGAAATATGACTTTATTTCTTCTTACACTTACATGACTGGTGGGGCATAGAATTTTTGATCGAAAATAATTTCCCATTTAAGTTTTAAAGATACTACTCCATTATTTCCCAGCTTCTGGTAGTGCTGTTGAGAAGCCTGAAATCATTCTGATTTTTGATTCTTTGTAAATACTGTTTTTTAAAAAACTTTTCTGAAAACTTAGGAGAGCTGTTTTCCTTTGTCATATATTGCAGATTTTCAAGACAATGTTCCTTGGTGTGAGTTCGTGTTCATGTGTTTAAACCTAGGAGGTTATGTTATTCAACTTGAGAAGTTGCCTTTTTTTTAACTTTTATTTAAGTCCAAAGGTTCAAGCACAGGTTTGCTATTTAGGTAAAGTTTGTCATGAGGTTTGTTGTACAGATCATTTCATTACTCCGGTATTAAGCCTAGTTTCATTTAGTTGTTTTTCCTGATCTTCTTCCTTCTCTCATTCTCCACTCTCTGAAAGGCTCTAGTGTGTGTTGTTCTTCCGCCTGTTGTATGTTCCTGTGTTCTCATCATTTAGCTCCCACTTGCAAGTGAAAATATCTGGTATTTGGATTTTGTGTTCCTGCATTAGTTTGCTAAGAATAATAGTCTCCAGCTTCATCTATGTCCCTGAAGAGAACATGATCGCATTCTTTTGTGGCTGCCTAGTGTTTTTTGTTGTATATGTACCACATTTTCTTTATCCAGTCTACCATTGATGGGCATTTAGCTTGATTCCATATTTTTGCTATTGTGAACAGTGCTGCCATGGACATATGCGTGCACATGTCTCTATAACAGAAGGATTTATATTCCTTTGGGTACATACCTAGTAACCCATTACTAGGTTTGCTAAATCAAATGGTATTTCACTCTTTAGGTCTTTGAGGAATCATGACACTTTTTCACAATGGCAGAACTAATTTGCATTCCCGAATACAGTGTGTAAGTGTTGTTTTTCTCTCTAACCTTGCCAGTATGTGTTTTGTTTTGTTTTCTTGCTTTAATAATTGCCTTTATGACTGGTGTGAGATGGTATCTTATTATAATTTTCATTTGCATTTCTCTAATAATCAGTGACGTTGAGCTTTTTTAATATGATTGCTTGTTGCACATATGTCTTGTTTTAAAAGTGTCTGTTTATGTTCTTTGCCCACCTTTTTATGGGTTGTTTGTTTTCCTCTTGTAAATTGAATTTCCCTACCGATGTTTGATATTAGATTTTTGTGGAATGCATAGTTTACAAACATTTTCTCACATTCTGTAGGTTGATAGTTTATTTTGCTGTGTGAAAGTTTCTCATTTTAATTTGACCCCAGTTTTCAATTTTGCTTTTGTTACCTTTTCTTTTGGCATGTTCATGATGAAATCTTTGCCTGTGCTTATGTTTTGAATGGCATTGTCTCATGTCTTGCAGAGCTTTTATAGTTTTTCGTTTTACATATCAGTGTTTAATCTATCTTGAGCAAATTTTTGTATGTAATGTAAAGAAGGGGTCTAGTTTCAGTCTTTTGCATATGGCTATCCAGTTATCCTGGCATCGTTTATTGAATAGGGAGAATCTTTTCCCCCTTGCTTGTTTTTGTTAAGTTTGCCAAAGATCAGATAGTTGTAGAAGCTTGGTTTTGTTTCTGGATTCTCTATTCTGTTCCATTAGTCTATGTGTTTGTTTTTGTACCAGTACTATGCTGTTGTTTCCTGTAGCCCTGTAATGCAGTTTGAAGTCTGGTAGCATGTCGCTTCCAGCTTTGCTCTTCTTGCTTAGGATTGCCTTGGCTGTTTTTGGTTCCACATAAATTTTTCAAAAGCTGGTTTTCTGAAAAAAATAATAAAACTCAACCTACTTCTTAACATTTTTCAAGAACCCAAATGAAATCATGACTGCTCTTGGAGATGGCACTCTGTATGTTTCAATTTACTACCCAGTAACAGGTCTATTAAAATCATACTGGTTAAAAAATAATAAACTTGAAGCTAGACCAATGAACGAGAAAGGGAAGATATTCGAATAACCACCATCAAAAACAATAAGGGAAATATTACCACTGACCCCACAGAAATACAAACCACCCTCAAAGAATATTATGTACAACTGTAGGCACTTTTTTTTCTTTAACTTTGAGATGAAGTTTTGTGCTTGTTGCTCAGGCTGGAGGACAATGGTAAGATCTCGGCTTAGTGCAACCTCTGCCTCCTGAGTTCAAGCTATTCTCCTGCCTCAGCTTCCTGAGTAGCTGGGATGACATGCATGTGCCACCATGTCTGGTTAATTGTGTATTTTTAGTAGAAATGGGGTTTCTCCATGTTGATCCAGCTTGTCTTGAACTCCCAATCTCAGGTGATCAACCCACCTTGACCTCCCAAAGTTCTGGGATTGCAGATGTGAGCCACTGAACCTGACAAAATTGAGAAATCTAGAAGAAACTGATAAATTCCTGGTCACAACCACCCTCCCTGAGATGCAAGTTTGGTTTAACATATGCAAATTGATCAATGTCATCGTCACATAAACAGAACTAAAGAAAAAAATTACCCACATGATTATCTCAATGGATGCAAAAACAGCTTTTGATAAAATTCAACTTTCATGTGTGTTAAAAACTCTCAATCAACCAGGTATTGAAGGAACATACCTCAAAATAATAAGAGCCACATGTGACAAAACCACAGCCAGCATCATACTGAATGGACAAAAGCTGAAAGCATTCCCCTTAAAAATTGGCACAAGATAAAGATGCCCTCTCTCCCCACTCCCATTCAGCATAGCTTTGAGGGTGTTCTTTGCTCTTGGGTTTCTAATTCTTTTAATTGTGATGTTGGGTAGTTAACTTGAGATCTCAATTTTGTTTTTGAGATGGAGTGTTGTTCTCTCAACCAGGCTGGAGTGCAGTGGTGTGATATGGGCTCACTGCAACATTTATCTCCTGGGTTCAAGCAGTTCTCCTGCCTCAGCCTCCTGAGTACCTGGGATTACAGGTATGTGCCACAACACCAGCTAATTTTTGTATTTTTAGTAGAATGGGGTTTCACCATGTTGGTCAGGCTGGTCTCAAACTCCTGACCTTGTAATCTGCCCGCCTTGGCCTCCAAAAGTGCTGAGATTACAAGAGTGAGTCACCGCAGCTGTCCCGAGTTCTCACTTCTCGATGTGAGCATTTAGTACTATAAATTTCTCTCAACATTACTTGACTAGCTGCATCCCAGAAACTCTGGTAAGTTGTACCTTTGTTCTCATTACTTTCAAAGAACTTCTTAAACTTCTTGATTTCTGCCTTAATGTCATTATTTACCCAGGAGTCATTCAGGAGCAAGTGACTCAGTTTCCATGTAAGTGTATGGTTTTGAATGAATTTCTTAGATTTGATTTCAAATGTGATTGCATCTGCTTTGTGACCTAAGGTATCTTCTATACTTATGAATGATCTATGTGTTGAGTTGAAAAAATGTGTATTCTGCAGTCATTGGATGAAATGTTCCTTGAATATCAGTTCCATTTGGTCTGTAGTAAAGATTAAATTTCATGTTGATTGGTTGGTTTTCTGTCTGGAAGATCTGTCCAGTGCTGAAAGTTGGGTGTTGTAGTCTCCAGCAATTACTGTGTTAGGGTTTATCTCTCTCTTTCTTATTTGCTGCGTGTGTCTGTTCTTTTTTCTCTCTGTCTGTCTGTCTCTATTTCTATCTTTGGAATTCTGATCATTTTAGTGTTGAACCTGTTCAAATTTTCTTCCGGATTTCAACTTTTTTCTTATCGCTATTTCTGGAAGACATAAGGTTCATCTACTCAACTTTGTTGTCTTACTATTCTAACAAGAATTTTTCACAAGTTCTGCTGTCATATTTTTAATTTCTAAGCGTTTACTTTTTCTTTAAATTTGGTTCTTGTTTCATGAAAATGGTAACACTTTTATCTCTTCGAGAACATTCATATGGGTTTCAGAAGGTCTTATCTCCTAGCACAGTCCTCATTCAGGCTGCATTTATGTGTCTTGTTGCTCTGGTCTCGGCCATTCATGTTAGAAGCTTTGCTCAGATGCCTGGTGACCCTTAGCTGTCTGTGTCTGTTAGAAAAAAATGGAGCACTGAAAAGCTAAAAGCTGATGGAAGTTCTGTGATTGTAACATTTTGTGGGCGGTGGTCTTGCTGGGTCAGACCTTTTCTTCTTGAGCAAGAGAGATTCTCTCTAGAGAAAAATTATCTTAACTTCTGACCAAGTGTATCGGCCACCCTCATTGGAACTCAGTGGTAGGAAAACCTGGAGGATCTCAGTGTTCAGTGTGTACATTTAAGCACTTGTGTCTAGAGAGCTCCTGCCTAGAGACACCAAAGTTTACCCTATAGAGAGGAAACCTCCACCCTGCCACCACCGTGGGATGCAGTCACCGATTCTAGGGAGAGGATCTGGGATCTACCTACTACTGAAACATAAATTCCCTAGGTAAATTTAGCTGCCAACTCTTGAACCGTTGGGGATCCTGGTTGCCTTCCTGCCACTGGCTTGGGATTTAGCATCTCTGGGTCTACTGTCAGGTGTCACTGACAGCTTCTGCTTGCCAGTTTTCTATATGCTGAAGGGATTGTCTTTATTTTCTTTTTATCTTTGTTGGTTTATTTATTTTTAATCATCCCGTGTTAATGTGGTTTAATGATGGAGTGAAGGCATATGCAGGTATTTAACCAAACATCTTAGCTGAAGTCTGTGTATTTCTGTTGTAGTAAAATCTTGATCATTCTAAGTTTCAGTTAATCAAATTTTTATATATGCATTCTGATTTGGGGATGATGTGAGGGAAGAGAGAGAGAAAGAAAGATTCAGACGGACAGAGACAGGGTGAGAGAGAAAGGCTACTGTGACAAATCTGTGGGTCCGTGTATTTGGAAGTCAGTAGGAATTTAGCCCTGTTTTCTGTCTAAAAAGCATGAGTGTCCAGACAATGGATCTTGAACTAGGCTAAGAATCTTTGAGGCAATGGCGCAGATCCCGTTGTGTTCAATTTTTAGTCCTTAGGCTGAAAGGGAAAATAACGTAAAACACATTTAAAAAAATTTCTGGCTGGGCGTGGTGGCTCAAGCCTGTAATCCCAGCACTTTGGGAGGCCGAGGTGGGTGGATCACAAGATCGAGAGATCGAGACCATCCTGGTCAACATTGTGAAACCCTGTCTCTGCTATAAATACAAAAAATTAGCTGGGCATGGTGGTGCGTGCCTGTAATCCCAGCTACTCGGGAGGCTAAGGAAAGAGAATTGCCTGAACCCAAAAGGCGGAGGCTGCGGTGAGCCGAGATTGTGCCATTGCACTCCAGCTTGGGCAACAACAGCAAAACTTCATTTCTAAAAAAAAAAAAAAATTTTCTGAAAGTGGTGTTTTCTGATTTGCCCTCAGATAATTAGATATAGAAGGTAGCCATACATTTTGGGCTAACTCAGCATTCGTTCCTCCATTCAGCGAATTCATCTTTATATTCATGTTCTTTCTCTCCAGCTTAATATCCAAAATTTAAAAGTGGGGAATGCAGAATAGTTGAACTAAAAGAAACAGATCAACCACAACCTGCTTCTTCTTCCTCTCACTCAAAGAAAACCATTGTTAACATTTTGCTATATTCTCTTTATGTACTTTTCTCAGGTACTTTTATTCGAATATATTTTTGATCATAAAATTGTCTTAGACAATAAGTTGTCAGAGAAGAATGCCCACTCTTTTTACACTCCAGGCTTCCAGCTTGAAGGTGACTGACTTGGGAATCCTGTATTTTAACAAGATATGATGTTGATATGGAATCTTTTATTGGACTGTTCTGAGGTGTTCTCTTTTTAGCATACTCTCCTTCATCCCCTTCTTCCCTGCTATACACACAAATACACATTCACACATACACGCATTCTTTCCTTCTCTCTCACATGCACTTTCTCATACGCAAATACAAGCATGCTCATACACATGTGCGCACACACAGGCACGTGCATGCACACACTCACACTCATATGAACCAACATGCACATACACACTCTCCATCTCTTTCCTCACTGCTACACACACATACTCTAACACTCATATGCACATGTGCACACACACATTTGTACAACATGCAATGTGTCAGAAGGCCATGTAGAAAATGATTGTTACTCTCCAAAAGGAAGAACACCCACACGTTTGCAATGGAAAAAAACAGCTCTGTTTTTGTAAAAAAAAAAAAAAAAAAAAAAAAAAAGAATTTTTTATTAGGCCTAGAAAGAAACTTAAAAATTGTTTCTTCTTTTATCTAATCGGAACTTGTGTATGTGCACACACCCGTGTGACAGAAAGAGCCAGGGAGAGAGGGAGGGAGAGGAGGTGAAGGCAAGAAGAGAGAGAGCGATTAAAAAGCAAGTGCACTGTGGCAAGCTCGTCTGGACTAAGTGAGAAGCAGGCGGTTGTGGTGATGAGATAGGAGCTTGGAATGCTTCCTGGTACCAAGACTGTCATAAGTGGAATTGGGGTCTGAAAAAGTGACAGCAAAATTCAGCGTTCCTTTGACAACCACTCAGAAAATAGAATGTGAGGAAGCAGGAGGAAGGGAAAGTGTGGGGCCAGCCATGAGAATGCACCCCGCTGCTCCACGGATGCCTAGAAATGCTGGTCACTTATAGGGCACAGGTGAGGGGAAGTCTGGACTGGTGGCAGTAGTGCTGCCAAGCCATGTAACCTGCTCTCTCAAGGGTGAATGTTCTTGCATAAGTAGTGGGGAAGATTATTCCCTAGTTTATATAGGCCCCATTTGTCCTAGACACAGATTTTAATGTTCTCAGGTGATCGCTTGCTTGATTGTCTGTGTAAAAGATCAGCAATCCTTCTTTTTTTCTGGAAAGGTCTAGGCAGTAAATATTTTAGGCTTGGCAGCCCATATGGTCTCTGTCACAGCTTCTTATCTCTGTGGTTGTGGTGTGAAAGCAGCCATAGAAATGGGTAACAAAGGAGTGGGGCTGAGTTCCAAAGTACTTTTATGAGAACTGAAAATTGCATTTTATATAATTGTTGACATGTCCCAAGATATTGTTACTTTTTTGAATTCTTTCACATTCGTGGCTCATGAGCTGTCTGACAAGAGACGACAGGCAGAAATTGGTGGATGGGCCACGGTTGCCCAAACCCTGTGTCCAAATCATGGCATTGTACAAGCAGGAGGGATCTCTGACCCTCTCTTTTTTTCCTCTTTCCTTCTTTTCAGTTTCTCATTGTGCTGATTTGGAAACCAGAAATCGAAAACTCTGGGAAGTGAACTCTTTCTGACTTAACCTGTTAGTGGCAGTGTTAGGATAAAATGTCAGGTCTCAAGGAGCACTTCTTAGAGCCCAGATCAGACTGAATGCCGCTTTTGTGATTGCAGAAGGCATACCATCCTCTGGTACACTAGCTCCTTAGCGTCACCCTGAATCTGAAACTTAGTTCTTCATAAAGTCTTTTGTTCTATGATTCCTCAGTGCATCATTTGCTAATTTGCGCCAGTTATTCTGTTGAACACAACTGAGATATAGACATAAGCAAAGTTCCTACCCTTTAGGAACTCACTTCTTCAGGGCCTGGTTTTGATAATCCAGACAAAGCTACTTAAATGTAGTTTTATCCTTAAAAGCAAAATCGGCTGCACTTATGTAAGTTACAATAATAATTAGAATTTAGGAAAAATCCATTCTTAAAACAAGAAGGCAAAGAGAATAAAAAATAAACATCCAAGTCACCCTCTGACTGTGCGTTGGTTTTAAAACAACAAGACTATTATTTTAAGTGAACACAAGGAAAATTTTGCTACCAAGCGAGTACAATTTCTAACAGGTGATACATCGACTCCTCTGAGTCCAGACATTTCCGAAAGTGCCCTTACTACCTACATTACTTCCTTCTGTAAAGCTCTACTGATTAAGACTTTATCTTTTGTGGTTGGATTTTTGCTTTCGGAATTACAACCTGGTTTTCAAGTCACATTTTGTAAATTAGTTGAGGTATCTTGCTGAGTGATCAAGTCTGAGTCAAAAACTTCCTGAAAAGTGCCTCGTGAACTCGTGAGGCATCATGGCAAAGATCCCAATTGTTGGACTGAGGCAGAGAGGTAGAAAGAAGAACACAGACTTTAAGGTCTGACAGATGTAAGTATAGGTCCCACCTCCACCACGTATTGGATGTGTAATGTTAAATGAGCTACTATACCTCTTTGAGCCTCAGCTTTCCTCTCTGTAAAAAGAAGATGTTAAACATTCCCTTGCACTATTGTTGTAGGGATTAGAGATGATGTCAATAAAAATGTTTCCAGCATGCTCGGTATTCAACGTACCTTGGATAGACTTATTTGGCCAGTTCACTGCAAAGGGTAATATACACGAGTAAGATTTTTTCTTTTCTTCAAAATAGACTTTTTGGGATTAAACTCTAAAAAAGTGTTAAATAAATGAATCAAGATATTTTTCATTTCTGTTGTTGAAGTATTTGCCTTCTTACGTTTGGTAATGTTAGGATTTTCCACAGAAGAAGTTGACACTTTCCTTCTTAATCATACTGACGATACCACGTTTCAACACTAGTTACTATTTTCTTTTCAAAAAGTGTCATTTGTCTAACTTCCCTTGAAAGATCAGCTAAATGTTACATTATCCCTGCTTCTGCTAATCTTTCAAAATGCTCACCACCATAGTCATAACATTTTCTTCATGCTCAAGTTGATTTAAAAAATGTTCTAAAGACAGTGTTGCTGAATTTTTATTTGTTTAATAAAAATTAGGCTTTTAAATATAAAAATATAGATTTATTATAAAGCCTCTAGAAAGCAAAGAAAAATAGATTTGAAAAATACCTCGTTTAATCACATAAAGCTAGGCAGAGTTAAATCACTGTTTCCATTTTGGTACATTTTATTTTAATCTTTTCACTATTTTAATGTCCTTCTTTATATCCATAATGGTGATAACATGATGTATATATGAACATGTATATATTATATAAATATATAAAATACATAAATATATCTTTTAAAAATGGTATCTGTAGGCCGGGCGCGGTGGCTCAAGCCTGTAATCCCAGCACTTTGGGAGGCCGAGGCGGGTGGATCACGAGGTCAAGAGATCGAGACCATCCTGGTCAACATGGTGAAACCCCGTCTCTACTAAAAATACAAAAAATTAGCTGGGCTTGGTGGCGCGTGCCTGTAATCCCAGCTATTCAGGAGGCTGAGGCAGGAGAATTGCCTGAACCCAGGAGGCGGAGGTTGCGGTGAGCCAAGATCGTGCTATTGCACTCCAGCCTGGGAAACAAGAGCGAAACTCCGTCTCAAAAAATAAATAAATAAATAAATAAATAAATAATAAAAATGGTATCTGTTTATTTATTATATATAAATATATATCTAATGACTATATATCTACATATCTACTTATATATTTATATATCTTCGTGATAGAAGTTGGAAAATACTGAAAACTGTAGAGGAGTTCGGAGAAACAACCTAAAATCTCATTATACAGAAATAATTTTCTTCCCTTTTGCTTCTCCACATTTTGGTTTAGATCAAATTTAGAAACGATTTTCTTAACGTTTTTGGTATTGTGTTTTTAGAGTATTAAGATGTTGCTGCATATTCTGATTTTTATGTATAGTTGTGACAGGAACACCCACAAAAATAATTATTCTAGAAAAGAATTTGTTAACAAATATTTTCTTCCAGGAAGTGGTGTATTAGCGTTTTAAAAGAAACATTTCTGGACGTCAAAGTAGACATTGGGCTTATAACAACAGCTCAATTTTTTTAAAAAATACGCTTTATTTTTAGAGCAGTGTAAAGTTAATAGTGAGGCATAGTGGAAAGTACAGAGAGTTCCTACATTCCCACCTCCCCAAATGCACAGCCTCCTCCACTATCAGCCTTCCTCTCTAGAGAGGTACATTTGTTACAATGGTTGAACCAACATTGACTTATCACTGTCACCCATCATTTATAATTCACATTAGGGACCATTCTTGCTGTCGTATATTCAGTGAGTTTTGATAAGTGTGTAATGGCATGTGTCTACCATTATAGTAACACACAGAGTAGTTTCATTGCCCTAAACATCCTCTATGCTCTGCCCATTTATCCTTTCTCACTTTTCAACCCCCAGCAATCACTGAACATTTTGATGTCTCTATAGTTTTGCCTATTCCAGAATGTCATATAGTTGGATTCATATAGTAAGTGGTCATTTGAGATTGGTTTCTTTCACTTAGTAGTATGTATTTGAGTTTCCTCTATGTCTTTTAATGGCTTCATAGCTCACGTGCTTTTTTTCTGCAACAAAAGCCACAGTCAAAGATTATTGCTTTCATTGCCGAATAATATTCCACTGTGTCAATGTAGAGGTTTGTTTATCCAGGCACTTACGAGTCTATAGTAACCAGTGTGGAGCCTGGGGAAGCCATAAATGGCCTGGTTGTGGCGAAGGCCTGGAGCCTATGTCGATAGGAGCCATGGAGGTTGGAGGCATTAGATCTTAGAGCCATAGGGGAAGGCCTGGAGCTTGGGTTGACAGGGTCTGTCCCATAGCCTGTGGCTATAGAAACCTGCCTGGTGTTGAGTTCACTGAATTGTGCCTGGCATTGGAGTTGATGTTGAAGCCAGGTGTTACATTTACTCTCCTCTCTGCACATACATAGTATCTCTTTCCATGCTGCACTACCCAGGTTTAGGGGCAGGGTAATGCAGATAATAGAAAAATCTCTGTTATACTCTATTTTATGCCGTTTTTCTTACTTTTCTACTCCACAAACGTGCTATAACCTCTCACCTGGATTCCTTGTCTCTTTTGAAGACACTTTGATGCACGGATGGCTGTTCAAATTGATGTTTCTGTAAAGGAATAAGTGCTGAAAAGTTCTTTTTTGCCATTTTGTCTATGGCATTCTTCTCTGTTAACTGAAAAAATATTTTTACTGAATAACATATTGTTAACAATTGTCAGACCCTTGGTTTAGCTCTGGAAGTTTCTCCTTTAGAGCAAGTTCCTTTCATAGTTCTCTATAGAAAGACTATAGTTGTAAAATGTTGGTAGAGATGATATTTTGTGTGTAGAATTAAGGACTGATTACACATAAATGTTTAGCGGACAGTAAACATTTGTGAGTAATCTGTTCTTACACACAAAAAGGTCTATAGCTTTAGGAAAGGGAAAATTATCAAGGTTATTCAGACAATATAAAGTGAGTTGAGAAAATTGAAGGGAATGTTTATACTTGAATGAGACCTCATGGAGAAAGACAAAATAAGGAAGCCATGGGAGAATATTTGCATTCTCGGAACCACAAAAGTGAGGAAAGCCAAGAGCACAGCTAGAGTTGCACCAGATCAAGTAGACATTCCATCAGAGCCTGAACTGAGAATGCACCATTCATAGTCACCTTGATAACAGCCCCATTTTCTGTTAATAATACTCTATGAGAAAAATCTTGCAAAAATAGTCAGAAAAGGCAGAGTCACATGCGGTTCAGTGTGTTCCACCTTGGCAGACGGTCTTAGGAGGAGTTTTGGAAGGATCGTGCTGCAGGCAATGGATGAGATAATGATGAGAAATTTTCCAGCTCTGTATAAAAAAGCAAGCGAAATATATGCTTGTGAATTTTTGGCTGCTTTTTTATGCTGTATGTTCAGATCAATTTTATCCCAGTTAATGTGAATATAAACTCTGATTGTTATGGTTATCTCTCGCGAGGTGTCTATTATTTTGTCAGAAATTGTATCAGGAACTTTATATCAATCACTAAATTACACATTTCCAAGCTGCATATGAATTAGGTATTACTATGATCATTTTACAGATGAAGAAGATGAGACTCAGAGCAATACATAAGTTTCCCAAGGTCAGAGAGCAAGTAAGTACCAGAAATAAAAGCCAGATAAATCTAATTCCCATATCCTTGCTCTTTCAATGATGTTTCAGAGTTGATTACAAAAAGAATTGTTCTGTGTGCTCAGGATAATTTACTACCTACTAAATTTAACCATAGGGCAGTCTTATAAACAGGGTAGAGTATGCAGTTAAGATAAAATTTGAGAGGAAAAAATTAAATTAAAATAGTACATAACCAATGATCAGAATATTCTCAGTATTTTAGAAATTTATGTAATAATAAACTAGATACTGATAAAAAAGTCACATTCTTTATGCACAAATATTGTAAGTAGCTACTGTTAAAGAGAGGATATTATTTACCTAGAAGAAAGTGGGGTTGTCAACCACTATATAACCATTCGTGGGGTGAATGTCTTTTTTTTATTTTAGGCCTCTGGCTGATGGATCCAAGAGGTAGATACGTGATGTCAAAATATTCTCTTTTATAGGTAATTACAATTTACAATGGAAGATACAGAGGCCACAAGGTAGTAGAGTTGAGTTATATTAACAGAAAACCTTGTTAGAGAAAAGAACCACCTCTCACTATCATGTTCAATGTCAAAGATTAATAGAAGGTACAGCAAAATGGACACATATGCGAGTATACCCACATTGATATTGGAAGTACCTTTTTTCTTATATACTATAAATCATATTCCAGAATATACTCATAATGTGTACACTTATTGGGGTATTACAATCCACGTCCAAAATATGTACCATATGTACATTGACTGTGATGTCCATATGTATACACAATACAGATGTACAAAAAATGTACATAATCTGTACAATATGTACATTTACATGTACATAATGTGTACACAGTAGGTATGTACATAATGTGTACAATATGTAAATATATTGTAATATTACAATGATTTCATATAATCACAGCATATATAATCACAATACACATATAATACATAATATAAATGTACATATTGCACACATATACATTTACATTTATTGTGATATTACGATATGTACACATGTACATCATGCACACGTGAAGATTTGCGGTATATACACGTGTACATAAGTGTGCACAGTATGTACATATGTACACTACACATATGTTCATATAATGTAGATATGTACCTTCTGTACAGGAGTACACAGTATGTACAATATGTACACGTTTATACTAGGCACACATATAGGTGTATACCCACTTTGGTAACTGGAGAGATTTCTATCTAATATACCAAATATAAAATCCCAGAATGTAGTCATAGTGTGTACATTTATTGTCATATTGTGATAAATGTATTAAATAGGCACAATCTGTACATGTACTCTGCTGTACATAGGTGTACACAATGCACATGTACAAAAAATGTACATACTCTGTAAAATATGTACCTACATATTTCTATACATAGGTATATAATGTGTACACTATGCACATTCCTTAAAATATTAGTGATAAAATATATTTAATCACAATAATATATATAATCACAGTAATATATATTGTCTAATATTACAAAAAAGTACATATTGTACACATTAGGTATGCATTAGGTACATATGTATTTTGCACATATTATGTAAATATAAATTTATCGTGATAACACCATATGTACGCATGTACATATATATGCCCGATATTAAAACTATTAACACATGTAGTAATAGGTGCAAACTATTTACAGATGCACAGCACGCTATTACCAAAGCCCCCCTTGTAGCAGCCCCCAGGCCCAGCCTGGCTGCTTAAAGACCCCGTGGCAATTGGGCTGTGCCCACAAACACTGCTCAAACGCCTGTAGCAACCTCCATGCCCACCCTGGCTGCTTAGGGACCCCCTGACTAGGTGTCTGTGCCCACAGCCCATGCCAGAGTGCCTGTAGCAGCCCCCAGGCCAACCATGGCTGCTCGGGGACCCCTGACTGGGTCGGTGTGCTCACAGACCCCACCAAAAAGCCCAGAGAAGCCCCCAGGCCCACCCTGGCTGCTTAGGGGTCCCCTCGCTTGTGGGCTCTGCTCACAGCTGCTGAGGCCCAGCTATTTTGCAAATCAAATGTAATATTATACTGGCAACCATATTATATAAAAATGATAATCTTATTCTGTTTTATTGTATATTAGGTAATAGCTCCAGTGACACCTGTGCCATATTGACAAAAATGTCATCCTCACCCCCATTGACATTAGAATTAAAATCATAGGGGAGATTAATTCCTTGCAATGCTTGATTCAATATAATTGTTTTCTTGCTTACATTAGTGACCATATCAAAGCATGGTGTACACCTCTTGCCGTATTAAGAGTATTTCCCTATGGGCAGCAACATTTTCCTCTCCTTCTCTGGATATTAGGAACAATATTCCAGGACCAGAGTACAGCCCCAGTCACGTTGTGGGTAATGTCATCTGTAATTCTCTAGTTATTAGAAACAATATCACGAGGGGCTTGTGTGCTTTCTGAGATATTTGGAGTAATATCCTTTCCGTTTTTGAACATTAGAAACAATACTACAGTGGTGGTGTACACTTCCTGCGATATTCAGGATATGGTCATCCTTTGTCCTCAGGATATTATTAACTACATCACAGACGAATTTTAGTTTGCCTTGATATTGGAGCAACCCGAGAGTGTAAACCTGCTTTCACAATGAGAGAAATACCTACTCAGGATATGATGAATAGTATCACAAAATGGACACACATAAGTGTATACCCACTTTGATATTGAAAGTAATTTTTATCTAATATACTAAAAATCATATCCCAGAATATACTTATAATGTGTACTCTTACGGAAATATTACAAACAATGCACAGAATATGTACCATATGTACGTTGACTGTGATGTACATATGTGTACACTATACAGATGTACAATAAATATACATAATCTGTACAATATGTACATTTATGTGTACATAATATGTACACAATAGGTATGTCCATAATGTGTACAATATGTACATTTGTAATATCACAATGATATCAGAACAGCATATACAATTACAATACACATGTAATACATAATATAAATGTACATATTTCACACATTATGTACATTTACATTTATTGTGGTATGACGACATGTTTACATGTACAGCATGGACCCATTATGTACGGATGTACAATAAATGCACGTGTAGATATATGTACATAGTATGTACATATGTACGCTATGTACACATACGTACATATAATGTACATATTTACCTTCTGTACACAAGTACATAATGTGCACAGTATGTACATGTACAAAGTATGTGCACACATAAGTTTACACCCACTTTGGTAACCAGAGTAATTTCTATCTTATATTCTAAATGTAATATCACAGAATGTACTCATAATGTGTACATTTATTGGCATATCACAATAAATGTATATAGTAGGTACAATCTGTACATTTACTCTGCTGTACATATGTGTACCCAATACACAAGTAAATAAAATGTACATAATCTGTAAAATATGTTTATTTCTATTTCTATAATCTGTGCACAATGCATAGGTACATAATGTGTATAATATGTACATTTGTAATGTCACAATGATATCATATCACAACAGCATATATAATCACAATAAACGTAATACATAATATAAACGTACATATTGCAAACATTATGTATATTTACATTTATTGTGATATGAGTACACATGTACATCATGTAGCCATTATGTACAGATGTACAATATATGCACGTGTACATATGTGTGCACAGTATGTACATATGTATGCTGCATACACCTCTGTATATATAATGTAGACCTGTACATTCTGTACATGAGTACATAGTATGCACAACATGTACATGTATAAACTATGTGCGCACCTGGGTGTAAACCCACTTTGGTCACCAGTGTAATTCCTATCTAATATGCTAAAAATTATATCCCAGAATGTACTCATAATGTGTACATTTATTGACATATCACAATAAATGTATAAAATAGGTATAGTCTGTACATTTACTCTGCTGTACATATGTGTACAAAATACACATGTAGAAAAAATGTACATAATCTGTAAAATATGTACCTATTTATTTCTATAATGTGTACACAATGCATAGGTACATAAAGTGTACTCTATGCACATTTCTTAAAATTTCAGTGGTAACATACATATTATCACAATAAGATATATAATCAATAATATGTAGATATCACATAATATCACCAAAAAGTACATATTGTTTATATTAGGTACGTATAAAGTACATATTTAGCACATATTATGTACATATATGTTTATCGTGATAATATGTACATGTGTACAAATATGTGCCCATTATGTAAACAATCTACACAGGTAGAAATAGGTGCAAACTGTGTACCTGTGACGAGCAGGGTATCCCCACACCTCCCGCCAAAGGGCCTATAGCAGCTTCCAGCCCCACCCTGGCTATGTAGGGACCCCCTGGTTAGGTGGCTGTGCCCATAGCCCCTGCCAGAGTGTCAGTAGCAGCCGCCAGGCCCTCCCTGGATGCTGAGGGACCCTCTGGCTATGTGGCTGTTACCACAGCCACCACCAGAGGGCCCGTAGCAGCCCCCAGACAAAGCACAAAGGGCCCCTAGCAGCCCCAATACCCAACCTGGTTGCATAGGGACACCCTCGCTTGGCTGCTATGCCCACAGCTGCTGGGGCCCAGCTATTTTGAAAATGTGGTGTAATATGATACTGGCAACCATATCATATGTAAATGATAAATTTATTTTTTTTTATTATATAGTAGGCAATAGCTGTAGTTACACCTCCTCAAGTTTGACAAAAATGTCCTTCTGAACCCCCTTCAAATTAGAATGAAAATCATAGGGGGGGTTAACACCTTGCAATATTTAATTCAATATAATTGTTTTCTTGTTTACATTAGTGACCATATCAGAGCACGGTGTACTCCTCTTGCTGTATTCAGAAGATTTGCCTATGGGCAGAAACATTCTCCTCTCCTTCTCTGGATATTAGAAACAATATCACAGTACCGGAAAACAACCGCAGTCATATCGTAAGTAATGTCATCTGTAATACCCTAGTTATTAAAAACAACATCACGAGGGTCTTGGCGCTTTATGAGATACTTAGAGTAATATTAGAATTTCGGTATTTTACATGAGAGAGCATATTGAGTTGGTGTATATACTCCAAAACAGAGTAGAAAAGGGCATTGTATATTTTTTCTGACAGGTTATATTTAGAGCAGTTTTGCTTTTAACAATTAGGGTACCTAAATAATATTTAGATTTTTTTCTATTAGCGTAAAATTAGAATTTCGGTTTTTTTTACATGAGAGAGCATATTCAGTTGGTGTATATACCCCAAAACAGAGTAGAAAAAAGCATTGTATATTTTTTCTGACAGATTATATTCAGAGCAACTTTGCTTATAACATTGGGGTACCTAGATAATATTTAGATTTTTTTCTATTCACGTAAAATTAGAATTTCGGTATTTTACATGAGAGAGCATATTGAGTTGGTGTATATACTCCAAAACAGAGTAGAAAAAGGCATTGTATATTTTTTATGACAGATTACATTCAGAGCAATTTTGCTTTTAACATTGGGGTACCTAGATAATATTTAGATCCTTTTTCTATTCGCATAAAATTAGAATTTCGGTGTTTTACATGAGAGAGCATATTGAGTTGGTGTATATACTCCAAAACAGAGTAGAATAAGGCATTGTATATTTTTTCTGACAGGTTATATTTAGAGCAATTTTGCTTTTAATATTAGGGTACCTAAATAATATTTAGATTTTTTTCTATTCGCGTAAAATTAGAATTTCGGTATTTTACATGAGAGAGCATATTGAGTTGGTGTATATACTTCAAAACAGAGTAGAAGAGGGCATTGTATATTTTTTCTGACAGATGATATTCAGAGCAATTTTGCTTTTAACATTGGGGTACCTAGATAATTATATTTTTTTCTATTCGCGTAAAATTAGAATTTTGGTATTTTACATGAGAGAGCATATTGAGTTGGTGTATGTACTCCAAAGAAGAGTAGAAGAGGGCATTGTATATTTGTTCTGACAGATTATATTCAGAGCAATTTTGCTTTTAACATTGGGATACCTAGATAATATTTAGATTTATTTCTATTCGCATAAAATTAAAATTTCGGTATTTTACATAAGAGAGCATATTGAATTTTTCTATATACTTCAAAACAGAGTAGAAAAGGGCATTGTATATTTTTCATGACAGATTATATTCAGAGCAATTTTGCTTATATCATTGGGATACCTAGATAATATTTAGATTTATTTCTATTCGCGTAAAATTAGGATTTCGGTATTTTTCATGAGAGAGCATATTGAGTTGTTGTATATACTCCAAAACAGAGTAGAAAAGGTCATTGTATATATTTTATGACAGATTATATTCAGAGTAATTTTGCTTTTAACATTGGGGTACCTATATATTAATTATATTTTTTTCTATTTGCGTAATTTTAGATTTTCGGTATTTTACATGAGAGAGAATATTGAGACGGTGTATATACTTTAAAACATAGTAGGAAAGGGCATTGTGTATTTATTTTTACAGAGGATCTTCAGAGTTATTTTTTTCTAACATTCAAGTACAACAAGAGTACTTATATTTCTTCTAATTGCGTAAAATTAGAATTTTGGTGTTTTACAAGAAAGAATATTGAGGCAGTTTATATACTTTAAAACAGAGTACAAAATGGCATTGTATATTTTTTTAACAGAGTATTTTAAGAGTAATTTTGTTTTAACAATTTGAGTTAGTATAGAGTATTTATATTTTCTCTAACCACATAAAAATAGAATTTCGGTATTTTACAAGAGAGAGAATATTGAGACCATTTATATACTTTAAAACAGAGTAGAAAAAAGCATTTTATATTTTTTTCTCACAGAGTTTTTTCAGAGAATTTTTTTTTCTATCACTGGGAGACAGAAAGAATATTTATATTTATTTCTAACCACGTAAGAATAGAATCTTGCCATTTTACATGAGAGAGGATATTGAGATGGTGTATATTCTCTAAGACAGTGTAGAAAAGGGCATTGTATATTTTTTCTAACAGAGTACCTTCAGAGTAATTTTGTTTTAAGTATTTGGTTTAGAATAGAGTATTTATATTTTCTCTAACCGCGTAAAAATAGTATTTCTGTATTTTACAAAGGACAGAATATTGAGATGGTGTCTATACTTTAAAACAGAGTAGAAAAGTGCATTGTATATTTTTACCAACAGAGTGTTTTCAGAGTAATTTTTTTTCTATCATTGTGGTACAAAAGAATATTTATATTATTTTCTAACCACGTAGAAATAGAATTTCGGTATTTTACCTGAGAGAGAATATGGAGATGGTGTATATACTCTGAAACAGAGTAGAAAAGGGCATTGTAAATTTTTTCTAACAGAGTATCTTCAGAGTAAATTTGTTTAAACATTGGGGTACAAAGAGGATATTTATATTTTCTCTAACCGCGTAAAATAGAATTTCGGTATTTTACAAGAGAGAGAATATTGAGATGGTGTATATACTTTTAAACAGAGTAGAAAAGGGCATTTTATTATTTTCTAACATTGTATCTTCAGAGTAATTTTGTTTTTAACATTGGGGTATAAAGCGAATTTTTATAATTTCTATAACTGCGTAAAAATAGAATTTCGGTATTTTACAAAAGAGGGAATATTAAGACAGTGTATATACTTTAAAACAGAGTAGAAAAGGGCATTGTATATTTTATGTAGCAGAGTATCTTCAGAGTAGTTTTCTATGTAACATTGGGGTACAAAAAGATTATGTTTTTTATAACTGCGTATAAATAGCATTTCGGTATTTTACAAGAGAGAGAATATTGAGACGGTGTATATACTTTAAAACAAAGTAGAAAACGGCATTGTATATTTTTCCTAACAGTATCTTCAGAATAATTATGTTTTTAACAATTGGGTAAAATAGAGTATTTATATTGGTTCTAACACTGTAAAAATAGAATTTTCGTATTTTACAAGAGAGAGAATATCTAGACTTTGTATATATTTTAAAACAGTGTAGAAAAGGTTATTGTATATTTTTCTAACAGAGTATTTTCAAAGTAATTTTGTTTTTTACATTGGGGTACAAATACAGTATTTATATTTTTTGTAACCGTGTAAAAATATTATAAATTTAATCAAAACTGAAGAAATAATAAGCATCATTGATATTTGTGCAGAAATATGATAAATGTGTAACCATTGTGCTGATTACGTTAAAAGCTCATTTTGCTTCTTCTTTCAAAATATTGGCCTTATGTGTTTGACACTTGAAATATAAATAACCCCAGCACTTTTTGGGGGCTGAGTCAGGCTGATCACCTGAGGCCAGTCGTTCAAGACTAACCTTACCTTCATGAGGTAATCCTGCCTCTACTAAAAATATATAATTAGCCAGGCATGGTGGCACATACCTAAAATCCCAGCTACTTGGGGGGCTAAGGCAGGAGAATCGCTTAAACCTGGGAGGCAGAGGTTTTGGGGAGCCAAGTTTGCGCCATTGCCCTCTATTCTGGGCAAAAAGAGTGAAACACCATCTCAAAAGAAAATTAAAGAAAAGAAAAATAAAGAACTAAGATCTTAGAGATAATACAATGAAATTAGCTGATTGAATTTTACCTGTTTTAAAAATGTCAGCATTGCTTTGTAAATACATTGCTTCACATTGCAGCATTTTCAACAGGTTAACTATACTCTTGCAGTCTTAAAATGTTTTAAATTTTCTTTCTGAGGTTTTCCACAGTTTATTAGAAATTAACCATAAATGGAAAACAATAGAAATGTTTTGTTGTGGCCGGGCGCGGTGGCTCATGTCTATAATTCCAGCACTTTGGGAGGCTGAGGTGGGTGGATCACGATGTCAAAAGATCGAGACTATCCTGGTCAACAACGTAAAACCCCATCTCTACTAAAAATATAAAAATTAGCTAGGCATGGCGGCGTGCTCCTGTAGTCCCAGCTACATGGGAGGCTGAGGCAGGAGAATTGCTTAAACCCATGAGGCAGAGCGATTTTAAATAAATGTCTAGTGCATTAGACACTCTTTAAGACAAAGCTATCAGAGCTCTGCTTCCAAGGACAGGCTGGCAACATATTTCAGGAAGGATGTGATGATTCTAATGTAGCCTTTGAGCTATGAGAGCAATACAGCAGTTAAGACTCATGAACATTTTTCCCTTCCTGTCTCCCCCCTAAGCCCCAGAAATGTTAGGGGACAAGAATAAAAGAAAAGCCTCTGCTGCATATTTTCCAGGCACTAAACAGCATAACAGGGCAGTATGATACTACAGACTTTGGCTAATAAAACAAACTGAAACAATTAAATGACTATTGAAAATAAACATTGTGGTTTCAAAGATTTGTTGATGATTTAGGGTGAATATTTCATATTATGTACTGTGGTAATGTGGGATGATTCCCTTTCTTTATGTTTATTTAATAAGTATTTGTTAAGTTCCTGCATCCACTAGGCACTATTTTCAGTGCTGGTGCTTCAGTGGTAGACAGAGCCCCTGCACTTATACCATTCTCACTTTTTGGGTCAGGATGCAGACAGCAAATCAGTAAACAGACACAAATACACGACACAATTTCAAATGTCAAGTGTTTAAAGCATTCCACCTGAGTTTTCTGAAGGAACGGGCAAATAACTTTCTGCTGGCTTAGATGTGTGCTGACCAGGACACAGATCTTACAAACTATAATTTGTAAGAAACTATGGTTACTCAGAAATATACAGTAATATTTATATTTTTTATACATACAATCAATAAGGGCCCTGGGCATTTGATTTTTATTTTATTTCAATGATAAAATGGGTCTAGTAATGTTAGTTGTCATAGTTAGTAGTGCTGATTTAATGTTAGTGAATTAACTTCAGATTTAGTATAGGAAAAGTATGGATTTATTGTTTGTAAATTAGAAGCACAGAATAAAACCTAATTAAATTACTTGTCCTGGTATAAGAATCAGCATATGCGAATTATTTTTGCATTTGCCAAATTATAACGAAGTTTTTAACAAAATGAGAGGTATTAAAGGCCGATGGCAATGGTTCTTAAACTTCATTATGTACTTAGAAATTACCCATGAACACTGATAAAAGGCAGATTGTAGGGCTCAGACATAGCACATTCTGATTCTTTTATGTGTTGACTATTGCCCAAGAATCTGGGTTTTCAAAAAGCATCCCGAGTGATTCTAATAAAGATGGTCCTGAAACCCCACGGAGACCCACTCTCCTGTTGGATTGTATCAAATATACATGAGTTAATTTTTTTCTTTTATTTTTCAGTGACACTCAAGCAACTTCAGGGAACAATTTTAAGTACTCTCCAACATAAGTATCTAGGAACAAGTAGTGGAATATATTTTACACAAAAGCAATAGAGTAGTTTTATGCCATAAGTCCAAAGGTCCTGGCTGCTGTCCTAGAATAATGTAGTATTGTTTAATTGATTAACAGGTGGATGCTAACCAAAAAAAGATAAATATGTATAGAATTAGAGAAATACTGTACAGAATGATGTAGTCTAACAGTGCCTGGAATTTTCAAAATCATCAATCAGAGTAATAATTTTAAATGTGTCACAAAGTAATACCATAATGCAAATAAGTTATACATTCATTTGCTTAACTTTCATCCATAAAATCTTTATATAATTACTGCTTGCTCTTTTGAAATCTTTTCCTACTGTGTAGTTTGTAAAAGCTCAAAATAGATCAAAACTAGTTATTACCCTATTTACTTCTGTAAACACAAAACTCTGTTAAGGCTTTTAGGTGAAGTAAGCTTAAATATAGGCTATGTTCTGTCATGTATGACTAAAATAAAAATTCAGCCTAAGGAAACTCCTTTTGTAGACATTATTGAAATTACAAAAAGTACAAAAGTTAGCTGGGCATTGTGGTGCACAGAGACTGTCTCTCCATGCTGCCTACTCTAGATTGCAGTATGTTCCCAACACACATCTTTAATGGTTTAAAATGGGATTTCAATTTTTCCTTTAGTTTGTATGCTCTGCCAGCTGTATGCTTCCTCTGCATGTTTCCAAAGTGAAGAGAATGAAAAAATTGTTTTTTCTAATACTGTATTAATAGAGAAATCTATATTTTTGGATTAATATTCTTTAATAAGAACCTAACTCAATAGGTTGCTCTCTAATTGATTACAATTCCCACTGGAACACTTCCCCAGGTTGACTGAAGGTCCAGGTTTTTTTCTTATTCTTCCTTCCATCCTCCATTCAGTTTTAGTTGAGAATCCACCAAACTAAGATTACATCGACCACTCAATTTTAGGCTGAAAGGGACTGCATTGATTAGTTCAACTGCCTCATTTTCAAAGAAACTAAAGCCCACTGACCAATTTACCAAAGTGGGTGTATTCTTCTTATCTGTGCTGTCCTATTGTTCAGGATCCCGGACTAATCATAAAGCAAATGGTAGCTTATGGGAACTTCTGGAATGGGTTTAGGTGTGAGGAAGACAAAGGTCTAGTGGCAAGGTCAGCTCTGGAGGTAGGTTACTTGGATTCCAATCTACTTCGTTGTGTGTTCTTGGGCAAATTACATAACTTTTCTGTGCCTCAATTTATTTGAACGATGGTGTATAATAGTATCTATCTCACAGCGTAATTGTGAGGATTATTGAGCTATTCTACCAAAAGTATTAAAACATGTAGTTAAACTCCCAGTAAACACTATTTTTACCCAAATCACAAACTGCCAAACCCTTAAGTCTTGAGCTCCCAAGGGGAATTAGGAACCCTCCTGTGGCATTCCTCTTCTAAACGTCTGCTGAACAAAAGTTGATGTTGCATTTTCAAAGAGCCCAAATGGATTACTTTTATGAAGTGTGGGGCAAATGAATTACACATATATATAACCCTCCCTCAACACCCAGAACGTATGCGGACATGCAGAATTCAAAAGTCTGAGGGTGACTGTGCTCAGGGGGTGAAGGGATGCTTAGAAACCATCTCTTTGAGGAGGAAGGCAGGACGTTCAATAAGAGCGGGTGGCTACCAAAGAACTAAATTTTAACTCAACAAAGGTGAGTCCATCTCCCCGCAACCACAGGCATCCAACCCAGGAACACCTCGCTCCGCCTGGATGGCTGAGGTGCAGCTGGAGGGGGACTGAAAGGGTCAGACCACGGGATTGTTTTCCACTTTGGGCTTTTACACAGCAGTTTTGAAGACAAAAGGGCTTTTCAGCTAGGTTTGGTTCACCGTTCCCCTCCTCCCAGGCCCAAGCTTGGTCTCCAATGTCCCCAGAAATGCTTTGGACGTCCCTCACTTTGCTGTTTTTTTGGGGGGCCACTGCCCACCCCTAGGTTGCGTGCTGTCCCTCCTAGAGAGAGGTGGATGGCCATGACATTCCAGGGAGGAAAAAGGGAGGGGCGAAGGGGCAACTACACCCTTCTAAAGTTTCACCCCAGAAAGGCATCCCACTCTGCCCGGGAGGCACCCTCAGGCTACAACCTTCCCGTGAGCCTCCTCCCTTTGCCCCACCCCTCAGCACGGGGGAGGGGCGCTGTGCAGCCGGCGCTCTCTGATTGCCTGCCGCGTCAGGGTTCCATGCCGGGATTGTGCTGTGGGCAGCTGTCGGCGCCTGCGTGCACAACGTGGAGAACCAGCGTTGGGAGTTGCTGGAAGTTGGAGGCGAGGGAGCGGTCACTCGCAATGAGCGCGGGCGGCACTGGGCGCAAGGTAGACAGCAGTCCCTAGTCTAAGACTTTCCGTCGCCCTCCGGCACCTCCAGTACCACGGACTCCACCCTGCCGCGGCCCCTCGGCGATGCGGTGCAGCTGCCACTCGACCAAGTGGGTTCAGGTACCACCAGGCACCGAGGCGTCGGGCACGCACCCTCGCTGCCCTTTGTGGCCATGGTGCCACCAGACCGGGGGCCTGGGAGAGGGGTGGGGACTGGGGCCCGCCACTGCTGGAAGGGAGGGGAAGACAAGCCTGTCCCAGTGACCTCTAACTTCCGCTGGCCTCCTCTCTGCCTCCATGCCTCTGGGGCATGCGCCCCAGACCCCCATCCGTCGCCCAGAGCCGGGGTGATCCAGGGGTCGGTGCTGGCGACAGTCTCGGGGAGGGCCTTCATGTAGACTTGAGGGTGTGCGTGCTGGTCCCTGCCCTCTGCAGCAGTGGGGCTGGGACTCAGTTGTTGGGTCCCTTCGGGTGCACAGGCTGGGATGTAGACGGAGCAGAAGTCTGTGCTCCGGAGAGGCCGGCGTGGTAGTGCCTGCCTGGCAGGTGGCTCTGAACGACCCCCGGAAAGGCTGAGGCGTGGGTCTAGGCGTGAACGGTGCATTAGAGATGGTGTCGATGAGTGCGAGGGGCACAGAGAAGCTTAAGTGCTACTGCACTTTGGGGACAGTTTTCATTGGAGTGTGGTTTAAGGGAGACAGAGGCAACAGTTTCGGGGAAGGCCGAGATTATGAAGAAAAGTGAGAGGGAGTTGCAACCTTGCAGATGGAAGCAGCCACCCTTACCTCTTGGCCCAACCCTCAAAAAAGCACTTGGCAGTGTTCAGGAAAGGGTGGCATTTAAATGAGGCCAATTGAGTTTGATGGTTAAAGGGCCTAAGGATTACTGAGAAATCAACAATAATGTGACCAGAAAAGCAGCGCCATTTTTATTCAGCAAAGAAAGTTTGGAAGTATTTTGTTGGGAGAATTCAGCATAAGATTTTAAAAAGTTGTTGATGCTGGGTGTGGGAGGTAGAGTTAGGTGATTGCTCTAGCCCCAAGCTAAAGGTAGTTGACTTTGGAAATTTCGCTTACAATTGTTTGTAGCGTACTTAACCTAGAAGTAAGTGTTTGCACTTTACAAGGGATACTGCTTCACTGTACTTAGCTGGAATGTACACATGTTGTTTATTCTTAGGTGATTTCATTTATAATACAGATTCTCTCTTATCCAGACTGCTTTTCCTAGCAGCAAGCTGGAAACCTGACATTAGTGTACAGGCTGCCCTGTGCTTTACTCTTTTAAATAAACTTATGTGGAACAAGTGTCAAATACGAAATAATTAAATAGAAAAAAATAATTCTGCCTTCTGTCGAAATCTCTTATTGCAGTCATGCCCACCTATCTTTAACAGCAGTTATAATGTGTATCCTGGGAATAAAGTATTGGTAATGAAATTAATCATGTATTTGAAGAAAATACTGTTTTCTGTTTATTAATAAATTGATCAGAATTTAGTGTTTTTCATCTTCTCAGCCCTGTGGGAGATCATCTCTGTTTTCCACCCTGACATGCACTGTAACATGTCACACTCCTGATTTAAATGGGTTGCTGCCAGTTTATTAGCAAATGCAGAATAGGTGTCTGTAAAAAAAAACATATTGATGATGAGTAGCAAGGGAGATAGCCATATACATTTACATTTCTTTTAGGGAGACTGGCTTGTGTTCACATTCTCTCTTTCTCTTCCCCCTTTCTTTCTCCGAACCCAGTGTCGCCCATAGGCTTACCCCTCCCTCCCATGCCGAACTATTTTCTTTTTTATGCTAATAATACCTTTTTCATAGTAATGAACTCATTTAAACATCTCAGCAACCAGAGAAAGTTCTTTTCAGTACTGAAATAATCAGGAGAATCATGGGAAGGAGACAGGACTTAAAACTTTTTGACATGTCTTTGTTTAGCTGAAGGTCTTGAGTTTGTAGCTTGGGACTATTATCAATTTGTACAGTCATGTATAGCCCTAATTTGTGTAGTACAGTTATGTGCTGCATTGTGCCAGTGAGGTCATCAGAGCTCATATATCATTTTGGTCCCACGGATTATAAGGGAGCTCAAAAATTTCCATATCCTAGTGAAGCTGTAGTATTCATAATTTCTTAGTTGCTCATATTTTTTGTGGTGATGCTGGTGTAAACAAATTTACTGTGCAGCCAGTCCCTGTAGAAGTGTAGCATATGCAATTATGTACAGTACATAATACTTGATAACATTATATACATTATCGGTTTGTGTATTTTCTACCCATTTTATCATTGTTTTAGTGTGTACTTCTGTTGATTTAAAAGAAAAGTTAACTATAGAACAGCCTGAGGCAGGTCTTTCAGGAAATAATTCCAGAATAAGGCACTGTCATAATAGCAGGTGAGAGCTACATGCGTGTTGTTACCCCTGAAAACCTTTCAGTACAATGAGATTGGAGGTGGGAGACAGTGATGTGCATGATCTGGACCCTGTGTAGGCCTAGGCTAGTGGGTGTTTGTGTCTTAGTTTTTAAGAAAAAGTTTCAAAATTAAAAATAGAACAAAGCTTATAGAATTAGGATATAAGAAAAAAATATTTTATACAGATGTACAATGTGTGTTTTAAGCTAAGTGCAATTATAGAAGAGTTTAAAATTTGTAAAATAAAAAAAGTTACAGTAAGCCAAGGTTAACTGAAGAAAGAAGAACTTTTCAGTGTAGCCTAAGTGTAAAGTCTTTATAAAGTCAATAGTGGTGTAGAGCAATGTCTTAGACCTTAACATTTGTTAACCACCCACTTCCCCACAACAACTTTTAGTCCCGCAGTCTCCATTCATGGGGAGTGCCCTATATAGGTATACCACTTTTTATCTTTTATGCTGTATTTTTACAGTAACTTTTCTATGTTTAGGTACGTACATACTATAGTATTCATTACAGTAAGCTGCTATATAGGTCTGTAACCTAGGAGTAATAGACTGTACCATCTATGTGCATGTGTAGTAGGCTAGACTCTCTAGGTTTGTGTAAGTCCACTGTGATGTCCACAGTGAATTGCCTAATGATGCATTTTTAAGAATGTACTTCCATTATTAAGCAACACGTGAGTATATTTACAGTTTCTATTTGAGCAAGTTTTGAGAATATTTGATTAATACCACATAAGCCTTAACTTTTCATACTGATACTTGTTTTTTTGAAGTAACTAAGAATTGACTTGCTTGTTGATGAAGTTCTTGAAATAACTAAAAACTCATATTGTAAAATTGGATGAATAAAATCATTTAGCTATCATTTATAAATTGAGCATTTTAGAGAACATGGGACATTTTTATAATGTAAATAGTCCAGGTTGAGAAAAAGCTTAGGAATTTGTTGTAATCAAATAGTGTGAGTCTGCAGGAAAAAGGCAAATCAGGAAATGAAAAGTGCAAAGATACAACATAGAAGTATGTTGATTTGGTGTGTGCAAATTAACAGTGTTTTGAAAAATTAGAAAATTATAGAAGTAGTTGTTTAATGTCAGATGAAGAAAAGGACTTTAGTGTAACAAAAGCAGTTAACTTTTTACTAGAGTAAGTATAGAATTTATGAGATGATAGAAATTATTGGTCCATATGGAATGTAAGAACATGCCTTGTGGGGCCAGGTAGCAGAAGGGAGGAAGTGTTTTACAGTAAGGCTGAGGCCAGGGAAGGAAAAGGATCAAAAGATCTTGCAATTGACTCCTGTGTTGTTTAATCATTACTGAGAATTCCACAGTGACCTTGAGGTAGCCATAGTATTTGTTCAGTAGGCCTTAAATCTTAGTAAAAGATCTATTATCAAGTGAGGTGACACCATGCTATAAGATATAAAGTATCTAGCATCTGAGGTTTGCCTTTGTAGGCCTTGCTTTTCAGATGATTTTATTTCTAGGGTAATGTTTAGTAGGTGATTTTGATTAAAGGAAAATATGGAGAGAAGGTTTTGAGGAAGGAATTGAACTAAGGGAGAGCTGTGCCATGAAAAGGGCCAGATGTGTGATTTAGAAGACATCCGATATCATCGAGCATGTTTGTGTTCTTTGTTAGTTTCTGATGTGCTGATGTTCAGTTCATCTGAAACTTGAAAAGTAAGGTGGGCTGGGCGAGGTGTCTCAGGCCTGTAATCACAGCACTTTGGGAGGCTGGGGGAGGCAAATCACCTGAGGTCAGGAGTTCAAGACCAGCCTGACAAAAATGGTGAAACCCCATCTTTACTAGAAATACAAAAATTAGCTGGGCATGGTGGTGCATGCCTGTAATCCCAGCTACTCAGGAGGCTGAGGCAGGAGAATCACATGAACCCAGGAGGTGGAGGTTGCAATGAGCAAATTGCATTCCATCCTGGGCAACAGGAGTGAAAATCTGTCTCATGATGGGAGGGGGAAGTAAGGCAGAATGAATCAAGTATTTGATAACGTTTTTGCTTTTTGTGAGCAGATTCCTTTCTTATAATGTAAATATGTTTGACATTTTTGCATTTTCAATTTCATTTGTGTTTACACTAGTGTATTATGTACGTTAACAGGGAACTGAATTTTTTTCATCTGATTTAGAAAGTAATACATGTTTATGGTATAAAATTTATAAAAGAAAGATGTATAACTATGAAAGTTTGAAAATCACTCATTTTTCTTCACTCCAGGGAAAACTTCTGTTAATTTTTTTTAGAATGTGTGTGTATATTGAAACAGAATTAGAGTCACACTGAATATAAAGTTATTCTAACACAGCCACCATATCATGAGGAATCTCGGGGCACATAAAGATGCCTTGTGTTGGTGCTTGAACCTACAGGCCCAGCTAAAGTCTCAGCCAGCATTTACCATCTGACATGTAAGTGAGTGAGCCTTTAGATAATACCAGTCACTGGCTACTTGCAAAGAGAGAAGTAATGAATTGTCCATGCTGATCCATGTCCAAATTGCAGATTCCAGAGCTAATGAAATGTTAGTGTTTTCAGCCACCAAATTCAAGGGTACTTTTTAAGTCATAAGAGTATTCATTTGGTAATCATATATTTTAAAACAGTTGTAATTGAAGTATAACATATATAGAAAAATGCATAGATCTTAAGTGTGCAGTTTAATCAATTTTGAGAAACATGTACATGTATGGAACTCATACTGTGTAACCCTTGTAAAGATGAACATGGTACACCAGAGTAAACAAGGTGTAAGTATTAGATAATGAGTAAAAGAGATTGGGAGGCCTTTGGTTTAAGAAAAATATCATAGGAAGCCATCGAATTTTTAGAAATACACTTTGTGTTTTAGAATAGTTTTAAATTTACAGAAAGTTGTGAAAATAGTAGAGTTTTCAAAAAGTTGCATTCAGTTTTTATATTGTTAAACTGTTACATTAGTGTGGTCATCTGTCACATTTAGTGAAGTAATATTGATACATTATTATTGACTAAATTCTATACATGATTGATTTCTTTAGTTTTTACTTAAGGTCTCTATCAGTTAGCTGCCATAACAAAATTCCATAGACTGAGTGGATTAAACAAAAGAAATTTGCTTTCGCAGATCTGGAGGTGGAAAGTCTGAGATTGGGTGCCAGGATGGTTGGGTTCCAGTGAGGAGTCTCTTCCTCCCTTGCACACAGCACAGTCCTCTTTCCTAGGTGTGTTCTCACCAGAAGAGAGAAAGAACAAGCTCTCTGTGTCTCTTTATAAGAGCACTAATCCCATCAGACCAGGGCCCTGCCCTCATGACTTTATCCAATGCTGATTACCTCCCAAACACCCTAGCTCCAGCTACTATTACATTCGAGGTTAAAGCTTCAGCATATGAGGATTCTGAGCAGGACACAAACATTCAGTTTATAATAAGGTCCTTTTTGTGTTCCTGGATCTTATACAGGTTACCATATTACATTTAATCGTTGTGTCTCCTTAGCTTTCTTTAGACCGTGGCGGTTTCTCAGACTTTTCTTTCTTTTTTGGTGACCTTGTCAAGTTTGATGACTACTGGTCATGTATTTTGTAGAATATCCCTCAAGTGGGATTTATCAAATGTGTTGCTCATAATATGTCTGGGTTTATGGATGCCTGGGAGGAAGACCAAAAAGATGAAGTGTCCTTTTCATCACATCATACTAAGGAAAGGGTGTGTACTTTCAATGTGACTGCTCACTGTTGATGTTGATTTGGTCACTTGACTGAGATAGTGAAGCAGAATAATTTCCCTGAATGCTTTGCTGGTGGGAACTGGGATGTGGGTGCTGTAAGTAGCACTTAGGCGCTGGCAGGGGCAGACTCCACTCACTAGAACTCCCTGTGCTCAACCCGTCGTGGGAGGGAACATGCGGGTAAGCGTGTGCAGGAGCTGGGGTGAGTGCTTTTGGGTGCTGGGAGGAGCAAAACTCTGTGCAGGCCCTGAGGCCCCAGAAGGAGTGTTACAATCCATGCTCTTTTAGCTTCACTACCCATGGACAGTTTAAGTATTAACAGCTCAGTGGAAGGTAAGTGTGACAGCCTTTGACAGCAACCTGGAAGCGAAATGGCTGTTGGAATATGAGAAGGGGTGGATATGAATGATACTCTTTTTGACTGTGTTAAGTTTCAGATGCTGGCTTGACTTTGAAGTAGAAATGTGAAGAACATTGAAGATGTCAATCTGAAGTTCAGGGAATAGGGCAGGACTCAAGATTCTATTTGGACGTTACACATTTTATTTTTAAAGAATTCCATTGTATTTTTCAGAGTAAGAATCTCATCTGATAGAATAAATTGCCTATGGTACTTTGAGTAGAATGCTGAGAAAATTTTTAATCAGAATTTTTTTTTTTCTGAAAGCATTGTGAATAAAAATAAGAGTAAAATATAGGTGATTTTCAGTCAGCCTCAGTGACCTGTCTGTATCTGACCTGAGTCCCAGCTGATATAGCCAGTTGACAACAGAAAATTTAGAATTTGATTTGCATGTTTTAAAACTATTGAGAAGATGAATTAGACATTTTAATTTCTTCCCCCACCCCATAAGAAACCATGTGGGTATATTTTTGACCCTTACTTTTTTTTTCCTCTTAGCTGGAAACCAGTCAGAAGTGGGAGGCCTTGCAACAAACTGTATACTGTGTAGCCACCAGCTGCTTCTTTCTTGAGGCAGAACACTGGCCCTCAGTGCCTCTTTCTGCTTCTTCCTGTTCAGACAACTGAGGACTGCCCCTGTCCTGTCTGACTCCTCCTGTTGTGGTGAGAAATATAGAAAGGCTGAGGTATTGATATTATTTGGCTCCATATTTTAGAAAGATATTTGGTAGTTACATAAACTACCATAAAGTGGTAGTTACCAGTACCACTTATAACTTTAAATTGTGGTACAGAAATTGATCCTTTATTATTTAGAAAATATAAAGTAAAGTTAATAATACTGAGAGAATTCATGATTCTTTCCTTTTGCCTTCCCTGTTCTTTAGTTCTTTATTTATTTTCACAGCTTTTGTACTGGCTCATCTTCTCTTTCCTGGGGAGTTGATTTTAAAAATTAGATTTGCAGGAGCTTATCCTTTTAGAAGATGATGAAAACCACTTGTACTTGAACTTAAGGAATTTTTTTTTAAGTTCCCTGTGTACCCTTTTCAGATCACATCCCAGAGAGGAGAAACTTCTGCAATATTGTGTCAACAATTTTCTTTCTTTCTTCAAGTGTTATCCACAAATGTATATATGTATGTGGTAATAAGCATGAAATTTGCCATATTAACCATATTTAAGTGGGTAGTTCAGTAGTGATGAGTGTATTCACAACATTGAATACTAGATCTCCACATTTTCATCTTACAGAAATAGAACTGTATATTAATTAATCAACTCTCTCTCTCTATTTCCCCCAGGCCCAGCAGCTGGCCTTTTGTTTCTATGGATTTGACTATTCTAGATACTTCCTATAAGTGGAAACTTACAGCATCTGTCTTTTTGTGAGTGGCATATCTGAGTTAGCATGTCTTCAGGGTTCATCCATGTTGTCACATATGTTATATGACTCATAAAAGCCAGGATTTCTTTTCTTTTGAAAAGCTGAATAATGTTCCATTTATAAAGTTCTTAATCTTCATGTGGCTGAATTTATAACATTTATATTTGCAGTGTTTTTATACCTAGTTTAGGAAATTCTTCTGTATCCTAAGATTATAAAGATAGCCTCCTATATTTTTAAGAAATACTTTTTCTTTGTTTAAAACAAGATTAAATTTACAGGAAGGTTATCAGTACAATTCAGATAACATTTACTAATCCCTGAACCATTTGCTAATCAGTTGCTGACTTGATGACTCATTGCTTCCAAATATTTTAGTGGCATTTCCTAAAGACATTCTTCTGTGTAATATCAAAATGACCATTAAAATTAGAGAATTAGTACATTTCTATCATCACATCTTCAACTTTATTCAAGCTTTACTGGTTAACTGATCAAATTATGTTTAACAACAGGATCTAGTTGGAATTACATGTTGCATTTGATTCTAAACTCTCCTTAGTCTCGTTATGTCTAGACCACTCCCTTTATTAAATTGAGATGTATTCCTTTCTCTTCTATTTTTCTTGGGGGGATTGTTTAAAACCAGTGTTAATTCTTTCTAAAAAACTTGATAGAATTCTTTAGTAAAGCCATCTAGGCCAAGTTTGTTTGTGTTTTTTTTTTTTTTTTTTTGGTGGGGAGGTGGAGGATAGAGTTTTGCTCTTGTTTCCGAGGCTGGAGTGCAATGGTATGACCTTGGCTCATTGCAGCCTCCACCTCCTGGGTCCAAGGATTCTCCTGCCTCTGACTCGTGAGTAGCTGGGATTACAGGCACTCACTACCACGCCCAGCTAATATTTTGTATTTTGAGTAGAGAAGGATTTCACCATGTTTGTCAGTGTGGTCTTGAATTCCTGACCTCAGGTGATCCACTTACCTCAGCCTCCCAAAGTGCTGGAATTACAGGTGTGAGCCACCGCACCTCACTGACCTAGAGATGTTTATGGGATTTTAAATTACAAAGCCAGTTTTCTTAACAGTTACAGGGCTATTTAAATTCATGTCGGGTGAGTTGTAGTTGGTGTTTTTTCTGGAATTGGTGCATTTCATCTGAGAAATTCCATTTTAGCTAATCTATGTGCAGCTTTATTCTTCTTTACCTGGTATAGACATATTTTCAATGAAAAGATAATCTAATACATATATTTATAAAAATAAATGCATATTTTATATTTGTATCATGTAATTTTATATCTGTATTATATACTTTGGATCAAGCTCTAGATGTAGCCAAGATCTCAGGGGCAGGCTATATATTCTCTCAGCACTGATGGGAGACTCAGTGACCTGTAAAGTTTGTGTGTCTACACACTTCAGAGTTTGTTCTGCATGAGTCTCTGACCATGCAAATAGCTATGCTGAGGTTATATTGTGCTGACACCTCATTCCATTTCAGTTTTTTTTCCATGACTTATTCAAAATAATGTGACACAGTGCAAATCAGCTTTGCTTAGAGTCTCTGTAGGGGTTGCAGAGAAGTAATTAGGAAATCAGAAATCAGTGTGGTCAGTGTTGTGATGAGGAGGCAACAGGTCCTCATGAGAACACAGGGAAGAGGTATCTCTCTTATTCTCTGCATCTCTGGTACCTAGTACAGTACCTTGCACATAGTAGGTTCTCATTAAGTCTTTGTTGAATGAATGAATAAACTCAGAACTGGGTGATCACAAGGTCACTTTTGGAGAGAACTTGTGTCTGAGCCAAGTTAGTGATATCTATGGGCAGTAGATGAGTGGAGGGATTCTCTCATGTGGATGCAATAATATGCAGTGTTGTAGAAGGACATAAAGCTTAGCTATCTAAATAGTTGTCTAAAGCTGTCTATTTGCAAGTGGGAAGTGGTTTCCAAAAGTGATTGCAGACTGAGGGCTAAGAAGAAATAACTCTGATCAAAATATCTATTGGGCAAGGTTAGCTAAGAACCAGAATTAATTTTTATAAATTAGCATTTCTGGTTCTGGCTGTTGTGTTTACCATTACTAGGTTTAGTTTCTAACATGTCTTAAAAATAATGCTCTCCAAATGAATAAGAAGTATTTTTTTGTGAAGCATGGTATAGTTTTCTCTGGCTCTTACCTACTAGTCTTATTCATACTATCTTTGCTTTAAAACAATACTTTTTTATGTTCTAAATATATCTGTGATAAATCATGAGTTTACCACTAATAATGGTGGCTCATATTGTTGTGTTCTCATATGCCAGGTATTGAGACACTGTCATGAGTTATTTCATTTAATATGGACGTGGCCTGTCTGTAAGAAAATCAAACCTAGGGCTCCCATTATACAGAAGTGGCAACTAAGGTTTGGGGAAGTTAAATTTTGTGTTCCCCAGGTCACTCAGGTAAGCCTGGGACTCACATTTGAATCTAAGTCTGTCTGACTTCATTTAACTACTGAGCTATGTGTGCTCTTTCCAATGTTTCATATGTCTTTTTATTTAAAAATTCCCAGAATTTAGTTTTACTTGTGTATATATTCTTAGAAAGCTTATCAGTTAAGTAGGGAAAGAGTTTGTAGTGAAGTAACATATTAAGACTCTCCTAAAAGCAAATTACAGAAACCCACTTTAAACTAGCCAGCATGGCTGGACACAGATGCTCCAACAATAATTACTGTGTTCTTCCTCTCTGTGTCTCCTCCTTTCTCACCTTCCTCTTTCCCCCTCCTTTATCCCACTGCCCCACTCCCTCTCTCATTCTGCTTTTATTAGTGTTAGCCTATTCTCTCTTGTCACAGAAGGAGCCCCAGTTGAAACCAGCTTTATCCATTATCCGAGGAAGAGAAAGCGTCTTCTCTGGGAGCTCTGGCAGAAATGCCCTGGGGAATACTCTTGGTCATGGGGACTGGGGGCTGTGAGAGGACTTTGTGAGCCATATGGAATGTAGCTGTTGGGGTGACAACATGTCCATACTTCATCTTGATAAGACATGTTATTTGATGGTTGAAAGCTATAATTATTTAAAGTTAATGCACAATATAGTTTAATATCATTATCAAGATATAGTTTACATACCATAGGACTCACCCATTTAAAGTGTACAGTTCAATGGTTTTAATGTAGTCAGAGTTATAGAGCTATCACCAATGTCTAATCTGAAACATTTCCATCAGAAAAAGAAATTTTGTACCCATTCACAGTCACTCCCTATTTTTCCCAAATTTTTCAGCCTTAAGCAACCACTCATATACTTTCCGTCTCTATAGATTTGCCTATTTTAGATGTTTTATTTAAGTGCAATCAGATGACTTGTGATCTTTTGTGTCTGACTTCTTTCATTAGCATGTTTTCAAGGTTTATCTATCTTTGCATATCATCATACATTTTTTATTAATTGCCAAATGTTATTCCATTATACGGATATACCACATTTTATTTGTCTGTCTGTTGTTGATGGACATTTGGGTTGTTTTCATGTTTTTTGCAAGTATGACTAATGCTGCTGTGAACATTTGCGTAGAAGCTTTTGTGTAGATCTGTTTTTACTTCTTCTGTGTGTATACCTAAGAGTGGAATTACTGGTTCATATGATAACTATACCTGACATTTTGAGGAACTGTCTTCCAAAGTGACTGTATTATTTTACATTCTCACCAGCAATGTGTGAGGGTTCCAGTTTCTTTACATTCTTGTCAACCATTACTATCTTTTTGATTATAGGCATCTTGGTGGCTGTGAAGTGGTATAATGCATATTTTATAAAAGACCATTTTGTTTGTTAAATAATGGCCTGTTTACTTGTCATCTTACCTTGTATAGGAGCTTTCCCAGAGGGTTCTGAACCTGCTCCTTCTCAGTCCATCCAGCCAACTAGGTAGGCAGACCATGCTGATCAAAGGATTAAAAGTATATGTTTACTTTTCTTTTTCTTTGTAAATTTTATTATTTACAAACCTAGACAGGGATTATTCTTATTTTTATATTAAGAAACAGGTTATAAATGCCAGAATTTACTTGGTTGAAGATAAAACAGGGATTCATATTTAGGATGTATTAGGTGGTAGAAAGCTGCTTGCTTCAGATCTGCAGTGTCAGCCTACTTTGACATGATAGGTGACATTCAGATGACACACATTCCCACTCGCTTTCACTGTGTTGTATGTAGTTCCTAGCAAACTAGTTGTATCTCTGCTGCTTTTTTCTTAGAAATGTGAGGGCAAGAGTAATGTCTTAGGAATAATCTTGATTATTCATGAATGATTATTCATGAACTTGACTATTGTAATTTTCATTAGTATAAATTACTTGCAGCACACCAAAAACTGAGCTGCTTTTTTATGATTCACAGTGGTTGCTTCTAACTACTTTATTATAGCAACATTCGCTATCAGCCCTGTAGTGCTATTTAACGTTCACCTTGGCATCAGTATAAAATTTGATACTCTCATGCACAGACAGATGGTCTTCTATTGGTGGCTTTCTCCCTAGCCCTAGAGCTGTCTGTGTATCCAGACTCCATATTGAGTCTTGCCTCCTCAGCACAATGTAAGAGAATCTATGTTGATCACACCTTATGGGAAAATCTATGTTGATTTCTTGCCACCCATTTGCCACATATCACTGCATAACTTGAAAGCCAAGAACTTGTGATTTAGAATTGCTGTTCAAATCATGCTTAATATTTTCATGGCATCAAGCAAAAGCAAGAAGAGATTACATATATTAGCAGTATGCTCTAAATGTGGAAGTAATACGGTGAGCTCCATAAGATAAAACAGGAGCTTGCAGCTATTTAACAACACATATTATTTTAAGCTGATAATATACCAGTAATAGGTGCTGGGGGATACAATGAACCAACTGGATAAATATCTCTATCCTTATAAAATGTACATCCCAGTGATTAATGATTTATGAGATCATTTATAATGTGTAAAAACCAGGTAAAAAATCTTGTGATTTTATTGGTAGCAGTGTCTGAAAGCTTTGAAATTCTAAAAAAGAAAAGAAAGAAATTAAAAATGTTTAAATTGGGCCAGGCGTGGTGGCTCACACCTATAATCCCAGCACTTTGGGAGGCCTAGGCTGGTGGATCATGAGGTCAAGAGATCGAGACCATCCTGGTCGTCATAGGTGAAACCCCGTTTCTACTAAAAATACAAAAATTAGCTGGACATGGTGGTGCGTGCCTGTGGTCCCAGCTACTCGGGAGGCCGAGGCAGGAGAATTGCCTGAACCCAGAATGCAGAGGTTGCCATGAGCCGCGATCATGCCATTGCACTCCAGTCTGGGTAACAACAGTGAAACTCTGTCTCAAAAAAAAAAAAAAGTTTAAATTGGTACATTTACATACTATATTATGTAAGTGACTATTTGCTAAGTATCCCGAAGGTAAGGTATTAGAGATCGCAATTTAATCATTAAAAGAAAATACTTTTTATATTTACCTTATCCTTATCAAAAAGTGTGCTATCGTAGTGACAGGCCATGCAATCTCAAAATCAACAATATTCATGTAAATTGATAAGTTGATATTATATCAAATAGAAATCTCATGATAATGAGGCAGGCCAGTCATTGAATTTTTCAGTTTTTTTAGAAGCATAATTTGAAGACTTGTAAAATTAATAGGACAGCTGAAATTGAAATTTAGTTTTGAACATCAGACAGGTAATGTACTGATGTAAAAAGATTTAAGGAAGGAGATTTGGAATCTTGTAGAATTAATTGGACAGTTGAAATTGACCTTTTTTTTTTTTTTGTGGAGACGAAGTTTTGCTGCTGTTACCCAGACTGGAGTGCAATGGCACTATCTCGGCTCACTGAAACCTCCGCCTCCTCGGTTGAAGCAATTCTCCTGCCTTAGCCTCCCGAGTAGCTGGGACCACAGGCACGCACCACCATGCCCAGCTAATTTTTTGTATTTTTAGTAGAGACGGGGTTTCACCTATGTCGACCAGGATGGTCTCGATCTCTTGACCTCCTGATCCACCCGCCTCGGCCTCCCAAAGGGCTGGGATTATAGGCGTGAGCCACTGCGCCCGGCCTGAAATTGACCTTTATTTTTAAACGTCAGACTGGTAATGTGCTGATGTTGTAAAAATGTTCACACTTAGGTTTGAGTGTGGAAACCCAATCGTCATACTTAGGAATTAAAAAAGAACTAAAATAGACGTAAAAAAAAATGCACATGGGTACTTTTTAACCAGTAGTACCAGGCACCCAAAAATTAATGCTTTCAAGTGAAATAAGAAAAGATCACAGTTCTTATTTGGGCTAGTGCTTCTGATAGGCATAGCAGGAATGAATGAATGAATTTTATTAACATATATAATAAATAAGTAAAGAACTTTACAAGATAATTTGAGATAGTGATAAGTACCATAACATCAGTAAAATGGGGTCTATGATAAGTGAATTAAATATTTACTTGAATACCTAATACATTTCCAAACTTATTGTGGTCGAAGGGCTCCTAATTCCCCTTACCACCAGCTTCTCACTAGGGGATGCTTCTGTAGATTGCGAGGTTTGGGAAGCTTTTGAAGACGTTATTTGAGTTGAGATATGAATGATGAAGTATCTGTATGCATTCCAGGTATGGAGGTGGCAAAGCATTGGTTTTGGGGTGGAAATGAGTTTAGGGTGTTTGAGACTGTCAGTAGGAAATGTTGGAATGTATCCAGAGAAGAAATAGTAGTAGATGAGGCTAGAGAGGTGGAAAGGGCCTTGATATTTTAGGGTAGAATAAGGAGATAGGATGTCACTTTAATGATGGCAGCAAGTCTGTAGAGTGTTCTAGGTCTGGGATTGATGGCCTCATGACTGTGGCTACTGTGTAGTGATGACTGGTAGAGGTAGAAGAGAAAATGGTGACCTTTCAGAGCTGTTGTCTGGGTAAGAAGCCATAGTAGCTGTGTAGACGGAGCCTGGGCCAGCTTTAGCAATCTACTGTGCAGACAGAGCTAAGAACTTAAGTGTGGATTCTATGTGGAAGGCAGGAGATGAGTAGTCAAGAGTTGATTCCTAGGTTTTAGTTGAGCAACTGAACGTATGATGGTTCAATTACTAAGATGGGGAAAATTCGAGGAGAAGTTGATGGTGAGGGGAATCAGAAGATACCTTTTGGCCACAATTGGTTTTAGATACTTATTAGATAGTCAAGTGAGGTGGTTTAGTGGGCAGTGGAATAAATATCTGTAGTTCAGTGGGGAGGTCAAGATTAAAATGACAAAAGTAGGTGTCAGCAACATAGAGCTGACTTCAAAGCCGTGAGACTGGATGAACTCCCTACAAAGGGAGGGGCTAAGTTTACTTCCTTAAATTGAGAAAGTTGGACAGGATGGTGTTTAAGGTCCCATCTTCTTCAAAAAGTTGACTGTTTATTGAATTTCAGAGAGTCTCTGTAAGAAACTTGAAGTGATGGAATTTTTTTTGTAAAATGCTGTAGCTGCTTTAAAATAATGAAAAGGATGAATGGGAAGAAATACAGACATTTAAGTATTTGAAATCTGTATTTATTCTCAAATTGCTTGTTTACAAAGCATAATATGTAACTGCGATCAGATATCCTTCTGAAAGTGAAAATAATCTTCATTTTGTAAGGTTTCAGTTAAACCCAATTGGTGGTCAATATGAACTTATTTTTATCAAAACATTTTAAACAGCTTTATTGAGGAGTCAAGTGACACCCAAGCTGCACATATTAGAAGTGTAAAGTTAGATGTTTTCACATAGGTATTCAGCCATAGAGCTGTCACCACTAGAGATAATAGACATACTTATCATCCCAAAAGTTTCCGTGTACCCTTCAGTACTGTCTCCCTCCTGCCTCTGATCCATAGGCAACCATTGATAAGCTTTTTGTAACTGTAGATGACTTTTCATTTTCTAACTTATATAAATAGAATCATACAGTAGGTATTCTTTTTTTCTGGCTTTTTTCATTCAACGTGATTATTTTGAGATTCATCCATGGTGTTTTTTGTGTCAGTAGTTCTTTTTCTTCTATTTGCTAAGTAATATCCTATTGTATGGATATACCAGATGCATTTTTGCAGTCATAATGAAGTTAGACTACCTTCTTTTTTCCCTTCAGTGGGTCTCAGGATTTGCTGGTATTATCTGTAATCCTGAAAATTTGACACAAGTCTCAGTTAATTTAGAAAGTTTATTTTGCCAAGTTTGAGGATGCACCCTTCTTAGACAGTCTCTGGAAGTCCTGATAACATGTGCCCAGGGTGGTCGGGACACAGCTTAGTTTTATACATTTTAGGGAGACGTGATACATCAGCCAACATATGTAAGAAGTACAATGGTTGTGTCCAGAAAGGCAGGACAACGTGAAGCAAAGACAGAAAAAAGACTTGAAGTTGGAAGGGGCTTCTGGGTCACAGATAGGTGAAAGAGAGGAGTGCTTGCATTCTTTGAGTTTTTGATTAGCCTTTTTAAAGGAGGCAATCAGCTATGCATGTATCTCAGTGACAGGCAGGTTATCCCTAAGCAGTTCCCGGCTTGGCTTTTCCCTCTAGCTTAGTGATTTAGGGGCCCCAAGATTTATTTTCCTTTCACACACCAAAGAGACTAAAAATGTGAGTACATATACACACAGAGACACATTCCAAACTCTCTTCATAGAAGGGCTTCCTTGTTCTTGTATTCATCCCCTTCATCCTGTTCAGGGATGAGCTTTCTGCTGGCTTTCATTTACCAGAGCAAGCTTGACAGTGCTGTGGATAGGAAGCAGGCCCACCCTTTCTGTGTGTTTGTGTTCTGTGTGATTTTTTTGGAAATGTGTGTATGTTGTTGAGCTTTTTTTTTTAATATAGATTGCGTTTATGTCAGGAGGTTGCCTAAAATAAAACTGAAGCTTCATAGTTTAGCCTTTAGTTGTGTTTCATTGTTTAGCAGTTATGGATTCAGTTAATCTTAGTACCTCTGATTTCACAAGGGAGTATAATAACCTTTTTCTCAGTTCATAGGAATTTTGTATAGTTGGTTACGACAGAGATCAAAATGAGACAAACACTCATTCACGTGGTAAGTAGATGCTTACCTTTCATCTCTGTGGTGTCTTGATTAAATCACTTGCTTTCTGCTTCTGTTTCTATCCATTTGGAAAAGTTGACTGCTTTCTTGTTCCTGTGGATGATCTGAGAACACACATGAGTTAATCACCCTCTTGCTGTTTTTAACATCATGAGCTTACATGCAGTTTAAGGATTTCTGGGCTCTCTGTGCTGTTATCTGGGGTTGTCTGAGGAGGAATAGAAGCAGATACGGTAGGATGATGACACAGGTTAGCATGCAAGTGCAGTAAAGAATTCAATTTTGGATGTTTTTAGAATTTTCTGCAGGATGTTCTGTTTTCTAGGTAATTTGTAGATTTTTACACTGCTTTATATAAAGCTCTTTCCTCAATTGGTATCTTTGAATTCTTCTTCAGTATTTATGGGAAATCATATTCTTGATTTAGATGTTCTGCTTTACCTTACCAAAGATGACTCTACCAGTTGTGAAGCCAACAAGGAAAAAGATCTGCTGCTCTGGGTATCTAAGAGATCACTTCATCTTGGTACTTACGAGACTGCCTCATTCTTTGTGATGGCTGTAGAGTATTCACTCCATCGACTGAATGTAACATGTTTTAGTTGTCCCCGCCACTTTTCCTGTTATATCTATGCTGAAGTACATAATACTTACATGCAAATACATTATCTCTCACATTTCCAAATTGTTCTCCATTAACATTTTATCGTTATGTACTTCCACCAACAAGGTTTTAGTGTGTCTCTTTCCTTATACACTCAACAATACAGAGTGCTACTAGAGTTTATCTGATTGGCGAAAATGTTATTTTCTTCTGATTTTTAACTTATATATCTCTTATTACAGAGTTTGGGCATCTTTTCATGTGAATGAGTCATTTGTAATTCTTTTTCTGAGGACTCACTGTTCGTATGTGCAACCTATTTCTCTATTATATGGTTACTGTTTTATTGATGATATGTAGGAGCTTTAGATATATTAAGCAAATTAGCTCTTGGCGATATGACTTATACTGTTGCTTTTAAGTTTGTTGTTTGTCCTTCGATGTTGCTTACCGTGTTTTGCCATGAGGGGATTTTTTATATTGATGTAAAGGAATTACATCTAATTTTAAAAATTTCTTTCAAATTTTGTGTTGCACTCAAAACATTGCAGATATTATGTTTATCATATTTTGAATACCCGCCTCAGCCTCTCAAAGTGCTAGGATTACAGATCCAACAGCGGCTGGAGCCACTGCACCCAGCTACTCAAGGCAAATATTGAGCCAATGTACTTGGCCATCCAAGGTTTTACCCTGAGTAGGGGAGCTCTGAGCACTGGCATCGGAGGGAGCAGTCTCTTGGATGAACTGTGGGATATACACATTTTCTAATGGGCAGAGCATTCCAAGGCTTCTCTTTCACATCTTCTACAACTCCAAGTCTTGGGATGCCTCAAACCCATACTCTACATGGGCTAGCCTTCATTGAGCAGCTAGTGTGGGACAGACAGGCCAGGGTAGGCACGCAAGAGGAAGGAGACCCAGACTTTGCCTCAAGGAGATCACATTCAAGCAGGAACAGAATTACTCCAGAATGTCAGATCAAGAAACCAAAGCCTCTGATTTTTTTTCCTTTATTTCTTCTCTTTCTAACTCTCTTTCTCTCTCTCTCATTCTCTCTTCCTCTCTCCTTTCTTTCTCTTTCTTTCTATTTTTCAAGATAGAGTTTTACTCTTGTTGTCCAAACTGGTGTGCAATGGCCTCAGGTGATCCACCCACCTAGGCCTCCCAAATGTTGGGATTATATGTGTGAGCCACTGGATCTTGCCACCTCCAATTTTCACAGAAAGAGGCACAGAAAAATTTGGCACCCAACAGAAATGAGTTCAAATATCAGTTTCCCTAGTTCTTGGCTCAAGCTTTCCGGTTCTCAGTGATTTCCTATGAAAGGGAATGAGAGGGGTCTGTGGTGACAAAATCATGGCAGGCAAGGTGACACTCACCTGCAATCTCAGCAACTCAGGAGGTTGAGGTGGGAGGATCGCTTGAGGGCCTACCTGGGAAACATAGGGAGACCCCAACTCAAAAAAAGAAAAAAGGGGGCATGGTGGCTCATTCCTGTAATCCTAGCACTTTGGGAGCCCAAGGCAGGTGGATCACTGGAGGGGTCAGGAGTTTGAGACCATCCTGGCCAACATGGTGAAACCCCATCCCTACTAAAAATACAAAAATTAGCCAGGCATAGTAGTGCATGCCTGTAGTCCCAGCTACTTGGAAGGTTGAGGCAGAAGAATCACTTAAACCCAGGAGGTGGAGGTTGCAGTGAGCTGAGATCACCCCACGGCACACCAGCCTAGGAGGCTTTACAGAGCGAGACTCCAACTCCAAAAAAAAAAAAGAGAGAGAGAGGAAGGGACATCAATCAACAAACATTGGTGATGAATAGGGTAGTGGTGCCACTGCCTGGCTAAAATATATATATATATGTATGTATGTATGTATGTACATGTATATATCTATATATATGCATATATTTATATATGTATATATTTGTATTCTTAGTAGAAACTAGGTTTCTTCATGTTGATTAGGCTGGTCTCAAACTCCTGACCTCAGGTGATCCACCCACTTTGGCCTCCCAAAGTACTGAGATTACAGGTGTGACTCACCGCACATGGCTCTCCTTTTTTTCTTTTTTTTTTTTTTCGAGAGGGAGTTTCACTGTGTCTTCCAGGCTGGAGTGCAGTGGTAAAATCTCAGCTCACTTCAACCTCCCCCTCTCAGGCTCAGGCATTTCTCCAGCTCAGCCTTTAGAGTAGCTGGAATTACAGGAGTGTGCCACCACAGCAGGCTATGTTTGTATTTTTGATAGAAATGGGGTTTTTCCCTGTTGACCAGGCTGGTCTCAGACCCCTGACCTGAGGTAATCCACTGGCATTGGCCTCCCAAAGTGCTGGAATTACACACAGGAGCCTACCCCACCCCCATCCAAGTAAGTTTCTTGATTGCACAGAATGTATGGTGATATTGGTGGACTTATGGACATCCTCTCCAGCATTGAGTGTTGTGTCTTGGGTGTGCTGTGCTTTTTGTTTGTTTTTTTGAGACTGAATCTCACTCTGTTGCCAGGCTGGAGTGCAGTGGCATAAGTTTTTCTCTCTGCAACCTCCACCTCCCAGGTTCAAGCAATTCTCCTGCCTCAACCTCCTGAGTAGCTGGGACTACAGGCACATGGCACAATGCCCAGCTAATTTTTTTAAAAAGTGTTTTTAGTAGAGATGGGGTTTCACCATGTTGATCAGGATAGTGTCAATGTTTTGACCTCATGATCCAACTGCCTCGGCCTCCCCAAGTGCTGGGATTATAGGCATGAGCCACTGTGCCTGGCATGTGCTCTGCTTTTAAACTCTTTTTTTTCTAATATGGGGTAGACTTGAAAGTGTGCCTTGTTTTCATAGCCCTCATGCAGCTTGTTTTGAACTGTTTTATGTTCACAGTTTGGGATATATTAGGCAATATTGCTGAGCTGTCCTGTCAACCTGAATTTGAGCCCTTTATCTGCCAGTAACCTTGCCATGTGATTATGAGCAAGGTATTCTAGCATCTCTGTTCTTCAATTTCTTTATCTGTAAAATGCAGACTATGCCCAGCTCATAGCACTAGTGTGAGGAATAAATGAAGATATGTGTAGATCACTTTTACATGGTATGTGACACTTGGTAGGCACCAAATCATTATTGCTGGGAGTATAAGTACATTCTTGCTTGTCTACACACACACATACACACACACACATACAGAAAGAGAGAGAGAGAGAGAGAGAGAGACAGAGAAATTGCAGAGATTATACAAAGAGTTCCCATGTACCTGTACCCAGCTTCCCTTATAATTAACATCTTACATTAGTAAGGTGCATTTGTTAAAATTAATGGACAAATATTGAGATGCTTTTATTAACCCGAGTCTCTACTTCATTCAGATTTCTTGGGATTATTCCTAATGTCCTTTCCTGTTCCAGTGTCTCATCTGGGACATAACATTCCATCTCACCATCATTTCTCCTTAGGCACTCTTCCTGGCTGGGTCACTCGAGTTTCTTTTGATTACATTGAAATTAAATTTTGGTGCAGACAATGAGATCTCTGTTACAGAATTCTTAGGTTAAATTTACTCACAATGGCTGGGTGCAGTGGCACATGTCTGTAATCCCAACACTTTGGGAGGTCGAGGCGGACTCATCACTGGAGGCCAGGAGTTTGAGATCAGCTTGGGCAACATAATGAGACCCTATCTCTACTAAAAATAGAAAAATGTTTGCCAGGCATGGTGGCACACATCTGTAATCTCAGCTACTCTGGAGGCTGCGGCGTGAGAATTTCTTGAACTCAGGAGGTGGAGGTTTCAGTGAGCTGAGACTGTGCGACTGTATCCCAGCCTGGAAGATGAAGCCAGATTCTGTCTCAAATAAACAAACAAACAAATAAATAAATAAATAAAAGGCAAACCTTATTCACAAAATTATTATAGGGCACCTGGTTGTAGCGCCTGAGCTGGATGTGTAGTAGCCTCCCAAGATCTTAACCTAAAGTCTGCCCTACTGTGGCTAAACCTGCTTGTATGCCAGAAAGCAGACCCAAGCTGCTGAAAACCACCTGTACCTTATCCTGACCCATTTGTCCTCCCCCATCTTTTGGTAAATAATATCCATTGAAAAATGCTGGTTGGGCCTACATGGTGACCTGAGTGATAACACATCTCAGGAATGTGTGGGGGCATGGGGTAGGAAAAGGAGGCCACTGTGTTTTTTCTAACAGTCACCTCAAAACTGCTGGTGCCTTGGTGATGGAAGGGTGTCACCCCAACATGTTAGCTGAGCTGTGTGGTTTCCCTGAATGTTAATAACTTTCACTGCTTTGGCTTGTGTTTCCTCCTTGATATCACCAACTAAAAAAATGTCAGAATTTTTTGGTTTCTGGTGCCAAATCCAAGCTGGTTTAACAGAAGACACCCCCTGCCAGACAATGGAGTCTGTGTGCTGGGGCAGAGCCGCTTTCCCTTTGACACTGGCTCTTTTCTAAGAACTGAAAATAAGCTGCAGAGGCTGTGACTTCACTTTTCTTGGAACTCCTTTACATTACTCCCAAAAATGCAGAAAATCCTCATTTAGCAGCTTTTGGATTGCTGAGTTCTCTATTTCTTTCTGTTGCATATTCTTGTAATGCTCAAATTTGACTGACAAATTCTTCTGCATCAGGTGAAGCAAGAGGGGGAAGGAATGACCGTGTGAAGGAACTGAGTGCTTTGTCACTTGGCCTTTTTGTGGTTTAACGGTTGATGAGAAAAAGGATCTAGAAGAGACACTGTGTGTAGAATGGCTTCCAATTCCAAGGGTCACAACCTTGTGATCTGTTGGCCAGCAGTTGGCTAGGGCTGAGGCAGATGAACATCAGGCCAAAGCCCAAACTTACAGAGCATATGCAAGGACAAGGAGAAAATGCATTTTCAGCCATAATGACCTACATTTAGTTGACACTTTGGAGCTTGTGCAAAAGGACATCTTCAAGGGGCCTCTGCCTCCTTGCATAAAGGGAGATAGTGATGTCAGACAAACCTGGGGTCCGGTCCTGGTCCTGTTGGTTCCTTTTTGACTTTGGCCTTGAAAGTCAGTCTGTGAAATGGAGATCTCTTCCTTTGAAGGGTGGTACCTGGTAGGTTCTTGGGAACTGAATTAATGTTCCCCTCTTAAGAGTGGGTCTCTGTAGACAGGCACATATGCTGTTCTGAAATCATCTGTTGCTATCTCTGTCTCTGTTGGAGGTGCTTCCAGTGATATGTGAGTGTTTCTTACTTATCTCAGTATCCCTGCCCAGCATGGGGTCTTACATAACATACATGGGCAGTCATTCAGTGTTAGGACTGGCTGGGTTTTAGGCTGGAAGACAGTGGAAATATACAAGCAAAGGCAGTGCCTTGCATTTACACGTGGCCTGCAGCAGTATTCAAATGAAAGGAGCTCCCTGCTTAGAAGGGCCTTTTGAATTGGGCCCCCTGTATAGTTTATAGTTAACCTGAGGATGATGGCTAGACTGTTGGGGAGTGCTCTTTAAGTACAGAGGGAAGACTTGGTAAAGACATAAAAGCATGGAGGAAAAGGAGATAGTCAGCTGAGTCCAAAAAATGATTCATGTTGTTTGTTCACAATCTGAAATGAGAGGCTTTCAAGATTGACTCTTGATAAAGAATGCAAATTCAGCTGGGCTCAGTGGCTCACACCTGTAACCTCAGCACTTTGGGAGGCTGAGGTGGGCAGATCACCTGGAGTGAGGAGTTCAAGATCAGCCTGGCCAACGTGGCGATATCACGTCTCTACTAAAAATGCAAAAATTAGCCAGACATGGTGTGTGTGTGTATGGGGGTGTGTGCCAGTAATCCCAGCTACTCAGGAGGCTGACACAGAAAGATCAGTTGAAACCAGGAGGTGGAGGTTGCAATGAGCTGAGACTTCTACTGCACTCCAGCCTGTGCAACAGAGCAAAGCTTTGTCTCAAACAAAACAAAACAAAAAGAATGGAAGTTTAACAAAGGATGAAGTGCCAGGGACTGTGAAAGAAGCTGTCTCATAAGTTGCTTCATTTTACTGTCCCTGTACCCCAAAGAGGTGCATTTCCCCTGTCCCCTTTCACAGCCATGAAAACTGCAGCCATGGAGATGAAGTCCTTTGTCCAGGGGCTCTCTCCAGTCACAGAGCCAGGTTATGAACCAGTAGGTGCCCCTCATCATTAAGGACACTTGTGGGTGGTCAGGAGCAGGCCCTTCCATACAGCAGCTCTTCCCCAGGGCAGCTCTGGGAGCTGAAGATCTCTGCACAAGCACTGGCACACTCTTCTGGTCTGTGCTCGGGAAATAGAATGACAACCAGTCACCAGAAAGCAAAGGCACAGAATGAAGCAAAGAAACAAAATGGGGCCATGAGAAGCTTCACTCCTGTTTACCCAGGAATTCTTCCCATTTTGGCCAGGCCGAGGTGGGGGTGGAGAGTTGTCAGATTTGTCAACCAGAAGGGTTCTGAGGAGCTTGCAGTGGGGCCAGCCCCACTGTTCATTCATTGGATAACGTTGGGTGGGTTATTTCAGTGCCCTTACTTCTGGATGACGGGGGGTCAGAGAGGTTAAATAATTTATGGCTGCTAGCTGGAATCCAGTGCTTAAATGTTCAGTTTAGTGGCTAATGCCTGTAATCCCAGCACTTTGGGAGGCTGAGGTGGGTGGATCAGCTGAGGTTAGGAGTTAGAGACCAGCCTGGCTAACATGGTGAAACCCCATTTCTACGAAAAATACAAAAAATTATATGTGCGTGGTGGCACATGCTACTCGTGAGGCTGAGACAGGAGAATCGTCTGAACCCAGGAGGCAGAGGTTGCAGTGAGCCAAGACTGCACCATTGCACTACAACTTGGGCAACAAGAGCAAAACTCCATCTCAAAAACAAAAGGAAACCACAAAAGTTCACTTTATTTGTCTTTCTGTGGCCAAACGCCTGCTGGGTTCCAGGCTCTGGGGATACACGAGGTGAACGAGATGCATGGTTGCTCCCTGTGCGGCATGGTGACTTCTTGGACCTCCCATTCCTCTTTATTGTTCCTGTTTAAGCCCGAGAAAGTACTGTGCTTTTAAGAACGTGTGTGGTTAGATTGGGCTCACCTGGTTATTCAGGCCAATCTCCCTGTCTCAAACCCCTTACTAATCCCACCTGCAAAGTCCCTTTTGCTACATAAGGTGACATATTCAGAGGTTCTCAGGATTAGGACATGGATATTGTGTGGGGAGGAACAGTCTGCCTATCTAGTCAGCTCTTTAGACCCTGAAGATGTGTGCTCATCCCAAATACAAAATACATCCACCCTGCCCCAAGGCCTCATGCCATTATAACATCAACTCAGGAGTCCAAAATCTGCTCTAAACCTCGTCACCTAAATCACCTCAATCTGGCATGGGGGAGGCTCCTGGAACTTAGTAAACCAGTTACCTGGCCCTAAAGTGTAGTGAGCGGCCACCCAGAGAAGTATAATCTAGTTCTGTCCCTGATCCAAGGGACCTGATATGTGATGTGGACAAGAAAAGGAAGAAACAAAGAAGCTGTACACCCAGAAATACCAGACCACTAAGCCTCCTTTCCTCCTGGTCACAGAGGATAGGGAAAGGAGTTTCTCCAAAGGGTCTGTCAGCACCTCATTCCATGTCCTGTGAACTTGGGAGAAGGCTGACCTAGACACTTTTCTTCAGTGGGTACTGCTCATTTTAGAAAGTGAATCAAGCCGGGTGCGGTGGCTCACATATGTCATCCCAACACTTTGGGTGGCCAAGGCGGGCAGATATGCTGAAGCCAGGAGTTCATGACCAGCCTGCCCAACATGGCAAAACCCTGTCACTACTAAAAATACAAAAATTAGCGAGGCGTGGTAGTACACGCCTGAGGTCCTAGCTTCTGTGTAGACTGCAGCAGGAGAATCGCTTGAATCCAGGAGTCAGAGGTTGCAGTGAGCCAAGATCATGACTGTGCACTCCAGCTTGGGCCACAGAGTGAGACTGTGTCTCGAGACAAAAAAGAGAGTTGGAGTCAGGGCCTGCCCTGGGGTCTTCCATCGGACAGCTGCGCATTACTTACAGGTGAAAATTTTCCCAGAGCACAGCTAAGCCTGGTTGTCCTGCTTGTAGGACTCTGGCATGTAGCTAATTATCAGCTCCACCTGGGCTGTTTTTACCTGGTCCCTACCCGTATCTTCAATTAGAAGCCACGTGCTTTGGGCTCAAGAAAGTCTAAGCTTTTAGAAAGCTCTCCAGTGACTCTCATCATCAACCAGGTTTGGCAGACACAGATCTACAGCTTTCTGGCCCAGAGACACCTGGGGCACAGGAGGGGTCAGAGCTGCCCATGACACTGGTTGTGAACTGGTGAAGGCTCCCTTGAGTGGGGACCCTGGAGTCCAGGGGACCAGGACCAAGGGGTCCCTGCCTGCCCCGGGCTTCTGAGGGGGAGAAGAAAGGAAGGCTGGAAAAGCCCATGTTTAGGAATAGAGCTTCTCTACCTCCTGGATGTCCAGGGCCATCCTTGATATGGGCCGTTGCAAGGTAGTGATATCAAGTTTCCTTTTTAAAAAGCCCTGTGACTGGTTGCAGTGGCTCACACCTGTAATCTCAGCACTTTAGAAGGCCAAAGTGGGCGGATCACCTGAGGTCAGGTGTTCGAGACCAGCCTGGCCAACATGGTGAAACCCTGTCTCTACTAAAAATATAAAAATTAACCAGATGTGGTGCTGTATGCCTATATTCCCAGCTACTCAGGAGGCTGAGGCAGGAGAGTCACTTGAACCCAGAAGGCATAGGTTGTAGTGAGCTGAGATCACTCCATTGCACTCCAGCCTGTCTGTCAGAGTGAGATTTTATTTCAAAAAAAAGTGAGCCCTTTTACAGAAAACTATTAAGTAAACAATAATACAGTAGTACCTGAGAGACTGATGTGTGGGTACTTGGTTTTCCTTGATGTTCTAGAGTAGAGCTGCACTGTCTAATGTGATTGTCAGCAGCCTCATGGATCTATGGAGTACTTGGAATGTGCCGGAGTGGCAGGCAGGGTTGCCAAACTCAGCAAATAAAAGTTGAGGATGCCTCCTCCATCAGTGTGGGCTGTGCACAGTGACTTTCTTCCAGAACGGAAAGAGGGATAAGAGTAACTTTACAGTGGCAGCCAGCTGGTTTTAATGTCAAGCGATACACCATTTTAACAGCACACCTGGGTAAGACACCTGAGGCCCTAGGGGGCCAGGACTTAGAATCTTCAAATTCTGCAGCCACTCGTCTTCTCACTGCCCTCACCTGGCTCCTGCAGAGAGTAGTGACAGTGCCCTAAGGGGCCTCTAGGAGCCTAATGGGACCACAGGAGGTCTCTTGGAGGCCTGGAGAGGCATGTGAGGACTTGGCATTTTCCAAAGGTATGACAGCTGGGGTTGGTGCTTGAGATCTCTGGTCAGTGCTGGTAATGCTGTGTAATGAATTGCCACAAACTTAAGGGCTTAAAAAAACAAATGTATTGGTCGGATGCAGTGGCTCACACCTGTAATCCCAGCACTTTGGGAGGCCAAGGGAGGTGGATCACGTGAGGATGGGAGTTCCAGACCAGCCTGACCAACATGGAGAAATCCTGTATTTACTAAAAATACAAAAAATTAGCCAGGCGCAGTGGTGTATGCCTATAATCTCATTTACTTAGGAGGCTGAGAAAGGAGAATCGCTTGAACCTAGGAGGCAGAGGTTGCAGTGAGCCAATGTCACACCACTGCCCTTCAGCTTGGGTGACAAAGCAAGACTTCATCGCAAAAAAGAAACAGGCTTGTTAAATTCCTCCCATGTGTTGATGCCCTTGCTATAATATCTATTTATGTTATTATGAGTCACCCACTCCCAGGGCTGCCCTGCCCATTGCGAGACCTCTTCTGTCTTCGTAAGTGTGAGACAGTGTTTTCCCTGCCTTTACCACATTGTCCACCTCTCTCGCTGGGTGTCACACCCATTTAAGGAGAGTGAGCACATTGGCTGTGGGATCTTGGTCTCCCCAGTTTGGCAGCAGCAGGTCCCTGACTTGGCATAAGAAATAAATGTCAGTGGAAAAATATTTTCTTTTTTTGAGATGGAGTCTAGCTCTGTTGCCAGGCTGGAGTGCAATGACACAATCCCCACTCACTGCAACTTCTGCCTTCCAGGTTGAAGCGATTCTTTTGCCTCAGCTTCCTGAGTAGCTGGGACTACAGGCATGTGCCACCACACCCAGCTAATTTTTGTATTTTTTAGTAGAGATGGGGTTTCACCATGTTGGCCAGGATGGCATTGATCTATTGACCTTGTGATCTGCCCGACTCAGCCTCTTAAAGTGCTGGGATTACAGGCATTTTACTATCTATGTGCATGTCCCAACACAAATGTCGTTGCACCTGTTGATGTGTGTCTTAAGCCTGAGGTAGGGAAGTTTGGTAGGTGGAAGTTACTTTCCATCTCCTTTCTCATAGCATGGCACATGGAAGAGAAGATTTGGGCTTTAGCATTTCACTGTGAGCATCCTGTTTATTCCATGGTCATGGGCCTTACTACCAAATTTACTTGAAAACCTTGTGAAATTATTTATGCAGAAAGAATGAGGAATCTCGGGTAATGGGAAAGCAACTAGTCAGTTTTGGAAAACCTCCAACATCGGTAGTTTACAACTAATTGGAAAAACATGTCTCATCTCAGTTGAGTTAATCCTTTCTGCAGTGCTGGGCACCTTAAGTGTTCCCAGAAGGTTTAAGGATCAGACTGAGCTCCCAAGGAGGCCAGCATAGTGACAAAAAAGGACAAAGGGCTCTGCCTGCCCCTGAGGGTCCTTCAGTCATGGTCAGCTCTGTCTAGGGGAGCAAAGACCATGTCTGTCCTCAGCCTTCCTGGCTATGGCAGGAGCATGGGGTTGGGAGAGAAGAGCATGGGCATTTCTTCTGGCTGGAAACTTAGCCTTTGAAACAAGGCTCCACGGGCAGAGTTTCAGACCCAAACAGGAGAATGAGATGGCCAATGTTGATGCTCTCAGAGTGGAGGGTCCTGAACTGTCTGATTATAAGTGCAGTGTTGGGTCCTTATGTACTTTTACAAGGGTATTTTCAGAGACACGGAGGTCAGTGGACCCACTTTCACTTTGTCATTGAAGGTCTCTGGAAAAGAGTGTTCCCAGGGATAGATGATCTGATGGGGCCACGGCCCCACCAGTGTCCTTAAGAGGGAAAGCTCTGTCAGCAGAGAGAACCTCAGCCCTGGCTGATCACACAGGATACACTAGGGTGGGATCTGCAGACACCAGCAGCCTGCCCTAAGGCTCCCAAGTCAGAAAGCCCCAGTCATTTCCAGTCCTGGTTTTGCTAGCCAGTCTCAGTTTCTGGCTTTGTGTCTTGCGGGGGCTGATGCAATGTTGTTTGTGAGATGGAGCAAATGGTATTGCTCCTACCCCCACCAGGCTGGCGTCAGGATGAAATTCAACATAGAAAGCATCCTCCCCCTACCCCCATGGACCAAGAGGTAATGCTATTAGAGTTACATGGGTTTGGGGTTTCCCCTTACTGTTTCCATTTCCTTCCTGAAACTGTGAAAGAGGCTTCGTGGGAAAGGAAGTTTCTCTCAGATGCCTGAGTCCAGCTGGGAGTAGCTGTTCCCAGTTAGCCAGGCTGATTGGAGTCCAGGGTGAGTTGGCTGAGTTGTGGGTTTGAACCGCCAGAGCCACTGAGGCATAGCTGGCCCACTGCCAAGTGCTGCCAACCATCCTGTAAATTCCACCATTGCTCATGCCTGGGAGACGCTTCAGCATTGACCGAAAGGGTTGCTAGGTCTTGTTTTGCTCAGGACAGGGCACTGAAGAGTGATCTGTTGTCATACTCTAAGGACAGATCTGGGTCCTGTGCCTCCCAGGGACTCCAAACACAGAATGCCCTTGACAGGACCCCAGCCCATGGGCACAGCCCCTTTTGTTAGTATTAATTATGCACTTATGTGAAATGCACCTGCTCTTGAAGAGGGGATAGCCAGTGATTAAAATAGTTGAGAGCAGGTCACCAGGCTCTTTCAGACTCCATTAGGAAATGGCTCTTAGAGGGTTACTTTAGAGCAAGGGAAAGGTCTCCCTGTTGTAGGGGCTCTGTGCCTGGCCAGCTTCTTTAAATCCTGGCCTGCTCCAGCAATCCAAGATGGCTCTGAAGTAGGAACTGCTACTTAATTTGCAGGGATCAGTACAAAATGAAAATCAATAATTTTCAGAAATTAAGATGAAGGTGGGCTGGGTGCAGTGGCCCACGCTTGTAATCCCAGCACTTTGGGAGGCCAAGGCAGGCAGATCACAAGGTCAGGAGTTCGAGACTAGCCTGGCCAACACGGTGAAACCCTGTCTCTACTAAAAATACAAAACTTAGCTGGGATGGTGGTGGGTGCCTGTAATCCCAGCTGCTTGGGAGGCTGAGGCAGGAGAATTGCTTGAACCCGGGAGGTGGAGATTGGAGTGAGCTCAGATCACACCATTGCACTCCAGCCTAGGTGACAGTGCAAGACTATTCTCAGAAAAAAAGAAAAATGATTCAAGCAGCAGAGCCTTCAAGCAAGCATTAGGGACCCTTCTGAGCACGGGGCCCTGGTTGTGAAGTTTGTACACTGGGCCAGGTCTGGAAAGAGTGCAAGGCATGCAGCTGGCCTGAACCATGTGGGTGAACTGAGTCACCCTGCCCTTTGTGGGGGTTGATGGGGATTTTTTTCTAGGCTGCTGGCCTGGGCATGGCTGACGCATGAGTGGGGCTTGTCCTGGTCTGGGCTGAAAATAATACACTGGGACAAGTTGAAGGGAGGGGAATTGGAGCAGGGTGCTCCAGGGAGGATCATCTGTGTCCAACAGGAAGTCCCTGAGCTTGGACACATGACTTAATCATCTGTCACGAGGTTCAGAGCAAAACCCAGAAGGCCAGGCAATGATGCATTGAAACTGTCCCTACCCAAGTTAGCATTTTCCAGTATCATTTAAAAATGTTTTATAGATAAGAGGTCTCGCTGTGTTGGACAGGATGGTCTCAAACTTTTGGTCTCGAGTGATTCTCCTGCCTTGGCCTCCCAAGGTGTTGGGATTATATTCATGAGTCATTGCCCCTGGACTCCAACACTGTTTTAAAATTTTTGATATATCTGTGATTTTTGGATTATACCTGTTTTGTGACTTCCATTGGAGAAAATCAACCTGGCTGGGTGAGGTGGCTCACGCCTGCAATCCCAGCACTTTGGGAGGTTGAGGTGGGCAGATCACATGGCATTTCTCTTGTGAGAGTTTGAGACCAGTTTGGACAAATGGTGAAACCCCGCCTTAACTAAAAACACACAAATTAGCCAGGCATGGTGATGGGTGTCTCTAATCCCAGCTACTCAGGAGGCTGAAGCAGGAAAATCTCTTGAACCCACGAGATGGAGATTGCAGTGAGCTGAGATTGTGCCACTGCACTTCTGCCTGGGCTACAGAACAAGACTCTGTCTCCAAAAAAAAAAAAAAAAAGCCATCAAAAGCAGATGTTTGTCACTGCCAGGTGACCTTACTAATCACTGACCATGGGCGTACAAGGACAAATGAAATGAGGGCAAAATAACTTATGCCTTGTTTTCTTTGCCTTTGACCTTCAGCCCCATGCATTCCTGCAAATGTTTTGCCCACAGCAAACCTTTGAATACCTTAACTTTTCTGTTTTAAATGAGATTTCCAAGTGAATTGATGTCTGAAAAGATAATCCCTTTAGTGGAGAGCAATTGGTATTTGAAGAGAATGAGATCAGGTTGCTAAGGACACCCTTGTTTGTAATCTTTGGTTTATATAAATTATTGGTGAATAAGAGAAATAAGTTTATTCTTTCTTTTAGATGGTAAACCGGAAGGGAAGTGTGTTAAGGGGTAAAGTGAGTCTAGGGGTGTGGGAGGCTCAGATGGAACAGGGCTCTGGGACACCTCTCTTTCTTGACATTGGACCTCTAATTTCCATCCCAGGCCTCAAATTAAAAGACAAAGGCTTCTAATCTGCTTGGGTGGGAACACATAAAAATTCCTCTGGGTGGATGGATAGGGGTGGGAAGGAGGAAGTTTGTAGAAACTGAAAGAGGACTTTTTTGGGGAGAGAGGAAGAAATCTCTTGTTTAATTACAAAACCAAAATATCATTGGCATACAGTTTTCAGGGTTCATCCATATTGTTGCATATGTCAGAACTTAATTTTTTTTGATGGCTGAAAATACTTCATATATAGTGTATTTTGTTTATCGATTTACCTGTTGATGGACATGTGATATTTCTACTTTCGGCTATTGTGAATAATGCCATTAGGAACACTGGCATGCAAGTAACTACTTGAGTGCTTGTTTATAATTTTGTTGGGTATGTATCAAGGAGTGGATTATTGGCTTATGTAGTAATTCTATATTTAGCAATTTTAGAAACCGGCAAATTGTCTTCCACAGTGGCCACACTATTTTGCATTCCTACCAGCAGTATCAAGTTCTCCATATCCTCATCAACACTAGTTATTTCTTTGTTTTTGATTAGAGCCATGCTAGTTGGTGTGAAGTGATACTTACTGTGGTTTGTATTTTCATTGCCCTAATGACTAAAGATTTTGAGGAGCCTTCAATGCACTCATTTGCCATTTGTATCAAGTTATTTGCCCTTTGCAACCTTTTTTTTGTATTCGTTGTGTTATAGGTGTTCATATGTGTTTTGAATATTAACCCCTTAGATACATAATATGCAATTATTTTCTCGCGTTGTGTAGATTGTACTTCACTATATTTAGAGTATCTTTTCATAGACAAAAATTTTTAATTTTGATGAAATTTATCTTTTGTTGTTGCCCGTGATTATAATATCATATTTAAAAAATATTGCTAAATCGGTGGCCATGAAGATTTGCCTCAGTTTTGTTCTGAGTTTATAATGTGTGGTCTCAAATAAAGGTCTCTGGTCCATATTGAATTAATATCTGTGTATGGTATAAGGTAAGCGTCCCACTTTATTTTCTTGCATGTTAAAATCCAGTTGTCTCGGCACCATTTTTTGAAAAGACGGTTCTGTAGGACCTTAGCATCATTGTTATGAATCAATAGGCCATGGATTTGAGAATTTCTTTCTGGGGTCTCAATTCTATTCCATTGGTTTATAGGTCTATCCCTATGCCAATATCCCATTGCTTATTTAAATTATAGCTTTATATTTAGTTTTGAAATCAGAAATTTGAGACCTCCAAATTTGATCTATTACAAAATTGTTTTACCCATTCAGGATCCCTTGAAATTCTATATAAATTTTAGAATGGTTTTCTTTATTTCTGTGAAGGATGCTGTTGGAATTTAGATAAGGATTGCATTAAATCTGCCAATTATTTGAGTAATATTTTCATCTTCACATTATTAAGCTGTAAGATATTAACTTCTTTTCAGATATATGAACAAAATCAGATATATGATTCTGACTAATGAATCAGGTTTCCCAGTTATTTAGGCCTTTTTAAATATCTTTCAACAATGGTTTATAGTTTTCAGTATACAAGTCTTGTGACTCCTTTGTTAAATTTATTCCTAAGTATTTTATTTTTTATGTTACTGTAAACACAACTGTTCTCTTAATCTTCTTTCACTTGATTGTATGTAGGAATCCAAATAAACCAGTTATGCAATGATTTAATATCTTGAAATTTTATGAGCTCATTTATTGGTATTGACAGCTTTGTGTATGTATATATATTCTTTATAGTTTTTGACTTATAAGATTGAATTCTTTTCCAATCTGGATATTTTTATTTCTCTTTCCTGCATATCTGCTCTGACTACAACTTTAAGTATTACGTTAAATAGAATAGTGAAAATGGGCATCCTTGTCTTGCTCTTGATCTTAGGAGAAAAGTTTTCAGTCTTTCACCACTGAGTATGAAAGTTGTGAGTTTTTCACATGGCCACAGCATGTTGAGAAAGTTTTCTTATATTCCTAGTATATTGATTAATTTTATCATGAAGGCGTGTTAAAGTTTGTTAAGTGCTTTTTCTGTATCAATTGAGATGATCATGTAGGTTTTTCTTTTATTCTATTAGGTAGTTTATTAAACTGACTGATTTCATATGTTGAACCCTTCTTTTGTTATTGGGAAAAATCTCAATTGGCCATAGTGTACAATGCTTTCAGTATTCTGAATTAAGTTTATTGATACTATTGTGAGGACTTTTGCATCTATATTGATAAGGAATAGTGGTCTATAGTTTTCCTTTTCTTGTTGGGTCTTTGTCTATATTAGGATAGTGCTATATTCACAGAAGGAGGTAGGACATGTTTCCTCCTCTTCTCTTTTTGAAAAAGTTTGAGGACTGGTGTTAATTTTTCTTTAATTGTTTGGCACCTTCACCAATGAATCCTTCTGATCTTGGGTTTTTCTTCATTAGGAGGTTTTAGGTCACTGATTAAACCTCTCTGTTTCTTTTAGTTGTATTCATATTTCCTACTTCTTCTAGAGTAGGCTTTGGTGGTTTATGGTTTGTTTTTACCTTAATTTATTTCTTGTTGCTATTGTGATTACTTTTTCTGATCTAATGTTGTTTAAGACCATAATTTTTAGAAAAATTTTCACATATTTGTGAGTTTTTCACAACTTTTTCTTCTGTTATTGATGGTAGTTACATTGCAGAGTAGTCAGAAAAGAATTATGATTTCAATATTTTTAAATTTATTAAGATGTTTTGTGAACTTAACATATGATCTGTCTCAAAGAATGTTCCGAATGCATTTGAGAAAATTGTATACTCTGCTACTGTTGAGTGAAGCGCTTTCTGAGTATTAGATAAAATTGGTTTATTGTGTTAAGTATTAGATACAATTGGTCTATTAATCTTCTGTCTGGTTATTCTATTCACTATTGAAAATGGAGTAATTAAGTCTCCAGATATTATTGTTAAACTATGCCTTCAATTCTGTTAATTTTAGTTTCACATGTTTTGGGAGTGTTGTCATTAGATGGGTATATAATTTGTATGTTTTCTTGATGTAGGGCAACTTTTATCAATATATAATGTCTTTGGCCAGGTGTGGTGGCTCAGGCCTATGATCCCAGCACTTTGGGACTCTGATTTGGGTGGATCACAAGGTCAGTTCAAGACCAGCCTGACCAATATGGTGAAACCCTGTCTCTACTAAAAATATAAAAATTAGCTCAGCGTGGTGGCATGTACCTGTAGTCCCAGCTACTTGGGAGGTTAGGCAGGAAAATTTCTTGAACCCGGAAGGCACAGGTTCCAGTGAGCCAAGATGGAACCACTGCACTGCAGCCTGGGTGTCAGAGCAAGACTCCATTACGTGTGTGTGTGTGTGTGTGTGTGTGTGTGTGTTCATCTTTATTTCACTCGTAAAATTTTTTGACTTGAAATCTATTTTGTATGATAGCAATATAGCCACCCAGCTCTGTTTTGGATGCCATTTGCATGAAATATATTTGTCCATTGTTTTTATGCAAACTTTTTGTGTTTTTGTATTTACAATGACTCTCTTGTGAACAGTATGTAGATGGATCTTTTTTTGTTTATTCTGCCAATTTCTGTCTTATGAGTAGCAGGGTTTGATCCAGTTACGTTGAAAATAATTACTGATAAGAAAAGACTTACTTCTGTCATTTAATTTTGTTTTCCGTAGGTTTGTTGTTGTTGTTGTTGTTGTTCTTCAATTTCTCTATTACCGCCACCATTTTTTGGTATTCTGTTGATTTTTTTATAGTTTGCCAGTTTTTCATTTTGTATTGTTTAAAGTTATTTTCTTAGTGGTTTTCTGGGAAATTACACTTAATGTCTTAAACTTGTAACTATCTAGCTTTAACAGTAACCCAATTTATAACCAACTTAGTTTCAATAGCATAGAAACATTCTGCTTCTATCCATCTCCTTTCCTACCCTTTATATTGTTATTGTCACATATTATGTCATTCTATATTGGGAACTCATTACCATAGATTTATAATGATTGTTTTACGCACTTTCCCTTTAAATCATATAGGGAAAAAAGTACAAGTAAAAAGTACAATAAGAGTGGCTTGTATATAAAGTTACTTTTACCAGTCTTCTTTATTTCCTCTTATATCTTGAGTTCATGCTGGTATTCTTTCATTGTAGCCTGAATAACTCCTTTTAGCATCTCTTATGGGAAAAATTTACTGGCTTCTTTTGCCAACCTGACAAAGAAGAATGGGCTGTTCACCACACCATTTTCTCTTCCTCCATGTCACTCAGCTAGGCTCCTCTTGCCAGCCTCTTTTGCAGGTGTTAGATAAAATAGTAGAATGTTAAAGTGGTACATACCTGGCCATTCAGACCTCCCACATATGATTATCTCAATACATGCAGTAAAAGCCTTTGATAAAATTTAACATCCCTTCATGTTAAAAATGCACAGTAAACTAGATATTGATGGAACATATCTCAAATTCTTCTTAAACTTTTCTAAAGTTTAGAACTAGAGAGAATACAGTCAAACCCATTTTGGGGCCAGCATCATTCCTGTGTCAAAGTCAGACACAATAAGAAAACTACAGACCACTATCTAAGATGAACATAGATGGAAAAATCATCACTAGAACACCAGCAAAATGTACTCAAGAAACATCAACAAAATTACACATAATGACCAAGTTGGATTTATTCCTGTCTCAGCACTGTTTTTATCATGAAACAATGGTAAAGAGGCTGAAAAGACAACTTAAATACTGAGAGAATAGATTTACCAAACATGGTCTCTCTTAAAAGTTTAATATCTAAAATATGTAAGAAATTCAAACAACACTAATAGCAAAATAAATAATAACCTGATTAAAAAATAGGTAAAGGACCTGAACAGACTTATCTCCAGAGAAGACATAAAAATGGCCAACAAGTACCTGAAAATGTGCTCAACATCACTAGTCAACAGGGAAATACAAATCAAAACCACAATGATTTATCCACTAACATCTGGTGAGATGCTTGTTGTGAAAAAGTCAAGAGATAAGTAAGTAGTGGTGAGGGTGTAGAGAAAAGGAAACACTTGTAACCTGTTGATAGGAATGCAGATTTATGTAGCCACATTTTTATTTGTTTGTTAAGCAAAATATCCTTGTTGGCAAAGTCCCATGTGAAATATAGAATGCAGTATTATTCTAAGATGGAGTTTAATGATGGGTTGCTCGATACACCCAAATTTCATAGTTTTGGGGTATTTCTGGATTTACTTCCTCAGAGTTTCCTCTCGTAGTTGTGGGAGACTTTTCTATTTCTGTTGCTACCTGGCTGCCAAATATTACTTCTTTCTAGAATTCATTTAAATAGTATAATCCATCAAAAATATAAAGATTTTTGTGAGTTTTGAAAAAAAATGTTGTATTACACAAGGAGTCAATGGAAATCTTCTTGGCCCTGTGTATTTTCCATCCTTCCTCTTGTGGACATTCTTCATCCAAAAGGTTCCAGGCCTCTGGTGAAGTGTCTTTCCCCACTGAGTCTAGTCCCTAGGTCTTAGAAGGGAGTGACTCCCTGAAGCTGATGCTAATTTTCAGCTATGTTGAATTCTAATGAATAATATTCACATCACATTAAATTTTTATTTCTTATGAAATTGTTCTAAATTGCCATCTTGTCTCCCAGTCCTTGAAGAATAAATGGACCTTGATCTTGCAGATCCAGCAATCTTAATTCAGTTCAGCTGCCACATTTGACAGATGAGGAAACTAAAGCTCAGAGAAGGGAAGTGATTTATCACAAAATATTGGGGCTGTTTGGAAGCAGAGCTGAAGCCATAACTCTGGTCTTTTTTCTCTTAGGCTAACGCCCCTATCCACTTGTGACATTTTTTGCTTCCTTCCTGATTGGCAAGATTGTAATAATGAAAGGTGACAGCGTTGCTTATGCACCTTGTATTCTTGTCTATTATAACTATAAACCCAAATATGTTTCCCAGAATAGTTAATCATCTAGTAGAAGGTAGTGTGATTTCTCGTCCTGTAAATCATTAAAAAAACACCTCTGGTACCTTCTATTATGTTCGCCATATTGTTTTTTAGGCTATAAGGAAGTGATCTCATGTAGTTGTGTATAAATACTGCCTGTTGGTCTCTCCTTATTAGTAGATGCTGACTAACATTACAAGGTAATAATTGGTTATATTGTACTAGGAGAATAACAGTTTATAACAATATTACCTGCAATAAACTACATAGTTTATTTTCTATTCAATGAAGCAATTGTTTGGCTTTTTGGCTACACAGTTTTTTGCATAGCTAAGTTTGTTTTGTCATAAGGCAATCAGGCGGCACAAAAGTATTAACAACTACAGGAAACCAGCATCTAGCAAAGAAATTTGAAGATCATGTTCACCCTGAATAAACAAGTGGCTTTAAAAATTCTTCCAACTTTTAACTTCAAACAGAAAAGTTGAAAAAGAAGTACGGTAAAGACACATGTGCCCTTTATTTAGATTCACAAATTAACATTTTCTGGGATTGGTTTTGTGTGTCTCTATGTCTCTTTTCCTCTTCACATACACACTCATTTTCTCTCTCTTACACACACGTACATATACATGCATACGCTCACATTTTGTGTAGCTCTGAACTGCCTGAAAGCAATATTCAGATATCAAGATTGTACAAGAATACTTAAGGCAGTTTTCCCAAAATTAGCACATTCTTTTATATTACTACAATAACAATCACAAGACATTTGCTACAGATAATTAATATCATGTAGTATGCAGTCTAAATTTAAATGTCTCCACTTGCTCTCAAATATTCTTTATATTAGTCATGGATCTTATATTGGAATTTTTATCATGTTTCTTATTTTCATCAGTCTTGAATATTGCTTCCCCTCCACCATTTCCCTCATCTTTTGCAACCTTGACATTTTTGAAGAGTGCAGACTAATTGTCTCTTAGACTATTTCTCAAACTGGATTCATCTAACTGTTCTTCTGGATTAGACAAAATGTTTAGGCAAATATTATGTTTCCCATTGCATTCCATCGAGAAGTTTACAATGTCATTTTATCTCAATATTTGTGAAGCTAAGTTTCATCTCTTCATTTTAAATTCCTTACTTAATAAACATTAAATGGATAATAGAGATATATGAATGTCCTTTTCCTAACAATATGTTAGTGTATAGTGTTAGGAGTAATTTCATGCCAGAATCTCATATTAACTTGGTGGTATTTGTAAAACAGTGATTTTAAAATTCAGGCATTTTTCTAGCTCAGGGGCCAGTCAATGTTTCCAGTAAAGAGCCACATTCTAAGTATTTTAGGCTTTGTGGGCCACATACGGTCTCTGTTACTTATTCTAGTTCTTCTTTAGCTGTGTAAAAATTATTAGCTCATGGACTGCAGGAAAATGGTCTGCAGCAGCATTTGGGCCATGAGTAGTAGTTTGTCAAAGTCCTGTTCTGTGTTATAAAGAAGAGCTTTCCTTTTCCTCGTAACACATGTGTGTGTGCGTGTATGTGTTTGTGTGTGTGTGTGTGTTAGAGGGAGAGAATGAGATCCTTAATAACTTTTTTTCTTTATAGAGTTGATCTCTTTAAGCTTTTTTTTTTTTAAATAAATACACTTTGGATTTAACTCTGGTAAATAACACTGTCTTAAGAAAATTTCATCTTCTATGCTTTCTGATACAATAGCCACTAGCTTCATGAGACCATTCAAATTTAAACTAAGTATAATGAAATTATAATTCAAAATTAAATAAATTAATAATTCAAAAAAAATTAGTTTCTCTGTCACATGAGTCACATTTAAGTGTACAAGTATTCACTCAACACTCGTAGCTAGTGGCTACATATTGAACAGTGCAGATGTAGGACATTTTTATGATTTAGAAGTTGTATTGGATAGTAATATATGCAGATTTCAAATGTATTTGCACAGAGTTATGCAAAATAGTCCCTCATAATTAGAGTTAACTTATACTTTTTTTCTTGTCTTTTATTTGCTTTTATGCTTATTTCCCTTCTCAGTAATTTGTCTATTCCTTTTCTTTTAAGGGACCAAAGTATTTATTATATCTATTGTTTTTTTGTTTTTATCTCACATTTTTCTTTACTTATGCTTTCTTTTGATTTAGTTTATCAGTTTTTTTTTAAACTTTTATTTTAGGTTCAGAGGTACCCATGCAGGTTTACTATATAGGTGTCACTGGGGATTTGTGCACAGATTATTTAGTCACTTATGTGGTAGGCCATGTACCTGATAGGTAGTTTTTAAGTCCTGACTATCATCCTTCCCTCCATCCTCAAATAAGTCCCAGTGTCTGTTGTGTCCATGTGTACTCAATGTTGAGCTTTTACTTGTGAGAACATTTAGTATGTGGTTTTCTGTTCCTCTGTTAGTTTATATAAGATAATGGCTTTTACCTTCATCCATGTTGCTGCAAAGGACATGACCTCATTTATAAATAAAACATAAAACAGGACATGACCTGTTTTATGGCTCCATCATATTTTGTGGCGTATATGTACCACATTTTCTTCATTAGTCTAGAATTGATGGGCATTTAAGTTGGTTTCATGTCTTTGTTATTGGGATTTATGCTGCAATGAGCATATGCGTGCATGTATCTTATTCTTTCCTCTATGATCTTCCTTTCCTCCTTCCCTTTCTCTCTTCTTGGCCTCCTCTTTCCTTCCTTCCTCTTTTTTCTCTCTCTTCCTTTCTTTCTCTTTCTCTCTTCCTTTCTTTCTTTCTCTCTTATCTTCCTTCCTTCCTGTCTTTCTTCCTTTCTCTTTCTGTTTCTTTTTCTTTTTTCTTTCTTCCTTCCTCCTTCCCCACCTCCTTCCTTCCTCTCCTCCTTCCTTCCCTCCCTCCCTCCCTCCTTCTCTCTGCTTCTGTCACCCTGGCTGGAGTGCAGTGTCACCATCTTGCCTCATTGCAAGCTCCACATCCCAGGTTCAAATGATTCTCCTTCATTAGTCTCCCAAGTAGCTGGGACCACAAGCGCCTGCCACGAGATCTAGTTGATTTTTGTATTTTTTATCAGAGGCTGGGTTTCTCTGTGTTGCTCAGGTTATCAGGCTGGCCTCGAACTCCTGACCTAAGGTCATCTGCCCACCTCGACCTCCCAAAGTGCTGGGATTACAGGTGTCAGCCACCACACCTGGCCTCCATCGCTCCCTTTTGTATCCCCCAACTCACACCTTGCCCATGCCACTCATGCGTACCCCCTGCCTTTCCCCACAGTCACTTTTTTGAGTCCTGCACTAAATAGCCTTCAGTCCAGAGACCAGACATCAGAAAGCAATCTGGACCTCTTCCTTGATCAAAGATGAGACCTCCACAAGAGGGAAGTGCCTGCTATGGAGCCTGCAGGCTGAACACAGTCACTCTTCAGGCAAACAGCTAGAACAGAACTGAGTAAAATCTCCAGCCAAAAAAAAAACTTCTCATTCAACTCATCCCTAACCCCATTTTACAGATTGAAACACTAAGGCTCAGAGGGGAGGAGACAGAGTAGGCACTGGACAATAGTCTTTTGGCTCCAAAGCCAAGTTCCGTCCACCCAGCCAGGCTCCATCCTTCCTTCTATAAATGTTTATAACAGTATGTGCTGGGCACTCTTCTTAGGCTCTTTTACACATATCACTCAGTCTGCTTTTCCCATTCTTTTGACAAGTATTTATTGAGCTTCTTCTGTGTGCATGAACTGGACTCGATACTATGGATATCTTGGTAAAAAACTCAGGCAAAGTCTACCCCCCTGGGGTTCTAACAACACAAAGAGAGGGTTGGTGCTGTGGGCAAGGCTGTGAAGGCAATGAATGAAATGGTGGGGTCACACAGGAAGGGTGTTCAGGGATTCTCTCTGCATGGAAGGGGCATCTTCTTGGCTTTGAGATGCAAATGCTAAAATACCTGTGAGCAGCAGGTCATGCCCACTCAGTAACAGAGCTGAGCCGCAACCCTCCATAGATGCCAAACCAAACACCAGATCAGGCCACAAAACCACCTAAGGGCTGGCCGGTTGTGCATTTCGAAGAGGGGGTGCTGTTCTTCCTCCAGGTTGACAACATGATAGATTGAAATATACATGGGATGCTGGGAGCAGTGGCTCAGGCCTATAATTTTGGCACTTTGGGAGGCTGAGGCTGGTGGATCACCTAAGGTAGGATTTCAAAACCAGCCTGGCCAACATGGTGAAACCCATCTCTTAAACATACAAAAATTAGCTGGGTGTGGTGGCATTTGTGGGATTACATTGCCTATAATCCCAACTACTCAGGAGGCTGAGGTGGAAGAATCACTTGAATCCAGGAAGTAGAGGTTGCAGTAAGCTGAGATCTCACCACTGCACTGCAGCCTGGGTGGCAGAGTGAGACTTTGTCTCAAAAAAAAAAAAAGGAAAGAAAAGTGCATGAGCTCTGGAGGTGGAGAGATGGAATTGAATCCCAGATTTTACTTCTCAGTTGTGTGCCCTTGGACAAGTTGGCTTCTCAGAGCTTCAGTTTTCTCATCTGTGAAATGGGAACAACATCTGGCTTGCCGGCGGTCTTAGGATGACTGGGGAGTGTCTGGTACGTAGTAGGTGCTCAACGTGTGTGCTTTCCCATGGCCATCTAAAAGTCCTCAGGGCTGCCCTCCTGCCCTTCCCCCACAACTCCTGTGACTGCCTCTTAAATGGGCACTCAAGGTGGTAAGGAGGCACAGGTGAGGGAGCCACGCTGGATCCACACCCACCCACGCCCATTGTTAGGAAAACAAGCTTTTAGTGCCTGGCCCTGCTGCTGCTGGTGGCTGAGAGTATAAAACGGGACCCAGAGGCAGCCTCTCCCTTCCTGTAAGGCACACCAAGGCAATGGTGTTTAAAATGAAAAGAGGCAGTGGCATTCCTACAGCAAAAAGGGAGGCAGTGGGGCCCCCTGCTGAGGGTTATCTGGCAAGTGTTTCATTCTACCTTCCTCATGGGACCCACAGCCTCTTCATCAGTGATGTCTTCAGGTTCACTGTCCCCAAGCTGCTTAGGTGAGTCCAGACTTCAGGATCTCGCTAAGGCTTGTGGTCTCTTAATGGCATCCATTCAGAGTCCGGGGGCTTCAGCTCTCATGCCTCTGCCTATAGATCTGGTGCTCGGGACACTGGAGGGTGGGTGGGAAGGATACTGAAAAAGAAAAATGATTAATGAGAAAGTGACTGTCCCCCACAGGGGCAAATAAGTAAGCTCTTACCTGACTGTATAAATTAGCTTTTGTTGTAAAATGCCCCCAAATAAGTGGCTTAAAGTTATAAGCATTCATTTATTTAGTTTATAGTAATGTGGGTCAGTAACGTGGACTGGGCTCAGCTGGGTGGGCCTTCTTTTCTTGGCTGGGTTTTCTCATGTGCGTGTAGTTGTGTCTGAAGCTAGCTCAGACATGTTCATGTGGCTAGTAGGGAGGGTTCTAAGCAATAGGCCAAAAGCTACATTTTCTCTTGAGGCTCACAGCTGGCATAGCTTTACCTCCACTCTACTCTTGGTCAAAGGTGGTTTTGTGGCCAGCCCAGGTCCAAGTTGTGTCTGCTCAGCTGCCATAACAGAGTATCACAGACTGAGTAGCTTCAACAACAGAAATGTATTTTCCTCTTGTTTCTGGTGGCTGTGAGTTCCAGATCAGGTACCTGCAAGTTGGTTCCATCTGAGGCTTCTGCCTCTGGTGTGCAGTTGGCCACTTTCTCCCTGTGTCCTCATATGGTCTTTCCTCTGTAACCACCCAGGTGTTTCCCTGTGTGTCTACATGTTCTCCTCTTATCAGGAGTCCAGAATGGGTGAAGGCCCAGCCTAATGACCTCATTTTAACTTCATTGCTTTTTTAAAGGCCCTATTTCCAAACACAGTCACATTCAGAGGTACCGGGGGTTGGGGCTTCAACATATAAATTTTGTGAGGACACAATTTACCTCATAACAAGGGGAGAGAAAAACACCATCTGTTGATCTTGAGGAGCTGCAGTAAGATTGAAAAGAAGCATGGACAGTGGGGGAAATAACCGAGATCACGATTGCGAAAAAGTCAACCACGCCGACTGATCCTCCACACCTGGCCTGGTTTGGGCAAAGGCAACACACATGGGCATCTACTCTCACCAGCTGTATCTTCTCCCTCCTTCCCCTGCAAGCCTTTTTCTGGAGTTTATTGGTGATCCCAAGTCTCCGGCCTGGAAGGGCTACCTCCTCGCAATGCTGATGTTCCTCTCTACCTGCCTGCAGACGCTGTTTGAGCAGCAGAACACGTACCAGATTAAGGTGCTGCAGATAAGGCTGCAGTCTGCCATCACTGGCCTGGTGTAAAGAAAGGTGAGTCCCGGGGGACAAGTGCAGGTCTTCCCAGCCGGGAAAAGGAACAAAACTGAACTGGTTGGAAGTAATGCTATCAGCAGCTGAGAATGCTTTCAGTCCTCACTTATTAGAGTCACTCACGATATATTCTCACTTCCTTTGTTATTTCTCTTTATTTGGATGTATTTATTATGTTGAGACAGAGTCTTCACCCACTGTGGCTTCCTAGAGTGCTGGGATTATAGGTTTGAGCCACCTCACCTGGCCTCCCTTCCTTCTTAAGTCTGAGTCATATTCTGCTTAGCAGATGGATCACACTGTGTTTTTTTTTTTTTCATCTGCTGGTGGACCCGTTGGTTGATTTTGTCTTTTGGCTTTTGTGAATTGTGCTGCTGTGAGCACAGGTGTGGAAATCCCTCTCGAAGTTTCTGCTTTCTATTCTTTTGGCATGGATGGCAATGGCTTTGTTAGAGCCAATGGTAATGCTGTGTGGAAGTGTTTTGAGGGACCACCATTCATAAAGTGTTTTGTTGTTGTTGTTGAGATGGAGTCTCACTGTGTCACCCAGGCTGGAGTGCAGTGGCATGATCTGGCCTCACTGCAATCTCCTCCCAGGTTCAAGCCATTCTCATGTCTCAGCCTCCTGAGTAGCTGAGATTATAGACATCTGCCACCACACCTGGCTCATTTTTGTATTTTTAGTAGAGACAGGGTTTCACAATATTGGCCAGACTGGTCTCGAACTCCTTGCCTCAGGTGACCCGCCCACCTCGGCCTCCCAGAGTGCTGGGATTGCAGGTGTGAGCTACCTCCCCTGGCTGTTGTGAAGTGTTTTAATCATCCTGTTTTACTGTTCTTCACCTGGGGTTATGATCTCAACCCTGCTTCTCTCTGTTCCTGCTAAGGGACTCCCCGTAGGCAGCCCAGTCCTTGCCTCTGTCCAGGAGACAGCATACCTGGAAGTGAAGTTGGGTCAGTCCTGCCTCAGTTCTGCTTCTGTTTTAGGTAAATATCCTGTGGGTTCAGGAGAGGAAATACCAAGTGCACATATGGAACACCATGGGCATCCCCCAACTCAAGACTGTGGGAGAGATGGGGTGTTGGAGGAGAGGTAAACCTGGAAGCCACTTAGCCCCACTCTGTCCCCTGCCCCAACTTTTTTTTTGAGATGGTGTCTTGCTCTTTCACCCAGCCTGGAATGCAGTGATGCAATCTTGGCTCACTGCAACCTCCACCTCTCAGGTTCAAGAGATTCTCCTGCCTCACTGGCCTGAGTAGCTGGGACTACAGGTGAGTGCTACCACACCTGGCTAATTTTTGCATTTTTAGTAGAGCTGGGGTTTTGCCCTGTTGGCCAGGCTGGTATCCAACTTCTGACCTTAGGCGATCCACCCACCTCGGCCGCCCAAAGTGCTGTGATTCCAGGCGTGAGCCACTGCGCTCAGCCAAGCCCTGCTCCGTTCTAATTCTACTGTCTGTGAAAGGCCTCTGGGAGCTTACAGAAACAATGGCCCCAGTATGATTTCTCCCACTCCCTTGCTCCTGGAGTTCTGGGGACCCACAGTGAGAAGTGATTGTTTTCCTCACTCATCTGGATGTGATGAGCCTGGTCAAAGAAGTTTAATGTTGCTGACTTGCAGCTGATCAGGTCCCTGCCCTGTGGAAATTGCCCCTACTAATTCCTTATGCCTCAGTTTACCCAGCTAACTCAGCTCTATAGCTCTGCCCCAGGCTGGGTTAGGCTCCTCGCTGTCACTCCATGTGGGAATCTCCTGTTATTTATTTATTTATTGAGACAGGATCTTACTCTATCACCCAGGCTGGAGTGCAGTGCTACAATCTCAGCTCACTGCAACCTCTGCCTCCAGGGTCCAAGTGATTCTCCTTCCTCAGGCTACTGAGTAGGAGGCCACCACGGTCTGCTAATTTTTGTATTTTTAGTAGAGACGGGTTTCTCCATGTTGGTCAGGTGGGTCTCAAACTCTTGACCTTGTGATCCACCCACCTCAGCCTCCCAAAGTGCTGGGATTTCCAGCTCACACCGCGCTGTTCCCGTGTGACACTTCAGTGAAGTCTGGTGTGTAGGTGATGGCTGCCTGAATATCTTCTCACCACAGGGCAGGGCTGGGGGCTGTGTTGTCTATAAATTCCTCAGCTTTTTATGCTGGTAAGGGAAGAAGGAAGAGGGGGCCCTCAGGGGACATGCAGCAAGGTTTGGTGTGGACATAGCTCACCAGATTGTACTTGGTGTTCCCATGTAACTTGTAACCACTCTCATAGAAAGTGGCCTAGAACCCCAGAGAGTGGGGGTTGCTCTCTATCAGCTAGGGGTCGGGGGAAGAGAAGCTGAGGCTGTACAGAGCCAGGAGACAGGACAGGGCAACCAGGGCCAGGTGCGGTGGCTAACGCCTGTAATTCCAGCAGTTTGGGAGGCTAAGGCCGGTGGATCATTTGAGGTCAGGAGTTTGAGACCAGCTGGCCAACATGGTGAAACCCCATCTCTACTAAAAATACAAAATTAGCCAGGCATGCTAGTGCATGCCTGTAATCCTGGATACTCAGGAGGGTGATGCAGGAGAATCTCTTGAATATGGGATGCTGAGGTTGCAGTGAGCCGAGATCATGCCATTGCACTCCAGCCTGGCCAACAAGAGCAAAACTCTGTTTCAAAAAGAAAAAAGAAAAGGAATTTGCTCTGCAAATATGGCTGCAGGTGCAACCCCTGATGTGTCCTCCCTTCCCTGCTCCTGCTCATGCTCCAACATCACCCCAATCCCCAGCCATGGATTCAAAGTCCTGCAGTGCAGACAGCATGGATTTGCAGAGCTGTGAGCCTGGGGTCTGTCCTGCAGCAGGAGACACAAAGGAGGGATCCCTGGGTTTGAGCCAGAGTCAGCCTGTGGTGTCCCCCTGGAGGCCCTGGTCCCGTTGTGTTTTGTGACACTCCCCCATATCCTCACACAAGCCACCCTCATTTTCAGCATAAATACAGATGCTCCTTAACTCATGATGGTGTCATGTCCCCATAAATCTGTCATCAATTTGTAATACAGCCAAGTCCAGTAGCTCACATCAGCAATCGCAGCACTTTGGGAGGTCAATGTGGGAAGATTGCTTGATCCCAGGAGTTCAAGACTAGCCTGGGCAACATAGAGAGATTCTATCTCTATGTGGGGGAAAAAAAGAAAAAATATACTAAGTTGAAAATGCATTTATTTATTTTTTGAGACAGTCTCACACTGTCATCCAGGCTTGAGTGCAGTGATGCAATCTTGGCTCACTGCAACCTCTGCCTATCAGGTTCCAGTGCTGGGATTACAGGCATGAACCACCGTACCTGGCCTATTTATTTTTATTTTTGAAGGTGGAGTCTGGCTCTCTTTCCCGGGCTGCAGTACAGTGATCCCATCTTGGCTCACTGCCTGCAACCTCTGCCTCCCGGGATCAAGTGATTCTCCTGCCTCAGCCTACTAGGTAGCTGGGACTACAAGCACGCTACCACACCCAGCTACTTTTTGTATTTTCAGTAGAGACAGGATTTCACCATGTTGCCCAGCCTGCTCTTGAACTCCTGAGCTTAGGCAATCTGCCCACCTCAGCCTCCCAAAGTGCAGGGATTACATGTGTGAGCCACCATACCCGGCCCACAAATGCATGTAATACACCTACCCTACCAAGTATTGGAGGTTAGCCCAGCCGACTTTGGGTAGAGAACAAGCAAGCAGTAGTAAAAGGAGAACAAAACCCACTCACCCTTCCCCACCTTGGATCATGACTTTGACATTTCAGGGATCCAGCCTTCATGAATGTTTGTAGAAATAGGTAATAAACTTGGATTAATGTACCCACACTTAAGTTTACAATTCAATGGCATTTGGTAGATTCACAATATTGTGGAACCAGTGCCACCATCTGTTTCTAAACTTTCTCAACATCCCAAATAGAATGCTGTCCTCATGAAGCAATAGTTTACCTACTTTTTAATTTTTATGTATGTATGTATGTATTTATTTATTTATTTTGAGACCGAGTCTTGCTCTGTCTCCCAGGATAGAGTACAGTAGCACAATCTCGGCTCACTGTTACTTCTGCCTCCCAGGTACTAAGCAATTTTCCTGCCTCAGCCTCCGGAGTTGGGATTATAGGCGCATGCCACCACACCCAGCTAATTTTTGTATTTTTAGTAGAGACGGGGTTTCACCGTGTTTCTCATGCTGGTCTCAAATTCCTGACCTCGTCATGATTCACCCACCTCAGCCTCCCAAAGTGTTGGGATTACAGGCGTAAGCCACCATGCCCGGCCTACATTTTTTGTTTTGTCAGAGACGAGGTTCTGCTCTGTTACCCAGGCTGAAGTGGCTTGATTATAGCTCACTGCAGCCTCAATCTCTTGGGCTCAAGTGACCCCTCCTGCCTCAGCCTCCCAAGTAGATGGGACTACAAGTGTAAACAATTGCACGTGGCTAATTTTTATCTTTTTTATAAAGAGAGGATGTCAGTATGTTCCCAGGCTGGCCTCAAACTCCTGGGTTTTAGCCATCCTCCCACCTCAGCCTCCCTGGGGGGAGGGCAGCCGTATAGTCATTCTAGATTGGTAGATAGTTGTTCAATGGTAGAAACTTTTCGCTTTGAGGAGAATCTTCTCAAATTATGAAAATTATAAGAATAACTGCTGTTAGTGAGATGAAAGATCCCACAGATGAGACAATGTTTCATGTGGTATATGCATCTGGATAGTCTGAGTATCGTCGAGGTATTCCGGATAGGCCAAGGAAGTGCTGCGGAAAAAAGGTTAGATTTACTCCTACAAACATAATAGTAAAATGAACTTTAGCATAGGTTTGCTCAAGTGTGTAGCCTGAAAACAGTGGAAATCAGTGAATAAAGCCTCCCATAATAGCAAATACTGCTCCCATAGATAATACGTAATGAAAGTGTGCTACTACATAGTATGTGTCGTGTAATACAATGTCTAATGATGAGTTGGCTAATACAATTCCTGTCAATCCGCCCACGGTGAAAAGAAAAATAAAGTCCAAGGCCCATAGTATTGCGGGGGATCATTTAATATTACCACCGTGTAGTGTAGCTAGTCAGCTAAATACTTGTACTCCGGTGGGGATTGCGATGATTATAGTAGCTGATGTGAAATATGCGCGAGTGTCTACATCTATTCCTACTGTGAACATATGGTGGGCCCATACAGTAAATCACAGGAAGCCAATGGATATTACAGCTCAGACCATACCCATGTAGCCAAATGGTTATTTTTTATTGGAATAATATGTTACAATGTGTGAAATTATTCCAAAACCTGGTAGAATGAGAATATACACTTCAGGGTGACCAAAAAATCAGAATAGATGTTGATATAGAATGGGATCTCCGCCACCAGCAGGGTCGAAGAAAGTAGTATTGAGATTACGATCAGTTAGTAATATAGTAATTCCGGCAGCTAGGACTGGAAGGGAAAGTAGAAGAAGGACCGCTGTAATTAGGACAGATCATACGAATAGGGGGGTTTGATATTGGGTCATGGCTGGGGGTTTTATGTTGATAATTGTTGTAATAAAGTTAATAGCCGCTAGAATGGAGGAGACACCTGCTAAATGCAACGAAAAAATAGTTAGGTCTACAGAAGCTCCTGGGTGTGATATGTTACCTGCTAAGGGTGGGTAAACTGTTCAGCCAGTTCCGGCACCAGCTTCTAGGGTAGAGGATGCGAGTAGGAGGAGGAGTGAAGGGGGTAGAAGTCAGAAGCTCATGTTGTTTATTCGGGGAAATGCTATGTTGAGAGCACCAATTATTAAAGGGACAAGTCAGTTCCCAAAGCCTCCAATTATGATTGGTATTACTAGGAAGAAAATTATAATAAATGCGTGACACGTTACAATTACATTGTAGACGTGATCATCTTCTATTAGGCTTCCCGGTTGGCCTAATTCTGCTCGGATTAGGAGGCTTAGGGCTGTTCCTACTGCTCCTGCTCATGCACCAAATAATAAGTATAGAGTTCCGATGTCTTTGTGATTGGTTGAAAATAATCAGCGATTTATGAACATAGTTAGGGGTAAAATAGCTGAGTAAGCATTAGACTGTAAATCTAAAGACAGAGGAGTAACCCCTCTTTTTACCAGCCCCGAGGTGATATATCATATTGAATTGCAAATTCAAAGAAGCAGCTTCAACTCTGCCGGGGCTTCTCCCGCCTTTTTTTCCCTGACAGCGGGAGAAGTAGATTGAAGCCAGTTGATTAGGTTATTTAGCTGTTAACTAAATTTTTGTGGGTTAGAGTCCCATCAATCTAGGAAGGGCTTAGCTTAATTAAAGTAATTGATTTGCGTTCAGTTGATGCAGAATAAAGTTTTGCAGTCCTTATAATGGTGCAGAAATTAAGTAAAGTTTACTTACTAAGGGCTTTGAAGGCTCTTGGTCTTATTAACCTAAATTTCTAGTTTATAAGTATTAGTGGGGTTAATGGTAGTAGTAATGTGGAAAAAGTTACGAGTGGGGGTAGGAGTGGCATTGGTTTTATGTGTTTTAGTTGTCAGTTAATGTTTGTGTTGTTGGATGTGGGGAATATTGTTATTGAGATGGAGTATGTTAGGCGTATACAGAAGTAGAGGTTTATTAGTGTTAATATGGCTATTGTGAGTGGGATAATTAGGTTATTGTTTTTTGTAAGTTCTTGTATAATAGCTCATTTAGGGGAGAAGCCTGTTAGTGGGGGTAAGCCTCCTAAGGATATTATTATTAGTGGAATTATGGGTATTATTCATGTTAGTTTATTTCAAGTGTGCGATAGTGATAGGGTTGTTACGTTTGAGTTTAGGCAAAAAATTATGAATGTGGAGATTGTTAGGAAGATATAAATAATAAGGGTTAGAATGGTGATGCTTGGGTTGTAGTATAGCACTGCTATTATTCATCCCGTGTGGGTGATTGAGGAGTAGGCTAGAATTTTTCGTAGTTGTGTTTGGTTAAGTCCCCCTCAGCTGCCAACCATAATTGATAGGATTGAGATCATTAGGATAATGTTCATATTTATTGATGAAAAGATTTGAAATATGATTGACAAGGGGGCAAGTTTTTGTCATGTGAGAACAATTATGGCTGGAATTAGGGGGATTCCTTGGGTTACTTCTGGAAGTCAGAAGTGGAGGGGGGCTATTCCTATTTTTATTACTAGGGCAATCAGTATTATTGTGGATAAAATTTGGTTATGGGGTGGGTTGATTGTTCATTGTCCGGAGGTTAAGTTATTAAGGAGAATGGCTATTAGGAGAATTATTGATGCTGTTGCTTGGATTAGGAAGTATTTAGTAGAAGCTTCTGTGGATCGGGGGTTTGTGGTTTTGGCTAAAATTGGTACGATGGCTAATATATTCAGTTCTAGGCCTAGAAATCAGTGTGAGCTTAGAATTGTAATTGTGGTTCCTGTTAGGATGGTTAAGAAAATAATGAGGTGGGCTAGGGGGTTGATATTAGTACGGGAAGGATTTAACCAACATTTTCGGGGTATGGGCCCGATAGCTTATTTAGCTGACCTTACTGTTTAGGATATGGTGTAATAGGTAGCACGGAGAGTTTTGAGTTCTCAGGTATGGGTTCAATTCCTAAAATCCTAGAAATAAGAGGGTTTAAACCTCTATAATTTACTCTACCAAAGTAACTCTTTTGTCAGACATATTTCTTATGTTTGTGGTGGGATGCCGGATATTAAGATGGACATTGAAATATATCATATGCATAGTGCTAGTGTAAGAGGTAAGAAATTTTTTCATAGGAGGTATATTAGTTGATCATAGTGGAATCAAGGATATGCTGTTCGAATTCATAGGAATAGGGTGGTTAATAGGAGGGTTTTAGTTATAAAGTTGATTGTGTATTTTTCTGATATGGTTTTGTTGAATGATGTTGCTAGGAAGATGGTGGTGGTTAGGGCATTTATTATGATAATATTTATGTATTCTGCTATAAAGAATAGGGCGAATGAGCCTGCGGCATATTCAATATTAAAGCCTGAAACTAGCTCTGATTCACCTTCTGTTAGGTCAAAGGGGGCTCGGTTGGTTTCTGGGATTAAGGGCATGAACCACTGCACTTGGCCCTCATGCAGTTTATTGAATACTATACTAACAGTAAAAACCAGAAAGGTTGTATCAGTACTGGAAGGACAGTTTCTACTTAATGTGATCGTTTTTGTGCCACTGTAAAATCAAAAAATTGTGTGATCATCTGCACTTGCAACTACTGGTAGGCTTAGACACTTGGATTTTAGATCCAGAAACATCCAAACACTTCCTACTGGGTGGGAGAAGGCTTTAAGGGTCAGAGCTCTTAGCTGCTAGCAAGAGAAGCCCATTCAGGCTGAGTTTAAAAACTGAGGCCAGGCACTGTGGCTTATGCCTGTAATCCCAGCACTTAGGAAGGTTGAGGTGGGTGGATCATCTGAGGTCAGGAGTTTGAGACCAGCCTGACCAACATGAGGAAACCCTGTCTTACTAAAAATACAAAAATTAGCCATGCATGGTTGCACATGTCTGTAGTCAGAGCTACTTGGGAGGCGGAGGCAAAAAAATTGCTCAAACATGGAAGGCAGGGGTTGCAGTGAGCTGAGATTATGCCACTTCACTCCAGCCTGGTGGCAGAGCAAAACTCCATCTCAAGAAAAAAACAAAAGAAAGAAAAGAAAATGAATTCATAGGCAGGTGAGAAGTATCGAGGAGACACGAAATTAAGATGGCAGGTAGCCAGCTGGACAGCCACAGCCTCATCAAACCCAAACATGCAGAGGCTGGCCTAGGGGGGTGACACAGAAATTGCCAGGCATAATGGCTCATGCCTGTAATTTCAGCATTTTAGGAGGCCTAGGTGAGCGGATCACTTGAGACCAGGAATTCAAGACCAGCCTGACCAATATGGTGAAACCCCAACTCCGTTCAAAACACAAAATTAGCCAGGCATGGTTGCAGGTGCCTGTAACTCCAGTTACTTGGGAGGCTGAGGCAGGAGAACTGCTTGAGCCTGGGAGATGGAGGTTGCAGTGAGCTGAGATCACACCATTGGACTGAAGTCTGATCAACAGAGTGACTCTGTCTCAAAAAAAAAAAAAAAGGACACATCGAGACGATTTCTACGCAGAATTGTGAGTGAGGGTCCCTCCTTTTGGGGGTAATGTCAGGAAATTTCCAGAATCTGGGAGTGGGCACCAAGCATGTGGCTGAGAATCCTGGACAGTAGCAGCATCCAGATGTACTTAGCAGAGGAATCAGGGATGTGCCTGACTGGGGTATCAACAAAGACGTCAATTCCAGCTGGCTGTTCATGTTGATGCTATATATCTGGTATATAAATTCTCCTGTCAGAAACTCTAGTTAGAAAGGCAAAGAAGAAAGAAAATCATGCTCCCGTTCCCAGAAGGAAAGGGCAAGAAGGCAGGAAAGTGGAAGGGAACTTCCTGGTGCTTCAGCCTGAATCTCCACTCGTGTTGCTGTCTTCCCCACTAGACTCTGTACTTCCAGAAAGGGCTGGAGATGGGCACAATGCCAGCCCCTCCCTTCTCTCCAGAAGTATTCCCCAATGCTGACATTCACAGTAATTGCTGATTTCTGTTCCTCTCTCTCTTTTTTTTTTTTGAGGAAGGTTCTTGCTCAGTTACCCAGGCTGGAGTGCAGTGGTATAAACATGGCTCACTGCAGCCTTGACCTCTTGGGCTCAAGTGATCATCTCCCCTCAGCCTCCTGAGTAGCCAGGAATATAGGCGTGCATCACCATTCCCGGCTAATAAAAAAAACTTTTTTTTTCTGTAGAGACAGGGTCTTACTATGTTGCCAGGCTGATCCCAAACTCCTGGGCACAAGCGATCCTCCCTTCTCGGCCTCCCAAAGTGTTTGGTGTTACAGGTGTGAGACACCACACCTGGCCTCTTTCTGTTTCTTTAGAGTAGAGCAGCCCTAGTATGCATCTCCCACCCATAACTGTTTCCCAGCATTGTTATGTCTTTTAAGCCTCTTTCAATTTCCAAGTTTGTTAGCTGGGTGAGTGCTCACACCTGTAATCCTGATGTGATAGGATCATTTAAATTCAGAGGTTTGAGACCGACCTGGACAACACGGGGAGACTCCTGTCTCTACAAAACCTAATTTTTTTTTTAATTCCAGCCAGGTTGCAGTGCAGTGGTGTGATCTCAGCTCATGGCAACCTTCACCTCCTGGGTTCAAGCCATTCTTCTGCCTTATCCTCTCGAGTAGCTGAGATTACAGGCACATGGGACCATGTCCAGCTAATTTTAATACTTTTAATAGAGCCAGGGTTTCACCATGTTAGCTTGGCTGTCCTCAAACTCCTAACCTCAGGTGATCTGCCCACTTCAGTCTCTCAAAGTGCAATGATTGTGATCACAGGTGTGAACAGTGCCCAGCAAAAAGTAAAATTTAAAAAAATATGCAATCTACAAGTTTTTTCTCTATCCCTTTTCCCTTTTTTTCTTTTTCTTTTTTTTTTTTTTTGAAAGAGAGTCTTGCTCTGTCACCAGGCCATAGTGCAATGGCACAATCTCAGCCCACTGCAACCTCCGACTCCCGGGTTCAAGTGATTCTCTTGCTTCAGCCTCCTGAATAGCTGGAATCACAGGCATGTGCTACCACACCTGGCTAATTTTTGTATTTTTGGTAGAGATGGGGTTTCTCCATGTCGGTCAGGCTGGTCTCAAACTCCTGACCTTGTGATTTGCCCACCTTGGCCTCCCAATGTGCTGGAATTACAGGCCTGAGCCAGCTTGCCTGGCCTATCCCTTTGCCTTTCTATGAATTTTGGAAGACTCCACATTGTTGGGTCTTTCTCAAAGTCTAAATTTCCTTGGTGAAGGTGAACCCATTCTCTGTCTTTTGTATTTTTGGCACATTTGCAGCTGGATTCATGGTCACCCCATTAGATTAGAGTTTGATTATGTTGGCAAGATTCAGTGGGTGATATGATTGATCTCTTATTGGTGATGAATACTATCCTATTGTCTCTATTATTTTGTTCATTTTTTAAATTATTTTAAATTTTTAAAATAGGGGTCTCATTTAGTCACCCAGGCTGGAGTGCAGTGACTCCACCATAGCTCACTGAAGCCTCAAATTCCTGGGCTCAAGCGATCCGCACACCTCAGTCTCATGAGTAGCTGAGACCACACACCTCCACACCCAACTCTTTTTCTTTTTTGAGATGAAGTCCCACTCTGTCGCCCAGGCTGGAGTACAGTGGTGGGATCTCAGCGCATTGCAGGCTGCGCCTTTTAGGTTAATGCAATTCTGCCTCAGCATTCTGAGTAGGTGGAATTGTAGGCACCTGTCACCACACCCAGCTAATTTTCATATTTTTAGTAGGGATGGGCTTTCACCATGTCGGTCAGGCTGGTCTGGAACTCCTGACCTCAAGCGATCTGCCTGCCACAGCCTCTCCAAGTGCTGGGATTACAGATGTGTTCCACCGCACCGCACCTGGCCAATGCCCAGCATTTTCTTTTTTTAGACTGAGTGTTGTTTTGTCACCCAGACTGGAGTTTAGTGGCGCAATCTCAGCTCACTGCAATCTCCACCTCCTGGGTTCAAGCGATTCTGCTGCCTCAGCCTCCTGAGTAGCTGGAATTACAGACACCCACCACCACGGCCAGCTAATTTTTTTATTTATAGTAAAGATGGTGTTTCATCATACTGGCCAGGCTGTTCTTGAACTGACCTAGTAATCCACCCACATCAGCCTCCCAAAGTCCTGGGATTCCAGGCGTGAGCCACCATGCCTGGTACCTAATTCTTATTCACTGGTCATGGATGGGAGCTATGGAACGTTTTTACAGAATACATGCTGGCCCCATCAGAACATCAGGGTTCAGTCTCCTAAGAGATGTTCCTCTGTTTGTGCTACACACCCAAATAATCCATCACAGTCCACTGTTAGAATATTTCCAGAAATTACAGTGGCTACAGTCTAGATGAAAAAACACTGAAGTAGGAGTCAGCAGACCCCGGGACTCTTTTGACTCAGCCACTAACAACTTCATGTGGACTTGGGGGAAAAAAAGCTGGAGCGACCACACCTGTAATCCCAGCATTTTGGGAGGTTGATATGGGAGGATTGCTTGAGCCCAGGAGTTTGAGAGCAGCCTGGGCAACATAGCAAGACCCCATCTCTACAAAAAAACTTCAAAAAATTTTCCAGGTGTGGCTGTGTCCCCCTGTAGTCCCAGCTACTCAGGGGGATAAAGCGGGAGGATCACTGGAGTCCCGGAGGTCAAGACTGTAGTGAGCCAAGATCATGCCATTGCACTCAAGCTTGGGTTTCAAAGTGAAACAAAGCTGGAGCTTTTGTTTTCGCATTTGTAAAAGGTAAATGATACTATCTCCTTCATGGAGTTACTGTGAGGATAGAAATACAATTATTTCTTTTCCCTCTTTTTTTAGAAATACAATGAGATAGGCATAGTGGCCAGGTGAGGTGGCTCATGCCTGTGATCCCAGCACTTTGGGAGGCCGAGGTGGGTGAATCACCTGAGGTCAGAAGTTCAAGACCAGCCTGGCCAACATGGTGAAACCCTGACTCCACTAAAACTACAAAAAGCCCAGCGTGGTGGCACGTGCCTACAATCTCAGCTACTCAGGAAGCTGAGACAGGAGAATTGCTTGAACCCAGGAGGTGGAGGTTGTAGCGTGCCGAGATCATCCCACTGCACTCCAGCCTGGAAGACAGAGCAAGACTCCATCTCAAAAACAAAACCCGGTGTGGTGGCTCATGCCTGTAATCTCAGCACTTTGGGAGGCCAAGGTGAATGGATCACCTGAGGTCAGGAGTTCAAGAGCAGCCTGACCAACATGCAGAAACCCTATTTCTACTAAAAATACAAAATTAGGCAAACATGGTGGTGCGTGCCTGTAATCCCAGCTACTTGGGAGGCTGAGTCAGGGGAACTGCTTCAACCTGGGAAGCAGAAATTGCAGTGAGCTGAGATTGCACGCCAGCATGGACAACAAGAAGGAAACTCTGTCTCAAAAATAAGAATAATAGATAGGCATAGTGCACAAGACAATGTCAGGTGACACCTGCGCCACAACTTAATACTACTTTGAGTCCGGACAGACAACGTAGGTCTCTGTGCCTCAGTTTTCCCACCTGTCAGATAGGAATCATATGAGGATGCTCTCCTAAGATGATGCTCGAGGCTAAATAATGTTACCCACAAATGAGCCTAGACAAGCACCTCCTGCATTTTAAATACTCTTCCCTTTTGGCTGTTGTCATTACTGTTATTATTTTACTAACTAGAGTGCTTTCTAGCCTGCAAAATAAGGATCTGAAGTTTGTGAACAAGACCATTACTCCTTACCAACTGATTACCCCAATTTTTCTTTTTCTTTTCTTTGTTTTTTTTTTTTTTTTTTTGGTCTGGGAGAAAGAGGTGGAGAGGCAACTTTCCATATACATTTATATATATATGTACATATATATGTTTGTATGTGCATATATATATATAATTGCATTTTAGGTTTTGGGGTACATGTGAAGAACATGCAATATTGTTGCATAGGTACATACGTGGCAATGTGGTTTGCTGCCTTCCTCCCCATCACCTATATCTGGCATTTCTCCCTATGTTATCCCTCCCCAACTCCCCACCCCATGCTGTCCCTCCACTAGTTTCCCACCACATACCCCAGGGTATCATGTTTCCCTCCCTGTGCCCATGTGTTCTCATTGTTCAACACCCACCTATAAGTAAGAACATGAAGGGTTTGATTTTCTGTTCTTGTGTCAGTTTGGTAAGAATGATGGTTTCCAGGTTCATCCATGTCCCTACAAACATCTTTTTTATGCCTGCATAGTATTCCATGTTGTATATGTGCCACAATTTCCCTGTCCAGTCTACCATAGATGGGCATTTGGGTTGTTTCCAAGACTTCATTATTGTAAAGAGTGCAAAAATTAACATTCGTGTGCATGTGTCCTTATAGTAGAACGACTTACAATCCTTTGGATATGTACCCAGTGATGGAATTGCTGGGTCAAATTGAATTTCTATTTCTAGGTCCTTAAGGAATCGCCAGTCTTCCACAATGGTTGAACTAATTTTCACTCCCACCAACAGTGTAAAAGTGTTTCTATTTCTCCACATTTTCTCCAGAATCTGTTGTCTCCAGGTTTTTTAATGATTGCCATTCTAATTGACATGAGATGGTGTCTCAGTGTAGTTTTGATTTGCATTTCTCTAATGACCAATGATGATGAAGATTTTTCATATGTTTGTTGGCCTCATGTATGTCTTCTTTTGTAAAGTGTCTGTTCATATCTTTCACTCACTTTTGAATGGGCTTGTTTGTTTCTTTCTTGTAAATCTGTTTTAGTTCTTTGCAGATTCTGGTTATTAGCCCTTTATCAGATGGGTAGATTACAAAAATTTTTTCCCATTCTGTTGGTTGCCAGTTCACCCTAATGATGGTTTCTTTTGCTGTGGAGTTTGATTAGGTCCCATTTGTCTATTTTGTCCTTTGTTGCCAATGCTTTTGGTGTTTTAGTCATGAAGTCCTTGCCTATGCCTATATCCTAAATGGTTTTGTGTAGGGTTTCTTCTAGGATTTTTATGGTGTTAGGTCTTATGTTTAAGTCTTTAATCCGTCTGGTGTTAATTTCAGTGTAAGGTGTCAGGAAGAGGTCTAGTTTCTGCTTTCTGCACGGGACTAGCCAGTCTTCTCAACACCATTCATTAAACAGGGAATCCATTTCCCATTGCTTATTTTTGTGAGGTTTGTCAAAGATCAGATGGTTGTAGATGTGTGGCCTTGCCTCTGAGGCCTCTGTTCTGTTCCATTGGTCTGTATCTCTGTTATGGTACCAGTACCATGCTCTTTTGATTACTGTAGGCTTGTAGTATAGTTTGAAGTCAGGTAGTGTGATGCCTCCAGCTTTGTTCTTTTTGCCTAGATTTGACTTGGCTATGTGGGCTTTCTTTTGGTTCCGTATGAAGTTTAAGGTGGTTTTTTTCCTGTTCTGTGAAGAAGGCCCTTGGTGGCTTGATAGGGATAGTGTTGAATCTATAGATTACTTTGGGCAGTATGGCCATTTTCATGATACCGAATCTTCCTAAGGAATACCATGGAATGTTTCTCCATCTGTTTGTGTCCTCTCTTATTTTGTTGAGCAGTGGTTTGTAGGTCTCCTTGAAGAGGTCTTTAAATTCCTTGTTACTTTTATTCCTAGGCATTTTATTCTCTTGGTAGCAATTGTGAATGGCAGTTCATTCTTGATTTGGCTCTCTTTAAGTCTGTTATTGGTGTATAGGAATGCTTGTGATTTTTGTGCATTAATTTTTTATCCTGAGACTTTGCTGAAGTTGCTTATCAGTTTCAGGAGATTGTGGGCTGAGACGATGGGGTCTTCTAGATATACAATCATGTCGTCTGCAAAGAGAGAAAATTTGACTTCCTCCTTTCCTATTTGAATACGGTTTATTTTTTTTTTCTTGCCTAATTGCTCTGGGTAGAACTTCCAGTACTATATTGAATAGGAGTGATGAGAGAGGACATCCTTGTCTAGTGCCATATTTCAAAGGGAATGCTTCCAGTTTTTGCCTATTCATTGTGATACTGGCTGTGGGTTTGTCATAAATAGCTTTTATTATTTTGAGATAAGTTCTGTCACTACCTAGTTTATTGAGAGTTTTGCCTTCTCTGCATCTATGGAGATAATCCTGTGGTTTTTGTGTTTGGTTCTGTTTATGTGGAGAATTATGTTTATAGACTTGTGTATGGTGAACCAGCCTTACATTCCAGGATGAATTTTCTTTCCTTTTCTTTTCTTTTTTTTTGAGACAGAGTCTCACTCCCCCTCCAAGGCTCAAGTTATTGTCCTGCTCAGTCTCACGAGTAACTGAGATTACAGGCACCCACCACTAGGCCTGACTAATTTTTGTATTTTTTTTTCATAGAGACGGGCTTTCACCATGTTAGCCAGGCTGGTTTCAAACTCCTGATCTCAGGTGATCCACCCACGTCAGTCCCCCAAAGTGCTGGGATTATGGGAGTGTGCCACCACCCCATCGCATAACCCCAGTTTTTTTTTTTACCAACTTTGATTACAGAAATTGGCATGACTCCCAGATTCCCATAATGCAAATTGTCCTCCCAATTATAACTGCTAGTTTGTTTTCATTTAAGAAAAACAAGACAAACAGAAATTGAAATGCCGGTCATTTCTGTTGACAAAAAGATAAGAATGGCCGGATGCAGTGGCTGATGCCTGCAATTCCAGCAATTTGAGAGGCTGAGGTGGGAAGATCACTTGAAGCCAGGAGTTCGAGACCAGCCTGACCAACATGGTGAATTCTCCTCTCTACTAAAAATACAAAAATGAGCAAGGCAGGGTGGCATGTGCCTGTAGTTCCATCTACTCAGGAGGCTGAGGCAGGAGAATCACCCAACCCGGGAGGCGGAGGTTGCAATGAACAAAGATCATGCCACTGCACTCCAGCCTGGGAAACAAGATCAGAGCACCATCTCAAAAAACAAAAAAATGTAATGTGACTGCTATTTTCTTGTTATAATCACAGAGTTCATGTGGAAAAGCTAAGCAATATGAAAAAATACAGAGTTAAAGATATAAAAAAATGACCCCACATTGGATCAGCAAACTTTTTTTTTTTCTCTTGAGATAGACTAGGTCTTGCTATTGCCCAGCCGGTGGGCAGTGGCACAATCACAGATGCCTGCATCCTCGACCTCCTGGGCTCACTCTGTGCTCCTGCCTCCCAAGGAGCTGGGACTACAGGTACACACCCCTACACCAAGCTATTTTTTTTAATTTTTTTGTAGAGGTGAAGTTTCACTGTGTTGCCCGGGCTGGTCTTGAATTCTTGGCCTCAAGTGATCCTCCCGCCTCAGCCTTCCAAAGTGCTGGGATTACAGGCATGACCTTATCTGGAGACTGGGTCTTTACAGAGGTTATCAAATTAAAATGGGTCATGATGGTGGGGCCCTGATTCCATATAACTGGTGTCCTTACTAAAAGGGAAATTTGTTGCCAGTAAAAGAAAAAGAAAGAGTAAAATATTTTTTTTGAGACAGTCTTGTTCTGTTACCCAGGCTTGAGTGTAGTGATGTGATCATAGCTCAATGCAGCATCAATCTCCTGGGTTCAAATGATCCTTCCACCTCAGCTTCCTGAGTAGCTGGGACTACAGGTGTGTTCCACCATGCCCAGCTAATTTTCTGTATTTTATGTAGAGATGGTATCTCACTATGTTTCCCAGGCTAAACTTGAACTTCTAGGCTCAAGCAATCCTGTCTCGGCCTCCCAAAGTGCTGGGATTATAGGTGTGAGCCACTGTGCCTGCCCAAAAATAAATTTTCACACAGAGACAGACATGCATAGAAGGACAATGGCCACTATAAGTCAAGGGATGCCTGCTGTCCCAGAGCCTCCAGAGAGAGCCTGGCCTGCAGACACCCAACTACACTTCCGGCCTCCCAATTGGGAGACAATAAATTTTTATTTTATTTATTGATTTATTGAAACAGGGTCTCGCTCTGTCACCCAGGCTGGAGTGCAGTGGCATGACCTCAGCTCACTGCAGCCTCATTCTCCCTGGTTCAAGAAATCCTCCCACCTCAGCCTCCAGAGTAGCTTGAGATCACAGGAACATGCAACCATGCCTGGCTAATTTTTTTTTCTGAGATAGATTCTTGCTCTGTCCCTCAGTCTGGAATAAATTGTTGTGATCTCAGCTTACTGCAACCTCCACCTTCTGGGATCAAGCATTTCTCCTGCCTCAGCCTCCTGAGTACCTAGGATTACAGAGGCGCACCACCACACCCAGCTAATTTTTGTATTTTTTGTAGAGAGGGTTTCACCATGTTGACCACGCTGGTCTCGAACTCCTGACATCATGATTTGCCTACCTCAGCCTTTCAAAGTCATAGGATTACAGGTGTTAGCCACCACTCCCGGCCTTGTATTCTTTCAGTAGAGATGGGGTTTCATCCTATTTGCCTGGCCAGTCTCGATCTCCTTACCTCAAGATATCCTCTCATCCTCCCCAAAGTAAAGGGATTACAGACATGAGCCATCATGCCCTTGGTCATTCATGAATGTGTAATTAGGTTTTGTCCAGGATCAGAGGCTCATGCCTGTAATTCCAGTACTTTGGAAGGCTGAGAAGGGAGGGTCCCTTGATGCCCAAAGTTTGAGGACAGCCTGGCCAACACGGTGAGGTCCCATCCCCACACACACACAAATATTAGTTGAGCATGGTGGCATGCACCTGTAATCCCAACTACTCAGGAGGCTTAGGTGATAGGATTGCTTAAGCATGGGAATAAGAGGCTGCAGTGAGCTATGATTGTACCACTGCACTGTAGCCTGGACAACACAGGAAGTCCCTCTCTGTCTCTAAAAAAAAAAGGCGTTGTTTGATTTTGTGTTTCTGTTGTTGTTACTGTTGTTTTTTGAGATGGAGTCTCACGCTCTGCCCAGGCTGGAATGCAGTGGTTCAATCTCGGCTCACTACATCCTCCACCTCCTGTATTGAAGTGATTCTCCAACCTGAGCCTCCCGAGTAGCTGCGATTACAGGTTTGCACCACTACCCTAGGCTCATTTTTATATTTTTAGTTGAGATGGGGTTTCACCACGTTGGCCAGGCTGGTCTGAAACTCCTGACCTCAGGACATCCACCCGCCTTGGCCTCCCCAAGTGCTAGAATTACAGATGTGGGTCACTGAGCCCAGTCGATTTCATGTTTTTGCTGGGTTGGGTCTGATAGGTGTATGGTTAATAAATCAGGTCTTAATTTTTCTAGGCTACCGGGGGCTTGGGCACGCACTGACAGCAATGTCGTGGGTGGTGACATTGGCTTCAAACGTGGATGAAAACAAGATCTGGTCTCCTTTTTTTACCCAGACGGTGTTGACCAGCTGACCTAGGAGATAAAAGAACTGGTATATGAGGCCATGTGTACATCCTGGGAAAGGGGATGCCAACTGCTGGGACCCCAGCCCCCCTGCCACCAACCAGCCCACCCTGCCAGTGGCTCTTCCATGTTTGTTACAGCTTTTGAGAGGTTCACTATTCAAAGGAGGATGAATTGAGGGAAGTCCAGGGCTGGGGCACAATTCTTTTAAACATGATAAGGAATCATGTGGGTTTTCAAGAAAACCCATAGCCAGACATGGTGGTTCACGCCTGTAATCCCAGCACTTTAGGAAACCTAGGTGAAATGATCACTGGAGGTCAGGAGTTCGAGGCCATCATGACCAACATAGTGAAATCCCATCTCTACTAAAAATACATAAATTAGCCAGGTGTGGCGGCATATGCCTGTAGTCCAGCTACTCGAGAGACTGAGGGCTGAGAATCCCGGGAGGTGGAGGTTGCAGTGAGTGGAGACCACACCATTGTATTCCATCCTGGGTGACAGAGTGAGACTCCATCTAAAAAATAAAAAAATAAATAAAGTGAGAAAACCAGGCATGGGGGTGCATGTCTGTAATCCCAGCACTTTGGGAGGCTGAGCTGGACAGATCACTTGAGGTCAGGAGTTCAAGATCAGCCTGGCTAACACGGCGAAATCTTGTCTCTGCTAAAAATACAAAAATGAACCGGGCATGGTTCCGTGTGCCTGTGATCCAAGCTACTAAGGAGGCTGAGGCAGGAGAATTGCTTGAACCCAGAGGTGTAAATTGCAGTTAGACAAGATTTCACCACTGCACTCCAGCCTGAGGGACAGAGCAAGACTCTGCTTTAAAAAAAAAATCAGAGAAGACCGAGATATCCGCAGATAATGCACCGTGTCACTTTCCCTGTGCTCTTTTCCTGCCTCTTGGTAGACAGTTCCTAACATCACCATGAGATCCTGGTGAAGGAGGGGTGGATACTGAGGTTGCTACAGTTTTATGAACCATTTTTCCCCAGAGAGAGATGGTCATCTTCTGTCAGATTCTTTTGAGTGTTTTGCCAACCCCTGCTGTGGGAGGTTTACCCTCAGGGCACTCCTCCATGAAGCCACCAGGTGATGCCATTGCCATATAAATGAAACAAACTGACCCGACATTAGAAAATGGTGTTCTACTTTCTTTGAGCTGAGTGGGGTAGGTCAAACCTGTAATCCCAGCACTTAGGGAGGCTGAGGTGAATAGATCACTTGAGTCCAGGAGTTCGAGTCCAGCCTGAAAACATGGTGAAACCCTGTCTGTTTTAAAAATACAAAAATTAGCCAGGCATAGTGATGCACACCTGTCATCCTAGCTACTCAGGAGGCTGAGACAGCAGAATCGGTTGGGAAGCAGAGGTTGCAGGGAGCCAAGTTCGTGACTCTGCACTCCAGCCTGGGTAACAGAGACTCCATCTCCAAAAAAAAAAAGTGTTCCCAAGGGCTGAGAGGGGAAATTGAGGCATGCAGACTGGAGTTGGGGTGGGGCTTGGTGAGAGAATGGGTTCAAGTAACCTGTGAAGGACTCTCAGAAAGTCAGAGCAACATAAAAATCATTTATTCTACCTCCCACTTTCACATTTTCCAGATATAGAAACCAAAGCTGAGAGGCAGGAGGATATGTATCCCAAAAGCACCACGTTGGTAGGGAGCAGGGTTGCCAGAGAAAACACAGGACACCTAGTTAAGTGAGAGTTTCAAACTCTCAGTGTATGTCTCAAATAATGCACAAGACTTAAACTAAAACTTTATTTACTTTTTGTCTTCAAAGGTAACTGGGCATCTGTATGATGATTTGCTAAGTCTTACAACCCTCGTGAGGGTAAAATGAAGATTAGAAAGATACTTAAATGTAATAAGCAAACATGCAAAATGAGGGCAACTCTTTCCCATTTTGCAGACAAGGGAACTGCACGTTAGGGAGGGGACTTGCCCCAAAGCCACCCTCACAATCCTCAGAGTCAGGATTTGAACCCAGTCCTGATTCCAGAGGTCTCAACTTCACTGTTGTGGCCAGGAACAGCTCCCAGTCCCACTCGTGTGTGTGCATGTTCTTTCTTGAATATGACTCTCTCCCCATCGTGTAAGTGGGTGGTTCCCCTCCCTGACATTGACGGACTCCATCTTCAGCATGCGCCTCCTGACCCAGCAGACCCCCATGAGCCCAGATCCCTGGGACCCGGTGGCTGTCCTTATCACATTCCTTGACTCCACATCTTAGGATCCCAGTCTGACCCTCTTCAGGATCTGCAGCTGTGTTATAGAAAAGGGGACCCGATCCAGACCACAAGGGAGGGTCCTCGGATCTCGTGTAAGAAGCAATTCAGCATGAGTTTGTAAAGTGAAAGCACAATTGTGTGTTTGTTTGCTTTTTTTGTTGTTTTGGTTTGGTTTGGTTTTGAGATGGAGTCTTTGTTGCCCAGGCTAGATAGAGAGTAGCGGTGTGATCTTGGCTCAGTACGACCTACGCCTCCCCGGTTCGAGAGATTTTCCTGCTTCAGCCTCCTGAGTAACTGGGATCACAGGTGCATGTCACCACACCTGGCTAATTTTTATATTTCTAGTAGAGATAGCATTTCACCATGTTGGCCAGGCTGATCTAGAACTCTTGACCCCAGGTGATCCACCTGCCTCAGCCTCCCAAAGTGCTGAGATTACAAATGTGAGCCACAGTGTAAGTTTATTCTTTCCTTAAAAAGCAAGTTTTTTAAGAAGATGAAGATGAAATAGCTACTCCATAGAGCAGCCCAGAGGGCGCTGGTGCCCATCTTTAGGGTCATTTCTTCCTGACATGCTAAATGAGGGCTAGACTATTCATGACTCCCCTTTTATAGATCTTATAGGGAAACTTTCTGATGTTGCCACGGCATTTTTAAACTGTCATGGCGCTGGTGGCAAATGTAGGAGTGAGGATGAGCAGAGGTCACTCTGGTCATCATCTTGGTTTCGGTGGGTCTTGGACTGGCTTCTTTACTGCAGCCTGTTTTACTGACAAGGTCTCTATGACCTGTATCCTGTGCTGCCCTCCTGTCTCATCCTGTGACTCAGAATGCCTTCACTGCCTGGAAATGAAACCCAGTAGGTCTCAGCCTCCTTTTACGCATCTCCTATTCAAGATGGAGCCGCTGTGGTTCACACCCCTCTGGCAGCTGGGCTCCCCGGGATCTCCTGAGGTTCTGTCCCCTCCGTGCCTAGCTCCTGGGTCCCTCCACCATCGCCATCTTCCTGAGCCACCTGTCTCTGAGTTTCTTTATCAGCAAGAAGAGGAATCACTTTCAGGTTCGGCTTTTGGGGGAAAAGACGGACCAGGCAGGAAGTAGGGAGGAAGACACAGGCCCTGGTGTGGGCGATGGGGAGGGCAGAGCTGAGTGGGATCCGGCGGGTCTGGCTTTGTTCTTGTCTCTGCGAGTTGCCCATCGTGCAGACCTGCCCCTCTCCTTCCCCATCGCATCAGACGGCGGCTCTTCCCTCCAGTGTTCAGACCCCAGGCCCTGGGTCAGATCAATGCCTTTTTCTCCTGCACCCCATCAGTCAGCAGATTTGCTTGGCGTCATCTGAAAAATGCATCCAGCAGCAAGGCCCTGGCTCACTCCTTACTTCCGCCCCAGCCTCTCTCCACTTCCAGCCACAGGAGACCTGTGTGAGCTGAATTCATCACACCCTCCTCTGCTCAGACCTACAGCAGCCCCATTTTCCTCAGTCTGAGCCAAAGGCCCCACAGTGGCCCACCTGGCCCTCCCTGAGCTGCCTCATTGACTCCAGCCTCACCTTCCACCCGTCTCCCTCCCTTTCCCACCTACCCCATCCTCACACCTGCCTGATGTTCACACATCTCTCCAGGCATCTGCTTTAGCTGCTCTCCGCCTGGACCACCCTCACTCTAGAAGACCCTTGTCCCCTCCAGCACCCCCTGCAGTCAGGTCCACCTTCCTCACCATCGTTCAGCAAGGACACACCCCGCCCATCCCTCTCCTTTCAGCATCTCTCTTCCTTGGCCTGTTTTGGGTTCATTTTTGCTGTTCCCCAGCACTTCCCACTTCCTAAAGGGCCCTTCAAGAAGCACCCGGAAGGGGCCAATGGCCTTGCTCTCCTTAGACTAGAAGCTCCACGGCAGCACAGCACACTCTTTGTGGCAGATTCAGTATCTAGTTAGTGCTCGGCATGCAGAAGGTGCTGGACAAGTGTTTGAGAACTACGGAAGAAGGGAGGGAGGGGAGAAGGGTAGGAAAGAGGAAGGGAAGAAGGGAGGGATGGGGAGAAAGGAGGGAGGGGAGGAGTGAAAAGGAGGGAGGGAAGGAAAGATAGGAAAGGGGAGGACAGATGGAGGGAAGGAAAGAGTTGAAAGAGGAAGAGAAGGAATGATGGAGGCAAGGAAGAAAGGGAGGAGGGAGGTGGAAAAAGAGGGTAGAAAGCAAGGCAGGAGAGCAGAAGAAAGGAGTAGGGAAGAAAAGAAAGGTGGAAGGGGGATAAAGGGAAGGAACTTATTTTCTCTCTAGGCCCAGCTGTCCCAATTATCTGTCATTTGGCCAGCCTCCTGCATGGCCTCCTCCGAGCACAGTGACTCATGCCTCTAATCCCAGCACTTTGGGAGTTCGAAACAGGTGGATCACCTGAGTTCAGGAGTTCTAAACCAGACTGGTCAACATGGCAAAATGCCATCCCTCTTAAAAAATACAAAGATTAGCTGAGCATCGTGGCAGGCACCTATAATCTTAGCTACTCCAGAATGTCAGGCAGGAGAATCACTCGAATCCAGGAGGCAGAGATTACAGTGAGCCAAGATCACGCCACTGCACTCCAGGCTGGTAACAAAGCAAGATTCCATCTCAAGAAATAACAAAATACCTTCTCCAGGCAGCTGCCTTCTGATGATGCCCCTCCCCGGTTAAGCACAGACCCCGAACTCCTGCCTGACCCTAAAGTGCCAAGTGACGCCGCGCATGTACTCCTCTGGCCACACTGAGCGTCCTCTCAGTCATGCTGCTCCCTCTGCCTAGGTGTTTGTTGTCCCCTGTCTCAGAGCCTTCAATCCCTCTTCCCGGCTCCATCCCCTCATCCTCTGCCTGCCCAGCACCCACCTCCTGGCCATTTAACATGTAGCTCAGGTTGTAATCCCAGTACTTTAGGAGGCCAGGGGCAGAGGGTCACTTGAGCCCAAGAGCTTGAGGCCAGCCTGGGCAACAGAGTGAGACCCCACAACTCCACCAAAAATGTAAAAGGAAGAAAGATGTAGCTCAGGCATTAACCACCTCCAGGTAGCCTTCCTGATGGAGCCATACCCAGGTGGGCTCAGGGGCAGCCTCTGTTCTCTGGGCACCAGAAGCCTCCTTTCTGTGGCAGTGGTCCTGGGTCAGCTCCTGCGGGAATCCAGGCACAGGATGATGGTGGATGGATCAGGACTGAGGGTCAGAGATGCGGAGAGGCAGACAGCTTTGGGAAGCAGTAGGAAGGATCAGCAGGATTTGCTGCACGGTGACTGTCAGGGTGCAGGGGAGAATTCCGGACCAGCTGTGTCTTCATCTCTCTCTTCCCTCCAATCCCAGGATAGCAAACGAGGCAGAAGGACTTGTGGGCCCGAGTCACCAGCTCTATCCTCAGGAACTCGAGGACCATCAAGTTCCATGGCTGGGAGGGAGCCTTTCTGGACAGAGTCCTGGGCATCCGAGGCCAGGATCTGGGTACCTTGTGGACCTCTGGCCTCCTCTTTTTTATGTCGCTTGTGTCTTTCCAAGCGTCTACATTTCTGGTCATGTCACTCTAGTCTCTATGGTGATCAGGACTGGGGAAGGAGTGTGGGGCTCAGGAGGTGAGGTAGGTGGAGCCTCCCTGATCCTACCACCCTGTCCATCAAAACCCACACATTCTGGATCCTGTTCTCACCGGGTTTCTGCTATCTTCTGCGTGAATGAATTAATTCCATCATTCTGGTGAAGGTGACAGCGGCTGTTGAGGTATGCTCTTCTGAGAGTTCCAGGCTTCCACTGATGTGGGGAGGAGAGTTCAGGTGCAGACAGGCTGCAGAGATAGAATCCAGGGTATGAGTGGCTTTTTTGCCGCTGGCCAACAAATGTCCATAGCCACCCTGTCACTGACGTGATTCTTGTTCTGCCGTTGTCATTTATTTCTGATTGCTGTCAGAACACTCTTCCTAAAGCACAGCTTTCTGAAGAATTTAAACATGTTGATGCATAGGCAAGGCACAGTGACTCACGCCTGACATCCGAGCTCTTTGGGAGGCTGAGGTGCCTTGAACCCAGTTGGTGGAGGTTGCAGTGGCCCCAGATTGTGCCACTTCACTCCAGCCTGGGTGACGGAGCAAGACTTTGTGTCAAAAACCAAACAAAACAAAAAAAAAGGATCACAAATGGGACCAATACCTAGGGCCCTCCCATGCTGCTCTCTTCAGGAGTCCCCAGGCTCAGCCCTCATGTCTATCACCTTCACAGAGAGGCCTTTCCTGACCACCTTCATCACCACCTGAGCACCCCTGCTTGTGCTAGTGCACTCTAACCTGCACCCGATTTCTCTTTACTTTTTTATTTTTGAAGACAGAGTCTTGCTCTGTTCCCCAGGCTGGAGTGCAGTGACGCAATGTCGGCTCACTGCAACCTCCACCTCCCAAGTTCAAACAATCCTCCCACCTCACCCTCCTGAGTAGCTAGGATTACAGGCAGCTGCCACCACACCTAGGTAATTTTTTTTTGTACCTTTAGTAGAGATGGCATTTCACCATGTCGGCCAGGCTGGTCTCGAACTACTAACCTCAAGGGATCCATCCTCCTCAGCCTCCCAAAGTGCTGGGATTACAGATGGGAGCCACCGCACCTGGCCATACCTGCTTTAGTTTTTATTCTTCATAGCACTCTCCACCTGATGTGCTGTCTGTGTTAATGGTTTGTTTATGGATCGCCTGTCTCTTTCCCCCTCATTAGAATGATGGAACCATTAAGAGAGCAGCAACTTTGTTTTGCTCATTGCTGTTTCCCCAGAGCCCGGAGCCCTGTCAGGTATATGATAACCAGGCAGTAGTTATTCATAGAATGAATGAATGTAAGAATGAATAAATGGCCGGGTGCTGTGGATCACGCCTGTACTCCTAGCACTTTGGGAGGCCGAGGTGGGTGGATCGCTTGAGGTCAGGGATTCGAGACCTGCCTGGACAACATGGTGAAACCCCATCCCTACTAAAAATAAAAAAAGTTAGCTAGGAATACTGATGCACGCCTGTAATCCCAGCTACTCAGGAGGCTGAGACAGGAGAATTGCCTGTACCCAGGAGGTGAAGGTTACATTGAGTCGAGACCATGTCACTGCACTGTAGCCTGGCAGAAAGAGAGAGACTGTCTCAGAAATAAATGAAAATAATTTTTAAAAAGAACGAATGAAAGATCAGAAGGCCTAGATAGAAGGAATATGTTACAGTAATCAATAGTGCACAAGGGAAATTACAGTGAATGAGAATTTATTTGAATATTTCAAGATAGCTAGAAGAGAAGAATTTTTTTGTTCCCAAAACAAAAGATAAATATTTGAGGTGATGACTGTCTCAGTTACCCCGATTTGATCAATACATATTGTCTACAGCTTGGGTCCCCAACCCTCCTGGCCACGGATCTGTACCAGTAGCCTGTTTTTGTTTTTCTTTTTTTTTCTCTCTCTCTCTTTTTGAGACAGAGTCTCAGTCTGTGCAGCGGTGCTATCTCAGGTAAATGTAACCTCCATCTCCGAGGCTCAAGTAATTCTTCCGCCTCAGCCTCCTGAGTAGCTGGGATTACAGGCATATACCACCACACCTGGCTAATTTTTGTATTTTTAGTAGAGACAGGGTTTCACCATGTTGGCCAAGCTGGTCCCAAACGCCTTACTTCAGGTGATTTGCCCTCCTCATTCTCCCAAAGTGCTGGGATTGCAAGTGTGAGCCATTGCACCCGGGATTTTTTTTTTTTTTTTAATTTGACAGGGAGTTTTGCTCTTGTTGCCCAGGCTGGAATGCAATGGCATGATCTTGACTCTCTGCAACCTCTGTCTCCCAGATTCAAGCCAGTTTCCTGCCTCAGACTCCCAAGTAGCTGTGATTAAAGGTATGAGCCACCATGCCAGGCTAATTTTCGTATTTCTAGTAGAGACAGGGTGTCTCTATGTTGGTCAGGTTGGTCTCGAACTCCCAACCTCAGGTGATCCACCTGCCTCAGTCTCCCAATGTGCTGGGATTACAGGCACGAGCCACCGTGCCCATCTCACCTGTTAGAAACTGGGCAGGCAGCACAGCAGGTGAGCAGCGAACGGGCTAGGGAGGCTTTATCTGTGTGCACAGCCGCTCCTTATTTCTGGCATCACCACCTGAGCTCCACCTTCTGTCATATCGGTGGCGTTGTTAGAGTCTCATAAGAATGCAAACCCTACCGTAAGCAGCACATGCGAGGGAGCTGGACTGCGTGCCCCTTATGAGAATCCAATGCCTGTTTATCTGTCAATGTCTCCCGTCACCTTCAGAAGGGATGCTCTAGTTTCAGGAAAACAAGCTCAGGGCTCCCACTAATTTTACGTTACGGTGAGTTGTGTAAATATTTCATTATATATTACACTGTAATAATAACAGAAGTGGGCCGGGCACAGTGGCACATGCCTGTTATCCTATCCTTTTGGGATGCTGAAGCAGTCGGATCACCTGATGTCGGGGGTTCAAGACCAGCCTGGCCAACATGGTGAAACACCGTCTCTGCTGAAGGTACAAAAACTGGCATGGTGGCAGGAACCTGTCATCCCAGCTACTTGGGAGGCCGAGGCAGGAGCATTGCTTGAACCCAGGAGCGGAGGTTGCAGTGAGCCACAATCATAGCATTTTGGGAGGCTGAAGTGGGCGGATCACCTGAAGTCAGCAGTTCGAGACCAGTCTGGCCCACAGGTGAAACCTCGCCTGTAATAAAAATACATAAATTAGCTAGGTGTGGTGGTAGGAGCCTATAAGCTGACTTACTCGGGAGGCTGACGCAAAATAATTGCTTGAACCTAGGAGGTGGAGGTTGCAGTGAGCCAAGATCATGTCCCTGGACTCCAGCCTGGGTAATATAGGAAGATTCTGGTTTTGTTTTTGTTTTTGTTTTTGTTTTTAAAGTCAAGCCAGTTACAATGGCTTATACCTATAATCCCAGAATTTTGGAGGCCAAGATGGAAAGATCACTTGAGGCTAGGAGTTTCAGGTAAACCTGGGCAACATAGCATGACCCCATCTCTACAAAACATTTTTTAAAAATTGGGCACAGTGGCATGTGCCCATAGTCTCAGCTACTCAGGAGGCTGAGGCAAGAGGATTGCTGCAGCCCAGGAACTGGAGGCTGCAGTGAGCCATGCTTGTGCCACTGCACTCCAGCCTGGGTGACAGAGTGAGACCCTGCCTCTCCAAAAAAAAGAATTCAGAGTAGAGAAAAGTATGAATTGTAAGTTCAAGCATTGCACGTCCCACATTTCCTTCAGAAGTGTGGATGCGTGCCCCAAGAACTCTGCATTCATTTCCCAGCGCTGCCTTAACAAAGTACCCTAAACTGTGTGGCTTCAACCACAGAGATTTATTCTCACAGTTCTGGATACCAGGAGTCTGAAATCAAGGGATTTTTTATTGCTTGTTTGTTTTTTCTCTGAAGGCTGTGAGGGAGGTCTGTCCCAGGTCTCGCTCATGGATTCTGAGAGCCTCCAGAGTTCCTTGGCTTGCAGGTGGTCTTCTGTCTCTGTCTTGAAACTGTCTTACCTTTGTAGGTGTCTTTGTCCACACATCCCCTTTTTATAAGGACACCAGGCACACTGGATTATAATTCACCCTCATTACCTCAGCTTAGCTCGATCACATGGGAAGAGGCTATTTCCAAATAAGGTCGCATCCACAGACCCTGCGGCATAGGGCTTCAGCATCTTTCGGGGAGACAGAGCACAACGCATAACACTATAGATTTGCAAATATTTTTAGTTTGAGTTTCTGGGTTTTATTTTTTATTTTTTCGTGTCGGATGAGTGATGTGATGATACCGTAACAAGTTTTGAGAATGGCACATATCATAAAATAGCCTGATAACCCAATTGTCATGCTTAGGTTTTGGTTTTTTAAAATTTTAGTTTTTCTTGAGGCAGGGTCTTGCTGCAATACTCATGCTGGAGGGCAGTGGTGCAATCATGGGTCACCGCAGCCTTAACCTCCTGGACTCCAGCGATCTTCCCACCTCAGCCTCCCAAAGAGCTAGGATTATAGGAATGAGCCACCAACCCCAGCTGTTCCCTATTTTTTGTTGGTACGTTGTTCATTTTTCTCAAAAAACACACCTTTTTATCTGTGCATACTGGCTCATGCCTGTAATCCTCAGTACTTTGGGAGGCCGAGGCAGGTGGATTTCTTGAGATCAGGAGTTCAAGACCAGCCTGGCCCACATGGTGTAACGCCTTCTCTACTAAAAATACAAAAATGAGCTGGATGTGGTGGTGTGTACCTGTAATCCCAGTTACTCGGGAAGCTTAGGCAGGAGAACCGCTTGAACCCTAGAGGCAGAGGTTGCAGCGAGCCAGGTTCATACTCCCGCACTCCAGACTTGGTGGCAGAGCGAGACTAACTCAAAAAAAGTGAAATATACATACATACAAACGTGCACATGAACACACACACACACCTTGGCAATTTTTTTATACATCAGCATTCACTGGTACAATGTAAATTCTATGGTAGATTTTATTTAGATTAATACAATCTAAATACTATTCTATTAAGTGCTACAACTAAAAAAAATAGGCCATGCATTTAAATGATTCAAAGTTCAAAAACTATGAAAGAGTATAGAATCGAGTCTCCCATATGGCAGCTCATGGCATATGTGTTTATGAAATCTACGTGAGGCTGGATACGGTGGCTCATGCCTGTAATCCCAGCATTTTAGGAGGCCGAGTCGGGTGGCTCACCTGAGGTCAGGAGTTTGAGAGCAGCCTGACCAACATGGTGAAACCACATGTATACTAAAAACACAAAAAGCAACCGGATGCGGCGGTGAGCCCATATAACCCTATCTACTTTGGAAGCTGAGGCAAAAGAGGTGCTTGAACCTGGGGGACAGAGGTTGCGGTTAGCCAAGATCATGCAACTTCACTTCAGCCTGGGCAACGGAGCGAGACTCCATCTCAAAAAAAAAAATCTAAATAAATTAACATTTAAGAAAATGAAAGATTTGGTTCTTTGGCTGCGTGGGCCACATTTCAAGTGCTCCACAGCTGCAGATGGCCCGGAAATATGGTCTTTATTGCAAAAAGTTCTATCGGTTGGTGTTGGTGCAGCCTTAAAGCCGCTCTCCCACCCCTCCTCGAAGCGAACCACCGTTACGGTTCCTTTGGTGATTCTTTTCCGAGATGATCTATGCACACAATCAGCACGTGGAGTTAATATATGTACCTAATAAAATCAGCATCTCCCGTGTAGTGCAAATGACCATGTAATAGTCCATGGAATGGAATGTATTCAGCTAGTTTCATAATGAAGTGCTCTTGAGTTTTTCCCAGGTTTCCTGTTAAAATTATTCTGTCGAGAACACCATTCTCTCACAGAGTACATTTTTAACAGTGGAATTCCCTGGCCAGAATGTTTATATGTTTTTCTCATTTCTTTTCTATTTTCTTTCTTTTTTTTCTTTTCTTTTCTTTCTTTCCCTCTCACTATTCCCTCTTCCTACTTTTTTTCTTCCCTTTCCCCCTCTCATCCTCCTCTTTTTTCTCTCCCCCACTTTTCTCTTTCTTTTACAAGGTCTTCTATTTAATGGCATAATCCTAATTCACTGCAGCCTTGAACCCCTGGGCCCAAGCGATCCTCTTTCCTCAGCCTCCCAAGTAGCAGAGACTAAAACCTGTGCCCCCATGCCTTTCTATATTTTTATTTTCTTTTTAGTGGAGATGGGTCTTACTATATTGTTCAGGGTCGTTTTCATCTATGTAGGTGCTTTTCAAGAGATCTTACCAAAAGGTACCTGGATAGAACTTAGACACTTGAAGCTCTTGTCCTTGTGTTGAAATTTTGTGTCTGCCTCCTCCATCCCGGGGAGATTTAAAACTTCTATCCCCTTTTCAGGCAGATCAGTGACTTCAAAAATGTACGAATGTTGTGAGGCAAGGCGGAAGGATCACATGAAGTCAGGAATTTGGGCCCAGGCCGGCCAGGAAGGTGAAACCCTGCCTCTACCAAAAATACAAAACTTACATGAGCGTGGTGGTGCACGCCTGTAGGCCCAGCTTCTCAGGAGGCTGAGGCATGCGAATTGTTTGAATCTGGAAAGCGGATGTTGCAGCGAGTCGAGATCGTGCCGCCGCACTCCAGCCAGGTACAAATAGCAGCTTTAGACTCGATCTCGCCAGGCATGACCACTGGGCACTTTCAGCATAGGATCACCGATTCTGCCTCAGTTTTCAGTGTCTTCTCTGGGGCCTGGAGTATAGCATCTGAAGCCGAGCTGGATGTCTTGCTGCATAAATACTCTCTCCACTTCCACCTGTGCCATCAGTCTGGGTGAAGACTCATGTCAGGGGAGAGCCGTCGTCCTCCTACAGCCCCACCTGTCTGATGGCTGAGACTTCTGCCTCATTTCCAGAACTCCCAGGGGCCCTTGAACGTCTTGTTATGTGCTACATATGCAAGCACAGATTGCCCGTACCTCCCCTGAGACCTTCCTGCCACTCTCTATAGAGCTTCCTGAAGCCTCGAAATGTTTATTTGCCTTTGGAGAAATTCTACTTCCATCTGCCCCAGACTCATCGAAATTACAGTAACAGCCAGCACTCCAACTTTCTGGATCCTGTTCCAGCAGAGAGGAAGTCTGTTCTTCAAGTCCTCTTTGTAACCCCATTTAAGATGAGGAAACTGAGGCAGATGAGCTCATGAATACAAAGTGCCAGAGCTTGGGTTCAACCTCGAATCCCTGGGCCCAGGGGTTCGAGGCTCGTGTTCAACCTTAGAGTTTGTGGGATTTAAGGTTGATGTTGGAAGCGTTCTGTTTTGCACCCCCTACCCTGGTGTGTGGGGGTTGTGTCCTGGGTTGCCTGCAGAGCCCCAGTTTATGCCTGCTGACCTGACGCATTTGTGACTAGCGTTGTCTTTAACTGCAAAACGTCGTGGTTTGGGAGAGAAATTCTGTGCTCACCCAGTTCACCCGCACCCTGAGGAAGCTCTGACACCACCGCACAGCTTCTGATACATACTGGAGAAAGCCAGCGCTAGGAGGTGCCTGTCAGCAGGAAGAGCTGCAAGCATCTACATCCACATGTAGACATATCTGTACACATACATTCATATACACACATCCATATATATACATGTATTTACATCCACACACACGTCTGTACACCCACACATTCATACACATGTCTACATATAGACACCTTTATGTACACATCACTGTACACACAATCCATATCCACACATTCATACACACCTATCTGTGTATTTTGGTATAGCTGTATACATACACATCTACACACATCCATGTACAGATAAATCTGTACACAGATGCATACACATTCGTCCACACACATCTGCACATACGTCGGTGGGGATCAGGGAAATACAGCATTAAGTAGTGACGGTCTGATAATAGCTAGTATTGTTTTGACATCTTTTGGGTGAACTGACTAGCTAGTGGCTATCAGAGGGGTGTGTGAGGTGTGTCTGCAGGTTGGCAGGGCCATGAAACGCGGTATTTGTAGTTGCTCGTGGCTTTCCTAGAGGATCTCTCACGTGGAGCCTTGGAGTGTAGTGAGCTGTTCCTGTGGCCCGCCTGCCAATGTCTGCACCAGTGACCAACAAAATTCTGGCTTCACGGGCCTCAAGGACTTTGGATTGTACAGTAAAAAACGGTATATGCCATCATCGGACGTGTCTGGTCTGCAAGCGGAGATCCGTTGCCAGTGGCGGGATGGGAGCTGGAAGAGCCAGGAGGATGTTGCAGTCAGACAGATTCAATAACCAGGGCTGGAGCTGGTGTGCAGCGTAGGTGGCAGATGAGGTTGACTCTAGTCACATTCCATAGCGACGGTGGACTGAGTTCCTGATGGATCCAATGAGGGGGTTGTCAAGGAGAGAAGAGGAGTCCTCTGTGTTTATAACACAGGTTTCTAATTTTGAGAAATCCGGAGTTTAAAAAATTGGGGACGGCCTGGGCATAGTGGTTCACACCTGTAATCTCAGCACTTTGGGTGGCCAAGGTGGGCGGATCACTTGGGATCAGGAGTTTGAGATCAGCCTCGCCAACATGGTAAAACCCCGTCTCTACTAAAAATACAAAAATTAGCTGGGCACTGTGGTGTGCGTCTGTCATCCCAGCTACTTGAAAGGCTGATGCAGGAGAATTATTTGAACCCGGGTGGTGAAAATTGCAATGTACCTGGATCCTGCCACTGCATTCCAGCCTTGGTGACAGAGTGAGACTCCGTCTTAAGAAAAATTAAAAATTGCGGAAGAATCGGCATAGAAAGCCATTAGCTTGGCTATCTCCTGCCCTCTCTCTGGTCCCAGCTTGTGTAATCATGGCTGGGCTTGCTGTCCAAGCCTGTCATTTCAGATGACACCAAGGCCTTTTCAGGGCTAGAGAGACCTGCTGCCACCCACGGTCGGCAAGGCTGAGTGGTTTTAGGCACAGCTGGAGATGAAACTGGTGATGGGGGCAGCCCTGTCATCTTTACAGGGAACCTCACACAGCAGGTGGGCAGCAAGCTGGCCTCTCCACATCACTGAGCCATCTGCTGAGTGAGCAGGCCCATGTGACAGGTAGGAGATGCAACTCCCTGTGTCCCGTATCCTCCATGACCAGGCTAGGGTGTGGGCCAAATGCCTCCTGATGATCTTCATCACTTCAGTTTCTCAATATCAATATCGTATCTAAGGACAGACTCAGGGTCAGTGTGAGCCCCCAGAACGTCCCACAACCTCCAGCTGTCCCCACAAACCATAAAATAGCAGATTTTGGGTTGTTCTTATTCTCACCCACAATAAGAAACATATGTAAAACATTGGCCTAAAATACACGGGGCATTTAAAACACACACACAGGCTTAGCAGATGCTGGCACTGTGCCAGAGCCAGGGCGGTGACACCAGGGTGTGCCGCTTATGTTTTCCGAAAGATTCTAAGGTAAGGATAGGAGCTGGGGCTGGGGGCACTCGGAGCGGTGGCTGTTGACCACCTCATGTGGGTGTTTGGGAGTCATAACAGCTGGCCCATTTCCACCTGTCTGTTCTGGATGACCTTCAGTGTTGCAGACGCAGAAGCTTCAGAAGGTGAAATTTATTTAACGACCCATGATGTGTAGTTAATTCTTTTGTCATCTGTCCTATTTGATTTTGTTTCATTCTACTTCTTTTTTTTTTTTTTTTTGAGACAGAATCTCACAGTGTTACTCGGACTGGATGCAATGGTGCAATCTTGGCTCACCGCAGCCTCTGCCTGCTGGGTTCAAGCGGTTCTCCTGCCTCAGCCTCCCAAGTAGCTGGGATTACAGGTGCCTCCTGCCATACTTGGTTATTTATTTATTTATTTGTATTTTTGTAGAGGCGGTGTTTTACTATGTCGGCCTGGCTAGTCTGAAACTCCTGACCTCAAGAAATTTGCCTGCCTTGGCCTTCCAAAGTACTGGAATTACAGGAATGAGTCACTCTGCCTGACCTCATTCTACTTTCTCCTTGGGCCAAGCACAGTGTCCCACACCTATAATCCCAGAACTTTGGGAAGCCAAGGCAAGAGAATTGCTTGAGCCCAGGAGTTCAAGACCAGCCTGGGAAACATACTGAGACCCCTGTTTCTACAGAAAAAAAAAAATGATGTGTATATATATATATGCACGTGCACACACACACACACACACACACACACAAGTTAGCCAAGGTGGTGGCACATGTCTATAGTACCAGCTACTTGGGAGGCTGAGGTGAAAGGATCGATTGGGTCTTGGAGGTCAAGGCTGCAGCGAGCCACGATCAGGCCTGTCTGTGGGCTGTTGTGCAGGGCACAGGTGTTGACTCTTCAAGGATCCCCCAATCCCAAGGACCCTGGGGTATTCCCGAGTCCTTTTTTTGCCTGGGGCTGGGGGTGTTGGTCCCTGGGTGCTGACCCTTTCATTTGCCTGCTCTCTATCCCTGCAGCACTGATGGAAAGGAAGGAGGCTGGATGATGAGTGGCTGCCCTGGATGCCAAGCTGTTCGTGTCAGGACTGTCAGGGCTGCATGCCCTTGGCCTGCTGCAGCAGCGGGGCTGGCTGCGGACCAACTCCCTGAGGATCCCGTATGGTCTCCAGGGTAAGGCACTGCATGCCTGGCTGCGGGGAAGGTGGAGGTGGCAGGGCCTTCCCAGGTTCCTGTGGCTGTGGCTCTGTGAGCTAAAATACGCTGTCAGAACAGGATTTTCCATCAGTCATTCTGTTGGCTCTGAGTAGGACTTAGTACCTGCTCCTTAGGAAAAAAAGAAAAAAAAGGTGTGTCTGTTTAGGGGACATTCATTTATCTCTTAAGACCTCCCCACGGACAGGTTTTAATGGAGTGACGGGTGAAGCAGACCACAGGGCTGGGAGAACACGGCAGAGGCCAGGCTGGGCTTGGGCCTCCTCCTATTGGAGCCCTGGTGGAGGGCTGCCTGGCAGAGGAGGGTAGGGGTTCTTTGATCGATCCTCACAGCTCAGGCAAAGCAGCCAGCGCACCAGTGCAGCACTGGCCAGAGGCTGCAGACAGAGAGCGGCTCAGACGGCGCCTACAGGCCGGGGCCGGGCCGCACACTCCACTGCACACAGATCCTGGCTTTCAGTCACAAGGCGGGTGCCCCGGCCAGGTGGGATGTCCAGAGAGAGCACCTGAGTCTGGCAAATGGCGATCTGAGTACCCTGAGCTCATCCCCAGAGATGAACTTGCTTCCAATAGCATAGCCATATAGGAATGAATCCAGGGCTGGCACTTCAGCTTCAGTCTAATGTCTATTCATCTAGGATTGCTTCAGCCCAGGAGGCAGGGTTGCAATGAGTCAAGAATGTGCCACCATACTCCAGCCTGGGCAACAGAGTGAGATCTTATCTCTAAAATAAACAAATAATAAGTTTAAAAAAAAAAGCCAGTCACAGTGGCTCACGCTTGTAATTCCAGCACTTTGGGAGGCTGAGGCAGGCGGATCACGAGGTGAGGAGTTCAAGACCAGCCTGGCCAACATGGTGAAAACCTATCTCTATTAAAATACCAAAATTAGCCAGGTATAGTGGCGGCTGCCTGGTTCCAACTGCCCTCTTGGCAGGACTAGGAACTTCTGACCTCTCCACCATCTGGTGCTAAGAGCTTGCCCAATGCCAGGGTTGACGTCCCTCTGACTGGCTGTTGAATGTCACCTCCATAGCCTCTCTGCTGTGCCAGAGTCCCATGGCCACCCACAGGGCAGTGAATTTGAAAAAGTGCTCAGGACTCTGCACACTATGCTGTTCACAGCTGTCATTGACTACAGTGAGAGCAGGCAGGAGTGTTGGCACAGGGAAGGGGGCCGGGGCAGAGTCTAGGGTGAACCACGGCCAACACCTAGTATCCTTTCCCACTCTCTGTGCCTTCACATGGGACGCACTTGTCTGTCCCAGCACTATGTCACCCAGGGTGTTTGGTGGGGCTGCCTAATTGGCAAGTGCTGCTTGGCTCAGAGCACACTGTCAGACTCCTAGGAGGCAAGCAGGGGTCTGGCATAAACCACGTTTGTACAAACTGTTCAGATGCAGAGCGCCTCATATCACTCCTAGGATTGGTGGGAACCCTCCCCAGTCCAAGTTCCCAGACAAGCTATGAGCAGGCCATGCAGAGGCGGCTCGGGTCTGCTGTGACAACTCACTCACAATCTCCAGTGCCTGCTGCTCTATTCCTTTTCCTCCACTCCCCCCACCATCTTAATCCCAGGAAGAGGCCCTAGCTCTTTGAGGCCTGGGCTGGGCCTCTGAGCTGCCCAGAGGCCTCACGGTGGGTGTTGGCTGCCAGTTGCAGGGCCCCTGGCCACACTGAAGGACTCCTACCTGGAAGTGATGTTGTGGCCCCTGGAGGAGGTGTGGAGAGAGTGGGCAGAGGAGGCCATGTGGTGGCTACAGGCCTGGGTGCCCGGGATGCCAGGTAACCAGGGTCCCAGGCCTATCAGGTTGACCCTGGGGGCCATGAAAGGCACCCTGGAGCTGGTGAGTGAGAGCAAGGATGAGATGTGGCTGGCAGTTGAGGATGACCGAGACAGCTCTCACTGTCCCCTCCCTTTCCAGGTGGCCCACCAGATGCTGTCCAGGGCTGAGGTTAAGTTCTCATGGGCACTGAAGAGGCTCTGCAGAGCCCTGCTTGACCTGTATGGCCTCACAGCCAGGTCATGCTGGGTTTGGGGTGTTGCATGCAGCGTTCCTGCCACGTATCAGGTGCAGTGCTGAACGCTTCAACACGCTCTGACTCACTGACTACTTTGACCGCCCTACACAGAGGCTTCTTCACTCCTTATTTCACAGGAGAGAAAACTGGGGTTTCTTCCTCACTCCAGAGAGACCTCGTGAGCACAGTCCCAGTGCAGGCAGGATTTTAGGAGCTGCTGCAGAGGAGTGCAGTGGGCAAAGCTGACCCCTGCCTTCAGGAAGCTCAATTTTACTGAGAGACAGACACGAAGCCCAAGAAATCATCTACAGCAGAGTGTGCACAGTTCCTGCAGAAAGCCCGAGAGTCACCTCTTAAGCAGGCCATTCTGCTCTGTCACATTTCCTTGCTTTTGCTTTGTAATCCTCTTTTTTTTGAGATGGAGTCTTGCTCTGTCTCAGTTGTGTGATCTCAGCTCATTGCAACCTCTGCCTCCTATGTTCAAGTGATTCTCCTGCCTCAGCCCTCCGGGTTGCTGGGACTACAGGTGTGTGCAGTACTGCAACTGGCTAATGTTTTGTGTTTTTAGTAGACAGGGTTTTGCCACTCCATGCTGGTCTCAAACTCCTGATCTTCAGTCATGTAACCCCTTTGGCCTTCTAAAGTGTTGGAATTACAGGCATGAGCCACTACTCCCGACCTGTTATGTAATATTTTAAACACATAAAAGCCCTTCTTTCTTGCAGGCGGTGCAGAAGCCGGCCACAGGCTGGGTGTGGCCCACCGCTCATCGTTTACCACCACTGAGCCATACCTTAGGTGGCAAATGCTTGAGATGGAACATCGGTGAGACGGTGAGCTGGGGATCCTATGGTGTGGCCATGGCCAGCTTTGAGGAGAAGGTACAGTTCAAGCAAGAGCCACGGGGCAAGTGTGGAAAGAGAGCTCCAGGTGGGGGCTCCACTGCACAGGGACTGGGAGAGGGATGTGCCTGGCCTGTTTTTTTTTTGAGATGGAGTCTCATTCTCCGTCACCCAGGCTGGAGTGCCGTGGTGTGATCTCAGCTCACTGCAACCTCTCTCAAATTCAAGTGATTCTCCTGCCTCAGCCTGCCAAGTTGCTGGGATTACAAGCATTCACCACCATACCCGGCTAATTTTTGTATCTTTAGTAGAGATGGGATTTCACTGTATTTTCCAGGCTCGTCTCAGAATCCTGGGCTCCAGAGACTCAGTGCAGGGATTACGGGCATGAGCCACCGTGCCTGTCCTGTTTGAATAGCAAGGTGGTGGGGCTGATGCGACTGGGAGGTTCCAAGGCTAGGGGATGAGAGGAGGACTCTGGCTTCTGCGCTGACCTACGAAGGTTGTGATCACCCATTCACTTCAAAAGGCCCCTTTTGTTTCTGTGTTGAGAACACGGGGGTGGTGGATAGAAATGGGGAACCCAGTCTAGAGCAGGGGCCTGGGGACCAAATATCCTTTTCCCTCACAGCCATGATGCCCACCAGGAACCGGGCTACAGGCAAGGGGGCCGCCCCTTCTTCCATGCCGGTGGCCTTGCAGAGCATCTGGATTCTTGCTCTGCCTCTTCCTGGGATGTCTCTGCATCGGCTCTGTGTGCCTCAGTTTCCCCAGCTGTAGAATAGGGACCGGACCCACATCATGGGGAAAAGGCTCCACGTAATACAAGTTCCTGCTCCTGCCGCCTTGCGGTCAGAATGTAGGCCGAGGAAGGGAAGAGCTCCCAGGGCGGGGCTTTGGCTCGGTTGAACAATCACCTGCCTGGTTATTCGCCTACCTGGTGAGTGGAATCTCGTGGGGATACCAAAAAATGGATTTAAATGGCAGTGAGGGTGTCGAAGCTGCTTCCGGCCCCCAGCTGTAGGGCCTCTGGGCTCCCTAAAAGGTAAGCGAGTCCACCCGCCCATCCCCCTCAGTGGCCCATCAACAACAGAGCGTGCAATATTTCTCTTCTCACTCCAACCCCACATGAGCCGAGATCTCCCCGATCATTCAGATCTCACAGGCTTGACCCTACTCTACATATTGAGAAAGTTCCAGTCCTCCCCTCAACTGTAGAAATTGCCTAGACCTGTCGGTCAGGCACACTGGCTTATGCCTGTAATCTCAGCACTTTGGGCAGATCACTTGAGGTCGGGAGTTCGAGACCAGCGTAGCCAACATTGGGAAACACTGACTCTACTAAAAATTTAAAAATCAGCCAGGCATGGCAGTGAGCGCATGTAGTTCCAGCTACTCTGGAGGCTGAGAAAGGAGAATCACTTAAACCCAGGATGCAGAGGTAGCTGGGAATCGAGATCGTACCACTATACTCGAGCTTGGGAAACAGAATGAGATTCTGTCTCAAAAAAACAAAACAATTTCCTACACCTTCCAGCTCCTATTTTTTGCATCCACACACAGAGTCCCCATGCTGCCCAAGACCCAGGGGGCAGATCAGACATGACATAAGATATCTGTGTCATGAAAATAGGGCAGCTTGTTTCTGTCCCGGCGTCACCCACCATCTCCGCTGTCATGCCAGCCTCTGTGCTCCTCCAGCTCATTATGGGATTTTGTAGAACAAGGACAGCCCTCCCCAAGATGCACCCCAATGCTGTCCATGGCAGAGCTCTTCCTGCAGACCTGTGAGCTCCTCCTCTGCAGCCAAAGAAAGCACGGCTCAGCAGCTTGTCCTGCGGGTTCCCTCCAGGAACTACTCAGTGGTGGTGACGCCGCTGCTGCCTGGGGGCGATGTGGTGTGGGGGACTGGCTACCTGATGGAGGAGAAGCTGCCGTGGCCACTCCGACACCTGTCCAGGGCCAACATGCCATCCGAGTTCTACCGGCTCAGATGCCACCTGCTGCATGGTCTCTGGAGGAATGAGTCCTGCCCCGGGCTGTGCCACCCTACTCCCTGGGAGCCCCCCACCCCGTGGGCACAACAGCAGGGCCATGCAGGGGGAGGGACTGTGGGGGCACAGGGAAGCCTGCAGAGGCCTGTGGCATTACCGTGCTAGGCCCAGAGCCTATTGGACTTCACAAGGTCCTATGGAACTAGGGCTGAGGCTGTACATCCTGCTTTTCTCCAGATTATATGACCTGGCCCAGCAGTGCAGCCAAGGGCGGTGCTGGGACGATGAGCTCTGGGCTCCCGAGAAGCTTGCCTGTGGCTCAGGTGAGTCTGCTAACATCTGTGGACTCAGCTTCCTTTACTGTGAAATGCAGGTAACCACATGGCTCACTCACGTGGGTAAGGAGTATGTACGGTTCTTAATGCACGAGGGAGCCCCTCATGTCCGTGGGGGAGCCACCTTACCCAGGCTTGGCAAGTAGCGGTTTATCTGTGTGCGATTCACATGGAAGTCTACGGCTCCCTAGAAGCGTGGGTGTAGTCAGGTCTAAGCAGCACGCTGATCTTGTAAAAAAAAAAAAAAAAAAAAAGAACAGCCTGGTCTTGAAGTCCTATGCATGTGACCATGGGCTTCTCTGTGCCCCTCAGTTCTGATAGCTGATCACGGGGCCGGTAGCGCCTCCTTTGGGATGCTGGCCCTGGCCAACAGGTGTCTGGCTGTGTACGATAGATGGTGCTTTCCCACTATGGGCACGAACATCCCCAAGGCACAGCTCAGGGGCTACACTGGCTGGACTGGTCAGACCTGTTCCTTCACAGGCCATCTCTTCCCTACCCTGAACAGGGTTGGTCTGCAGGACACCAGTGTCATGTTTGAGGGAGCCGTTGGCCATCCACTTAAACGGTCAATGTTTTTTCCCCACCTGAGCAGCTTCCTTGAGATTAAATGGATGACTTGTATAATTTTTTTTTTTGAAACTAGGTCTCACTGTGTTGTCATGGTTGGAGTGCAGTGGTGCACTTTCGGCTCCCCGCACCCTTGACCACTTGGGTTCAAGTGATCCTCCTTCCCCAGCCTCGCAAAGTGCTGGGATGGCTTAGCACCACCGTGCCCGGCCGATGTGTGAATTTTAAGTGCACGATTCAGTGGCTTCCAGTTAATTCAGAGTTGTGCATGTCTTACCACAATTGTTTTTAAAAGCTACCAGTCTGCCTGCTGTGTCCATGGCTGTGCCTGCTCTGGACATCCGATGTAAACAGAAGGATGACTATGTGGCCTCTGAGCCAGGCTATGTTACTTAGCACAGCAGTTTTGTAGCGGGTCTGGGGACTCCATTCCTCGTTAGGGCTGAATCGGGCCATAGCCCTTCAGCTCACGTCATCCTGAAGCTGGTGGGGGATCACTGGGCCTCTGGCCGCCGCACCAGGGGAGGGGGACTCCTGGCCTCAGGGCAGGCTAAGCCAAGGTTCTAGGCATTGGGGTACCCATCAGGCATCGTGCTCCCACTGCGGTGGGTGGAGCTGGCTCCACTCAGCGTGCCTCTGTGGCTGCTTCTCCCCAGACCAGGCCCTGGTTGCCGGGGCCCAGCACGTGGTGACTTTTGACGGCCGGGTGTGGGACCTCAGCGTCCAGTGCAGCAGCATCCTCCTGTCCCAAGACTTTGCTCACAGCACATTCTCACGGATGCTGAGTCAGACAGGCTTGGGGCTCATGGCCCTGACCTTGGAGCTGAACCATGTGACCCTCATCTACTCCAGCCTTTAGGTGAGGAGGAGAGGCCCGAGCTTCCCCTGGAGACCTATGCCTGTGGCAGGTTGCCTGTGGGATGGCACTTTCAAGCTCGTCCCCTGGCTGTCGGTCATCCCTCCTGCCCACTTCCTCCGGTCCACAGGCCTACAGGCTGTACAACTCCTCCATGCCGCGGGATAGCCGTCCAGACCTCCGGCAGCCTTTTGCCATGAAAAGGAGGGAGGTCCCCAGGATTGAGCTGGCCAGTGAGGACGGGGTCTCCATGTCCTGTGACATGGCCACTGGCCTCTGCAGCCTCACTGTGCACCTGTGGCACCACGGTTAATCTGGGCCCTGGCAGAGTTGGCCCCACCATCAAAATCCTGTTCGGGATGCACCATTCTCAGCTTCCAGTGCAACAGGTCCCCGAGCTGTAGGCAGCCACTGTGGTTGAGAGGCTGGCAACAAGGCCCAGGCTTTCTTCCCGCATCCCTTGGATATATGGCTCCAAGGTGGAGTTGGCCTTTCTGTGGTCCCTCTGCCAAAGAACACAAAGGGCAGGCCTGGATTCTGGCCACTCGTGGTGACGATGTGGAGAGGGGATGGGGGGACACATGCTGTCCTCAGTCTCTGTGCTTTCTCTCTTTCTTCTGATGAGGGTTTGGGGCCAGAGCTCTGGGAGTCTGGGGTGGAGGGATTTTATCAATCCTTCGTGTGCCTGAGGCTCATCTCTCATCCAGGACCCCTGGGGGAGGATCAGGGGCTCTCAGGATCACCTCATCTTTCCTCCTCCCCACAGGCATATCCGCTGGCCTTCTGGACACCAGCGACAACGAAGCAGGCACTGATCTGATGTTGTCGGACGGCTCTGTGGCTCACAGCCTGGAGGAGCTCAGCCCGGCCTGGCAGGTGAGCAGGTGCACCTGCTTTTCTTCCCTCCGGCTGAGTGTCTCGAGGGCCGCTCACTGCAGAGTCCCAGGAGCGGCAGGTGGCCTGCCGGCTCTGCTGTGGTCTTTGCAGACCCAGGGTAGGGTGGAGTCTCCCGCTAAGGCCAATGTATGTGGGGGAGCCACATGGTTCAGCTGCATGCATGAGTCTTGCGTCTGTCCCACCAGGTGGATGGTGACTGCAGGGCCACCGAGAAGCCTGAGCCGACCTGCCCAGGACAGAGCCCCGCCCGCCGGGCCTTCTTCCAGGACCCCTCATCCAGCTTGGGGAACTGCTTCCGGGTGGTGAGTGAGAGCCTGTGCCCTGGAGCACAGCAAGCTCTTTCCCCAATCTACCCTGGGGATTGGCATGGAGCAGAGGCCTAGGCTAGAGACAGTGACTGGGTGGCCCTGATTTCAGATGGAGCCTGCACCATTCCTTAGCCTTTGTGTGCAGGACTCCTGTGGCACCTGGGAGCTCCAGCCTGCCTGCACTCTGGCAGCCACCTATATCGACCTCTGTGCCTGCAGCTTCGTGTCCCTGACCCTCCTCCACAATGCGGTAAAGTGTCCCATCTGGCGGGCACTCTGCCCCCTGTCTGGCATCTGCCTTCCAGCCAGAGGGAAAACCTCTCTCTCTCTCTCTCT